>NC_044306.2:129049705-129693458 GCF_007474595.2 Lynx canadensis | reverse complement strand
AAATAACTTTCCTAAGATAGTGTCTTCATTTATATAAAGAAAAAACTATAAGAAAAAAGAAGTCTTTCCATTTTATTGTTATCCTCATTTATGAATTAAATAAATCTTTGACACATGATCATTCTATTTGTGTAAGAGTTTTTAACTTTTAAAAAATTGTGCTTTGGCAGTAAGACGTCCAAGTGGACTCATCTTATAGAGCCAATTAAACTGTGTAGCCCAAAAATGTATACCTCATGGACTGCTTAAGTCCAGGCATGTCTTTGCTTGGTTTCTAGAGTAAATCACAAATAGAAAAAGAATTTTACCTCTGCTGCCTCTCTGATTCTGTTTTGTTTTTGTTTTTGTGTTTTGTTTTTGTTTTGTTTCTGTTTCTCTGTTTTTATTTATTTTTTTATTATTTTGGCCAAGTTTAGTTTGGATTCTAGTTTTAACATGGCTTCCCCATTGGTGGTAGTCGTTTTGGGAATTGTATTGTATATTCTGAACATTTAGTGATTTCTACTGAGTTTCAGGGACCTATTTGTTGTCACACGATATACTACTGAAAGTCTGTTTTTTTAATTTTTTAAATTTTTTTTACGTTTATTTATTTTTTGAGAGACAGAGAGACAGAGCACAAGTTGGGGAGGGGGAGAGAAGGAGACACAGAATCCGAAGCAGGCTCCAGGCTCCAAGCTGTCAGCACAGAGCCCGATGTCGGGCTCAAACTCACAAACCATGAGATCATGACCTGAGCCAAAGTCAGACATTTAACCGGCTGAGCCACCCAGGCACCCCTGTTTTGTTAACTGTGTGTGTGTGTGTGTGTGTGTGTGTGTGTGTGTGTGTGGTCTGCTTATCAGTGTAACAGATTACATCCAGAGATGGTCACCAACAATTCTCCCATTCCTATATCCTCATATCACTCTTTTAAGAGGTGTATCCTTTTTCCTCTTGAATCTGTGCTGGCCTTATGACTTAATGTCAGCAATAGCATGTAGGAAAGTAATAATGCACCAGTTCCAGGCCAAGACCATGTGGTGTTTGACAACTTCTACTTTTGCTGTCTTGATACTGTAGGTCAACATCTAAGGAGTCAAATTATTCTGTTAGAGAGATACTAAGCCACAACTGTTGCAGCCATCCCAGCTTAGACATGAAACATGCAAGTAGAGTCATTTTGTGTATTCAGGCCCCAGCTAGTTATAGCCCAATGAGTGACCCCAGATAAGCCAAATGATGCAGAAGAACAAGCACACAAGCCCAACCAAAGCAGAGAATTGTGAGAAATGATAAATGATTTTTATGTTAAAGCATTAAGTTTTGGGTGATTTGTCGTGCAGAAATAAATAAATGAAACAGAAATTCAGACACTTAACTTTTATTAAAATGTCTGAAAGATCTAAGACACTCTAACATAGACATTCTCAACTAAACAAAAAGACCTGTGAATTACAACCAAATTGTTCAATGATAGCTTGACACACCTAAGTAGAGAGAAGTCTGCTCAGAAAAGATTATGAATGTGCCTTTTAGGACATGGAGTGAAGCACAATAATAGTCATAGGAATATCCACAAGTTTGTTTTTGTGGATGTCCCTCATTATTTTTAATACCTCATTATTTTTTTGAGTGTGTGTGTGTGTATTAGAAGGAGGGGGTTGTAGTTCACAAATCTTTAGCACAGCGAAACACAGGCATCAAGATAGTCATACTATATGTTTCCTTCTATTTAAAATTGTAATTATACATCTGGGTTATGTTAAAAACGATTAGTATTGTAATTATTCATTTTTACCATTTGAGAAAGTGTAAAAGGAAGTATGTGGCTGTAGAGGGCTTTGTTTTGTGGGCTTATGATCTTTGCAGTTCTGCTAAAATGTTTATGTATGACAGCTAGCTCTCAAATAACTAGCTGACAGGTTATTTTTTGAAAGACAAGTTAGTTACTTTGGTTAAAAGTTATAACGTACGGTGTTGCAACTATGATATGAAGGAGAATAGCAAAGAGTGATGTAAAAAGAACAGTGAAGGCAATCACTACTGACATTAACATAATGTGAATATGGAAATTTTGTCATTAACACATTATTTTTTCCAGTTTTCTTATAATTCATTTTTATCTCATATTCTTAATGATTTTTATTAAATCATTAAATTTATATTTGAACAGCTGATTTAAATTCAACACAAGTACACAATACTACAGTAGATGAAGTGCCTCTCTTGGATTTTATTAAAAAATCTCTTTCATTTCTAATGAGGATTTGAGTTTTGTTCCTTAAAAAAAGCAAAAAATATGTTTCTATATCTTTGTGTGTGGGCATTAAAACTGATGCTCTTTCATGAATTCACATGTGACAAAAATTAAGCCTAAAATAATTGTGTGTCAATTTACAAATTTTCCATTTAAAAAATTAAGTAGCACTAATTTTGAAAAATTAAATTTATCCTTAATTCACTGTAGATATCAGATATCAAATGTCTGATGGACAAAGTTTCTTCACAACAAGGACATCAACTCTGCATGACTCTGGTATACTAATAGTGCATCCTTTCATGCCTGTCAGTTTCTAATAAAGTGTGCCTTTTTACCCCTGAGCTGTGATAAGCATATGTCATATCACAGTTGAAAAAGTACTGATTTCACCTTCATCGTAGATTACTTTCCTTTATAAATAATATGTCAATTTCTTTACTATACTTAATTCTCATTATAGTTTAGTTTGTGTGATACATATCTCTCTATAATCAGATATCAACCATGATCAGGAGCTTTGATCATAGAAACAGACAAGACATTTTTCTATGTGGGATACAATGGCATTTCTACAGGGAGGCATCAGTCTTCTAAACTGCCTATTTGAGTGCTTTAGCCCTTATCCAGGAAACATCTGGCAAAGTAAGCCATTGTTGCAGTACTAAATCTGAAAGTTTTTGTTTTTTAGGTTTCCTTCCATCCTAATTTTGAAAAATCATTACTTTCTCTGAAGAGGAAAGAAAAAGCTATTACTATTAGAAAAGCATGATTACACATTGTGAATTTTTAAAGTATTGACCACAAATCTCAACATGAATGTAGATGCCTACACTATTAGAATAGTTATATTTGGTTTTGCTCTTCCAGCTTTTTCTAAAATGTCTTCATATGTACCAGTTTATTTGTAGGTTATATCATCCAGATAATCATTGTACAAGGCTAAAATTCTCATATTTTACCTACACTGAAAACTAACAGAATATTGACTAACGTTCTGCTAAAACAGCAAATGCATTCATATGTCTAAACTACTAGTATTGGTGTGTTTATGTTACATTTGTGTGCAAATGTATGGTCTTACATATACTTATCTTTACCCTATATCTCTATCTCCATATTTTTATGTATACACACACACACACACACACACGCACACTTCCAGTATTCCTTTCTATGTATGTAATTAAATTACTAAATATAAACTAGGAGACATTTAATTATATTGTAAGTTTATCCATAGGTATTATTAATCATTATTAATCATTATTTAACAACCATTATTTTACAGGTATATCTATATCTATATCTATATCTATCTATCCATATATAGCTGCAATATTCTTACTAAGCATGCTAGACATAAACAGGTTGCCTAGAATCATAGCTATGACCAAATAATAACTTTTCTTGTTTTTGGTAGCACACTCCCCAATGACTGTATTATTAGTTCCAGTGGGACCAATTTAAAACCATACAGCCCTGTTCTCATGGATTGAATAAAGCAGTGTATGATTTCCTTATTTTAAGTTTAAGTGTACTACTCAAAATTTGGAACCCAGAGGGAAAACACAGGAAGATTGAAAAACCAAAAAACAAGCACCACCTCAAAAAATACTTTTTATACAGTTTGAGAAAAAAATTCCTTGTAATTTATTTATCATGTTTAAGGTATTAAAAATCAGGCATCAGAAATTAATTTATGTTTTTCATATTTTCCCTTGAGAAAAAATTCAATATTTGTACCATGTGAGATATTTTACTACAGTAAGCCCCAAAGAAAAGGAAAGAGAGATAATATTCATAAACAGTTCCTAGCATATGCAAGTTATTCTGTTTATATACATAAAATGCTTAAAGGCTCACAATAATAGTATGAATATTGCTCTTATTCTTATTTTACAGAAGAAATTGAGATTACAGTGTTATTTGAATCACTTTCTATTGGACTCCAAAAATCACAATATCCCCTAATGAACATAACTTGCTCCCTCCTATCTATCCATATCTTTGCACAATCATTGCTCTATGCAGTTTATGTGCATACTCTCCTTTAGCAATTATTTAATGGCTATTTAATATATACTAAAATGCATTTACCTAGAACTTCATGCAGCTGCTGCATTTGAATATTTGCAGAAATATTACTCCAATATCCCTCTCTTTCCTATTTAATTTTGTTCATAGAACTACTTCTTGAGTTATTATGTTTATGTTATATATTCATTTCATGTGTTTATTGTGAGTCTTCCACACTAGATTTTAAGCACTCTGACAACCCAGACACTGTGTAATTCACTGCTATGTATCCAGTATTTAGAACAAAGTAAACACTAATGAAATACCTGGCAACTGGCAAGATGAATAAAAGTGTGTGTAAATGAGTTCTAGGAACTGTAATAAATGAAGTTAGATTGCCTTTAACTCTGTAATGGTGCCTTGCTACCAGCTGGTAGACAGCAATTCTCAGGAGCTCAAATTGCATAAACCCAGAAAGTTTTAAATTAAAGGTCACCATCTGGAATGAGATCTACACATACTTAGCTCCAAAATGCTGGTTTATGGGGAACTATTACATTCCAAAGCTTTTCACTAATTCTTAAAATTGTTTATCTTGTTTACCAAAAATTAAAAGTTGTCATTGGAGACTTATAAAAGGCCAATAGCTCCACCTTATCTTCACTTAGTATTGTGGCACACTCAAAACCTTGTTTTGACTACAAATAACAAAATTATATATAAATGAAAAATATAACCGCGTATTTTTAAAAAATTAGAAATAAAGGAAAATAAAATTATCTACTTTATTGTTAAACATTTCCAATGGGCATACGAGTAAGCAAAATTAAATCATTTAATGAAATTAAAACATACAAGGCTTATGTTACCTAGTAATGTATCACATGAAACAAAGTTCATAATTCATTTAATTATACATATTTATTAGTACTATATTATTATCAAAGTTCCATAAAATCTTTCAACTGAGTTCATGCTCATAAAAACACTTCAAACTTACCATGGCAGATATTATCTTATTGTCCCATTTTGTAATTTAAAAAATAGTTCCAGACATAATATTTTGCTGATTCATTTTTTAAATAATATTATTTGAATGCTTATCAGGTACCAGGAAATAGAAAAACAGACATGCTTATTTTTAGCCTTTAAATAGAAACACACTAATCAATGACACAACGTTATTTTAAATAAGCTGGCAACTGGGGCGCCTGGGTGGCGCAGTCGGTTAAGCGTCCGACTTCAGCCAGGTCACGATCTCGCGGTCCGTGAGTTCGAGCCCCGCGTCAGGCTCTGGGCTGATGGCTCGGAACCTGGAGCCTGTTTCCGATTCTGTGTCTCCCTCTCTCTCTGCCCCTCCCCCGTTCATGCTCTGTCTCTCTCTGTCCCAAAAATAAATAAACGTTGAAAAAAAAATTTAAATAAGCTGGCAAAAAATAGCCCTAAAGTGTGTGTGTGTGTGTGTGTTTGTGTGTGTGTGTGCGCGCGCGCGCGCGAGCGCACAAGCGCACATGTATAAAATTGGGAGAAAATTATCTCGCCTGAGAGTTTGGGGAAGACTTTCTTAAGTAAATTATATTTGAACTTAAACCTCTTTGAAGAAATTTACCGGGATAGAGAGTACTATGATATTACAGAAAGAAGAATCAGCAAGTACAAATAGCCTAACATAGAAGAAAGCTAGTACGGACAGGCATCTAAATCCTCTAATTTATAATCCAATATTATTATAAAATAACAAAGGGAGTAGTTGCAATTCATTTAAATGATCAAATAAACTAACCAACAAAGTAGATGATTTTCTATATTAATTAAAATACAGACTAGCTACTGTAACAAAGATCAAGTAACACTGACAGAAAGCGGAGCATTGTAATAGTTGTGCCATGGGGCACTTGTATGCCACTGGTAGTAGGAACCACCGGGCCTATTACTTCATCTATTTAACCAGAAAAATTGTACAGATAGTATTTTCTAACTCTGCCATATGTCAAAAATAGTATGAAGCACTGTCTTAAACAAGAGGGAGTTTTATTTACATCTTAAACAATCAACTCAGGATCAGTCCAGGACTCTTATTGAAGTATCTCTGTATCAGGGATCTGGTACCCATTATATGTTTCCCACTGACATTTGTACAGCGCTGCCCCAAACGAATGGTCTGATGCCACAAGATTATTGTTGTATTCTAAATTGTTTGTAGGTTCATCCCTTCCCTATCAAGGTCATAGTGAACGAGTTGAACACCTTCTGGTTACCTCCTATTGGCCAGAAGACGATCAAATAATGAGAAGATGGACCATGATTAACTTCAAAGGAATCTGAGAAATATAGTCTTTGTTTTGGGGACACTTGTTTGTTTCTGCAATGAAACAGTTTATATTGTTTACGACTCATTTATTCCACCTGTATTATTGAGTGACTTCTAGGTATCAGCAGTTTTCTAAGTACAGATGCAGAAGAGAGATAACACTAGTGAACAAAGTAAAAATGTCTACCCTTGTGTTTAGATTATAATAGGGAAGACAGACAATAAATAATAAACACAAAAATAAGAATATCAACATGTATTTTAGAAGCTCATAAATACTGTGAAAAAATAGAGAAATAAAAGGAATTGGTAGTCGTGTGCTGGCAAATGTTTAAAAACCACCACTGGAAAAAAAAAATCCTACTTTGTAGTACTTTCTAATTTCCATGGAGTAAATGTTCCCACCAATTTTAAGCTACCAGTGTGATATCAACCAACCCAGAAATTTTCAAAAATATTAACGATCACCTATCATAAGCCTGTAATAAGTTGGCTCCAGCATATGACTAGAATGCTGGGAACATGAGGTTTGGAATTTTAATATGGTGATCAGGAGAAGATGCGTAACTTAATGATATGTGAGCTATCTGGATATCTATGAACAAAATAACACTGAGAAAAATTAAGAATCTGACATTTCTGAGGAATGCTTTAGGAGTACAATTTGACAGGCTTTTGTTTATTTCCATGCATTAGTCATTTAATCTCTTCAACATTTGTACGCGTTAGACACTCGTTATTCTTGTTTCACAAACAAACTGAATCACAAATCCCAAATTCACCTGAGGTTTCAGAGCTAATGGCCACAGTAGGTGGCTAGGCTTCCACAAACTCTCACTTCAGAATTCCCACTCTGATCCAATGCACTGTGTAAAGGATTTAGAACAGTCACCAAATTTAATATGTCTCCATTGCTATTGCTATACGTGGTAGGCATATATTCCCCCTCCCCACCAAAGTGTCCACATTCTATTCCCAGACCCTATGAGAATGTTAGGTTACACAGCAAGAGGGAATGAAGGTTACAGATGGAGTTAAGGTTGCTATCAGTTGATGTTAGTTAATATAAGGAGATTGTCTTTTATGGTGGCAGGGCGATGTAATCCTTGAAATGTGCAAGAGGAAGACAGAAAAGTTAGAGTCAGAGTGATGCAATGTGAGACATGACTGGTCATGGTTGGCTTTGAAGATGGGGGCACCATGCCTGTAGCCCCCAGGGGCTGAATGCGGCAAGAACAAATTTGTTTAATTGGTTACAGTAGCCACAGGAAACTAAAATAGTATCTATGTTCATGTATAAAGTTAGCTTATACATGTTAGGCTGCTGGGTTTTTTTTTTTTTTTTTGCTATGATGAATCACAAAATATTTCATTTTATTAATTGATCACTCATATTTTAAACAGAATAATATATTGAGCTATTAAATATTATGTGGAGTTAATACAGGAAAATTATTGTTGGCATTTTGGGGGAGGGTGATCTTTCCCATCTTTATGTTTTTATGGTTTTGTTATATAGGTCGATACAAATTTTCTATATGATCTCAAGCTTTCTTAAAACATGTAGAATTTTTTTCCATATATTGTTGCATTCTTATTTCCATATATACTTTTAATTATGTTTATGTTCATTTTTCCTTTATGAAGAATTGCCATTTTTTCTTACTCTTTCACTATTTATTTCAAAAAAAAAAACAACTTCTATTTTTTTAATGTTTATTTATTTTGAGAGAGATCAAGAGAGTGTGAGTAGGGGATAGGTAGAGAGAGAGGGAGGGAGAGAATCCCAGGGCAGAGCCTGACACTGGGCTAAATCTCACAATTGTGAGATCATGATCTGAGCCAAAATCAAAAGTCAGATGCTTAACAACTAAGCCACCGAGGCAGCCCTGAAAGAAAACAAAACAAAACAAAACAAAACAAAAAAAACTTTTAGACCTACTTACAAAATCTATTTTTCTTGGTTTAATTGTAAATTAATTTAAGCTTTCATCTTTATTAATTTCTACTTCCTACAGTAGAAATTATACTAGTTGTTATTATACTAGCTTCTCCAATTAAATGTTTAGATTATATATATCCAATATTTTCTGTTTCACATCAACTTATTTAAGGATTTTTTTTGATGATTGTTCCCACAGGTATATCAAAAGAAGTGCTTTTATTTTTTTCCAATTAAATGTTTAGATTATATATATCCAATATTTTCTGTTTCACATCAACTTATTTAAGGATTTTTTTTGATGATTGTTCCCACAGGTATATCAAAAGAAGTGCTTTTAAGTTATTTTCTTTTTATTTTATAGATTATTAGATTTACAGAAAATTTTAGATTTATAGAAACAATTTTAGATTTACAGAAAAATTCTGAAGACAGCACAGTGTTCCCTATGTACCACACCCAACTTCCCCCATTATTAGCCTCAATAGTATATTTCTTACAATTAATGAAAATATTGATAAATTATTATTAAAGTCCAAACTTTATTCAAATGTCCTTAGTTTATCAAACGTCTTTTTGTTTGTTTTCTTCAGGATCCCATCTAGGATACCACTGGACGTATGGTAGTCATGTTTTCTTAAGCTCCTCTTGACTCTGCCAGTTTTTTAGACTTTGTGAGATTTTAACGACCTTGACAGTTTTAAGAAATATTGATCACATATTTTGTAGGTCTCTTAATTGAGATTTGTCTGATGTTTCTCTCATGATTAGAATGAGGTTATACATTATTAAGAGGATGGCTGCAGAAAGTGCTATCTCCATCATTACATATCATGTGTGTCAATGTGACTTATTGTTCACGTAAACCTTGATTATCATGCTGATGTAGCGTTTAATTTTCTTCAATGTAAAAGTACTAATTTTTCCCCTTTGGAGGAAGGCAGTATGTACAGTCCACACTTAAGGAGTGTTTAGTTACCTGCCACCAACTTGAGGACAGAATTTTCAATACAAATTATTTGGAAATGGAAGATCTGTTTCTTCTTCCCTATTTATTTTTATTAGCATGAACTGATAGATACTTAATTTATATTTTGGGTTAAAATGTGATATTTTATTGACATTGTTGCTCAGATATTCCAGTTTTGATAATTGAGGGCTCTTTGAATTGACTCATGTATATCTTTGTCATACCACCATCTTTGTCATACCACCACCAGTCTGTGGTTTTCTTGGTTTCTAAAATCCTTCTCCATTAAAAAGAACCTGGGCAAAAGAGACAATTCTAGTATTCAGAAAGGAATTATAAAGGTATGCCTGGAGTAATTTATAGTCCCATAAATTAAGGAAGTTTCCCCTTCCCCACCCTCACCCCAAGAAAAGCAAGATCTGAGTGCTAGGTGTGCTTGTAACTACTAGGATTTCATTGTTTCTAGGCCCTCTTGATTAACAGAGGAAAGAAATATATGTGTGCATACTAAGCCAGGCATATATATACACACATCTAGAAATATTTGTATATATATTGTGGCTCTATTAAGCTGATGTAGAATTCATACTAATGTCTATAACTACTATACATTATTACTACATGAATCATTCTAGGCTGTTCTGCTTGCTTATCTGTTATCCTCTACTTCAACAGTGGGAAATCTGGTTTCCATCATCTGTCATTCCATACACTTAATTGTTAGATCTAATATATAAAGATAGTACTATCAGAATTGTAAGCCACTCCCCATGGGAGCTATCAAAAAGATTACAATTCTTGTGCACAGGTTTTTTTGCCTTTACTCTTTACAGACTACATTCATCTTCAAAATTACTTAGGTTAGCATCATTTTCCCCCATTCTCCTTTGAGTGAGGTTGTTTCATACATTTATAACACAGTTAAGTCATTTTGTAATATACTGCATTCTATTTTGGAATCCCTCAATCTTCTAGACATAAGCATATTCTTTTAATTTACGTACGCTTAGGTTTGTTTTCAAACTCTCAAGTTCTGTGGATTTTGACTAATACATGATGTCATGTATTCACCATTACAATATCATACACATTAGTTTCCTTACCATATAATTTTCTTTGTGCTTTCACCACTCTCTCTAAACACTGATAGTTATGTAACCTTTATAATTTTGTTTTTAGCATATTGTCAAACAATTGAAATTATAATGTGTGGGTCTTTTAAGCTGCCTTCTTTCACTTAATGTACATTTATAGTTCATCCACATATTTTTGTGGATGAACTTAATAAGCTTAATAAATTAAATAATAAATAAATTTTTATGGATTTTTATGGATTTTAATAAATTTTTGTGGATGAATGGCTTAATAGTTCATTCTTTAACTATTTGGTAGAATTCACCAATGAAACCATCTGGGCCTAAGCATTTCTTCATTGGGAGGTTTTTGACTAATGATTCCATCTCCATACTCATTATTGGCTCACTCAGATTTTATCACTTGCCATGATTATACATTTCTAAAATTTATCAA
Source organism: Lynx canadensis (assembly GCF_007474595.2). Taxonomy (NCBI): domain Eukaryota; kingdom Metazoa; phylum Chordata; class Mammalia; order Carnivora; family Felidae; genus Lynx; species Lynx canadensis. Next base: position 129,682,447 of record NC_044306.2, on the reverse strand, counting down.
TTTTTTCTAGGTTGTCCAATTTGTTGGTGTATAATTGTTCAGAGTAGCCTCTTAGGACCCTTTGTTTTCTGTGTTGTCAATTACAGTGTTTCCCCTTTCCTTTGTAATGTTGATTGTGTAATCTCTTTCTAAAAGTTTATCAATTTTGTTATCTTTTCAAAAAAGCAACTCTGCTTCATTTATTTTTTTCTATTGTTTTTCTAGTTTTATTTATTTCTCTTCTAATCTTTATTATTCCTCTCCTTCTGCTAACTTTGGTTTTTTAATTGTTCTTTTCTAATTCCTTCAAGTGTAAAGTTAGTTGTTTGAGATCTCTTAATGTAGCCATTTAATTCTACATATTTCCCTCTTAGAAATACTTTTATTGCATCCCATAAGTTTTAGTATGTTGTGTTTTGTTCTCATTTGTCTCAGGATTGTGGCTTACTTCTTTTTTCATTTTTTCTTTAACCTATTGTGTTCATTAAAGTGTTGTTTAATTTCATGCATTTGTGAATTTTTTCTATTTTTCTTCTTCTATTTATTTCTAATTTCATACTATAATGATTGTGAAAGATATTTGGAATGATTTCAATCCCTTTATATTTATTAAAACTTCCTTTGTGGTTCACATATGATCTATCCTAGAAAATAGTCTGCATATGCCTGAGAAGAATGTGTATTTCTGATACTGTTGGATGGAATATTCTGCATATGCCTGTTAAGTCCATTTAGTCTGAAGTCTAGTTTAAGCCCAATGTTTCCTTATTGATTTTCTATGTGGGCAATTTAGGTAATGTTGAAAATGGGATATTGAAGTCACCTTTTATTATCATATACTATGTCTCTCTTCAGTTCTGTTAATATATGCTTTAAATATCTAGGTGCTCCAATATTAGATGTGTGTATATTTGCAATCATTATAGCCTCTTGATGAATTGACTCCTTTATCATTATACAGTTCTACTTCTCACACTTTTTGTGGTCGATGTCATTCTTTATAATTTTAAACTGTGCATCAATTAACAAGTTATTGTAGCTATAGTTGCTTTTAATATTAACTTTTATACTTGAGATTAAAGTAATTTATACATCATAATTACAGTATCGGAATATTCTTAATTTAACTATATATTCACTTTTGGCACTGAGTTTTATACTTTTATATGTTTTCATATTGTTAGGTTTTTTTGGTTGTTTGTTTTTCATTTCACATTAAAGATCTCCTTTTAGCATTTTTGTAAGGCACGTCTACTGGTGATAAAACTCCCGTAAGTTTTGTTTTCTGGAAATGTCTTTTACCTTTCCATTTCTTTTGAAGTTTTCATTTAAATTCCAGTTAGTTAACATAAAGTACAATCTAAGAGTCATGTATGTAATGTAGTGATTCAGCATTTCCATACAACATCCAGTGCTTGTCACAGCAAGTGCACTCCTCAATCCCCAGCACCTATTTTACTCCTACCCCCCACTCACCTCCTCTATGGTCACCATCAGTTTATTCTATATAGTCAAGAATCTGTTTCTTGATTTTCATCCCTCTCTCTTTTCCCCTTTGCTCATTTTTTTTGTTTCTTAAATTCCACACATAAGTGAAATCATATGGTATTTGTCTTTCACTTACTACTTTATTTCACTTATCAAAATACTCTCTAGCTCCACCCATGTTGTTACAAAGGGCAAGACTTCATTCTTTTTTATTCCTGAGTAATATACTGTTGTACATATATAGCACATCTTTCTTACACATTCATTGAAGCTATCACTGGATCTGCAGTGGGTCCACAGCTGGTACGCTTGCTAACCATAGGCACTGGTAGATGTGCATCCTCTCTGATCCCTGGTGAATAGGAATAGCTCTAGTACCTTGTTCAGTAGGGAAGCACAGTCCATAGTTGGATTTTTAGTCAGCCTGCCTAGTTCCACATTCATGGACAGGTTTAGCTCCCGTCAGGTCCCTGAGAAGTCTCCTGACTTGTCGCTTATTTCCTAGGTGGGCAAGACTGATCCTAGATTGTGGCTGAGAGATGGTAGAACTGAATTCCAGGGCTGTTTCAGGCTCCATAGCCAAGACTGAGGTCTGCCGATCTGACTCTGGAAATACAAATGGGCGTGTCTCCCACCAGGTCCCTGGGTGGGCTAGACTGCTCCCTGACTATGGCTGGAGGAACCAGAGCCAAATATAGAGCCTTTTCAGGATCACTGGTAGGCAAAGACAAAACTGTCTCCTGCTGGGTCTCTGTTCTAGTAGGACGCTTCACTGACAGTGGTAGCATGAGCTGGAGCTCAGTTATAGAGGCCTTTCAAAATTTATAGTCTAAGTTTGGTAGGCTTACCTCCAGGGGTTCCTCAGCAAAGTGGGCTGGAGCCAATTCATAGGGAACTTCAGGGTCCACAGCCAAGATCAAGTTCTATATGCCTGTTCGTCAATGACTCCTCCCAAGTCCATTGATGTATGATGCTGGTGAAGCACCCAATGCCAAAGGCATGTTTTTAGGGGTATAGAGCTATTTTAAGGTATGTAGCAAGACCAGGGTAGGTGAGTCAGCTGCCAGGGTATGAACCTGCTTTCTCAAAATGACTCTCCTTGGTCTTAGACTCCACTGGAGTTTTATAAGCTCCTACCTAGATCCCAAGGTGGCCACAAAGGCACTTTGTCCATGGATATATATCAGATTTTTCCTGAACGGGGATACACGTGAGACATGTCTTCTCTGGCCACCTTACTAACATTACTCCCCATTTGGTATATTTTACATTTAACTTTGTTTACCCAAAATAACTACCTTATAAGGGAAATGTATCCCATTTCAATTTAATAAATACTATTTTTTTTCTAATAACACTATCATGTTGGGTTTTTGTTGTTGTTATTTATTCTTTATTACCTTTTTCTTGTATCTCTCTTCTCTCATCTTTACTTTTTTTTTAATTTTAGCATTTTGAAAGCTATTCCTATTACTTTTATTTAGTAGACAACCTGAAATGTGCAGTAGCTATTTTAAGACTGCTTGTTTATTACAGCATCAATATCATCTTCATCCTAAATGAGACAGGACTTATAGCACATCAGAATATCTTGTTCCTTTTATCTAAAGTTTAAATTCCTAGTTTTCATCAATTTTATTTGCTATTATACCTTTTTCCTAGAAATAAATCCTTAATTATATTAAGCTTTACAACTATTTCAATAATCAGGACTGATTATATGCTTTACTGATGTCTTTTCTCATACTGGGTGTGTGTGTGTGTGTGTGTGTGTGTGTGTGTGATTATAACTATATCTATAAATTATTCTTTTAAAATATAGAATTTGTTCTTGAATGCTAAACATCCTCAGTTCTTGAATTTCTTAAATAATTTTTATTTTGTCTTTTCACTCTTTGATGTTCATTTTGTTAGACATAAAATTACAGGTGCAAAAGAACATTTTTTTGGAACTTTTAGGACACTCCTGACCCAGTATTTGAAAAGAAACTAACACTTTTTTTCATTGTTGGTAGTCTTTTTGTTTTCCACTGAAACCTTTCTTTTTTTTCTTTTGCTCCAGGAATTCTAACATTTTAACAGATGTTTCTGGATATAGTTTTTACATATTTACTTCTGTTGAACAGTATTTCAATCTAAAAACTTGAATATCTTTTTTTCTCTCATTGTCTTTATTATTTCTTCCCTTCTGTGATCTGTTATTAGTTTTTAGAAATTCTATAACAGGAATATTGTCACTACATTCTATTTTCAATGCACCTAACTTTTTACTCATTAACTTTTAGCTTTTTTGCTTGTCTCACACAGCATCGGAAGAGGATCTTTGATATTCTAGGTCAGTAATTTATTATTTAACAATACTAAAATTTTGTTTATCCATTTGTTTATTATAGCTGTCTTATTTATAATTGTAGATAACTGTTTCTTTTTCATTGCTAAATTACAATATGTTCTTTCTTTATGAATCTAATGTATTCACAAATGGTTCCTGTAATAACTCTATTATATTTCCTGAATCTCTTGGAGTTTAATTTTGTCCTGTTTTATCAGATTGGCGATTCTATTTTTTTTTCTTAAATGTTTCATCACTTTTAGTTCTGTCTCCATATTTTCAGATGAAGTAATAAAGTGTTCAATATCAGATATCAACTCCCACCCATTAATATTTTTCTTAATAAAAAGGGTAATAGAGTATTTAATAAACACTATGGTAATATTAATAAGCATACAAACCAATATACATCAAAATTTACAAATAAGAATTTTAAATTTTAAATTATATGTGATAAATATACATTTTATATAATTAACTTATTTACTTACATAATAAATTGTGGGTATTTTCTAAATAACAAAAATATAGAACAAATTTTTAGGAAAACTGATATTTTATAAGTTGATGTTGTAAGTTTATTTGAATTCTATGTACATATATATGAGACAGACCTACGAGTAGCTAATAATGGTGCCTTGTGCAATTATTTGACATAAAGCACCATAAGAAACTCTCCCAATAACTTCCTCATTAAATTGAAAATTATTAGATTACTTGTGGTCTCAAAAGGTACAGAATTTTTCTTAACATCAATGATAGTGTTCATGGTGCTGAATCATCTTTCCCCTCTACTTAATTTCACAGCAATTATATTCAAAATGTTCAACCCAGTCTGTGATTTTTTTCAGTGTTCAATATCTCTATTATTGAAAAAGTCATGAAGGTAGTTTATTACAGTGCCATATTTAATTTAATAAAATATAACCCTGCAAAAGCAGCATAGCATGGCATTTAAGAGGCTAGACTTTGTTATCAGGCTGCTTATATTGAATCCCAACTCTGACATTTATCTTTTAAGTCATATCTTTGTGCCTCAATTACCTCAACTGTAAATGATAAGATAAAATTATAGTACTCTTATCATTTAATGTAAATTTATAACAGTGTCCTGCATAGAGTAAATGCTTTGGAAAAATTAGTTATTCCTTTTACTGGTAAAATTAAACTTTGGTAATGTCTATTAAGGATGGGAATTTTGATGGTTTTGCCAAATATATTGAAGAGGAACAAAATCCTATAGGAATGATGAAAAGGAGAAACTACATTCTGAGATTCTTCTGAAACCCAGATGCACAGTTGGGAACAGGCTTTTCCCTTAAGTCCTCTCTTTTGCAACAGAAATGCCACTCTACTGGAGGATCCATAGGAAGAAGGGCCTGCAGTGGTCCTTGGTGCTGCCTTTTCACTTCTTCTCCCTACCTCTCATAGGATCTCTCAATTTTGTCAATGAGTTATGTAGGATTAACCCCAGGGGAGCAATAGTTACCAGTGGCAGTCATACTGTATGAGGGCTTGAGGCATTCGAACCATCTGTTTCCTAGATGTCAGAACTTCTATAAAGATGTAAACTATTCTCATTCCTGAGTTAAGATGGTGGCATAGTAGGAGGACCTTATGCTTGTTTCACCCCATGAACACAGCTAGATAAATGTCAAATCATTCTGAACACCCAGGAAATTAATCAGAGGACTGAGAAAACAAACTGCACAACTAGAGGGAGAAAAGAGCCCGCGTGGAAGGTAGGTGGGGTTAAGATGATTTGAGAGAGAAAAGAAAGAATCAACAGTGTTTCAGAGGGGAGAGAACCCTGATTAGGGGGAGTGGAGAGAAAGAGAAAGAGAAAGAGAAAGAGAAAGAGAAAGAGAAAGAGAAAGAGAAAGAGAAAGAGAAAGAGAAAGAGAAAGAGAAAGAGAAAGAGAGAGAAGGCAGGGTGCAGGGCATACCACAAGAAAAACACCTCCCCAACCATTGACAGGGAAAACAAAGGGGCAGATAATTGCAAGTTTTTATAAGCAGCAGAGCTCAAAGTCTAAAGTTTTAGAACTCTGCACCATCACCAGGTTGGAGCCTGGTGGGCAAAGAGGTGATCCTATAGAGAAGGAGGGCAGAAGTCAGGAAGTGAACAGTGTTGTCTCAGGATCCCATGGGTCATGTGGGAAAAGACAGGTCCCCTTCTTGGAGTGCAGTTAGGAGACTTGGCACTGCCTGTCCAGGGACAAAAGACATGGTGGGAGCCATTGAGCTCCCCACAGCACCCCCCCCCCCAGTTAATTAGTTCATTAGCATAGCAGCAGAGGAAGCTCCTAAGGTCAGCTAATGTAAACACCAACTTTTTGCTGTGCTTTACCTTAAACTCCAAGCACCTGCACATTTGTGCAACTTCCCTTCTGGGACAAACTAGTACCAGCCAAAGCACAGTGAGGTCATCTCCCAGTGGATCAGTGTGGGTCTGTGCCACACCAGGTCCCTAAAATTTGGAGGTTTGGACCCCACCCTGTGCATCTGAGATAAAACACAGGAGCAATGCACTGGTGGGTGGGCAGACAGATTGAAGGTAAGAATGACAGACAGGGTGAAGATAGGAATCTGAGGGATGACTGGAACACACAAGGAGAGATTGTTCACTCTTCTTTGTGAGATTCCTGGACCGCAGCAGGCACAAACTCTCCTGTCTGGGGATGAGAGGGCTGGCTGATGCCATTGTCCTCTGCCCAGCATCACAATGGACTAGAGTTAACAATACAGTCCCCATAGTTGAGACTTGAAGTTCTTACACCAAGCCCTACCCACTGCATTCTGCAGGTGCTTTTTCACACTAGGGCAACTGTGCCTGAGAGGAAGAGCAGCAGTGGTCCAAATTCTACTGACCATAGAGTGCTGAAAAGCTTCACCTCTAGGGGAAACAGGATCTAGCCTCTTTTACAAGCAGACCAAAACACACCTTGTTGAATTTTGCTTCACAGTGGACAAGCTACAAACAATTCCCACAACAGGAAGGAGAAATTCTTCAGAGGACAAACCTAAGAAAAAGAGCAGCCAAAACGCAATAGCAAAGTGTACACAACATACACCAGAAACACTTCCTGAAGTGCCAGACCCTGGACAGTATATGGCCTCTTCTTAATATAGCCATTATTTGCACAACAGGCTTTCCTAACACATAGAAGACAGGGATCTAGACAAAATGGAATAAGAACAGGTCATAGTCAGGGACTAATCAAAGTAGATATAAGTAATATGGCTGAACCAGAATTTAAAACAACAACCATAAGGATAAATCTGGGCTTGAGAAAAGCATAGATGACACCAGGGAGTCCCTTTTCACAGAGATAAAAGACATGAAACTAGTCAGGTTGAAAAAAAAAGTACTATAACTGAGATGCAAAGCCAACTGGATGTAATGACCAAAAGGATGGAAAAAGCAGAGGAATGAATAAATTATATAGAAGATAAAATTATAGAATATAATGAATCTGAAAAGAAGAAGGAAAGGAAAATATTAGATCACGAATGTAGACTGAGATGACTCCTCGACTCCATAAAGCATAATAACATTTGTATCATAGGTGTCTGAGAAAATGAAGAGAAAGAAAAAGGGGCAGAAGGTTTATTTGAGTAAATTATAGCTGAAAACTTCCATAATCTGGAGAGAGAAACAGATATCAAAATACAAGAGGCAGAGAGAACTCACATTAAAATCAATAAATACAGGCCAACACCAACATATATTATAGTAAAATTTGTAAAATACAAAGATAAGTAAAAATCCTGAAAGCAGCAAGGGAAAAGAAATCCCTAACCAACAAGGGAAGACAAATAAGGATAACAGCAGATCACTCCACAGAAACTTGGTAGGCCAGAAGGGAGTAGAATGATATAATCAACGTGTTGAATGGGAAAAATAAACAGCTCAGAATACTTAATCCATCAAGGCTGTCATTTAGAATAGGAGAGATAGAGTTTTCCGGACAAACAAAAACTAAAGGAGTTTATGACCACTAAACCAGCACTGCAAGAAAAATGAAAGGAACTGTGAGGGGAAAGAAAGACCAAAAGCAACAATGACTAGAAAGGAAGAGAGAAAATCTCCAGAAACACCAACTCTACAAGTAATAGAATGGCACTAAACTCGTATCTATCAATAATCATTCTGAATGTAAATGGACCATATGCTCCAATCCAAACACATAGGGTATCAGAATGGATTTAAAAAAACAAGAATCATCTATGCACTGCCTACAAGAGACTCACTTTAGACCTAAAGACACCTGCATATTGAAAGTGAGGGAATGGAGAAACATTTATCATGCTAATGGACATCAAAACAAAGCTGGGCTAGCAATTCTTTCATCAGACGAAATAGATTATAATTTTTTAAGATTATTTATTTATTTGGAGAGATAGAACATGAGCAGGGGAGGGGCATAAAGAGGAAGAGAGAAAAAAATCCCAAGCAGGTTCTGTACTGACAGCACAGAGCCTGACTCAGGGCTTGAACCCATGAACCATGAGATCATGACCTAAGCTAAAAAATAGTGGGATGATTGACCAACTGAGTCCCCAGGTAAACCCAGACAAACTACATTTTAAACCAAAGACTGTAAGGTACTTGGGTGGTTCAGTCGGTTAATCATCTGACTCTTGATCTCAGTTCAGGTCTTGATCTCAGTGTGATGAGTTCAAGCCTCACATTGGACTCCACTCTGGGCATAGGGCCTACTTTAATTAATTAATTAATTAATTAACCAACCAAAGACTGTAACAAGAAATGAAGAAACTATGTCATAATAAAAGGTTCTATCCAACAAGATCTAACAATTGTAAATATTTATGCCCCCAACATGAAAACACCCAAATATATTAAATCGATTAATCACAAACATTAAAATACTCATTGATAAAAATACAATAATAGTAGGGTAATTTAACACTCCACCTATAACAAGGACAGATAATCATCTAAGCTGAAAACAAATGAGGAAACAATGGCTTTTAATGATACACTGGACCAGATGGACTTAACAGATATTTTCAGAACACTTCACCCTAAAGCAGCAGAATACATATTCTTTTCAAGTGCACATGAAACATTCTCCAAAACAGATCACATACTGGGCCACAAATTGGGCCTTACCTAGTACAAAAGATTGAAATTATCCCATGCATATTTTCACACCATAATGCTAATAAACTTGAAGCCAAAGACAAGTAAAAATTGTGGAAAGACCACAAATACATTGAGGTTAAAGAACATCCTACTAACGAATGAATGGGGCTAACCAGAAAATTAAAGAAGACATTTTTAAAAATCCATGGAAGCAAATGAAAATGAAATCACTACAGTCCAAAACCTTTGGGATGCAGCAAAAGCGGTTATAAGGGGGGAAGTATATGGCAAAAAAGACCTACCTCAAGAAGCAAGACAAATATCAAAAATAGAAACTAACCTTACACATAAAGGGGCTAGAAAAAGAACAGCAAATAAAGCCTGAAGCCAGCAGAAAATGTGAAATAATAAATATTAGAGCAGAAATAAATAATACAGAAGCAAACAAACAAATAAATAAGAAAAAAAAAAACAGTAGAAGAGATCAATGAAACCAGGAGCTGGTTCTTTTAAAGAATTAATAAAATTGGGGCGCCTGGGTGGCGCAGTCGGTTAAGCGTCCGACTTCAGCCAGGTCACGATCTCGCGGTCCGTGAGTTCGAGCCCCGCGTCAGGCTCTGGGCTGATGGCTCAGAGCCTGGAGCCTGTTTCCGATTCTGTGTCTCCCTCTCTCTCTGACCCTCCCCCGTTCATGCTCTGTCTCTCTCTGTCCCAAAAATAAATAAACGTTGAAAAAAAAATTAAAAAAAAAAAAGAATTAATAAAATTGATAAACCCCTAGCCATATTTACCAGAGAGAGAGAGAGAGAGACAGAGAGAGAGAGAGAGAGAGAGAGAGAGGCCTCAAATAAATAAAATGACAAATGAAAGAGGAGAGATTAAAACGAACACCACAGATATACAATTATAAGAAATTATTATGAAATATTATATGCCAACAAAGTGGGCAATCTGGAAGAAAAAGATAAATTCCTAGAAACAGACAACCTAGCAAACCTGAAACAGGAAGAAATAGAAAATTTGAACAGACCCATAACGACCAAATAAATTAAATCAGTAATCAAAAGTCTCCCACAAACAAAAGTTCAGGACCAGATTACCTCCCAGGGGAATTCTACCAAAGACTTAAAGAAGAGTTAATACTTATTCTTCTCAAACTGTTCCAAAAAATAGAAATGGAAGGTAAACTCCTAAATTCAATCTGCGAGACCAGTATTACCTTGACTTTAAAACCAACAAAGACCCCCACTTACAAGTCAATATTCCTGATGAACATGGATGCAAATATTCTCAACAAGATAACAGCAAATCAAATCCAACAGTACATTAAAGGGTTATTCACCATCATCAAGTGGGATTTGTTTCTGGATTGCATGGTTGGTTCAATATTTGCAAATCAATGTGATACAACACATTAATGAAAGAAAGGATTGGAACCATATGATCCTTTCAATAAATAAAAGAAAAAGGTTTTGACAAAATACAGAATCCTTTCTTGATAAAAACCCTCAACAAAGTAGGGATAGAGGGAGCATACCTCAACATCATAAAGGCCACATAAAAAAGACCCACAGCAAGTATCATCCTCAATGGGGAAAAACTGAGAGCTTTTCCAATACAGTCAGAAACAAGAAAAGGATATCCACACTCACCATTTTCATGTAACATAGTACTGAAAGTCTTAGCCTCAACAATCAGAAAACAAAAAGAAATTAAAAGCATCCAAACTGACAATGAAGAAGTCAAATTTACACTATTTGCAGATGACATGATACTCTATGTAGAAAACCTGAAACACTCCACACACAAAAAAAAATTGCAGGAACTGATACATAAATTAAGCAAAGTTACAGGATGTAAAATCAACATACAGAAATCTGTTGCATGTCTAGACACCAATAATGAAACATCAGAAAGAGAAATAAAAGAGTAGATCACATTTGCAATTGCAACAAAAACCATAAAATACCTAGGAATAAACCAAACCAAAGAGGTAAAATATCTGCACTTTGAAAACTATAGAACACTTAAGAAAGATAAATGAAAATAACACAAAGAAGTGGAAAAACATTCCATGTTCATTGATTGGAAGAAAAAATATTTTTAAACTATCTATACTACCTAAAGCAATCTACACATTTAATACAATCCTTATCAAAATACTAACAGCATTTTTCACAGGGCTAGAACAAACCATCCTAAAATTTGTATGGAACCACAAAAGATCCCAAAGAGCCAAAACAAACTTGAAAAACAAAAGCAAAATTGGAAGCATCACATTTCCAGACTTCAAGCTATATTACAAAGCTGTAGTCATCAAGACAGTATGATACTGGCACAAAAACAGACACAGAATCAATGGAACAGAATAGAAAACCCAAAAATGGCCCAACTATATGGTCAACCAACCAATCTTCGACAATACAGGAAAGAATATCCAGTGGAAAAAAGTCTCTTCAACAAATGGTGTTGGGAAAACTACAGCAATATGCAAAAGAATGAAACTGCCCCACTTTCTTACACCACACACAGAAGTAAATTCAAAATGGATGAAAAGCCTAAACGTGAGACAGGAAACCACCAAAATCCTAGAGGACAACACAGGCAGCCACCTCTTTGACCTCAGCCATAGAAAATTCTTACTAGACATGTCTCTGGAACAAGGGAAACAAAAGCAAAAGTAAACTACTGTGACTTCATCAAGGTAAAAATCTTCTGCACAGAGAAGGCAACAATCAACAATACTAAAAAGCAACCTAAGGAATGGGAGAAGATATTTGCAAATGACGTTGGATAAAGGGTTAGTATCCAAACCATATAAAGAACTTATCAAATTCAACACCCAAAAATCACATAATCCAGTTAAGAAATTGGCAGAATACAGGAATATACATTTCCCCAAAGACACAGATGTGTAACAGACACATGGAAAGATGCCCAATATTACTCATCATCAGGGAAATATAAATCAAAAACACAATGAGATACCACCTTATACTTTTCAGAATGGCTAAAATTAACAACAGAGAAAAACTACAGATGTTGGTGAGGATGCAGAGAAAGGGGAACCGGCTTACACTGTTGCTGGGAATGCAAACTGGTGCACTCTAGAAAACAGTATGAGGTTCCTCAAAAAGCAAAAATAGAAATACCCTATGATCCAGCAAATTGCACCCCAAGGTCTTACCAAAGTATACAACAATAATAACTTGAAGAGATACATGCATGCACCTTAATGTTTATGGCAGCATTATCAATATTTGCTAAATTATGGAAAAGCCCAAATATCTATTGACTAATTAATGTATAAAGAAGATGTGGCATGTATACACACACATACACACACACACACACACACACACACAAATGGAATATTACTCAGCCTTTCAAAAAGGATGAAATCTTGCCAATTGCAATGATATAGATGGAGCTAGAGTGTAGTATGCCAAGCAAAATAAGTCAGAGAAGGACAAATACCATATGATTTCATTCATGTTTGGAATTTAAGAAACAAAACAGATGAGCATACAGAAATTGGGAGAAAAAAAGAGGGAGACAAACCATAAGAGACTCCTAACTGTACACAACAAACTGTGGGTTGATGGAGAAGAGGTGGGTAGTGGATGGGCTAAATGAATGATGGGTTTTAAGGAGAACATTTGTTATGATGAGCAGAGTGTTATTGTTAAGTGATGAATCACTAAACTCTTCCTAAAATCAATATTACACTCCATGTTAACTAATTTAAATAAAAACTTGAGACAAGAAAAGTAGATTTAAACTATCCTGTTAAGGGCTGAGTTTTATTGGCCTGGATATGGGAGCTGTCATGGACATGAACTGGTCGGAAAGCCTGGGGCCTGAGTTTCACCAGGCCAAATTCTTGGTGCTTTCCTGGGACTTACAGCCAGACTAAAATCTAAGTGGGGCATGGTCCAAACTTCTGAGGTCTCTATAGAAAGACAACCACAATGCCCTTGGTATATGCCTTTCGAGACTATTGGTATGGTCCATGAAATATAACAAAAGTTGCCCATAACTGGACATGTTCAGGTACTCTGTAATGAGCCAAACATTAATACCTGAGTTGCTTGATCCTGGGACTATTCAGGGTGATGTCAGATTTGGGTGACTAGGGCAACAGGAGGACTGGGTCTCATGATGTCATCTATTTTACCAATCACTATGAAACATTTCAAATTTTAGCAACAATCCTATATTCCAATTAAATATTGGCCTTGGTGAACAATTTTACTTACTAAAATTTTAATCTTGGATTATTTATGCAGAGGGAATAGGATGAGAACAAAAAGATGATATGGGTAGCACGCTATGTTATATTGAATATGGCTATGACATGCACTCTGTCATTGTGTAGGAAAGTCTGACTTATCCCCCTTTCTGGGAAGGTCTTACTGACTTTCTTGACCAATAAAACAGGCATTTGTGACTTATAAGACCTCCAAGTCTGAGCCATAAGAAGTCTGAGCTGCTTTTCTATGGGCCTCTGAAAATGTTGTACTATCCTGAGAACTCCATACTTCAAGGAAGCCCAAACCAGTCATGTTAAGATGAAGAAATAGAAATTCCTGACCATTTCCTTGCTGTTCTAGACAACCCAGCTCAGGTCTCTGACCTGAGTGTAAAAACCTTTAAATGAACCCAGTCCCAGCAACTATCCAACCATAACTGTTGGTTGTAACCATTTCTTTCTTGATTAAGTAATTTATTTTTGTGGAGCACAGCCTTAAACAACTAGGGTTTAGACTTTTGCTTCTCATGACAAAAAGTCAATATTATTCCTCAGAATTGCATAAGGATTTGTTTGTCCACTGATGTCTATCCTCTAGTTTGCTGATGAAAATTCTGATGCTGGGTAGTTTCTCAGGCTTTCATAAGTGATCTTGTTGAAAATCTTGAGAAGGATTAGGGTCATCTTTATATTTTTGGTATTGTAAGTTGTCACAGTTCTGTATCTTACATGTATTATTTTTATTAGCTAAGTTGTATATCAATGATCATTTTGTCTTTAATATTTGTGCAACTCTTTCCTGTTAAATAATCTTTTATCACATGTTTTGTAATGTCCTCCCCATTATTTTTCTGTTTTTTATTTTTTATTTTATTTATTTGTTTTTGTTTTTTTTTTTTATTTTAGAGAAAGAAGGAGAGAGCACATGCAAGCAGGGAAGAGGGAGGAGCTGAGGGAGGGAGAGAGAGAATCTCAGGCAGGCTCCACACTCAGCACAGAGCCTGATGTGGTTCTCAATCCCACAACTCTGGGATCATGGCCTGAGCCAAAATCAAGAGTCAGACATTCAACCAACTGAGTCATCCAGGAGTCCTTGTTCTGCCACTTTTTAATTAAACTACTATTAATAGGATATCTACACTTTTAGACTGATTTCCTCTCATTCTATTTCTTATTTTTTTGTTTTTTATTTTACTTTTTCAGAGTCCCTTAACTTTATTTCCTGTGTGTATACACACACAAACACATATATACACAGTATGTGTATTTCATGCATATATATGTACACACACATTTATATGCATATCCACATGTATGTATATTCTCTGAAAGCACTTGTTCTCCAAAAGATCCATTTTCACAGCACCCCATTCATGTTGTATATAGGTGATATTTTTCTCTCTCTAGGAGCTGTAACTTGAAAAGAGTTTTATCAATTAGTAGTCCTCACAACTATGGTGGGTCATGGATGATAAGCCTAGGTGAGCACTCTCTGGGGAGATCTCTGATGTGTAAATGTGGAGGCTTTGCATTGAGGGGTTAAAAAGTGCACAAAGTGGCCTATTTTCTCAAGGTATTCATCCAATTTCTTTAGAGACATTTTTTAGCCTGGGGGTTTAGATGCTATCTCCCAGCTGTACTGCTCATGCTGTTGTGAAAATAGTGTTTGAGAAATCATTTCTTCTCATATAGACTCTGAATAAACCAATCAGCTCATCCTGTCCTCCTTTGGATTTTCCTAGAGCCTGGCTTCTCTGAGAGTCTAGTGAGGGAAAATTGCAACTTCTCAGCTATAGCTTCTTCCCTGAACATCCCAGATTCTAGCCTCTTCTAACTTACTGCAGGAAAGGAAATTGTTCATCTGACTACAGAATGTACACAATAACAGAAAACCTTCCATCTGCTCTCTGTTCTCCAAATATTTATTAAAATCTTTTTCTGACAGGGCCCATGTTCCCCTTTGCTCTATATATAGCTTTCTTTTCTGTCTTTCTCTTACATTTTAAGTAAGGACTTGAAATATGGGAGACATAAATGTATGTAGAATTCTATTTTAGACTTGAAGTATCTTAAAGCATTTTTACTCTCATTTGTTCCTTCTCTAATGTTCTTTCTTTCTTCACTTCAATTTGAGTTTCTGACCTATGTCATTTTCTTTCTGTTTGAAGAACTTCTTTCAACATTTTTTGGAAGGCATGCTTACTGGCAACAAATTCCCTCCATTTTCTGAAAGTCATTTTTTTTCTTCCTCACTTTGGATGTATAATTTCACTTTATACAGAATTCTAGGCTGGTGATTTTTCCTTTTAACATTTTAATTATTTCATTCTATTCTCTTCTTGCTTGCATAGTTTCTAAAGAGAAATTGGATAAAATTCTTATCTTTGCCTCTCTAAGGTAAGGTTTCCTCCATTTTCTAGCATTTTTTAAGATTTTTGTCTTAGTCTTTGTTTTTCTGCAGTTTGGATATGATATGCCTAGGTTTTGATCTTTTGGTATTTATCTTGCTTCCCATACCTTTGGTTTGATGTCTATCATTAAAAGTCTTAGCCAACATCTTACTTATATCTGTGGGGATTAAATCCCTGGCTGTCATTTCTCCTATTCTTTCTTTTGGGGTTAATTCCTCCATCTTGTCATTTTGCAGAAAGAAAAAAATGTAATAAAATAAAAATTAAAACAAAACAAAATCAAACAAAGGAAGCTAGATCCTACGTGTGTTTCAATCTGCTTGTTGAGAGAAGCTTGATAGAAAAATAGAAAAAGACAAAGGGAAAAAAGGAGAAAAATTTTTTAATTAAAAAAATTTAAACATTAAAAAATATTTTTAAATAATAAACTAGATAAAATAAAGAAAATAAAATAGAACTTAAAAAGAAAAATAAATAAAATTTGCTCTTTCTGTATCCGAGAAAGAGAAATAAAAGAAAGAAAAAAGAAAACAACATAAGCAAAAACAGAAACAAAGAAAACAAAGGAACAAGAAAACAATGAAATATACTTCAGTGATTTCTTCTGTTCCTTCCTCTATTTTAACAGCATTCCTATCACACTTATGTTATACCTATTGTAAGTGACTCATGGTTCTCAAATACTCTTTTGAGGGCTTTTTTTTCCCCATTATTTTTCCAATTTGCTTTTCAGATTGTGAAGTCTCTACTGACCTATCTTCAAGTTCACTGATTTTTAACTTGGCCATGCCTCTCTACTATAGAACCCATTGAAAACATTCTTTATGTTTGTTACAGTGTTTTTTTATTCTAGCATTTCCTTTTGCTTTTTTTAGAGTTTCCATATTCTGCTTACATTACCCATCTGTTCTAGCATGCTGTCCACTGTTTTCCATTAAGGCCCTCAGCAAAATAGTTATTTTTTTTTTAATTTTTTTAGTTATAGCTATTTTAAATACCTGATCTGAAATTTTCAAATTGCCTATCATATAAGACTGGTTCTGATGCTTACTTTGCCTTTTCAGACTGTGTTTTGGCCTTTTGGTACACTTTGCTTTTTGTTCAAAGCCAGACATGATGTATTGGATAAAAGGAACTGAATAAGCCTTTAGTGTGAGGTTTTATGTTTATCTGGTTGGTATTAGGTTGTTTACTCTGTGCTCTATCTGTAGTCTCAGAAGCTAAAATGTCCTCTAGTGACCTGTTTTTGTCTCCTCTGTGTGTCTTTGAGATTTTCTAGAGCCCTTTCAAAGAAGGTCTGAGGTTTGTAGTTCTTTCAGCCAGTGCCCCCTATTAATCTATAAGAGCTCTATTAATCTTGGTGATAAGGTTTGAAGAAAGGAGAAACATTATATAATGATGATCTCAAATTTTTGTAAGCCTGTGTCCTATCCCTGTGCTGTGGCTTTCACAAGTGCTTGTCAGCTTCCTTTTCCCCCTTCTTTAGGTGAGACTGGAAGCCTGGGGCAAGGGAGTTGGGGGCTGGAATTGGGTATTTTCCTTTCCCCAGTTTGGTAGGCTCTTTTAAAATAGATTAATCTGGAGCACCTTGGTGACTCAGTCCATTTAGTGTCCAACTCTTGATTTTAGCTCAGGTCATGATCTCACAGTTCATGGGATCAAGCCTCACATTCGGCTCTGTGCCGACAGAGTGGAGCCTCTATGGGATTCTCTCTCTCTCTCTCTCTCTCTCTCTCTGCCCCTCCCCCGCTAGCACTACCTCTCAATCTCTCTCTCTCTCACTCTCTCTCTCTCTCTCTCTCTCTCTCTCTCTCTCTGCCCCTCCCCCGCTAGCACTACCTCTCAATCTCTCTCTCTCTCAATCTCTTTCTCTCTCTCTCTCTCTCTCTCTCTCACACACACACACACACACACACACACACACACGCACACACACACACAAAATAAAAAAAAAAGATTCACTTCAGAGGAAGCATTTGCTAAGTAAACAAAATACTTTTGATGTATTTGAAATGGATATTTTTCCCTATCCTTTGTTGGAAGCATGAGGGAATCTTTATTCTATCTTTCCTCTGAGAATGTGATGGGACTTCCAAAAGTGAAACTCATGAAAGAGAGGGGACTCCAGTAATTTTAATCTCTCACACTGGTCCCACCTCGGTATCCAGCAATTGATCAATTACCCTTTATTTGTTCCTATGAGGCTCTAGCAGTGGCTTCTGCCCCCAACAAGCTGTGATTCTCTGTGTTTGTCTTTCTCTTCACTATTCAGGGTTGTGGTCTTCCCTGTGTCTTCAATTTTCTGATGGATCTAGGAAGAGTTGTTGATTTTCAGTTTGTTCAGTTGTTGCTTGTTGTGAGAACAGGAGAGATGACTTCTAAGTTTTTAACATGTTGAACCAGAAACTGGAGGTGTCCTATCGTATCTTTTATAAAGTGGAAAAATATATTCATTTCCTAATTGTCTCGCTTTCCTACGTGGAAACTTAACAGGACCTTGGAAATCAAAAAGTGAGGAAACTATAGTGTAACATAGCTTTTAGAGGAATGGATTTTGTCAGAAGAATTTTTTTTTTTATTGGACGAGGATAGTTTTTGAGATTCACATGTACCTGCCTTTAATAAGATTTCAAACTCCTGTCACATATAGGTACAACTTCATAAAGAAACTAGAAAAACAGTATGATTTGTCTTCTGATTGGTAGCCATCTAATAGGAACTATTGAACATGTTCCAAATATAGATAAATTATTTAGCACAAGTCTAGTGGATATCATAGGGTAAAGTTCTTTAGAGACAAGTTCTTTTTTTTTCCATTTAAGATTTTCAGTAAATATTTTTCAGATGTATTTTTCTAAAATTATCAAGATGAATGGAATATTTTCAATAGCTTACAGATGTGAATTAAAAATAAAAATATATTCCTAATATAATTAGTGTGAGCAGAGTAAAACCTTTTAATTTCAAAGTGTGACTTGTAGAGTAGCTTAGTCATGAATAAATGGAGGGAATTATACATTGACACTCTCAGGATAGTGTTCACAGTCAGGAAATCCTAGTGCAAAGTCCCAGAAATGACTGAAATGTCATGTTAAATCTCTGATATGGACGCATAGACTTATCCTACATCAACTAGACACCATAATGACATCTAACTAGTGATCAAGGTTTAAGTTTCAGAAGAAGGAAATTAAAGGCCCTTTTTATTTAATTCACTAGTATTATAGATTTGCATCTAAAACAATAATTTCTTGACCAGATGTATTTCTAAAGTTCTGCTTACTATTTATAACACTCTTTTATACTGAAATATGTATTAACATATTAACAGCTTTGAGAGGTCATATTGCAAAACCAACTATTCAACTTAACTCAACATCGTGCAAATTTATTTGACCATAGAGTGTTTTTATGATATACTTCAGTTATTAACTCTGTGAAATACATGTTGGGAGGTATTGTTCCTTAACTATTATTTTTTATTCTTTCTTCCAGTGCATGAAACAGTATAACTTTCATCCTAGGCCCAATCTTAGAACATTGCTTTGTATCTTTCACTTGGAGAAATGAACCAGTACATTTAAATTGTATAATTTTTATTGACATAACTACTCTGAATTTAGAATCTTAATTTGTCTTTTGAGTATTCTGTTATACTAAGAAATTCCTCGATGAAATTGATGAAAATTCCCAGACAGCAATTGTAAAAATTTTGCATTGCACAGTTGTTGGAAGAAATTGAATCCTCTATAAGAAGAAGATGAGATAAGTTTGTTTTGTTTTGTTTTGTTTTTTTTCCTTAACATATGCTTGTTAAGGACCTGAATTCATCAATAGATTTAATAAGTAATTTAGATACACAAATAATGTGTCAATCATGATATTAGCAGCTTCTTTCACACCTCCAATTATCAGAAATTATTACAACACAAAAATGGCAGGCAACATTGTTCCAAGACGCAAGTCACACCACATGATTGAATCCAATCCCCTAATTTACTGGACTGTCCCAGAAAGAAAAGTGTGTGTGCTTTCATTGCATTTTAAATTGTCTTCTGAGATGTCACATATATCTGTAAGTTTTTTCTGTCTCTCCAGAAAAATCCAGCCCTCTAAATTATGTCCCTTTTACTAACTTACCTAGGCCACTATTGGGAAGACCTCAGAAGGTAAAAATGACCACATTGAGAGACTTATATAACAGCATCCATAATCCATGACCCGGTATTTAAAACAAACTTAGAGATCTGTAAGTGGGTCCATTAAAATGTTCTTGGTAAGTATCTCCTCATATAACCAAGCACTGGAGTAGAATAAAGAATAAATATATACATTATGACTACTCTTCTTGCCTCAAAAGGAGAGAAAAAATAAAAATTAAAAAAAATCCCATCCTCCATACCTGTCACTCATATATATTTCATCATAATTTAACAGATCAATCAGTCTGGTTTCATCAACTTTTTCAAGTTGATTCCCATCAACATCATACTTAAGATACCAAGAGTATGTGTAATGTTTCTAAGTAACATGGCATAATTTATTTTTTTTTCAATGTTTATTTATTTTTGGGACAGAGAGAGACAGAGCATGAACGGGGGAGGGGCAGAGAGAGAGGGAGACACAGAATCGGAAACAGGCTCCAGGCTCCGAGCCATCAGCCCAGAGCCTGACGCGGGGCTCGAACTCACAGACCGCGAGATCGTGACCTGGCTGAAGTCGGACGCTTAACCGACTGCGCCACCCAGGCGCCCCAACATGGCATAATTTAAAGTAATTGTTCACTCTTATAATTGTAGAAAACAATCAACTTTCTATCAGAAATTTGTAGTGGTCATTTTAAATTTAAAAAAGGAAACAGAACAATAACTGCTATTGTAATAGCCAAACTGGGGGGGAAATATTTACTTTTGTTTCTTTAACAATGCAATAGCGTATATGAGTTTCTTCAGAGTTTTGACATTTGCAAAAGTGTAGGAATTTCACTAAGATGAGGCACATCTGTTTCTTCTGCAGGAGAAAACTATTTGCATGTTAACATCTTAAAAATATTTGAAGAACCTTACTACGCATTTGTAAATAATATAACAAAAATATTAGATCAAGAAACAATTTTAGCACCAGGGAACAATGAAGCAAATGGCACAATTTTCTTTGCCAACTCTTACATATACATCAAAGGGAGGGACAATTAAACCAAATGATACTTGTCCATTTGTGTAATTGAATTTATTCTTACTACTCCTAAATAACAATAAGATATATTTATTTCTCTTTGCCCCTCTGTTTTAATTTACAATAGATAAAATCACCAACAATATTTTTAGTATAATTATGTGAACAATTTTTTTTCTAATATTTGGCATATTAGTTGTTTTAATATTGCAATATTTCCAAATGATGAGTGATTCTCCATATGTTAAAAACTTAGGTTAAGAATAAGTGATATCTATGTGAAACTTATCTAAGAATTTGCTGTATGTCACTAAATAGAAATCAGTTGATGTTTGTTATTTGCATCCTTAATATCTATCTAAAGGCTTCAGTGGTGATACAATCTCTAAATACTTTAGAAATAATATTATTTGTTGGGAAGTCTCTGTTATTGTCTTAAACATTTGTTCTCACTGATTCTCCCTAATACTTAGGCCATTTTGTGTCCTTGACTGAGTTGTGGAGTGTACAGGGAAAACCCGTAAAGCCTTTATATCCTCCAAAGCAAGGACAAAAACTACTTGTGTTGAATGTGTTAGCAGTTTAGGTGACTATCGGTTTGCCTATGTGACATCCTACATAATCTCCCTCTGTAAGTGACTGATAAAACAATCTTTTCTTTATTCTTACATGAAACTATGAAAGAATCTAACCAAACATGATAGCATGGGCATTTTGAAACAATTCTACAGTTATTGTATTTCAATTTCATAGAGCAAAACTTTGAGACTGTTTGCTTCTAACTAGTTTTTAACCACAGATAGCAAAGGAGTAAGTCATATTTACATTCCATCAACATGAGAGAAAATAAGATGATTTATTCAGCAAATGTTTACTGAATGTCTACACTATGTTGTTAACATTAGGGACACAATGGAAAGCTAAAATCTCTGTCCTTAATGATCTTATGTTTTGAATTGAGACTAAAGAGACAGTGATAAACAAAATACAAAACCCCAAAATGTAACTTAGTGAAAGTGATAAATATTGGGAAGAAAAACAAAACTAAGTAGGAAGATGTTAGAAGTAATTGATGTTTTAGATGGGACTGTAAGGGATAACTGGCATAGAATTCAGAGTATTTTATTTATATTCCAGAAACAGCAAGGCCCGTTGAAGCTCAGTGAGCAAACAGAAGGGAGCAAGGCAATTAAAAAGGAGTACAGGAATTATCATAGAACATATACACATATAAAAACATCTTTATATAAGATTTGAAAGGCTTTGTGCTACTATTTTCTATATTACAATATTGCTAACAATGCCATTCTAAATCTTGATATTTGAATATGACTTTTATTCTTTTTATATTTTGATGTCCTGAAATCTTATAATATTGTGACTTGCTAGCCTTTATTAACAGTGCTAGAGAATCAGAGGCCTTTTAATCTAGAGACACATGTTCCTCAATTCTAATTTTTTCTAGCATTATTTATTTGACAATTTCCCTGTCAATTTGTTCATTTCTTGTATCCTTAGTATTAGATATTGGTTCCCACACTAATACTGTGATTTTCTTAACATGTATCTTCAATTTTCCATAACATTTAATTTTGTAATATTTCAGTGAGATTTTTTAAAGTTTATCATTAAAATGTTCCATTGACAAATTGGTGCAGCCACTCTGGAAAGCAGTGTGGAGGTTCCTCAGAAAATTAAAAATAGACCTACCCTATGACCCAGCAATAGCACTGCTAGGAATTTACCCAAGGGATACAGGAGTACTGATGCATAGGGGCACGTGTACCCCAATGTTTATAGAAGCACTCTCAACAATAGCCAAATTATGGAAAGAGCCTAAATGTCCATCAACTGATGAATGGATAAAGAAATTGTGGTTTATATACACAATGGAGTACTACATGGCAATGAGAAAGAACGAAATATGGCCCTTTGTAGCAACGTGGATGGAACTGGAGAGTGTAATGCTAAGTGAAATAAGCCATACAGAGAAAGACAGATACCATATGTTTTCACTCTTATGTGGATCCTGAGAAACTTAACAGAAACCCATGGGGGAGTGGAAGGAAAAAAAAAAAAAAGAGGTTAGAGTGGGAGAGAGCCAAAGCATAAGAGACTCTTAAAAACTGAGAACAAACTGAAGGTTGATGGGGGGTGGGAGGGAGGGAAGGGTGGGTGATGGGTATTGAGGAGGGCACCTTTTGGGATGAGCACTGGGTGTTGTATGGAAACCAATTTGACAATAAATTTCATATATTGGGAAAAAAATAAAAAATAAAATAAAATGTTCCATTGATTTTCCTTACTGTTACATGTTCATTTCCAAGAACCTTTTTAGTAAGTAATCTTATTTCAAACTACTTTGTCATTTTCAAGAAGAAATTTCTAAATTAAAGTATAATATACATAAAGAAAAGTACACGAGTATACAGTTCAATACTCACAATTTTAACACATCTATGTAACCACCACAAAACTGAAAAAATAGAGGATCTCTAACAATACAGAATCCCCTCTCTACCCTACCTCACAAAGCAGTCACTAACCATTATCCTCCTGCCTCAATGGAAACCACCACCCTGATGCCTAAGAAACAGGAACACCTTCAGGTCCTTTTAAACTTAACATATGTAGATGATAGATAGCTGAACAAAAATAATAGAGAAACCATCTGGAGAATGCTTGCAATACTGAAAGAAAAAAAATAGAAAACTGCCATCCTAGATTTCTATATCCAGCAAATTGTCTTTCAAAAAATGATTTCCCAACAAACACACTGAAGGTAAAAATAGGATTCATCAGCACACCCTCAATAAGTTTCCTCATAACGATTTACATCTCTCCCTTTCACTTATCCCCAGGAAACCACTGATCTGCTTTTTTTTACTACAGATTTGTTTGCATTTTACGAAACTTTATAAATCAGAATCATAGAGTATGCATTCTTTTCTTAATCTGAATTTTTCTTCTCAGCATACTTATTTTGAGATTTTTGTTGATATGTGTATTAACTGTTTTTTCCTTTTTATTCCTAGAAAGTGTTCACTACACGGATATAATACAATTTTTCTCTCTATTTACTTAATCATCATTATGCCTGATTTCAGACTTAGCTATTGCAAAAAAAAACAAAAAAAACAAAAAAAAAAACAAAAAAAAACAAAACAAAAAAAACCCTGTATGAATATGTGTGTACAAGTTTTGTGTGGACATATGTTTTTATCTCTCTTGGATAAAATCATGGAATATAATGGCTGGATCATCAAGTAGGTATTTGGTAAACTTTTTAAGAAGCTTCCAATTTTGGGGTGCCTGGGTATCTCAGTCATTGAGTATTCAGCTCTTGATATAGGCTCAGGTCATAATCCCAGCGTCGTGCAACTGAGCCCTGCGTGGGTCTCTGAATTAACATTTATCTCGAACTATTCCATGTTTTTTTTTTCTAATATTTTTTTGCTATTTAAAGTGGTACCCTTGATTATTTTATTTTGATTTGGTGTCCTGCAACCTTGCTAAGATCACTTTATAGTTGTGGTAGATATTTTGGGGGGATACATTCCATTCAATATTCTATGTAAACATTTATTTCACTGGCAAATACCGACAGATATATTTCTTTTTCAATCTGGATGTCTTGTACTTTTTTTTCATGTCTTATTTTACTGGGTAGAACCTCAAATTCTGAATTGATCTTATAGGGAAAAAAAGTTTTTCTCCATTAAATTCATGTTAGCTGTTGTTTTTTCACTGGTGCCCTTTATGACACTGAGGAAATTGCCTTTTATTTCTCATTTTTGGGGAGATTTTTTTTAGGTTGGGTTTAGTTTCTTAAGGTATTGTTTTGAGCACAATCTTCTTTTCAGATATGTAAAAGTTTCTAGTTTTAAAATTTCTCTCTAAATGGCACTTTAGCAGGATGTCACAAATATTGATATATTGTGATATATTGTATTTTCATTTGGTTCAAAACACTTTTTAATTTCTATTTTTATTTCTTTGTTAAACTATGATTTATACAATAAATTTATTTAGGGAATTTTATAGCTATTTTGGAAGGGTCTAGATTTTTTTTTGTTATTATTCTCAATGGATTTCACTGACAGAGAACATAGCATTTATGACTTGAGTTCCTATTTTTGGTTTCACATTGTGTACATACCCAAATTGCAGTTTCTTTGCCTTTATTATATCAGTAGTAGCACTCCCAATAATTTCATATCCTTTCATTTATTTTTTTTTAATTTTTTCAACATTTATTCATTTTTGAGACAGAGAGAGAGAGAGCATGAACAGGGGAGGGTCAGAGAAAGAGGGAGACACAGAATCCGAAACAGGCTCCAGGCTCTGAGCTGTCAGCACAGAGCCCGATACGGGGCTCGAACTCGCGGACCTCGAGATCATGACCTGAGCCAAAGTCGGCCGCTTAACCAACTGAGCCACCCAGTCGCCCCTGATATCCTTTTAAACTGCATTGAAATCCCTTACCACTTGTTCATTATTCTCTTTTGTCCATTATTCTCTCTTTTATTCTTTTATGAATGTGTGTGTGTGCACGCGCGCGCACACACACACACACACACACACAATTATTTATTGCCATTTTATTGTAGGTTTAGCAGTAAGAGTAAACAAACACATTTACTTGATCTTCTGTTTGTGACAAGAAATCATTTGTCTAATATTAACTTAAGGCCATAGGTAATCATATCTTAACCTATCTTAAACTTTAATATTTTTAGGATTTGTTTTGTCTTTGATCACATCATATCTATATTCATTTGTGCCTTTTCTCCTATTTTTGCCATATCTACAATTATTTTTCTTGACACTTTAAGGCCCATGTATTCTCTAAACCCAAGTAATACATCTCAATTCCATGAAGAATTTTTAATCTATACATCTTCTTATTAATATTCTTGTCTTATAATCTTTGTGACTTTTAATGTTACCACCAGAAGCTAAGGAGGATGAGGTAGAGAGAGTGAATGTTGGCCAAGAATTGTGGTTCTTTTTGGAGCATTACTATGTCACAAGGGACATGTTGGAAATTTCCAATTTTTTTCTATAATTTCCTAATTATGAGGGAGGCTACTGTCATTTAGTTGATGGAGGCCAGAAATGCTAGCGAATAAGCAATGTGTGAGACAGTCCCTAACCACAAAGAATTATGTACTGGCTTGAATAACAACTTAAAATCCTAGAAGATATTAACCTAGTTGGAAATTAGTTTATAATTACCTGAATCTAAGACTAACTCTGACACATTTTTGATGGATTTAAAAACTGTAATTTTCAGGATTGCAAATCTCAAGTAAATCAAGATAACACTGAATTTTGCTTAGAATTTCTTTTTTCACTCCTTCAGAAAATTGCATCATCAAAGACAACACAATTCATGGAATTCATGTTGCCAACACAACACGACTATACCAGTCTCCTTTTATAGCTGTTACTTATAAATACAAAATAAAGAAGACTTGAAAATTCTTTTAATTTTTTTTAAAAGCAAATCTTATTTAAAGTGGACAAACGTACAAAAGGCAGAGACTTCATTATGCTTCATTTGCAAAAGCCGTGTTATGACATTTCGTATTATCAACATCTTAAATATATTTGTGTGTAGTTAAGAAATTTATGCTGTGAAGATTTCATATTGAAAACACAGTTTTCTACTCTTAAATTGATATAATTCCTAGGTTTCTAACACACAATTTCTTTCACTGAGGGAATGTGCCTTCTCAATTTTTTTCTCTTTTCTTAGTTTTAATAAAGAATATGGTGTTTTAGGGGCGCCTGGGTGGCGCAGTCGGTTAAGCGTCCGACTTCAGCCAGGTCACGATCTCGCGGTCCGTGAGTTCGAGCCCCGCGTCAGGCTCTGGGCTGATGGCTCGGAGCCTGGAGCCCGTTTCCGATTCTGTGTCTCCCTCTCTCTCTGCCCCTCCCCCGTTCGTGCTCTGTCTCTCTCTGTCCCAAAAAAAAATAAACGTTGAAAAAAAAAAAAAAAAAGAATATGGTGTTTTAAATACTAGTGATTAAATGTATTTTTTTTACTTGTGATTTATTTTAAGAGAATACATGTCGTGCATGATACTTCATCTCTGTCCCACTCCATGTAGTATAAATGGATATTATTTAGTCACCACATTAAAAGTAGCAGAGATCAAGAAAGGAATGAAAATATCAGTGTTAAATTCACATAATTAAAGACAATATTATTTTGTAAAGCCTTTGTTTTGTACATATAAAGACATGTACACATGAAAATGTAAGTTAGTTTCCTGAGTCATGATGTAATATGTATCCTACTGTAGTTTTCAGTAAAAAGTATATATACACATGGCATATTATATATGTTTATAGACACAGACACAATATTGAAACCTAGAATTCTAAAGAAAGATTCTGCAGGTGTAAACTCTCACTTACAATAGAAGCCATATTTCACACTATTTCACAAAAAAAAGCTCTCATACAATGTAACATTACTCACCACAAAAAAAAGAATAAAACCTTGCCATTTGTAATTACATGCATGGAACTAGAGAGTATCATACCAAGTGAGATAAGTCTGTCAGAGAAAGACAAATTCCATATGATTCCATTCATATGTGGAATTTAAGAAACAAAAGAGATGCACATAGTAGGGAAAAGAGGCAAGCCAGAAAATAGACTCTTAACTATAGAGAACAAACTGGGGATTGCTGGAGGGGAGGTGAGTAGGGAGATGGGTTAAATGGGTGATGGGTATTCAAGAAGGAACTTGTGATGAGCACTGGGTGTTGTATACAAGTGATGAATCACTAGATTCTACACCTGAAACTAGTGTTACCCTATATGCTGGAATTTAAATGAAAACCTGAAAGTCACACACACAAAAAAAGCCCTGACAGATTGATAGTTTATGTAAAACCCCATTACTTGTTGTCAGTTATGGTTCAACTTCATAGTTATAATACCTAGTGTTCATATATTTGGTAGGTCGGGCTAGACCAAAGAAACTATGTGCTCTCAACTACATATCCTAGTTTTACAGATAATTACACAGAAAACCTGCACATAGCTTTGAAATCGCTGTATTTTTGTCTTCATTATTTTCCATAAATATTTCTAAATCATAGGGAAATAGCTATCTCAAGCTTGAGGTGCCAGTTTTTGCCCTCTTCCAATAAAGGATTATATTCCCAAGGATATATTCTAGAAATATGCTTAAGATATTTGTTAAAAGATGAATTTGGAAGCTCTGCATATCTCTTCCACCTTGTTACCCTCCAAGAATACATACCTTTTCTCTATTTATTCTCCTGTATCTGCACCCTAATGACTCCTTAGTTTCTACTGTTAAACAAGTTACTCCTGGGAAAAACAAGAATTACTATATCCATAGCCTGTATTTTCATGATATTCATGGGTTTAGAGAAGACTAGTATGTAAAGTTGAGGGAGGGGAGTGAATCAAATGATAAAATATGTTTTAAAATGTTTTATACAGGTAAATGAAATAGAAACTCAGAGGAAAACAGGAGAAGACAGAGACTCTGGCGTAAAAATAGAGAGCAAGTCAACCAGTTTGATTATGAAGGAAATTTCCCATTATTATATCATGAAGAGAAAGGGTTAGGGGAATGGAGAAAGAAGTAGACATAATAGAGTGCCTACTACATAATCAGCTTCATAAAAAGTACAATGTGAATCTGTGGCAAGAACAGATAATGCTTAAATGAAAATAGCTTTTCTGCTCTTAAAAATTGCTCATATAATTTCTTGATAACACTTTTAATGCAGTAAAGATATTTTTCTTTATTTCCTTTGCATAAAATTCTCAGCTAGAAGAGTCATTGAAAATTCTAATGACTGAATCACAGAAAATTCTAAAAGTTCTTTGATGTTTGTTGTTTATTACTTAATTATTGGTATGTTTCTGCTTTTGTATGTTTTTTCCTATTGTAGGAACCTTTTAATGTATCATGTTCTCTTCACTAGTTATTCAATTTTTATTCTTTCTATTTTCATATTTCTCTCAGGAGTCAATACTGGTAATGTGCTTCTAACATTCATGGCACAAAACACAGACTAAGGTCAAAATAGGTAAGTATTAAGTTGAGTGAAAAATATGACAAATATATAAGCATTAATATACTCATGGAAAGCTAATACCTCTATCACTCATTCACTCCCTGTTGCTTTAAATGGATGCTTTTGACAACCATATGTTGTTTTTGATGTTTTATGTGCTGAGTATTGCCGGACGCTGAACAAGTCCTTTGCAATTTAGAGCCTATAACTTGGTTGTATGTTACAGAGAAGTAATCTTTAAAATATATCTCCCATGTGTATCTGTTCATTGATCCAATACCTTGCCTTATGGCCATGCCCACATTCAATAATCATCATTATGGAAATAACAACACTTGTCTGTTTCAACCAGTAGTATCAGCAGATGTTGAGAGTACTAGAAATCACACAGGCTTTCAAGAATACTTTTCAGATTGCTTTTGACTGGGGAATATATTTATGAGTGTATTTTCATTCTTTTCCCCACCTGTTTTAAATCTTCAAAGAGCTCAAACTCCTGCTTCATAATTTTAGTACTTCAATACCGTCTCCTTTATTGTCCTTTTTGTTAATCTATCACTGAGAATTTGCCAAAAACTTCAGGAGAGGTGTCAAAGACTTGTAAAAGTTTTGAAAAGTTCTTGGATAACACCATCAAGAACTATGGAGTTGGAAAAAAGTTATTAAAGAAAGAAACATTTAGCCTGATGACTTAGACTTTTAGAGTTTAATGATATTGGCTAAATAAATTTGTAAGTCTTAATTGTATCCATAGTTATTCAGGTGCATGTGGTTATAGATTTAAAATTTTGGAGGGAAAGGAAGCATTAAATAGCTATCAACTTTTGAGCAAATATCACACTCATCCTTTTTCTCTAAAGATTAGTTTGCATTTAATAGAATTTGTATAAATGGAATCATGCATATATATGATTTTCTGATTTGTCTTCTATCAATAAACATAATTATTTTGAGATATTATACACCCATTTTTGTGTATGAACAGTTTGTCTTTATTACTGAATGGAAATCAATTGCATAAATATATCACAATTTGTGTATATGTGTATACATTCACTTATTGATGCACATGTGGGTTTTTTCCCAGTTGCTGTGAACATGCAGACACATATCTTTGTATGATCATATGCTTTCTGACAGGAAACTTACTTAAGTAAATACTTAAAAGTGTAATAGCTGACTAATGTGATAGGAATCGGTTTAACTTTAGAAAAAGTCAACTGCTTTTTAAGTTTTTAAAAGTTAACTGCCATCTGCTTTCCAAAGTCATTGTACCATTTTACATTTCCATAAACAGTTCATGAAAGTTCTATATGTTCTATGTTCTCACCAATATCTGACATAGCCTTTTATAATTTAGCAATTCTATATAGGTTTGTAGTAGTATATCAGTGTGATTTGAATTTGCATTTCCCTAATGACTCATGACAGAGAGTATCTATATGTGCTTCTTGGATAGTCTGTTCAAATTATTTCACCATTTTAAGAAATTAGGTTCCTTAGTTTTTATGTTTCCTTAAAATTCATATATAATACAAATATTTTCTGTATGATATGACTTACAAATATTTTGTCCCCATTTATAGCTTATCTTCTCTTTAATGGGGTCTTTCAAAAAGCAGAATTTTTAAAATTTTTTTCTCTTTATTCAAGCTTCTCGTATCATGTCTAAGAAAATTTTGCCTAACCCCAAATCACAAATATTTTCTCCTATGTTTCATTCTAGATGTTTTATACAGTTTGAAATTTTATATTTAAATGATACATTTTGAGAAAATTTTTGTTTTTTTATTTTTTTTAACGTTTATTTATTTTTGAGATAGAGACAAAGCATGAATGGGGGAGGGTCAGGGAGAGGGAGACACAGAATCTGACACAGGCTCCAGGCTCTGAGCTGTCAGCACAGAGCCTGACGCGAGGCTCGAACTCACTGACCGAGAGATCATGACCTGAGCCGAAGTCGGCCGCTTAACCGACTGAGACACCCAGGCGCCCCTTGTGTTTGTTACAAAGTATAAAGATTTCAGGGAGGAGTGGATACCCAACTGCTCTACTATTTGTTGAAAAATCTACCCTTTTCCTCACTAAGTAATCTTTGTATTTTTGTTAAAAATCAGTTGTCCACATGTGTAGGACTATGTTTACACATTCTGTTCTATTCCATTGATATATTTGTATATATTTTGGCCAATATCATAGTTTCTTAATAACTGTGGCATTATTATGTGTTTTAAATCAGGTAATTTCAGTTCACCACGTTTGCTATCCTTTTTCAAAATTGGTTCGGCTATTTTGGATCCTTTGTATTTCCACATTAATTTTAGAATTATCAATTTCTATGGCAAAACCATAAAGCAGTGTTTATTATGATATGGCTGAATTCATGAACCAATATTGAATGCCCACTTGTGGTCTGAGATGGTAAGTCTAAAATGAAACCAGTTAGGAGGGGTTTCATTGTTTGATGTAGCATGACTATTATAAAAATGAATGCTATTTGAATAGACATTTCTCTAAAGAAGATACATATAATAATACATGAAAAGATGTTCAACATCATTTACCATTAGAGAAATGCTAATCAAAACCACAATAAGATATCAGTTCACACTCAAAAGGATATTTATAATCAAAAGACAAAAAGAGTAAGTTTTTAAAAGGATATGGAAAAATCAGAACCTTCGCTCAGTGCTGGGAATAATGTAAAATGCCTCAGGAAAACAGCCAGGAAGTTACTCATTGTGAAACAGTTACCATTTGATCCAGCAATTCTACTCTCAGGTACCCCGATAAATTAAAATATATTCCACACAAAAACTTGTATGTGAATATTCATAGCAGCATTTTTCATAATGGCCAAAAAGTCTAAATAACCCAAATGTCTATCATCTGATGATGTATAACATAATATGGTTATGTTTATACAAATCACATATTGGATAAGGGCGATATATGCAGAATATATAAAGAACGCTTACAACTCAAAATTGAAAAGACATATAATCCAATTAAAATGTGGAGAAATGATTTGAATATATACATCTCCAAAGAAGATGTACCAATAGCCAAAAATCACATGAAAATATGCTCAGCATCATTAGCTGTAAGGGCAAAGCAATTCAAAATTACAATAAGATATCTCTTCATTTCCACATGGATGCCTAAACTAAAAAGGCAATAACAAGGATTGGTGACGATATGGAATAATTGGAACTCTCACACACTGCTGGTGGGATTGTAAAATGATGCAGCCAGTTTGAAAAATGGCTTGGCAATCACTCAAAGTGTAAAATATCAAGTCACCATAGAATCTAACAACTCTACTCCTAGGTATATAGCCAAGAAAAAAAATGAAAATATATGTTTAAAAAAAACCCTCTTATGTAGGAATGTTCAAAACAGCATTATTTATAATAGATAAAAATAGGAAATGACCTAAATGTTTATCAACTGATGAATGGATACATGAAATGTAGTACATCAATATAATGGAATATTATTCAGCTATAAAAAGATTGGAGCACTATAACGTACTATAATCTGACTGAACTTTGAAAGTACACTTTATATAAAAGAAGCCAATCACAAAAATCACATTTTATGTAACTGAAATTACATGAAATTTCCAAAAGAGACAAATCACAGAAAGTGAATTCGTGTTTGGCTAGAGCCAAGCAGGAATTAGAAGGTGATAAGCAAAGTGCATGGGGGTTATTTTTATGGTGATTTATGGTAAATTGATTGTGGTGATAGTTGGGCAACTATGAATAGACTAAAAACCAATGAATTCTACAACTTAAATGGGAGAATTGTATAACATGTGAATAAAGCTGTTAGAAAACATTTTTTTAAGTGAGCACCAGAATGAAATGAATTCTAAAACATGGGAAATAAGTAGTATTACAGAGGGATTTGAAAATTAAAAGACTTCCTAGAAGAAAGGACAACCAATTGGTAACAATAAAAAGGTTAAAATAAGACATAGATAGATTTTTGTAAGGAAGGTGAGATAAAGGGAAAAAAAAATGTTCCAGTTAGAGAAAACAGCAGGTTCTAGGACCCGGGAGTAATGAGTTTGTCAGATGAGGGAAATTAAGGACACCCAGTATCTAGAGGTGTTAGGGACTGATGGGTAGAAGTAAGAGAAGTTAGCAAATGAAGCTAGAGAAGATCATGAGGAACCTTATAATTTGAATTAAGATACTTGAATTTCTTCTTAGATTTATTGAGATATTGTTAAAAACTCTGTTAGAGGTTGAACTTATCAAATATACCTAATCAAACATTGACTAGGTTTTTTTTTTCCACTGAGGAATAACTGGCATACAATATTTTATGAGTTTCAGGTGTACAATAGTGATTCAACATTTACATATGTCGCAAAATGATCACCACAATATATCTAGTTACCATCTGTAACTATACAAAATAAAATAGGGAATGTATTCCCAATGATGTATATTATACCCTCATGACTTATAACTGGAAGTTTGTACCTCTTGATCCTTTTCATCCTTTTTTCCCCTATCCCCAAACACCCTCCTTTTAGGAAACCACCAATCTGTTCTTTGTATCTATGAGTCTAGATTTTGTTTGTTTGTTTTTTAGATTCTGCACGTAAATTAAGTCAGGTAGTACTTGTCTTTCTATGCCTAACTTATTTCACTTAGCAAAATACTCTCAAGTTTCATCCATGATGTCATAAATATCAAGATTTCATTCCATTTCATGTCTGAGTAGTACTTTCTGTGTATTAATTCTTCCAATCCATGAGCACAGAGTGTCTTTCCATTCTATTTCTTCATTTTTTTATGTTTTATATTTTTTTATGTTTTATACTTTAATATACATATAATGCATATACATATATACATGTGTATATATATGTATACATATATGCATATACATATATACATGTGTATATATATGTGTGTACATATATATATACATGTATATATGAAATTTTATATTTTCAGTGTACAAGTATTTCACCTCCTGGGTTAAATCTACTCCTAAATACAGTAAGACCTTGGATCGTAAGGTGTTCTTCAAGTGTTCCACAAGATGAACAAACATTTATAATAAATTTTAACTTTATAAATAAGCAATGTCTTGCAATATGAGTAGTGCATGATGCCGAATGTCACATGATCACAACTGAACCAATGGTTCTTCTCTCTCTCTTCCTGCAGGATTGTGGGTGATCGTCTCCCATGCTCAGATGCTCAGTGTCAGGCCATGGTGTTTGGCAGAAACCAGTGACTTTTCAGAATGTTGGAAGGTGCCCACAACTCGCACTAGTGTATTTTTTTGTCACTTCAAAGCACCTATGGAAAGTCCTTTACTTTCCCATACACGAGTAAGCTTAGGAATGCTTTGCTTCATTCTAGGTCAGGGTGCCCACAGATATAGACCTTTCCGTCTACTACCTTATTGCCAGTTACATTAAATACAGTATATGGCAAGAGTTTACTAATATTGTGCTTACTCAACATCTGTTAGTGATTGTGAAAATCATCCTACACAATAACCCTCTTCTCTTTTGTCTCTCTCACACCAGCCACAAAGTTTTTTTAAAAGTAAGTGCAGATTTATTTATTTTTCTTTATGTTGTGTATTTTTTTATTATTTTGTATTATATTACAGTATTGTAATCATTTTTATATGAATACTTTTGGGTTGTGGCACAAATCATCTGAGTTTCCATTATTTCTTATGAGGAAATTTGCTTTGATATATAAGTGCTTTGGATTACAAGCATGTTTCTGGAACAAATATGCTCACAAACCAAGGTTTTACGGTGCTTTATTCTTTTTGATGTGACTAAATAAAATTGCTTTTTTAATTTCTCTTTGTAATAGCTCATTATTACAGTATAGAAATGCAACATATTTCTATATGTTAATTTTGTATCTTGAAACTTTACTAAATTCACTAGTTCTAAAAATTTTTTGGGAGAGTCTTTAGGGTTTTGTATATACAGTGTGATGTCATTCACAATGTCACTTTTACTTCTTTCTTTCCAATCTGTATGCTTTTTATTTTTGTTTCCTAATTGCTCTGGCTAGGACTTCCAATAGTATGTTGGAAGACATATGGGCATCATCTGGGAGAGTGGGCATCCTTATCTTGTTCCTGATCTTAGAAGAAAAGCATTTACCTTTTCACCATTGAGTGTGATATTTGTTCTAGGTTGGTCATATATGACCTTTATTATGTTGAGGTACATTCCCTATACTCATACCTTGTTGATAGTTTTTATCATAAATGGATGTTAAACTTTGTCAAATGCTTTTTCTGAATCTATTGATATGATCATAGGATTTTTACCTTTCATTTTGTTAATGTGGTGTATTACACTGATTGATGTGCAGATATTGACCATGGTGTATGATCCTTTTAATGTTTTGTTGAATTTAGTTTGACAGTATTTTGTCAAAGATTTTGCATTCATGTTCATTAGGGATATTGGCCTATAGTTTTCATTTTCTGTGGTGTCCTTGTCTGATTTTGGCATCAAGGTAGAGATAGCCTCCTGAAATGAATTTTCAACTGCTCCTGCCTCTTCAATTTTTTGGAAGAATTTGAGAAGTCTAGGCCCTAAATATTGTTTGAATGTTTAATAGAATTCACCAGTGAAGCCATCTGGTCCTGGACTTTTGTTTGTAGAGAAATTTTTGATTCCTGATTAATCTTCTAACCAGCAATCGTTCTATTCAGATTTTCTAGTCTTCATGATCAGTCTTAGAACATTGTGTATTTCTAGGAATTTTCCATTTCTTCTAAGTTGTTCAATTTGTTGGCATACAATTATTTATAATAGTCTCTTATGATTCTTCATATTTCTGTGGTATCAGTTGTAACTTCTGTTTCATTTCTGATTTTATATATTGAAACCTTTCTTTTTTTCTTGGCGATGTTAGCTAAATGTTTCTCAGGTTTGATTTTCTTTTTAAAAAATTAGTTCTTAGTTTCATTGATATTTTCTATTGTCTTTTTAATCTCTATTTTATTTATTTCTGTTTTGATCTTTATTATTTCTTTCCTCTTAGTAACTGTGGGCTTTGTTTGCTATTCCTTTTCTAGTTCTTTAGCTGCAAAGTTAAAATGCTAATTTGAGATTTCTCTTGTTTTATGAGGTGGGCCCGTATTTCCTTCCAAGAACTAAGAACTAAGATTTTGCTGCATTCCACAAATTTTTGTACGTTGTATTTCTGTTTTCACTTGTTTCTAGTTTTTTTTTTTAAATTTCTGCTTTCTTTGATGACCCAGGATTTGCCCAGTAACATGCTTTTAGTTTCCATGTATATGTAGTTTTTCCAGCTTTTCTTTGTAATTTATTTCTAGTTTCTTACTAGAAAAGGGGCTTGATAGGATTTCAAACTTCTCGAATTTACTGAAATTTGTTTTGTGGCCTAAAATGTGATCTATCCTGGGGAATGTTCCATGTGTATTTAAGAATTTACATTCTTCTGCTTTTGGATGGATTTTTCTGTATATATCTGTTAAGTCCATCTGGTCTAATGTGTCGATTAAGGCCAATGTTTTCTTATCGATTCTCTGTCTGGATGATCTAACCATTGATGTAACTGTGGTGTTAAGTCCTCTACATTTATTGTATTTCTGTCAATTTCTCCCTTTAGATCTGTTAATATTTGCTTCATATGTTTTAGTGTTCCTATGTTGGGTGCATATACAGTTATAAATGTGATATCTTTTTGCTGGATTAGCCCCTTTAACATTATTCAGTCTCTTTTCAGTGGTATATATGTGTCTTGTTTTTTTATCCATTCAGCCATTCTATGTCTGAAGAATTCAGTCCATGTAGATTTAAATTAATTATTGATAGGTATGTATTTATTGCCATTTTGTTAATTGTTCTCTAGCAGTTTTTGTAGTTCCTGTCTGTTCTTTTCTTTTTCTTTTGTTGTGGTTTGATGACTTTCTTTAATGTTATGTTTAGATTCCTTTATCACTTTCTTTTGCATATTTACTATAAGTTTTTGCCTTGTGGTTACCATGAGGTTCACCATGGTTATATACCATCCTATGTATATAACAGTCTTTTTTTAAGTTGATATCTACTTAAACTTGAACACATACCAAACTCTCCATTTTTGCTCCACCACCATCTTTAATATTTTTGATGTCACATTTTACCTTTTATTTATGTATCTCTTAGTTAACTATTGTATTTTGTTAATTTTACTACTTTTGTCTTGTAAGCTTCATATAAGATTTATGTGATTAATCCACTACCTTTACTACATATTTACCTTTTTCAGTGAGATTTTTTCCTTTCGTATAATTTTCGTATAATTAGTGCCAATTCTTTTCAGTGTAAAGAAGTCCCTTTAACATTTCTTGTATGGCCAATTTCATATAGAGGAACTCCTTTAACTTTTGCTTTTATGGAAAACTCTTTATTTCTCCTTCAATTCTGAAGACCTTTGCTGGGTATTCTTAGTTGGAAGATTTTTTTTTTCCTTTTAGCAGTTTGAATATGTCATTCCTCTTCCTTCAAGCCTATAAAGTTTCTGCTGAGAATTCTGCTGATAGCCTTATGGAGTTTCCCTACATATAACAAGTTTTTGTCTTGCTGCTTTTAAGATTCCCTCTTTTTAACTTTTGACATTTTAATTACAATGTGTCCTTGTGTGGCTGTCTTTGGGTTCTTCTTATTTGGGACTTTTGGGTTTCCTGGATCTGGATATCTGTTCCTTTCAGGCTTTATTTCTTCAAATAAACATTTGACCCCAAAAATGTGAATGTTATTCTTCTTGATGTTGCCCATGGGTCCCTTAAGTAATCTTCACTTTTTTCAATTCTTTTTTCAGTTCTGAGACTTCTGTTTGGTACTTTCTTATATTTTTTATCTCTTCGTGGAAGTTCTCATTGTGTTCATCCATCTTCTCCTGAGTTCAGTGGCTGTCTTTACAACTATTACCTTGAATACTTTATCAACTAGATTACTTATTTCTGTATCATTATGGTATTTTTATCTGAGATTTTTGTCTTGTTCTTTCATTTGGAATATACTTCTCTGTTTCTTCATTGTCTTGACTCTGTGTTTGGTTTTATGTATTAGATGAAATGGCTACCTCTCTCAGTTTTGAAGGAGTGGCTTTACATAGGTGATGAAACTTCTCCTTTGAACTTGCATTAGCTCTTATCTTTTGATCCTTTGTAATTGTCTAAACCACCTGATTTATTCTTGATATGTTCCTATTGTTGAAGGTGTGCCAAGACCTCTCTGTGTTCCAATAGAAGGGATCTCATTTATGAGATCTCACCTATGCTGATTACAATGTAGACCTTCAGGAGGCAGCTCTTAAAGTATGCAGATATATACTATGCTATCGCACCACAGTTGTAAACCCTGCTGGCCTCCAGTTCAAGAGATCTGGAAGTTTTTGTGTGTAATAGTTGCAAAAACAGGGCTCCAGACAAGCATATAAACTGACTTTTGGGAGTCCTATCAAGCTGTAGCAAAGCTAGTGGGGCACGCAAGGATTATGTCTCCATGCTTACCTTATTCAGGAACATCTCCCTAGGCTGTATATGTGTGGGAAACCTGAAGCCTGTTTCTCAGGCTGAAGCTCCTTGCTAAGTAACTAGGCCTTTTTCATAGGAAGACTGAGGTTGTTTTTCAGTCAGCTGTCTGTGCAGTACCCTGAGGGTGGTAACTT
Organism: Lynx canadensis; assembly: GCF_007474595.2. Classification (NCBI taxonomy): domain Eukaryota; kingdom Metazoa; phylum Chordata; class Mammalia; order Carnivora; family Felidae; genus Lynx; species Lynx canadensis. Next base: position 129,643,939 of record NC_044306.2, on the reverse strand, counting down.
TCCAAGAATTCTTTCTAATTGTTACATTCACATGTAACTCAGGTAGCCAGTCCCCCCTGCCACCAGATCCAAGGGATCAAGGGACACCCATTAGATTTAGCTAGATTTTAGCGGGAGAATGTAAGGACCAAGGATACTTGCTGGCTTCAAAAATTCCTGGCAGCAGGAAAATTTCTTGAGTGTTCATTCCCACAGGATCAGAAATGCAGGGGACAGTGTTTATCTGTGCACATGTGCCATCCTTAGGTTGGGAGCATAAGAATTCCATGACCACTCATGCTGAGGGGAGTGTTGTAATCACTTGTGCTCTTCAGCTTTAGCAAGGCAGTGAATTAGTGCCACTGCTGCTTGCCCCTGGCTGTTTTAGAAGGGTGACATGTGGGAGTTCACATACCTGTGCTACTAGGGTAGGTGGAGAGTGCAAAAATGGCATCTGCCAGCACTTCCGAATCCAGGGAGAGTTTTAACTGTCCCCTACCCCTCCAGCAGGTGCTTTTAGTCAATGAGTCTCCTTTCACATATAGTTTAGGCACTTTTCAAATTGCTGTTTTTATGCTGGGTCTTGGGATGAGTAGGACTGTAAGGGAGACCTTTAAAGGGGGATTTCAGTTTCTTATAGAAGATTGGGTCCCTTGGACATCAGCTCCTTTGATTTTCTAAGCTAGACATTTTGGAGACTTATCTCTCTGGTACAGATCCTAGGGGTTGAGACACCAGAAGTAGGGCACCACTGCCTCACTCCTCCAGATGTGCCAGATTGGTGAAGTCCCTTCCTTTGTGTTCACATGGAGGTTTGTTTTTTTTAATGAGACCGTGTCTCTGCCTTTCCTACTTGTCCCAGTGTGGCCTTTTTATTCCTCATGTGGAGAAGTAGTTTGTTTATTTTTAAGATATTTTTCAGAAGGAAACAATCCATTTGTAGCTATAAATTCGGTGTGTCTGTGGGAAGAGATGAGTTCAGAATCTTCCTACCCTGCCATTTTGCAGAAGTCTCTCATACTGAGTAGTTTTAAAATAGAACTTATATATAGCCCTCAGGAAGAAAACTATAAGAACATTTACATTTTTTACTATCTATAACTGACTTTAGTCTTGATGTATTAAAATGAGAACAAAGTATGTTCTTATATACCTTTTATTAAAAACCTTTAGCATTTCCTAGTTCAGGTGAAGATATCTAATCTGCTCAGCACCTCATGTAGTTTTCTCAATTAGTTTGAGAATCTAAAACATAAGGGTTGGAGCACCTGGGTGGCTCAGTTGGTTAAGGCTCCAACTCATGATTTTGGTTCAGGTCATGATCTCACATGTAGTGTGAATGAACCCGACATCCAGCTCTGCACTGAGAACATGAAGTCTGCTTGGGATTCTCTCACCCTTCCTCTCTGGCCTTCCCCATCCCCCCCCAAGATAAACAAACAAACAAACAAACAAACTTAAAAAAAAAACCTAAAACATAAGGGTGGAGGCAGCATGGGAATTTCGAAAGTTATTGATTTTTTAAAATGTTTGTTTATTTATTTATTTTGCGAAAGAGCAAGCACAAGTGGGAAAAGGGCAGAGAGAGGAAGAGAGAGAGAGAGGGAATCCCAAGCAGGTTCCAATGCTGTCAGTGCAGAGCCTCACGTGGGGTGTGAACCCATGAACCATGATATCATGACCGGAGCCTAAATCAAAGGTCAGTTGCTTAACTGACTGAGCCACCCAGGTGCCCTGGAAAGTTATTGATTTTTATTTTTCATCTAACCTCCTGACATTTATTCATCAGCAAAATTAAAGATAAAAAAATTGTCTACCTTTAATTTTCTTTGAAATTGAAGATTTTGTTTTAATACTGGTTCACTGGCTATTAAATGATTTGCAACTAATAAAAAGTAGTCATCATTAAGTATGATACAAATGTAGCAGGGTAATATTTTGAAATGTTGATCTAGCTTTTACCTTTTCCCATGAACTCAAAGGCTTTATTTATATGTCACAGCAAAAAGGCAAGAAAAATCATTTTATTTCAAAAGCTAAAGCTTTAATTTCAAAATCCTAAATCTCAATGTTTTTTAGAAATTAAAATTTATGTTGTAAGTAATTTAGAAAACTAAACAGTAGAATTAATTTTTGGCAGCTACCTCACTTCTCAGCACACCTGAGACTGGATAAGTTGGTCCAGAAAAGCTTAAGAGAAAGAAATGAAACAAAAGTTTAAATGCTAGTGATTGCCTAGAATGAACGTTGTCTGCCATATACAAATCTGTGGGGAATAAGCTTAGGAATCCCCCGGGGTTACACCAATGGGTTAACAAGGCATAAAGAAATACAAAGTCATAAAATGCTCACATCCGAGTTTGGGTAAATCAGATTGGCACCCCAAGAATAGGGGGTTGCAAAGACACCCTGGGAATAGGGAGGCACAAAGGTGCCAGGATTATGAAGGTGCAAAGGTACCCCAAAATTGAAAGGGGGTGCAGAGCCCCAAAATAGAGAGGGAGAGGCAAAGGCCTAAAACAGAAATGGTGCAAAGATGCCCAATACACAGGTATATGAAATAAAAAAGATTAGATGCTCAGGGTGGAAGTACCCCCAATTTAGTACTATAGCAGAAAAGTTGCTTTCACAGGAGAATAGGGCCACATTAGGTAAATTGGTGAATTGGACTATGGTCCACTGCACTGCAGGCAAAGCAGCCCAGATCTGAGATGATTAACAAAAGAAAAGATGTCTTGTCAACCTTCGGTTATTCCCCCTTTCTGTCTCATCCCCTAGGCTAGCTAAGATAAACAGAGGTGCTGCCTCATGTCCGCTATAAACAACCCTCCTCCTGACTGCCCGGTACCTGGATTTTGTTTTGTATTAACCCAAACCCCCAACCACAAATATCCACAAGACCCCCTTTCCCTCACGTCCACAAGTTAATGATCACAGATTCATTGTCCCTTTGTGCACTCCATCACCATGTTTGTAAGCCTTCTGATCTTAATACAAATGGGGCAAGGACCCTTATTCAGGGCTCTGGTCTTTTCCCAGACATTAGCCATCTCTCGCTTTCAATCCTGAATCCCGCTCTTTTGCTAGACAAGAAAGAACTTCAGACCCAGAGTCTACACACAAACCCTGTGGTGAGGATGGGAATTCCTGATAGATTTTAGTTTGCGGAACCTAAAAGCAGATGAGAGTTTGAACTGTTACGGAACCAGGCTGGAACACTGGCAGAAACACCAAGCGGCACTCAGAGATCTTGGTGGATCAGAGATTTATTTAACACCGGCAGGCTCAGAGGAGACCGTTTCTCCAAAGATCTGAGTGCCAAATGCAAGTGGGAAGGGTAATTTATAGTTGTCAGCTTCCATACCTGTGGCAGGTTTTCGGGCATGCAGCAAACAGGACAAAAAGAACCCGGAAGAGGGGTCTCTAAGCTAGAGACCAGAGCTTTTTTTCGTCCCCTCGGCCATCTTTGGTGCAGTACTTTATTCATTTCTCCAACAAACCTCCTTTTTCAGTTAGGGTTCAGAAAGGATCAAGAATCAAACTTGTACCCTTCTAGCCTGATGTGAGAGAATGAGAAATATCTGCATGGGCTCCCGAGTCAGCCAGTGCTGAGATAACTTTATAAAATCCTTGTATGTACCCATCATGGATCAGACAGCCACAAAGTATTTGCTTCTACAGCCAGGAGCAGACAAAATGGCACCTCAATCTAGTAAACCTGGAAGGCTATTGAGGCAAGATGAAGCAATGTGTCAAAATGAACCAAAAGTATTTGTGGACCCACCATCAATAAGCAGAAGTGAATGAAGATTTCATAGTGCAAACCACCATAAATACATGCCCGTGACCTTTGTTAGGTATATCTTGCCTCCCAAGCCTAACCATTGGTCTTAATTAAGTCCCTAAGAGAAACAACCCTAAGAATTGAAGTCTGGTTTAATACTTGGTGCCTGGTAGAATGGAGGCTCAAAATTAAAATTATGTTCAATCATAGAAAACAAATCACAATCCTCCTATAAGGGTTATAGACTAAGAATTGTAGCCATTAAAGCAATTAAAATCACTACTATTTACTGAATGTTTACAAGGTGACAAGTATTACATTAGATGCTTTACATAGTTTATCTCAATTTTACTCCCAGTAAAACATATTTTACAAATGTTCCTTCTTGAGCAAATGTTTTTAATGACACTTACTTCACTCTGATAATAAAATGTGGTAGTGTGCACTCTCTTGCAGTTGTTTAACACTATACACCTTAGATAAATATTGAATTGTTCTTATAGTTGGCAGTTTTAGATTGAGCAATTTAAGGTACCCGTTCAAACCATAATTAGCTTAATAGTCATATCCCCTGTCTTTTAAAGCCACTTCCCATTAGCAAGACCATTATGATTTCCCAACACAGTTGGCAAAGATTTTATTTCTATCAAGCCAAAGACAATTAGAGGTATTCACTATAAAATAAGTACTAATATGAAAGGCTTTATCTTGTCTTGGGGCTATCCTTAGCCTTCAAAAAAATTAATTGGCCCCACAGGCTTAGATGAATTTTAAATTTTTGAAGAGGGAATTAGATAAGAGAGGAAGGCTGTTAAAATTATCATTTCTTTTTTTCCTAAGGCACCCCCTCAAAAGCTACTCAGAATGGGAAATGTGTGCTTGAGGCCCTGCCCAGGAAGAACTAACAGGAACCAGACCACATTTAGCTGTGACCTTTACAGTATATTTCTAAAAAGTGAATTCAGCCTCCAGATTTGCCAAAAGGTATAAATAAGCTTTACAGTTTTGACCTTAGCTAACTGAGGAGCAACCAGATAAGCTGACATCCAAGAAAATTTGCTTTTATTTTTAAAACATTTCTTTCATGCTTATAAAATCTAAAGGTAGAATGAGTGAAAGTGGAGATAGGCAGCAGAAAGGCTGGCTGGGTGGGTGAAAGGTGGTTTACTTTCGCTCAATAAGCTGGTAAAACTACTATGGAAAAATCACATATTGAAAAAAGGATCAGTTGTTCCTATCGATCTCACCATTGTGTGCATCTGTTGTCTCCTGAGTGTACACGTGTGTGTGTGTGTGTGTGTGTGTGGTGTGTATGTGTGTGTTTAAATCATTGCATTAAGTCTCAGATTACAAGAAAATGTTAAACTCTTCAGATATGAAACAATCCCTGGGTATTTTTCTTGACCCTGCAAAGTAAAAAAGCATGAAATAGTTTGCCAAGAGGAACAGATGTTTCTGTTGTATATTTCTTACTCCCTGGGCATATTTTAGAATTCTAAATATAAATGTTCAAACAGACAGGGTGCAAACACACAGGAAGTTTGGGGGGAGTATGAGAATTTGTTCAGGCGATTCAATCTGATTCACAACTTTGCACATGAATCAAAAATCAGGAAAATTGGGAAAGTATCATTTAGACATATTAACATGTGTGTGGAATAGATCTTAAAATAAAAGCAGGGGTGGCTCAATTGTTGAGCATCTGACTTTGGCTCAGGTCATGATCTCCTGGTTCAGTTCATGTGTTCGAGCCCCACATCAGGCTCTCTGCAGGGAGCCTGCTTCACCCTCCTGTGTCCTCCCTCTCTCTCTGCCCCTCCTCCACTCGAAATAAATAAATAAACTTAAAAAAAAAGTAAATGTAGAAAGGTAGCCAATCTCATGATTAACTTCTACTACATAAAGAATAAATAGAAGCAAGGTTCAAAGAATTATTATACACACTAACTTAATTTTGCATGATCTTGTCCATGCTCTTATATGACGATTGAGTGTGGTCACATATGTAAATTCCCAAATTTCACCCACATTTAGCACATTTTTATATATTAAATTAAACAATGAAAATCTCTCAGAAATTGCAGTAGGGTCAGAATGAACATTCTAACTAACCAACACATACTGGTACATAGTCACTAATATACGATAATAATCTAGGCTTGCTGATCCAAATGCTATAACCAAATTAAGCTCTGAGCCTACAATGGACAGTGGCTACAGTAGTCATTTCCATATTTAGGATCTCCCTGACATACAGAATAAACAACAAACAGTCCCCTTCACAAAGGTAATATAGTTTATTATCATGAAAAAAATTTTCCGGGTGATATCATCAAGATAATGACATGGATTGTTCCTGACTTCATTCCCCCTGATAAGAAGACCAACCAGCAACTATCCATAGACAACATACCACTGGGACAATCCCAAAACCCAGGGATGAGTCTGACGCACCTCTCTGAACCACAGAGACGAAGAAGGACCATATTAGAAGGGTAAGAGAAGTGGCTGCTCCACCCTGATCACTTTGCCCTACCCCAGACAGCCACAGCACCACAATAAGAAGGCCTCCTTTGACATATGGTTTCTTTAGTAAAAAATAGAAAACCTAAGGTTGACATCTCATTTCCCTCAGCACTGCAGAATGCTTCCCTGGAGGCAAACTCAGGTCTCACCTCACAGGGATGTTTCTGCAGAACTTAACCACTGGGAACCAGAAAAAGAAGAGAAGGGGATGGGCTTACAGCAACCAGTGCTCAGATCTATGACCATCCTGGGAGTGGTCCTTCAGCAGAGATCCCATCAAGCATCTCTGCTCATCTGCAAAGCCGAACTGGTGTCCCAGAGTTCAGCCAGGGAGTTTGGTTGGCAGTTCTACTTGATTTCAGTCACCAGTCAATAAGCTTTACTAGATCTGGAGCCTGTTTTACTTCCCACTCAGGCACAGAGAAAATATGAAGGCCCTGCCCAACTGCTGAGTATAGCCTCCAGGTCCACATACCCAGAAGTTTGACCCGAGTATGTTGCATTACTCCTCCTCAGCAGCACTTGCAGTGGCACCTGGACAGAGACCCCAGCTAGCAATTCAGCCCATCTGCAGAGCCAAGCCAGTAATTCTGTCTGGTCAGAGAGTTGTATGGTAGTGGTACATGATTTGGCTTCCCACCCAGTGACCCATTCTGGCAGTGAAACACATCCTAAGACCCCACCCAGGCAGGGAAGCAAATTTGAAGCCCTGCCCAACTGCTGAGTATAGCCCCCATTCCCATCTAAGCTAGAAGCCTGACCAGATTATCCAGACAGCTACAAAGTCCATTCTAAAGCTGCTCTTGGGCAGGAGCTAAGTCAGCACTACCACCCAACTGTTAAGTATAGTCTCTGGCCCCCAAATTCGGAGGGAGCCTGAACAGTGGCCCTGAACAACCTCAGTAACCAGACTTTAATAATGCTTAGCTGTTAAGTGCAGCATACACCTTTGCCTGATTGCTGAACACAGCCCATGGAAGGGAACACAGATAATGACCCCACTCAATCATGGGGTGTAGCTTGCAGTCCCACCTGTAAAGGAAGCCCAGATGATACAACCTGACCACAGAGCACAATCTCCAGTACGACCAACTGCAGGACAGCTGGAGTGTGCTCCCAATCAAAATGCCCAGCCAACAATTTTACCCAACTGTGAAGCACGACCAGAGTTACACCAGATCAGGAAGCCCATCTTGCAGCCCTGACCAACTTTGGGGCATAGCCTGTATCTCCACCTGATCCCAGGGCACAGCCTGAGGCTTTGTCCAATCATGAAGCCTTGCCTATAACTTCACCTGAACACAGAGTCCAGCCAGTGGTATCATCTGGTTAGAGAGAACACCCTGAGACTCTACCTAACTAGGAGCAATCCTAGAGCCCAACTCATAGCTCTGCCCAATAGTGAAATCATAAAGGCACCAGCCTGCAAGGGAACACAGCCTAAGACCTCACCAGACTAGAGGTGACTATAGAGCCTAGCTAGTTGTCCCACCTGACCAAGAAGGACAGCCAGCAGCCTAGCCTGATCAGAGAGACCACACAACAGCCCCACTTTAATACAGAAGCTAGCCAGAAGGCCCCTCCAAACAGGGGACCCATCCAGTAGTCACCCCTCCACCCAACCTCAAAGCACAGGCAGCAATTGATTTGCCAAATATTACCTCTTCCCTTGCACACACACCTGGATTAAGGGAGGAACAGAAACAGGTTATCTTCACAAAGGATGGGCAAGACTGCATTCACTGATATGGCCTAGGATTATGTTCATTCTCCTGCTCTTGTTCTTTCTGGACATTTTACAAAATACATTAGGACACAATGTTGAATATGTCATTTTAATTGAAACAAATGACAAAAATTAGCAAATGTTCTTTAGAGGATTGTCAAATAAGGTAAAATTTTAGGGTACCTAGTATTCTTGGGCTTACTAGGGCATGCCATCCAATGTAAATGTAAAGAACAGGATCTTGCACCTTGCACCACCTACCTCATAAAACAAGCATAACGCTTGATACTTATTAGAGTTAGCATATTCTACACTTTGGAATATTGTTCCAATCCACTTATCAAATGATTCTAATATATTGGTTTTAATTGGATCCCAAAGAGGGAAAACAAAGGCATTCTATAGCAAATCTAAGCTGTAAAAATGCAGCATTAACACTAGAAGAGGACATACAGATTACATGACACTAGGGGTGAGGTGTGTTTGCTAGAGAAAAACATGTCACAATGCAGGTAGAACATCTGGGAAGATTTAATGTGAATGTTGCAAGTCAGAGCACAGACCACTGTTGTTCTGGAGAAAGGATTTATGCTGTCTGCCAGAAAGGACTATAAACCTTTCAAAAAGTCATTCCTGAGGGAAGAAAGCTGGGATGATTTATGTTATAATCTATTAGAGTCAGAGACATCAGAATGAACTTAAGTTTTACTTAATATAGACAGAGATACATATAGAAATACCTACAGATATGTGTTTATACTCTGGTTGGGATACACACATACATGAACTTGCTCGGCCAGCCTAGAGGATCTAGAAGCAACATTAGTAGTCATTGGCATACCTTGTGTACAGAACTTGTTTGTTAACACCGTTTTCCAATAAAAGAACCTAGGGCTCCTTAGAGAAATGGTTGATCGTTGGGCTGGAATAAGAAGTAAATACACAATGTAATATTGGAGTATCTTATTGTGCTTGAATATAAGTAAATTCTGGGGGGGAAAACCCATATATTGGGAGCATGTAAAGGGACACAGGAACCAACTGAAAGAGCTACTAAAGCCAAATCTGTCTTAATGAATCTGTAATAAAATAATTACAATCCAAAGTATAAAATACATATACATGAGTCCATACTGATATAAATACATGATTGAAGGAATAAATAAGCAAATAAGTAAGTAAGTAAGTAAGTAAATAAATAAATGAGGGAAAAGAGGTAAATCTCCCACACGAAAGAATTCAAGTAATTCACGTAGATATTCCACCTTCCAGGAGATGGAGCACATCTCCCTCAGTGTTTTCCTTCCAAAGAATAAAGTATGAAAGGGGACAAAGAGTAGGCTTATAGTAGAGAAACCCAACAAATAGTACCTTTGCCAAGTTATCAAGGTTAATATCAATAGCAATAAGTCATATTAATAACATAGTTCTTCAGTGTGATATGATGAAAATAGCACTTTCTCTCTGTGGTGTTCTTCTCTGAAACACATAAGTTCTATCTAATCATGAGAAAACTATCAGAACAATCCCTACTGAGAGACATTTTATAAAACATCTGACTAGCAATCCTCAAAACTGCCAAGACCATCAAAACCAAGGAAAATCTGAGAAATTTTCACAGCCAATAGAAGTTTTAGGAAACTTGACAATTAAATGTAATATGCTATCCTCAATCCTAGAACAGAAAAAAAGATATTATGTAAAAACTGAGGAAAACCTGAATAAATTATGCCATTTAGTTAATAATAGTATATCAATACTGTTTCATTAATTATAACAAATCTACCATTTCAACGCAAGATTTTAATAATAAGGAAAACTGGGTACAGAGTATAAGAGAATTCCCTGAGCTATCGTCTCAGTTTTTCTATACATGTAAAACTTTTCTAAAATAGCAAGTTTATTAAGCAGTTTCTTGAACACTATTGAGCCTAAGTTGAGATTGAGAATCTGACTATGACACGCTAAACAGATATGTAAACAAAACTACCCATCAAGATCCAGTACGGTTGGACCCAACAAGGCATAACGTCAGGTGACCTCTGTAGCAAAAAAAAAAAAAAAAAAAAAAAAAAAAAAAAAAAAAAAAAAAAAACCACATAAAATGGAAGTAGAACATTTGCAACTGGTGCCAACAACTACAGAAGACAGTGTAAGCCGTCCAAACAAGTGCCAAGACCTCTGTCTCAATATATTGCAGCAACTCCTCTCCCTCAGTTCACATACATAAACGTGTGGGTTTCCTATGACCTACTTACAGAGGAAGTGCTGATCGGGTTTGGCAAGCATAGGAACAGACTGTGGCTTTTCCACAGCTTAACTAAGTAGTGGCTCTAAAGGCACTAGTGAGAAGAATCTACCCAATGGGGGAGTTTGCAGAGTTTATGGAAGTTCAGCTTATGATATATCTATTCATAGATACATGTGGAAAAGAGATGCGGCCTTATTTAAAGATATATGCAGACTCACAGACAGAATAAAATGGCTTAGCTGACTCGTCAGTTGGCACAAAGTGTTATGATATTTGTATTGCATATTAATGCCATTCAAAGAGCATTCCCTGCAAAAGAGATATTAAAAAACAAAACAAAACAAAACAAAACAAAACAAAACAAAACAATGGACAGAATGACTTGGTGAGTAGATGTAATCCATCCTCTATCCTCATCTACCCTGGTGATTGTAAAATGGGACTCATAAACTGAGAACCTTGGATGCAGAGATGGAGCTATCTATACACTTCTGAACAGCTATTAAGTATCAGAACCACACATATAACTGACACAAATACTGAGCCTCATTACAGAAACTTCCTATTTCATGGCAGGTTGATTTCCTTGAATCTCTTTGACCATGGAAAGGGAAATTAGACCAACTAGGACTGACATCTATCTCAGGTATGGATTTTCCTTTCCTGTGCACAGTGCCTCACCCAACACTACTATCAGAAGTCTCAGATGATGTCTCACCTACTGCCATGGGATTATGTATATCATTGCCTCAGACCAATACTCACTTTATTGCACAGAAAACTCAGCAGATGACCATGAAATCTACTGGTCCTACCTCACACTACTGTACAATATCCCTAAGCTGCCAGCCTGATATAGCAGAAGAAGGAAGTCTTTCAGAAGTACTGCACATGTACTGGTTTGGAGGTAACAGCCAATGAGCACAGGGCACTGTACTTCAGGACAATATGCAATGTAAGTCAATGGCTATTGTATGATATTCTGTCATTAATAAGCAAGCCTATATGGGATGAAAATGTGAAGATAAAAGTAGGTATGGTCTTCTTCACCATCATTCCTACTGACACATTTAGAAAATTTATGCTTCTTATCCCCATGATTTTAGGTTCTAAGTGTTTAGAAGTCTTTGTTCCCAGAGAAAGAGATGCTTCTACCAGAGGACACAATTAGTGTCTCAGTAAACGTAAAGCTATACCTACTGACTAGACAATTTGGATTCCATGTGCCAGTTGACTAGCAGGCAAAGAAACAGTGACCTTTTTGGCAGGTATAATTGATCTTGATCATTATGAAGAAATAGGGCTATTCTGCTACATAATGGGGACGTAATAGAAACAGGGTGTTTGGCACTTAGATTATATGTCATGGTATTTTGTGGGCCTTTTCACCCATCTCTAGCATTTTTTGTTGTTCTTGTTTAGTTATTTTGAGAGCGAGGGGGAGAGAGAGAGAGAGAGAGAGAGCAAGCAAGAGAAGGGCAAAGAAAGAGGGAGAAAGAGAATCCCAAGCAGCCTCTGCACTCACAGTGCAGATTCCATGAGGGGCACAAACTCACAAACTGCAAGATCATGACCTGAGCCGAAATCAAGAGTTGGACGCTTAACCGACTGAGCCTCCAAGGCATGCTTCTATCCCCAGTTTTAAATTAAAATGGGCTAGAATAAACAACACAGTGTCATAAAGGGTTGGTAGTAGGCCCTCACGTTTTTCAGAGGAGGGTCTGAATCACACTGGAAAAGTCATTTAGATAAGCAGAGGGCTAGCCAAGTGGGAGTAGAAATTTAAAGGAGAAAGTAAAGAAGGGAGATAATGAGTGTCAATTATAGCATGGGACCAACTATAGTAGTGACAACTACAATCCACATTACTAACTTCCTCTTACAAATTTTTTCCAGAAACTGTGCCTAATCCAAACCCTAGGGAAGTAGACCTGAATGGAATGAGTCTAATTTGACAAGGGCTCTCATAGATGCAAGGAGGTGACTGTTGTGCACATTGTTGACACTGCATGAAGATCTCCTTTACTAATCTGTGTACACAGAACCTAGCTACAGTGATTATTGGATGCCAAAATTTATAGATGTCCCTTTCCCTGAATAATTTATACTGGCCAAACGGGAGTGTTTTCACACAAAATATTATCCCCACACATCAAGAGCAACCCACAGTAATTGAATGATAAGGCAGTAGAAAAGGCCGTCTTTGTTCCTTCAAATGAACCAGTTCTATGACACAATATATGCTCCAGTTTCCCAGGAGATCCAGTTGAAGCAAAACTCCATCTGAGACCATTTCCTTACTAGCTGCATTCTCTGGTCCATTTCCTTTCCCTCACAACTTTCTCCTGAGACCACTCTTTATTTCTTTGTTTTTTTTTTTAATTTTTTAATGTTTATTTATTATTGAGAGACAGAGCATGAGCAGGAGAGGGGCAGAGAGTGGGGGAGACACAGAATCCGAAGCAGGCTCCAGGCTCTGAGCTGTCAGCACAGAGCCCAATGAGGGGCTCATACTCACAAACTGCAAGATCATGACCTGAGCCGAAGTCGGACGCTTAACCAACTGAACCACCCAGGCGCCCCCTGAGACCACTCTTCAATAAGTTGTGTACATTGAAACTGGTCTCAGCCTGCTTCTAGATAAGTCAGTCAAAAGCAAGCTATTCATGAATAAACAGTAAATGGAATTTATTCAGGTAAGAGTTTGGATCATTCTTTACACAGAAAGCCTATTATCAGTTTGTTTGATTTTTTTTTTCAGTTGCTTTCTAAAGTCCATATATTAGACACTGCCCAACAACTTAGAACACCCATTCTACACAACTTTGTCATAGTGTTGTACATATACTATCTCATTTAATCCTCAAATGACCCTATTAAAATAAAAGTGCCATTATGATGTTCCTTCTATAGGTGGGGAAACTGAAGGTTACAAAAGTTTTAAAAATCTCCCTTCAGGTTATAACATAAAGAGAAAGAGGCAGTATCTAAGTCCAAATTTTGGCTCAAATTACAACCTACACATGGAGGCAAGTCTGAAAAACAGTAAATCCATTTATTTCTATAGCTGGCTTTCTTTTTCTCAGCTTTTATTCAAATAAATTGTGCAGAAACACAATACACGATGTAGACAAAATAGTTTCAGGTTCTGTAGTGAATATAGGGTTGTAGAACATGAATCTGTACATGGTAAATCCCCTCTGGACATTAAAATTGCTCAATAAAATCCTCTGAATTTCTGCAGAGAACAGTTCGAAATGATTGTTTTATATGGTATCTATTTACCACAAAATGGCCCATGGTTTACCCAAAACTTATTCACTCCTACTCATTTTTCCCTGATAACAGACTGCAGTTCTGGGAAATTAGTCATGACTTGCCTTAACTAGAAATGTAATCTCATTCCTATTTACCAAAGACTTTTCAAAGGTGGGCTTATCAACCAATTTTGACTAAGGAGATATTTGGGAAAGTTTTCTAGAGATAATTGTGTAGGTCAAATAAAAACAGGAAGCTGTATAAAGAGCCCTTTTGTCCCCTTCTCCCAATTCTCCTGCCTGAAACAGAGATACAATGCCATGAAGTACAACAGGCAGCAAAGTCAAAATGCTAAACGTGTGTGACAGAAATTCAGAAGAATCTGAGGTCCTGATGATGTATTTGAGTGAGTTTAAAAGCACTAAATGTGTCCTTCTAGACTTCTTGCTGTTCCTACTTGATAAAGCATATATTTCCAAATATACAAACTTAGTGTATCAAATAGTTTACATGTTTTATTCTGTGTTTTATACTGTAGTATCTGCAAGCTTCCCATGGTCCAAACAATAAAAATCCAATCTTTCTATCATGTTCCTATCTTCAGGTTTTCCCAAGGATTCGCAGGATTGCTCAGTTTGCCTCACTGAAACTGTCCTCCTCGTGCTCACCTGCTACAGCACACCAAATGCTTTTAGAAAATTGTGTAAATTAATAACCAAGAGACAGCTAGATGGAAACAATGAACAGGCATTACATAAAATGATAATCCAAACTGTCAAAAACATAAAAAATGGTACTCCCCTCTTCCTTCCTAAATTTGGTAATTTTGATTTCTCTATTATGTGATTAATCTTGTTAGCAATTGTTGAGCAATTTTATTAATCAATTTAAAATGTCAATGTTTAGGTTTATTTATGATTACCAAGTACACTATTTTGGTTTTTTCCAAACTATCAGTCTCTGCTATTAATCTTTTTATTTCTATTATTTTTTACGTTTGTACTCTCTTACTTATCTCTCCATATTTTCCCACCTCCAGCAACCAATTTTCAATTCTGTTTGTAGACAAATCTATGAGTTTGATTTCTTTTTGGGCAGGGGAGGGATTCCACATATAAGTGATACCTGTAGGATGTATATATCTTTCAGACTTATTTCACTTTTCACTTAGCATAATGCCCTCAAGGTCCATCCATTTGTTGCAAATGTCAGGATTTCCTCTTTCTCAGGGCAGAATAATATTCCATTGTGTATATATACTACATCCTCTTTTTCCATTTATTCATTAATGGACACTTAGCTTGTTTCCATATCTTGGCTATTGTGAAGTAATGCTTCACTAAACATGAGAAGGCAGGTATCTCTTTGATATACTGTTTTCACTTCCTTTGGATATATACGCAAAAATGGGATTGCTGGGTTGTATGGTAGTTCTATTTTTAAATTTTTGAGTAACCTCTATATTGTTGTCCCTAAAGGCTATACCAGTTTACATTTCCAGCAACAGTGCACAAAGGTCCCTTTTCTCCATATCCTTGTCAACACTCACTACCTCTTATCTGTTTGATGATAGCCATTCTGACAGGTGTGAGGTGCTATCTTATTGCAGTTTTGATTTGCATTTTCTTGACGATTAGTGATATTGAGCACCGTTTCATGTACTAGTGGGCCATTTGTATGACTGCTTTGGAAAAATGTTTATTCAGATCCTTTGCCCATGCTTTATTATTTGTTGTTTTGCTATTGAGTTGTATGAGATCCTTATATATTTTGGATGTTAACCCTTATCAGATAAATGGTTTACAAACGTTTTCTCCCATTATGCAGATTGCTTTGTCATTTTGTTCAAGATTTCCTTTGTCGTGCAAAAGCTTTTTTAGTTTGATGTAGCTTTTGCTATTTGGGGTCTTTATGGTTCCTCATCAAACCTCATAAATTTTAGAATTTTTTTTTTCAACTCCATTGGAATTTTAAAAGGGACTGCATTGAATTTGCGGATTGCTTTGGATAATATGAACATTTTAACAATGGTAATTCTTCCAATATATGAGCACAGAACATCCTTTCATTTATTTGTGTCTTCTTCAATTTCATTCATCAATATCTTATTACTCTTCTTATATCCTTCCTTCCACTAATTTTCATTTAATTTTGATTATCTTTTTATAACTTCTACAGGTAGAAACTTACATTATTCACTTTAAACACTTATTTTTCTAATGTAAACACGAAAACTGAAAAACTTCAATGAAACGCGGCCTTTATTTGCATCCTATAATTTTAATAGGTTGTATTTCATTATAAATCCATTCTAAATATTTTATAATTTCATTATTGATTACTTCTTTGATCCAAGATTTGCACGTTTTACTTCCAAAAATTTAGTAATTTATCTCTTTCACCATATATAAAACATTTTTTCTATGCAGCATTAAAGACTTTCTCTTATCTTTGGTTTCCAATAGTTTGACTACAATGTAGTTGGGTGTGATTTTATTTGTATTTATGCTGCTTCAACCTGTGAGTTCCTATTTGTCACCATATTTGGGAAATTTTTGTCATTATGTACTTCATTTTTTAAAAAACTTATTCTCTTTTCTCAAGTTCTCTCCTCTAACTTCTCAAACTGGAAAGACTTGCCAAGAATAGGGTATGTCTCAGGCTACATAAATGAAATATACATATAAAATTGTTATATAAGCACAAATCTCATTCAGCTTTTCCTATTAATAATTGAATCTCTATTTTTTAAATAATTTTGGTGAATCTCTAGTACTTTCAAATACTTTTTTTTTTTAATTTATAATTAACAGTTTACGATTAACAACTCTGAGAGGGCTGGTACAACAGCTTAGAAATAAATGCTACTTAACTTCAAAAGTAATATGAAATTAAAGACATTACTAGATAAACAAAAGGTAGATCTCCACTAAAAGTTGTAAAAGTAATACTTTTGCTACTAAAAGTAATACTAAAAGTATTCTCTGAAAGTAAAAGTAATACTAAAGAGTATTCTCAGAAAGGAAGAAAACTGCCACAGATTGAAAACATAGAAATGTTGAAAAGAATGAAGAACTGTAGAAAGGAGAATTATCAATATATAAAAATTAAACATTTGTGCTAAACAATTAAGATCTAGACATCATAAAATATGTGTAAAATTAAAATGTATTAGAGCAATAACACAACAGAGAGGAAACTAAATAAGTTAGTATTCCAATGTCCTAAAACTTTATGGAGAGTCTTGAAAAATCTAACTGGTAAGCATATTTGGAAGTACTAATAAATCAATAATTCATGTAGTGACACTTAAAGCATCTAAAGTATCTAATAAAATTGAAAGGATTTATATCTAACAAGCTAATGGAGAAAAATAAAAAGAATTTTTAAAATTATTTTATATACCCAAAAGTAAACATACACTCAATAGAAACCAATTAGTATTATGGTAGATAAAACCCAATTCTAACAATAATTATTTTGAGTGCCAATGAGTTAAATATTAAGATTTGTCAATATGAACTCTTGGAAAATGCAAAAGACAACAAAGAAATAGCCAATCATAGGGACACCGCTTTAAAGACATAGAAGCTTTAAAATAGGGACAAAAAGATATACAAGGTACGTGCTACATAAAAATCTGGTTTTCTATATTGATATCAGGAAAAGTAGATATTAAGGCAAAAAGTATTACTGAAAAAGAAGAGGAGCATTTCAAAATCCTTAAGGGGTTAATCTATCAGAAAATTATAACAACACTTAGTGAGTATGCACCCAAATAAAATGGCTTCAAACAATATAAAGCAAAAGTTGACGTAACTAAAAGGAAAAATTAACAGATTCATAATCAGAATAATAGATTTAGAAAATTTATTTCAGTGATTAACAGAATAAGCAGACCAAAAAAAATGTATAATATAGAAATTCTGCTCAGAAACCTAATTTAACTGATGTATATAGAACAATGTAATTAAATAGAATAAATATTATTTCAAGTTCTTATGGAGCACTTACCCAAATAGACTACAAGTCAGGCTCTAAGTCGTGTCTCAAAAAAATTCCCAGGGAATGAAATTATATGAAATGTATAATGTGTCCATGGTGAAATTAAGGTAGAAATAAAAAATAACAACAAAATGGTAATTAGGAAATTGCCAAATATATATTGAAAATTGAGCTTTATATTTATAGGTCAAAATGGAAATATAAACATATGTTAACTGTGTAATAATGGAAATTAAACATAGCAAAATACCATGTAGTTGTGTTTAGAGGAAAATCAATAGGCTTTAATGCATATATAAGGGAGAAAACAAAACCTAGAATTCAATGAGCACACTAACCATCCTATGAGTTAGAAAAATAAAAACAATTAAACCCAAAGAGAGTGGAAAGATGAAAATGGTAACATTATAAATTAACAAATAAACTATTAAAAAATCAAGAAATCCATGCTGGAAGACGGTTCTTCATGGGTCTGTTGTGCTGTATTTGGTTGGTTATCCCAAGACACAAGTGAGGGAGTTGAGAGGGTGAAACAGAAAAGGATGTATAATTGAGGTTGAGGTTGTTTTGTAACAATAGAAGTTTTCTTTTGCTGCTAACTCCTGAGAAACTTATAAAACATAGGTAAACATTGTGTGTTTTAAAGATAGAGTCTAGAACATTTATAAAACAGCTCTTAACATCCATTTGTTATAGGATGATCCTGGAGCCTTAACTAACCTCTACCTTTGGAGGTATTTATGTGGAGGTGGATTTCCTAGGGCATGAGGTTAGTTTCTGGGGCAGAACTTGGAAAGATTCCCAGCGTGTGCTAAAGATGAGATACCGGCAGCACAGGTAGCCCGGGTGACAGGACAATGAGGACTGGATCTATACTTATTTCAGTTCTATTGCTTTAAGCCCCACTCGGAACTAAGTATGCTGAGTCACCCAATTAATGAGTAGCAGCAGTGTTTCAACTATGTTATATGCAGCCTCACAAATTAGAAGAAGCACCCATCACTCATTTCATCTTTGTAAGGTATAAAATAAAAATCCTTCACTAAATGGATCTAGCCTCCACTTCCATCCATATGCTCCGGATTTGAAATGTAGCTTAGGTCTGAAAATTGGGTGAGTAGTAACAATTTTCAATTTCGGGAGCTAACGCCAGTCTTTTGCTTACCAGCTATCAATTTTTTTATGTTGCATACATCAACACCTTATTCAGCAGCCCTACTATCAAAAAGAACATTGGGGCACTGGGGTGGCTCAGTTGATAAGAACTTAAGCCTCTGACTCTTCATTTTAGCTCGGGTATTGATTTCACAGTTTGTTAGTTTGAGTGTCACATCAGGCTTTGCACTGACAGTGTGGAGCCTGCTTGGGATTCTCTGTCTCCCTCTCTCTCACTCAAAAATAAACAAACATTTAAAAAAATAAAAAGGAACATAATCCATTAAACTTCACCACAGATCCCTGTGGGATAAGGTACCTAGAGGTCACTCCGGCAATGCTGTCAGTTAAGACAAGAACATTTTTCTAGTGTAATTCCATAGAAAAAAAAAAAAAACTTTTGAGAAATGAGGTGAGAACATGTCTCTCAGAAGAGTAGAGTTTTTTTATTCAGATTCCTTTAATCATGTCATTGGTATGCTCTCAATGACTGTTAATAAGCCTGATATTACAAACTGTTATCTGTGCAAATTGACTTCTAAGTCTTCAGTAAAAACAAAAACAAAAACACAAAAAACTTTTAGGCAAAGGGATGCAAGTACTATCAGTTAGAAATGGCCAGGAGTTCCTTGACAGGATATAGATGTGGCACCAGTATTTGCTACACTGCACCCCTTATACTCCCTAAATTACCTCCCTAAAGTATGGAGATATCCCTTGAGTTATAAAGCTGTATATAGGAGTGTCATCTTTCCCAGAAACATTTATTTAGATTCCAAAGCGTAAAGTCCCAGAATTCTTCTCATTTTATTTCCAAAGAGACTCTTAGAAGAAGAGGAGGGACGGTTGCCTCTTTCTTTTCAATAAATGCCAAATTTATTTTTTGTGATCCTTACCCACAGAATTTGTTACATGCAGGATGATATCTGCTGCTTCTCACATCACCCCAGGGATAAGAACTAGGGCAAAGACAAGCCTAAGGAGCTATTACTGTATATAAATAATAATATCCTGTTGTAGCATCCTCATGCTGGCATTCAGGATAGTATTAATGAATGTAGACACTAAAGCCTTCAACTCCCTTTTCCTGACTATTTGTCTACCGTGAAGAGGGGCCCAAAACGACAAAGCAGTGGCCATAATCTAAAGGATTAGTGGACTCTTACTGTGTTACCTGAAGGGAGCATATTCCCCCTTCCTCCCTGCTCCCAAGCCACCACTCCCCACACTTTAGGAATCAGTTTCTTTATTCCAGCAGTGCCTAAAGTCATGCATATAGAAATAAATTCCCAAGTCGGTCACGGGAAGTTGTGATGAAAAGAGCAAATATTATTTCTATGCAATAGTTCCCAGACCAGTATATTCAAGTTATCAGGAATATAGTGCTGCAAAATGGTCAATGGTCCAAATTATGTATCTATCTTGAAAAATAACAGCCCAAATTCACAAAATGTCATATCCAATTTTGTGCATTAGGTTAGCATTACCTACTCACTACAATGTTTTCCCGTTTAGGTCTTAGGCATGACTTTTAGCAGTTTTCCCTCCAGCCACAGAGGATGAGAGTTTCTATAATTCTCCCATAGAATCCTGCATTTCACCATTTACTGTGAATAGGGAGTTAGCTGAAATACGCCCATTATTTTATTCTTTCATTGCACTTCATTGCATTTCTTCTTTCATTGCACTGAACAGAAAATACGTAAATGCATATTCATTTTAGTTGCCAGTGCCATCATATCTCTGATACAATGGCATAAACCAGTGTTTCTGGGAGTAGCCTGAAGAATCTAAGGGTAATCTCAACCCCTTAGTATAGACTGTTTCAGAAATTAGGCCAAAGATAATTAGAAGATATCCTGGCTATGGAAATAGATATATGAATAGTCTGAGGTTTGGGGGAGGGGATCACACTCAAGAGAAAGCAAATATAAAAGATGGCCTCCACTGTTCCTTCAATATCATGCTATAAGACTTAAAGCCAGCAAACAAACAAAAAACTTATTTGAGGGAATCACAAGACAGTGGAGCCACCTAATTATACTAATCCTGAGACACATATTACTCTAGATTCTTAGCTGCAAGCCAAAAACATTCTCATTCATTTGGCCAATTTAAATCAAGTTTTTACTTTCTTCCAGCAGAAGTCATCTTAACTGATCAATGTGGTATCACTGAATGCCATGTGCCCAAATACAGAATAGAATTACATTTAGGACTAAATAGTAAGTGTTGCTTTTTACAAAATTTTCCAGCTTAATTTAGATTTTATATATATATATATATATATATATATATATATATATATATATTTATATTTTGTAAGGCATACAATATGGTGATTTGATACATTTATATATTGTGAAAGGATTACCAAAATAGGGTTAGCTAATACTTGCATCATGTCACATAACCACCATATTTTTGCATGTAATGAGATTATTTAAGATTTCCACTCTCAGCAACTTTCAAGTATATGATACAGTATTAGTAACTATACATAAAATGCTTCACATTAGATTCACAGAAGTTATTCAATTTATAATTAGAAGTTTATACCCTTTGACCAACATTTCCCCATTTCCCTCACTGCCTGCCCCTGATAACCACCATTCTTTTCTGTTTCTATGAGTTTGGCTTTCTAAGAGTCCATATATAATTGAGAACATGCAGCATTTGTTTTTCTCTAACTTATTTCACTTAATATAATGTCCTCAAAGTTCATCCCTGTTATCACAAAAGGCATGATTTCCTTCTTTCTTATGGATGAATAATATTCCAGTGTGTGTGTGTGTGTGTGTGTGTGTGTGTGTGTGTGTGTATGAGAGAGAGAGAGAGAGAGAGAGAGAGAGGGAGAGATTGTCTTTATCCACTCATCCATTGATGGACACTACTTAGGTTATTTCCATGTTTGACTATTGTGAATAATGCTACAGTGAACATGGGAGTGCAAATATTTTGAAGTAATGATGATCAAATTCACTGTTTCCAAATTAAATCCTGAAGTGGAGTCAAGTTCCATCTGTTCTATAAAGTGATATCTATCTAATCTTTTGCCTATGCCAGACAAATTATATTAAGGTGGATCACATTAAATTCTATTTTTAAAAGTAAAAAGTGATTACATATTAATAGTTTAATATGAACAACCACTTTATAATTCCAAAGAGATGTGTATTATACCGTATTATTACAGTGTATTATTGTATATTTTTGTATCTGTTTCCCTATATAGCCTATGTGATAGAAAATTAAGCAGACAAAAATTAACAAGATCTAGTTCCTTCATTTAAAAAGTTTACAGCTGATACCAAGTGGTATAAAATAAATAAATGGAGGGGTGTCTGGGTGACTTGGTTGGGTGTCCGATTCCGGTTCAGATCATGATCTTGCCATTTGTGGGTTTGAGCCCCCACATCAGGCTTGGTGCTAAAAACTCAGAGCCTGAAGCCTGCTTCAGATTCTATCTCCGTCTCTCTCTGCCCCTCCCCCACTCATTCCCTCTCTTTCTCTCTCTCTCTGTTTCTCTCTCTCTCTCTCTCTCTCTCTCTTTCTCTCTCAAATATAAATAAACATTAAAAAAATTTAGAAAATAGAGTTATGGATCAGTGAATATATACAGAATGCAAGTGGTCGATACTATGAAGATCAAGACGTAAATAAAACACCAACAGTGAAAATGTGAATTATAGGGAGTGGGTAAAGCAGCCATTTATTACCTGAAAATCGCTAAGTAAATACTTTGTAAGTAACAATAATGATAATCACACCTTTGGTGTATTATTCCCCACTTTATAATTAAGATCACCTAAATTCAAAGAGTAAATTTTTATATCTTTCTTGGAAAGCCATGTGGAGCTTTTTTCTCTTAGTTTTATATAAGAAAAAGATTTATTAAAAGGTGGCAAAGAGATATATATGTAGCAGTACATATTGGTTATGCGGCATTGTAACAGTCTTCTTTTATTGGAACATATAGACTCTGTTTTTCCAGATGTCGGTTAAGCAGATAATATTCACGTGCAGACTTGTTTATAAGAAGGAACACCTGAAAGTTCTGTAATTTGATAGTTATATAAAGGAAATACACAATCCATAAAGTTGAACATCAGTTTACATATAGAATTGAACTATAACACTTGTTCTCCACATAGAACGCATTATTCTTTTATTAAAGAGAGTGGAAATTAATCTGTAAGAAATGTTCTTTTCTTTAAATTTTTTTTATGTTTATTATTTTTGAGAGAGAGACAGAGAGCTAGCAGGGAAGGAGCAGAGACAGAGGGAGACACAGAATCGGAAGCGGACTCCAGGATCTGAGCTGTCAGCACAGAGCCCGATGCGGGGCTGGAACTCACAGACTACGTACGAGATCATGACCTGAGCTGTAGTCGGCGGCCCAACCGACTGAGCCACCCAGGCGCCCCTGTAAGAAATGATCTGAACAAGTTCCAAAGCTAGAAAGCAATTTAGAGTAGTATTCACACTAAGAAACATGCTGTCCATTTTGCTTTCACATTATGTGATACAAATTTTTTCCAGAATGAAAAAAAAAAAATAGTGACTCCTGTTAGATTCATAGCCACAGTAAATTTACTCTTGAATTTAGTAAGCCAGGATGGTATAATATATTTGCCTTGGATTTCTCCCGTTTTAGATTTTTTTTTTTTTACTTAAGGATATGAGTACTAAGAATATTTAGGTTAACATTAGACATGTAGACTAAAATACATTTAAAGAAGAAACGCTTTGGGGAGGGCAAAGCAAAACCTCTGAAATGCTGCACTTCCATGAAGGCAAAAAGAATGCTGGTAAAGCCTGGCTAAATCAATGTTTTCAGAACTCTAAAAATTAACCAAAGTCTTGAAACAACCAGTGATGTTATTCAAAAAGGAAAAAGGAGGGGCGCCTGGGTGGCTCAGTCGGTTGAGCATCCGACTTCAGCTCAGGTCATGATCTCACAGACTGTGAGTTCGAGCCCCGCGTCGGCCCAGAGCCTGGAGCCTGCTTCCGATTCTGTGCTTCCGATTCTGTGTCTCCCTCTCTCTCTGCCCCTCCCCCGTTCATGCTCTGTCTCTCTCTGTCTCAAAAATAAATAAATGTTAAAAAAAAATTAAACAAAAAGGAAAAAGGCTGAATATCAATAAGAAAAGTGTCATAACAGGCCCCATGCCCATCCCTTTATCCCCACTGCATAGTAATTTTGAAAACCAATAGCCCGGCTAGAAAAAAACTGTGAAAATCAGCAGCCTAGCAGCCACTGGAGAAGGCAAAATGGATTAAGAATTTCCCATAAAATTTCATCCCAGAGAAATGTCACTGTTTACCTCTCGGTCTGATGCCCAAAAAGCTTAATTCTCAGGATTTGTCTTTATTGCACTTGATTCAGAGCTTATTCACCATGGGTTTACCATGGGTTTTTAATCTAACACAATCATTGGCAATTCTTTAAAATCTCACATTCCTGAGGTGATAATAACAACTGGGACTAAAGAAAAGAATGATCAAAAACTTAAAAGTAAAAAATGGAGAATGGGATTAATATGAGACTTTGAAAGCTCTAACCTATTTTTAGAAATCAAAACAGGTAATGGCAATATACAAGAGTTGTGTGTTTGCCAAAGAAAGACAAAAGAAGACCTTATCCCTTAGCTCTCTCTGACCTTGCCACTCTGACAAAGAGGAATTGAAAGCTAAGGCAGAGCTGTTAACTGCCTTCCAAAGTACTGAAAGCAAACACCAACACAAACACAGAGCTCTTCTGTTAAGTCTAGATTTCTTGGTTAATGCATTTAAGAAGACACTTAACAATTTTTTTAATGTTTATTTTTGAGAGAGAGAGAGAGAGAGAGAGAGCAGAAGACAAACACAGAGAGAGGGAGACACAAAATCCAAAGCAGGCTCCAGGGTCTGAACTGTTGGCACAAAGCCCGACACGGGGCTCAGACTCATGAACCATGAGATCATGACCTGAGCCAACCAAAGTCAGAAGCTTAACCAACTGAGCCACCCAGATGTTCAAAGAAGAAGCTAACCAAGCAGAGACTTCAAAGTCCAGACATTGGATTTAATATTAGCTTCAGGTCAGCTGATAATATTATGTTCAAAGAGCTAAAGAAAACCATGTCTGAAGAATTAAGGAGACTGTGGGAACATCCCACCAAATAGATATTAATCAAGAGATAGAACCATTAAAGAGAGATAGAGAGAGATTCTGCAATTAAAAACTATAGTAACTGAAATGAACAATTCACTAGAGCATATACAGCAGATGGGAAGAAAAAGAAAAAAATACTGTACTTGGAGATAGGTCAATTAAGGTTGTCCAATCTGAGCAACAGAAAGAAAAAAATATATAGAAAAATGAATAGGGCCTCAGAATTCTGTGACTTACCATCATGCATACTCACATATTCATAACTGGAGTCTCAAGACAGAAGTAAGAAAAGAGCAGAAATAATATTTGAAAAAATAATAGTTAAAAACTCCCCAAATTTGTGAAGAAATATTTATCTGCCCATCTAAGAATAACTCTAAGAAGGATAAACTAGAGAGACAGACACATCATAGTGTCACTGGCAAAAGCCAAAAAAAAAACAAAAACAAAAACAAACAAACAAAAAAAAAACAATAAGGAAGCTGAAAGCAGCAGGAGAAAGACAACTCATCCCATAAGAGAAAAAATTCAATAAATTAGCAGACTCTTCATCAGAAAATAGATGCCAGATGTCATGGCATGACATATTCAAAGTGCTGAAAGAAAATGAATGTCAACCAAGAATTCTGTATTCAGCAAAACTATCTTTCAAAATTGAAGGAAAAATTAAGACATACCCTAATAAACAAAAACTAGTTTTCATCACTAGCAGACCTACCATATAAGAAATATTAAAAAGAATCCTTCAGTAACAGAGTAGACCCTACCTCAAATCCATGGGAATGAATAAAGAGTACTAGTAAAATAATTGCATAGATAGATATAAAAGACATTATAAGTGTATTTTTATTTGTAGTGTTTCACTTCTGTACAAATAAATAATAACAAAACTGTGTTAATGGACTCACATAAAAGTATTTATATGAAAAAGGACAAAGAAGGGGAGTTTGGATATGTATTGGGGCAAAGTTTTTGTTCATTGTATA
The DNA here is from genome assembly GCF_007474595.2 of Lynx canadensis. Classification (NCBI taxonomy): domain Eukaryota; kingdom Metazoa; phylum Chordata; class Mammalia; order Carnivora; family Felidae; genus Lynx; species Lynx canadensis. The sequence goes on along the minus strand of NC_044306.2, from coordinate 129,618,112 downwards.
AATTAAGTTTGCCTCACTATAATCTAGATATTTTTAACTTAGAATGTTAATTGTAATATTTGGGGGATCTATCAAGAAAATAATTTTAAAATATGATAATAGAAACATGAGAATTAAAGCGATACACTTAAACTAGCTATTTTGTGAAAAGAAGTAGAGAAAAGAAAGTAATACCCATACAAGAATGACTTAACATAGATAGAAAACAAATAGCAAAAGTGTCAGACTTAAAGTTCCTCCTATCAGTAACTACATTATTACATTAAACCTAAGTACATTTAATATTCAAAAAAAGGCCAGTTGGAAGATGTAATTTAAAAAACATGAACTATGATCTGTAATCAGCTTATTCAAAGACATATATAGGTTGAAAGTGAAAGGAAGGAAATAGATATACCATATAGCATAAAAGAGCTGCAGCTGATATATTATCAGACAAGATAGACTTAAGACAAAAACTGTATCTCGAGAAAAAGAAGTACATTTTATATGACAAAAACACTCAATCTATCATGAAGATATAAAAACTATAATCATATATGTGCTTAACACAATGCCTAAAAATACGTGGGGCAAAAATTGACAGAATTTAAGGGAAAATAACAATTCAATAATTACTTGAGACTTCAATACCCCACTTCATGTAATGGATAGAAAAACTAGACATAAGATGAGTATAGAAAAAGAAGGTATCAACAACACCAAAAATTCAAATAGATCTTGTCATCTAGCTGTAGTCACCTGTATTAAAAATGAAGGATTTCAAATGAGCACCCTAACTTTCTACCTGAAGAAACCAAATAGAGAAGTGCAATCAAAACCCAAATCACACAGGAGACAAAGAATAGAGCAGAAGTAAATGATATAGAAACAGAAACACAAATACAGAAAACTGAAAAAATCAAAAGTTGTTTCCTTACGAATATTTAAACAAAATTGACAAAACTTTACCAAGAGTAACCAAGAAGAAGAGAGAAGATTTGATTGACTAAAATCAGAAAAAGAGGAACATCACTATCTCATTTACAGGAAAAAAAATATTATAAGATAATACCATTAGATAATATAAAGTACTGCCATTTGTATGCCCAAAAAATGTGATAACTTAGATGAAATGGACAAGTATCAGCAAGACACAAACTACTGAAACTGACTCAGAAGGAAATAATCTACCTAGGTTTATAAAAGTAGAGATACTCAATTAGTAGTCAAAAAACAAGGGAAAGCCCACGCCCAGATCACTTCAGTGGTGCATTCTAACAAACGTTCAAAGAATTAACATCAAATCTTCAGAAATTCTACCAAAAAGGAGAGGAATAAGGATATCTCAAATCATTCTATGAGGCCAACACCTTACTACTAAAACCAGGCAAAGATATAACAAGGAAAAATTTATCATACTAATTAACATCCCTTATGAATATAGATGCAAAACTATTCAGCCAAATACTAACAAATTGAATCCAACAAGTAAAACATTATATAACAAATTCATGTTGGCTCTAAGTAAGGCAAGAGTGGTTCTAAATACAAAAAACAATCTATACACACATAACATTATTTAGAAGACCGAAAAACACATGATCGTCTTAATAGATGTGGAAACAGCATTTGACAAAATCGAACACCCTTTCATTATAAAGCAAACTAGAAGCCAAAAGGAGCTTCCTCAAATGATAAAGCATATTTATGAAAAATCTCCAGTTAATACCATACTTAGTGGTGAAAGTTTTTCCTCTAAGATCAGGAACAAGACAAAAACAAAAGATATGCATGCTCTCTACCTCTATGTAACATTAGAATGGGATTCCTAACTTGGGCATTTAGGCAAAAGAAAAGATAGAAAGCACCAAGATTGGAAAAAAAGAAGGAAAACTATCTTTATTTGCAGATTACATGATCTTTTATGCAGAAAATCAAAAGGAATCCATTAAGAAAAAAAATGATACAGCTGATAAATGAGTTCAGCAAAATTGCTGGATACAAAATCAATAAATAAAATCAAATCTACTTCTATACACTTATAATAAACAATCAGAAAATAAAATTAAGGAAACAACTCCATTTATAATAGCACCAACAGAAAAAAAAATAGGAATGAATTTAACAAAGGAAACACACATTTAAAACCATAAAACACACTCAGAAGTAATTAGAGTCCTAAACAAATGGAAAAATATCCCATATTTACAGATGGAAGATTAGTAAGCAAGGTAATACTCCTTTAAGTGATCTACAGATTCATGGCAATCCCTATCAAAATCCTAGCTATCTTTCTAGTAGAAATTGAGAAAATGATCCTAAAATTTACAACCAACTTCAAGGGACAAAATAACCAAAACAATCTTCGACAGAAAAGAACAAAATTGCAGGATTCACGCTTCCTGATTTCAAAACTTACTAGAAATATACATTAATCAAACATATGGTACTGGCACAGGATAGACATATAGATCAATGAAATAGAACCAAGAATGCAGAAATAAATTCTTACATTGTGGTCAATTAATTTTTGATAAGTTTATTGAGACAATGCAATGGGGAACCAATGGCTGTTTCAATAAATGGTGCTTTGTCAACTGTATACCCATATGCAAAAGAATGAATTTGGTTCCATACTTCACAAAAATTAGCTCAAAATGAATCATAGACCTAAATATCAGAAATAAAAAGATAAAGCTCAAAAGAAAATATAGGAATACATCTTTGTGACTTCGGGTTAGGCAATAATTTCTTAAATATTACACCAAAAGCACATGTGACGAAAGAAAAAAATAGAAAATAATTAAAATAAACTTCATAAAATGAAAACCATTTGTGATTCAAAGAACATTATCAAGAAAATTCAAAGATAACTCACAGAATGGGTGAAAATATTTGCAATCATTTACTGATAATGGCATTGTAGGTACAAAATACTCTTAGCACTGAAAATTAAAGGCAAATAAGTCAATTAAAAATGTGAAAAATAATTTGAATAGACATTTCTCCAAAGAAAATATTCAATGGCTAGTAAGCAGATGAAAGGATGCTCAACTTAGTCACTAGAGAAATGTTCAACAAAACCACAATGTGATACTACTTCACATGTACAAGAGTGGCTGAAATAAAAGATAGGCAGTAACAAGTTCTAGTGAAAATGTGCAGAATTACAACACTCAAAATTGCTAGTGGGAATGTGAAAATGTGAAGTCCAGTTGACCCTTGAACAACTGACCTCCTGTGCAGATCCCTGCACAGTTGAAAATCTGCACGTAAGTTACATATCCCAAAACAACTACTAATAGCCTACTGTTGATCAGAAACCTTACCAATAATGTAAATAGTCAACTATACATATTTTTATATGTGGTATATACTGTATTCTTTTTTTTAAAGCTTATTTATTTATTTTAAGACAGAGAAAGAGAACATGCACACACACAAGCAGGTGAGGAGCAAAGAGAGAAGGAAAGAGAATCCCAAGCAGGCTCCACACTCAGCATGGGGCCCAACATGGAGCTCTATCCCTTGACTGTGAGATCAGGACCTGAGCCAAAATCAAAAGTCAGATGCTGAACCGACTGAGCCACCAAGGCACCCCTATCTATATTCTTAAGATCAAGTAAGCTAGAGAAAAGAAAATGTTATTAAGAAAATCATAAGGAAGAGCTAATACATTTATAGTACTGTACTGTATTTATCTAAAAAAATCATGCATAACTAGACTCACACAAGTCAAGCCTGTGATGTTCAAGAGTTGACTGCATTTGAAAACAATTTGTATATAGCTCAAAAAGTTAAATGACCATATGACCAATTTTAATCCTTGGTAAAAATCCAAGAGACTTGAAAGTATATGTCCACATAAAAACTTGTACACAAATGTTCAAAGCAGCATTATTTCTAATAGCCAAAAATCAGAAACTATACCCATGTCTATGAACTTATGAATGAATAAACAAAAGTAATGTACTTATACAACGGAGTATTATTTGGAAGTATATATTTAGAAGAAAGACTCTAACGGGTACATGGTTTCTTTTGGGGTGATGAAAATGTTCTAAAGTTAGGTAATGATGGTGATTGTATAACTCTGTGTACATACTCAAGACCACTGAATTGTACTCTTGAAAATGGTAGGTGAATTATAAATAAACCTGTCATTATAAAAGAAACTATAACTGGAAAGAATAAACCTATAATAACATTTTTATGCTTTAAAAGATTGAAATTGGTGGTGAAGGGCAGAGGCAGTCTTAGTTTGTGCTCTCTGGAAAGTAAGAAATTGAATCTATACTTCAGGAAGGGATGCAGAAAAATGTATGTAAACATGCTTTACAGAGTATGTGAAGATATAATAGAGGGGCAACAAGGATTTGATTCTCCCAGGAAAATTGTTAACCTACCTCCAGAACTCTTACCTGTTTCCCCCAGGGATGTTATACTTCCTGGCTACACATTTGGATAGCGAAGCAGGCAATCATGGAGAAAGCAGAGACATACATGGTCACATTACCATTATGGTAGTCCCTTCCATCAAAAAAGAACTTAAACTGTCATTTTATAACTGCATTTGTATAAAGGCAAATATATTACTATCATATATTAAAACATTATTTTCTTCTGATTTTAAAGGAAATCAAAACATTCTTGTGACCTTCTAAAAGCAGTATGGGCCCAGGTACTGTGTCTGACAGATAAGTCAGTCCTGAAGATGTGAGATCAGTGTGTGGAGTGCACAGAACTATGGGATGAAGGTATGTGACATGCAGGCATTCAATCTATCTGCTATCATCAGTCATATAAATAAACATTTTTATTTAAGGCAAATATCATATCTTCTTATAACATCTTTCATAGAAAATCATTTCTAAAATATTTGCCTTACTACTCTAAATCACCAGCTATATTTCAAATAACTGGGACAATATATAATGGGATAAGTTTATATTACAAGACAAAGTGATGCCGGATATTATTTTTTGACATTGTTTATCTACTAGTCCTTGAAAATTGCATAGAAAGTATTTTTTTTTCTATGTGGCAACATGAATCAATGCAATAAAAGAGACCGCTGTAATAAGGCTGATGTCAGAGGATAAGATAACACCTAGCTTGTAGGCTCCTTCCATGTTATATTAAGAGAAATGCACAATATACACAGTGCTCATAGTTTGACCCAAGGTGTAATCGAATCTGTGAAATAGTGTAGTGCTTTGTAATAGAGTTTTACTGTAATTGCTTTGTCAGGTTATCAATCTTATTGCACTATCCCTGAGAGAAAAAGTTTGTCTGCTGCTTACAGGTATAGAGAATAGTAGAAGACCAAGTATGTCAGCAAAGGTGGCACTGACCCAAGGGAGGCTGCAACACTGAACAAAGAAGCGTCCTTCTGATTACAGCCTGGTGCAGGCAGAATAAGAAATCATCAGGTAAATGATGTTGATGGAGTAAGGTAAGGGGTTAAAAGGAGAAAAGGAACTTCATAAAAAGTTCATCTTGCACTGGAAGTTCTGAACTGAAAAGAAATGAACTTAAGATGCTTTTGTTAAATTTTCCACCAGTTGCTATAAAGTTATGAGAAGACTCTGAGAGTAAGAGAGGCAGCCCCCAGAAAGTATTTATAGATTTATCAAGAGAATAAGGTTAAGTTTCCTTGGAGACATAGTTTTTTCAGGCCAGATATAACTTGGTTTGAAGTAACTTGAATACTAGGAAAATTTAACTGAATATTATCAGCTTCTTTTTCTTAAATCAGCCAAAAAATTGGAGTCACACATTTTAGATGAGAAAGGGACTTTTGAGAATAAGTCCTGCCTCCATACTTTAGATATTGTTTCCACTCATACATATTTTATTAAGAAAATTATATGATGAATATAATTTACACTGTAAGTAAAATAAATACTTAAAATATAATTTAACCTACCTCAAAAATAAAAGGTAGATTTCTTTAAAACTTTGTGGTCATTCACATTTAGAATCATTAAAATTGCTGTAGAGGAGATCCTTACTTGTTCCCTTATAGAAACATGAAGAGACTCAAAAATTCTTAAGACCAATCTGGAAAATTATTGTTATAAAATTAACACTTTGCACTTTATGCAAAAACCTTTTATTGTCTTTTACATTGTGAGATATATTTTTAAGTTCTATACTACTTTCTAAAGATGTAGTAGTTTTTTTTTTAATTTGATTCAAAACTTAAATATTCAAGTATATATACTAGGAACCTACATTCTAACAAGCATCCCAGTCTTTTTAATCTAAGAAAAGAGAAGAAGAATATTACATATGATTATGGTTTAGGCAATGTACATAATAACTACTTACATTCAGCAATACACGAAACTCTCTAGTTGTCTCCTATATCTCTCAGGCATGATGCATAGAAAACATTTTCCACACCAACTTCCTAGCTGAGTTCTAGTTTAGATTCTGCCAAAGAAAGCCACTTTCACAAGATTTTATAGATAGATAAGAGCTAACATTTATTTTTGTCCCATTAACAACAGTGGGCAGGCACAATGACTTTGGCTGAGAGAAAGGTTATGCTATGTCTTCTAGATATTCTCCTATGAATCGATTAATTAGGTACTGCAGGTAGCTGAATTTAGCAGTCCTGGTATCCTGTAATTTCTGCAACTTAAAAATTTCCTGAGATCATCATGCACTTTCTCTGACATTTGTTCCCCCCATCCTTCCAAGGGTATTGAAAGCAGCTAATTAATGTTCTTGCCTGAAATATTTTTCTGGCAAGATGTTGGCACCTATAGCTTGTGAATAAAATGAAGGTTAACTACATACCTAAATCCTGGTGACTTTTACCTTATACGTGTATGTGTGTAAGACTTCATCTCCATTTCAAGTCCCTGCCTTTATTTATGAGCATTCCTCTGGAACTTAATATACTGTATATCCAAGAGGATCTCCCCAGTCCCTGCTGGTTACAAAGTTTACTTTAAGCACACACGCTACTCTTTTCACTGGATCAGAGTTTTCTCTAAATCCAGAGAAAAGGTGGGAGAGTATGTATACCTGGCCTTCTGAGTTAGAATACAGAAGACATATTACCTTGTTCCCAATGTTATAAATGATAAGGGAAAACATTTAACCAGGGCTATTACAACTTCTTTCAGACTATAGAGAAAGATAAAGGCTTCTGAGTGTTACAGGAGCACACATACATTTTTTTTTTATGCAGTCAACATGGGAGCCCAATATGTAATAAACCAACAGTTCTCTAATATTATTATTATGCATAGATTTACTTAAAATTTGTACTAAAATAAATAAAATACATCTGCAAGAAGGCAAAATTGATTGTTCCTGACGTTAGTTGCCTTCACAGAAAAAGCAACTAACAACTATCCATAGCCAAGATGCCTTTGTAAAGATCCCTGAACTGGGAGGTGAGACTAAAATATCTTGTTGGACCACAGAAGTTGTGAAAAAAAAACATAAAATGGGTAAAAGGTGAAATTTCACTAGGACTGCATCACCCTCTCATAGGCAGGTGCCATGCTGAACTGAGGATCTATAATTTCTCCGGTGGGAAAAGGAGAGCCCAAGGTGAATACCCAGCTTCTCCAACATTATGGGATGCTTCCAGGAAGCCTACTTAGGTTATCACTTCACAGGAATCACTGGGGGAATCAGCTAGAAGTAGAGGCCTAGGGCTCATACTAGAGTGTGCAGATGTTGGCAGACTGAATTCCAGCTGCAACAGCAACCAAGCAGAGATCTGAAGTAGTGGCTCTCTTCATCTGCAGAGTGAAGCTGGTGGCCCCATTGGGGGTCAACAGTTCTCAGTTCTGCTCAGTTTTGGTGGGCTATTCTAGCCCTGGAGCCCATTATAGAGCCCTATCTGGACAGAGAAGCAAGTCAGCATCTCCCTCCACCAGAGATGCGTGGCCAGAGATGCAAGACTGCTTCGGAGCATATTGTACAGCTCACCAGGGCAGAGAAACAAGATAGCAGTCCCTCCTGACTGCTGATAAAGGCTAGAAGAGACTCCTTCCTCAAAGCACAAATATAAATGCAAAGAAAGGAAATAACCATCTTGAATGAAAATCTGCACCCCAATGTCCACTGCAGCAGTATTCATAATAGCCAAAATATGGAAATAACCTAGGTATCCATCCATGAATGCATGGGTAATGAAAATGTGTGTGTGTGTGTATATATACCTACACACACACACACACACACACATACATATATCGCATACATATATACACATGCATACACACACAGTGGTTTATTTCTCATATGATAGGAGGAATCCTGCCATTTGTGAAAACATGTTGGACCTTGAGGCCATCAAGCTAAGTGAAATGAATCAAAGAAAAGCAAATACTTTATATCATTTATATATGGAACCTAAAAAATCTGAATTCATAGAGAGAAGAGAGTTGATCAGTGGTTTCCAGGAGTTGGGAGATTGGGAAAACTGGGATGTTGGTCAAAAATTTATAAGATGAATAGGGGAACGTAATGTACAACATAGTGACCGCAGACAACAATAATGTATTGTATACTTGAAAGTTGCTAAGAGTGTAGGGGCCAAGTGCAGGCCACCCAAATTGTGCCACTTTGGCATATTGATTATTTTAAATAAAAGTTATTTAAGAAACAGCCAATGCAAAGACAATCAGACCCTCATCTGTCCTCTGAAAGCAGGAAACAAATCTCCCATACAAAAATATCTTTCCTGTACTAAGAAGTAAAAAAGGCATCCCTATCACCAGTTACAGGAGCTTTAAAGCCAAGAAAGCTGTAGAAACAAACCTTGCTCCTTTTTTCTAATCTGCTACTTCTGCCTAAATTCTGCTTAGAATTTCCTACTAATTAAAACTCTCAAACACCTGTTTTCTTCATGTTGTCAATTCCTCACAAATATATTGTCTCCTTGTCTAAAATGTATAAAAACTATCTTCCTTGGTCATTTCTTTAGGTCTCAATTTCATTATTGAGCCTCCATGTGCATGGAATAAAACTTTGATTTTTTTTTCTCCCACTAATCTGTCTCATGTAAGTTTAATTTTTAATTCAGCTGGAAGACCGTGAAGCATAGAGGAAGATTTTTTTCCTTCTCTGAAAGAGTAAATCTTAAATACTTTCACCACAACAACAAAAACAAAAGGAGAATCATGTAAGGTGAAGGTACAACTAACCTTATTATGGAAATCATTTTGCAATATGTATGCCATCCTGTTGTACCACTTAAACTTACACAATGTTGTATGTCAGTTGTATCTCAATATCGCTAGAAAAAAAAAAAAAACAAAGAAGGAAAAATATCTTGTTCTTACCTGCAAAGACTGTCATATTGGGTTCAGGAATACGCATTTTTAAAAATAAATTTGGTAGATAATTATGATGAATATATTTCAACAAAGACACTTATAAAAAATGTCTTAGACCATTGATGAAAGAGCAGAATTTTCCTTTGAAAAGTCTAAAGTTTTACCTTAAACTAAGCAAAGAGCTTTGTTAAGAACGTGTTGATAGGAAATGTTCATTCTGCCCTTCAGAGAGTCCAAATTTAACCTGGTGAGCAGAAAGATGGGATACTGTAGGCTAAGGATATTCCCACCTTTAAAGCAGACAGTTATCCTATAAAAAGATGTATTTTGGATTTAGTTAATCAACAAGTGGTATATCTTGATGGCAATTGCCGTCAATAAATTATAGTCCCTATGTCAAGGATCCTTTGCAATGTGTCAGTACTCTTCCCTTCAAGATGTGTAGTTTATTTCTGCAACACTTTCAGTGTGGGCGGCCTTCAATACTTCTTTGTCCAATAGAATGTGTCCATTTTAGAGATGAGGCAAAGGAGGTTAAGTAACTTGCCCAAGGTTACATGTCCAGGAAGTGGCAGAGTCAGTATTTAATCCCTGGCAGTCTAGGTCCAAAGTTCATCCTCTAAATAAGTATACTATATTGACATGAATGGATTGAAGAATCATAGAAACCACCCAAACTAGATGACAAAAATTTACAATAAGAAAAAAAAGACAAATACCATATGATTTCACTTATATGTGAAAGCTAAAAAACAAAACAAACAAAAACAGATTCACAGATACAAAGAACCAACTGTTGTTTTCAGAGGGGAGTTGAAGAAATGGTCAAGATCAGTAAAGGGGATTAAGAGGTACAGATTTCCCAGTTATGAAATAAATAAACCATGGGATATAATGTACAGCATTATAGAGAATACAATCAATAATATTGTAATAACTTCGTATAATGACAGATAACCGATCTATTAAGGTAATCATTTCATAATATATAAAAATGTCAGATCTCTATGTTTTGCACCTGTGACTAATATTATGTATCAGTTGTAAATCAAATTTTAAAAAAGAAGAAATAATTATGAAACATAAAAAAAAGTTATACATAAGGTGGCAAGAACAATCTGGGTTTACTTCTTACTTTAAAAAGTTTTGTTATTTTTTTCCTTTTTGAATATACTTATGTGTAAAGGCTTATTTTCCTTGCTTCAGTAGATATAAAGTATCTTTGGATATAAAAAAGAGAAAAGTTTCAGTGAAGGAAAAACAATATACTATTTTTCTATTCTAATTCAAAGATGTTAAAATATTATCCACCATCAAGTGAGGATAAGATTTTCAAGGACTTTTACCATTGGTTTGCTATTATTCTCTATGATAAGAAATTGTGGATCATATAAATGGATTCTAATGCTAGTAATCAAATTGCCAAAAATGAAGAATTAGCACAAGATAATCAAATGGCTTAAACTGGATTAGAAGTCATCTCATTACTCCTAAGAAACCACTAGGAAACATTTAATATATGAGACCTGAAGCAAAGGAGAACAGGAGAAGGATAATGTAATAAGTGTCTGCACAATTTGAGAGTCAATGAATACAATGAAGTAGAGTTTTGTTTTGTTTTATTCAGTAAGAGTGTGGTAAATAAATCAATAACAACAAAACAATTTATTCAAATAAATAAACAGTAAGAGAATTTTAGCCAGAGAAGAACTCTTAAAGTAAGTATTTTTTAAAGGCACATTATTATAAAGCCATCGCTATTTTTTTCAAATATAGTTATCCCTAACCACGATGCAAAATAAGATCACTGTGTTGCAGGCTCCTCATGAAAGTAGCACAAATGTAAATACTTGGGGTAAAATGTCTATTATATGACACCATCTCTCTTTTTTTGTCATGAAAAATTTCCCCAGTATTTTTTAATTAAAATTTGTTAGCCAATGGCAGTGCACCTGCCTATATATATAGTCTATGCAAGAGTTTACATAAAATACCAGTTCCCGTTTGTATGGATTTATAATACACAGTGTGAAGAAAGATTAAACTTATAAATGTCAAAAATGTTTCAAGTGAGTCACAGCACCAATGAGATATACTCATAAAAGCTTCGTGAAGAATGGTTAAAACTGACAGGGCTAGATATACCTTCTGAATTGCTCTTTCCCAGCAGTAACATGTTTGAAAACTCAGCAAGCATCTTTGAGTATGTTTGACTAGATGCCAAATTAACAACGGAAAAAAGGGGTGCCTGGGTGGCTCAGTTGGTTAAGAATCTGACTCCTGATTTTGGCGCAGGTCATGATGTCACAGTGCTGAGATCGAGTCCCGCCTCCGGCAATATAATTGGTGTGGAGACTGCTTAAGTTTCTCTCTCTCTCTCTCTCTCTCTCTCTCTCTCTCTCTCTCTCTCTCTCTCTCTCCCTCCCTCCCTCTACCCCTCCACTGCTCACACATGCGCTCACTCTGTCTCTCAAAATGAATACATAAAGAAATGAGTAAATTTAAAAAAAAGAATGGAAAAAGAGAATACTCCCTAACCTGTATCTGGTAATTTTAATTTTCAGTTCTTACATTGTTAAAAATAAAACTTTTAATAAAAAACTAAATTAACTAAAAAAAAAAAAAAGGAAGCACTGATCTCTTGTTGACTGTCAGTCCTCCTAGCAGCTATAGCAGAAGACTGTAAATCACATGGCCTTTCCTCTCTCAGGAGTGCCATATTCTGTTGCTAGATGGCAATGAGGATTAATATGACATGATTTAGATGAAAAAAGAGAAACCAACAGAAAATGGAGGAAAAATCAGGTGCCAGGGGCAATTTCTGATGAACAAATAAGTTCAATTCGATCACCAGTGAAAAATCAATAAGTGAAAATGGACTGCTAAATCACGCTCTGGTCATTTTAGAATGTCCCCAACAACACTTGGAATCCCTATCCATTATCCCCATCTGTCCAAGTAATCTCTCTCTTCCTCCCCCACTGACTTGGTGCTAAAATACAGTATTTTAAACTGTCTAAAGGCTTACAAAAGTTTTACAGTTCATGTTCCTACATTAGACCTGTACATGCTCTACAAGAATTCTAAAATGTCCAGCACTTCTCCCTTCCATTCAAAAGAAAAAAAAAATCCTCAAAGCCATTTCTAAACAACATCTGACTTCCTGGCATTTACCTGAGTGCTCAATCCTGAAACATTCTCAAATTCACAAGAAGAACATTTTTACCCTTGCAATTAACCGGAGAATAACCATTTTTTGGTCTATGGATCACTTTACCACTCTTATAAATCCTGGGCTCCTTTTCGGAATAATGTTCCTAAATAAATAAACTACATAGAATTAAATATAAATGAAATTATATTGAAATAAAGTTTTGAAAATACTAAAAAATTATATTATTGTTTATTAATGTCTAAAATAATAAATTCCACTAGTATGCCAAAACTGCAATAATTTTGGAATATTAATGAACATAAACTGTATTTCAAAATATCTGCAGTAAGTGCCTTGTGATATATAACATCTCTGATTTCTATTAGGGACAAAGTCATAGGCACTGCTGATACTATGACTATAGTCATATATAATTTTCCCATTCATAATTCATGGACCTCTGTATATGGACCCTTGACCCTTGGGAGTCTATGGATTTCAGATTAAGAATCCCTCTTCTTGAGGCACCTGGGTGGCTCAGTCAATTGAGCTTCCAACTTTGGCTCAGGTCATGATCTCATGGTTCATGAGTTCAAGCCCTGCGTCAGGTTCTGTGCTGACAGCTCAGGAGAGCTGCTTTGGATTCTATGTCTCCCTCTCTCTCTCTGCTCCTCTCTCTCTCTCTCTCTCTCTGTCTCTCTGTCTCTGTCTCTCTCTGTCTCTCTCTCTCAAAAATAAATCAACATTAAGAAACCAAAAAAAAAAAAAAAGAATCCCTCTTCTTCTCAGAAAAAAAAAAAAAAAATCCCTCTTCTTGTAAGAGAGGCATAATCTGTCACCTAAGAGAGCTACTTTGTGCATTCTTTCCTGGAGAGCTCACAGTGATTTGACTATTATCTGATATTACTCTGCAAATTAATGTCCAAATACTCCCACAAGCTACCTCTTCTCTATAAACATTAATGTCACGTTCTATTTATAGATTCTTTGAAAAAGTCTAGGAAGAGACTATCGCTGCTCGGATCCTGTTCTCACTTTGTGGAATATGACCTAATATACCTTGTTTTGTGTGCTTCAGGTGATAATAGGAAAAATATGTTTGTTCATTTTTATTACCTACCTCACGAGCCACTACCTGCATGTATGGAAATTGATTGGCATCATATTATTAGTAACAAGAAGACGAGCAGTTTTCATGCCACACTGCCTATATCTATTATGTGAATGCATTACTATAATTGACACTGTGATCATTTGCGTCTCTTTCTGCATCCTGAAAGTGTCTTTTTAGAAAAATTATCATCTAAAACATTTAAATCTGTGGAGTAAAGAGGCTATAAAATGCCATTCCTTTCACTGCAAGCAGACAACTGTCAAAGTATAATGATGATAGAAATAGCTACATATGTGGCAAATTCATTCCTATGGATGCCTCTATTATTCATGCAGCAATTAATTTTTGTAAAACACTAAATAGAAACATATTAATGGAAAATATCTATGTGAAGCAGCTAGGTAGGGTTATATTAGAGTATGCTGGCTGCACTGGAAATAGAATATGGACAGTCAAGAAAGGCATCCTTGCTTACTCTTTAAAGGAGCTCTTCAGTCATTAACTAGATAACCAGTGCATGATCATTTGATTGTGGAGAATGAAATTTAAGAATACTTTTATTAAATTGCAACCATGAGATTCTCATAACCAAATAGTCCTTAGTTTTGGTATTTTATTTAGTTTGGGATTCATCACTGAGGAAAAAAAGGTGTGAGAAGTACTTGCCATTCATTCCTTCTCTGCTCCCTTCACCACTTTTTTTTACCTGATAGAAATAAATGAACTATATATTTCCTATAGTTATTTTTAAATTTACTCCATTTTAAATTAAATAAATACATGTCAGTTTCAAAATTCAAGTAGTTTTATAATCTTTAAAAATACAGTAATTGGGGGTGCCTGGGTGGCTCAGTCGGTTAAGCGTCTGACTCTTGATTTCGGCTCAGGTCATGATCTCACAGATCCTTCCTTGGGCTCTGAGCTGACAGCCCAGAGCCTGCTTAGAATTTTCTCTCCCTCTTTCTCTGTCCCTCCCCTGTTCACATTCCTCTTTTTCTCTCTCAAAAATAAATAAACTTAAATTAATAAATTAAAAATTAAACATACAGTTATATGCCCCACTCCTCACTCACTTTACTAAGTCATTAATCTTAGAAAATAATAATTTGCATTTTTTCAAAGTGATTCTTCTTCTGATGCCTCTCAATTTGTAGCTAACATACAAATACTCCTCACGTTTGAGTTTTTAATATAACATTTCCATAACTGGAATATAAGAATTTAGATCTCTCATATACAGCATTCTCCACTCATACTCATACCTCCCTTCTTCATTCACTTCTAATATAGAAACATCCCAATTTCAAGGATTGGTATTTAGGACAGACAATATTTTAACTTGCCACCACCAAGGATTTAATGTTCAACGAATCAACATCCATGGCTGTACGATTTTTAATTTCACTGGAAATTAATTTTTTTTGTTTTCCACTTTTCATCACCAACAGAAACATAAGCCTCTTCTCCATGTTGAGATTAATATATTATATGTATATAATATATATTTATATATAAAAATTATTATATATAAATATGCATATACATATATAATTTATAAACATGTAAGTATGTATATACATATGTGATTTATTTATTTAAGTGTGTTGGATTTTTTATTTTGTTTTGTCTCCTGAATAATATCCCTCCCAGACTAATTTTCCTCCTATTCCAATGTTCCAATATGGCTGCTGCTCTCCAGGTGTGCTGCTTAGCTGTCATTCTGGAATTTCTCTTCATGTTTCTCCAGAGCATCACCTTTACCTGTAAGGTGTTTTTTATTTTCTGTTTTCTGAATTCAGTAGGATGCTCTTTCTTGGTTGTAGAGCTTATCCTCTAGTCGTTAGTGAATTGAGTGAGTTTTGAAGATATTTCATGTGTGAAAAATATAAATATTCTCTCCCTCACACTCATACTGTGACGGCGTATAGAATTCTAGTTTAGAAATTTGGAACAAGTTTTGAAGACTCCACACTAGTGTGTAGATTTACCATATGGAGGTCATTCTAATCCTTTTCCTGATGTGTTTTTATTTCTCAGTAATTTTAAGAGTCTCTTTATCCCCATACCTCTGAAGTTCCATGATAAATTATAACTTCATAATGGAATTTGTTTTCATTAATTGCTTTATGACACCTTTAATTCTAGAAGCTTACTTTATTATTTATTTGATAGCTTTTTAATCTTTTTTTAATGTTTTTTTTCTTTGTGCAATGACTTTATAGGATTTCCAATAAATCCTATAAATTCTGTATCCCTCCAATTCTGTGTCTTTTTTTCTTTTGGTGTAATTGGAGATATTTTGTTAAGTATTTCCTCTGAGTCTAATGAATATTTAGTCAATTTTCATATATTTGAATTTAAAAATATATTTTATTTAATATATGACCTGAGTATTTCAATTTTGCTGATTTTTAAATAATTTGAATATTTAAATTTTGCTGATATTAAGGCATCTATGATTTCATGACCTTATCTTAAAGTTTACCAATTTAGTTAGAGTCTAGGTAATTATTTTATATAGCCTTACTATAAAATATACTAATAGGTAATAGTTGGCCATGTGTATTTTGCACTTAATACCAAAATTATTGATTTTCTTATTAATAAGTTTAAACTATTATATAGGGTGATTACTTTCATGAAAGGAACAATTTACCACTTAAGTATATGGTCATCATTTTATCAGAAATGAGGAGTCTACAGATAGGATGTGGAGATCCTGGAATAACAATAAGCCACATAATAACAGCAAGTGTACATACTGATTTTCTTCTCTCTTGACCCTCATATCTAACCCAGGGAACCCTTCCAACAGACTCCACCGTTACCATCACAATACACATAGAAACATATGCATATGTGCAAATGTTCATGCAGTATTTTTTAAGACAAAATACAGATATTTTAAAATAATTTCCTTCTTGTTTTTCAAAGTAAATATGAGGGAGAAGCACTTCTGTATTAGTAGAATCAATGTCTGTCAACTGATGAATGGATAAATTAAATGTCTAATATTATTTGATCATAAACGAATAAAGTACTGACACACAAACAGCATGAATGACCCTTGAGAACATTATACTAAATGAAGGAAAGCCATTACAAAAATACCACATATTGTATGATTTCGTTCACATGAAATGTGTAGAACAGGGAAATGTTTAGAGACAGAGTCAATTAGTGGTTGACTAGGGCTGTGGGGCAGAGAGGAAATAGTGGCTGACTGCTAATGGGTACAGGGTCTGTTTAGGGTGTCATGAAAATATTCTAAAATCAGACTGTAACAGAGGTTACACAACTTTGTAAATATAGTAAAAATCACTGAAGTGTAGACCTTCAGGTGAATATTATGGTATGTAAATTATTTCTCAGTAAAATTTCTTAAAAAGCAAATGTGTTTATTACAGAAAATGAAAAAGTTACACAAGTTCTTCATATGTAGCTCCTTATGCAGTATAGCACTGTCAACATGTTTAAGTATTTATACCTTTCTTTTTAGTCACCTTTTACCTGTGATCACATTGTGTCAATTCTATATTCTAATTTTACACATTAAACACTAAATTTTTTCCAACTGAGAATGTTTACTAATATAATGTATTGGCTTACTACTCCATGAATTAAACATTTGTCATTTGTCTAACCAATTCAACAGTGTTGGGCATTTGGTGCTTGGCTCTCTATACTTACTACAGAAGATACCCTAGAACTTAAGGGTATCTAAGACATTCATACGTTCGAGTTCTTTGGAAAGTCACTATGCGAATTCAAGAGTTATCTGACATTGAAATTAATTAAATAGATTTTGCTGAACTTTTATATGCTTAGTTTCTCCATTTTTTAGAATCCATCTTTTTATAGTTATTTCTAGAAATTTGTTCTCATTCTGCACTTTACAAGTACTTATCAAGTTTATACAAAGCTAATCTGTCACATACGTGTTGTTCTTAGTTCTCTGGATATTATTTCTTTTTTAGTTATCAAAAAGACATTTTAGAATTGTAAAGACAAATCAGACACACAGACACAAAAAATGCTACTGTGGTATTGGCAAAATAAAACACAAATAGATCAATGGAGCAGAACAGAGAACTAGAAATAAAACCAAACAAACATACTTAGCCTACCTTTGACAAAGGAAGAAAGACAATCAAATGGAGAAAGGAAATCTTTTTAACGAATGGAATAATTGGCATCTAGTTAACGTGTAGTTGTAAAACATGAACCTAGTCACTGACCTTACACTTCCACAAAAATTAACTCAAAATGGATTATAGATTCAAATATAAAATGTAAAATTATAGAACTTCTAGATGATAATATAGGAGAAAATCTAGATGACCTTTGGTTTCACAATGAATTTTTTAGATACAACACCAAGAACATCATCCAGGAAAGAAAAAATTAATAAGTTGGAATTCATTAAAATTAAAATCTTCTGCTCCACGAAAAATACCATTAAGAGAATGAAAAGACAAAACACTGACTTGAAGAAAATATTTGTAAAACATATATATGATTTAAAAAAAACACATATCATCAATATACAAAGAACTTAAAACTCAACATTAAAAAAACAAACAATTTGGGGCACATGGGTGGCTTAGTTGGTAGGTTTCTGACTCAAATGTGGCTCAGGTTATGATATCATGGCTCGTGAAATCAAGCCCCACATCAGGCTTTGTGCTGACAGCATAGAGCCTGCGTGGGATTCTCTCTCTCCTCTCTCTCAAAATAAATAAATAAGCATTTAAAAAAAATAATAAAAAGTAAAAATCAAAATACAACCCAATGGAAAAGTGGGCAGAAGATCTGAATGGACACTTCAACAAAGAAGACACACAGATAGCAAATAAGCACATTAAAAGATGCTCAACATTATATGTCATTAGGGAATAATCAAAATTACATACCACCACATACCTATCAGAATGAATAAAATCTAAAACATAAAACCAAATTCTGGTGAGGATGTAGAGCAACAGGACATATCATCATTGTTGGCAGGAATGCAAAAGGTACACCCATTTTGGAAACTGTTAAGTTTCTTACAAGACTTAACATACTCTTACCATATAATCCAGCAATCACATTCTTTGGTATTTATCCAAAGGAGCTAAAAACACATCCACACAAAACCTGCATACAAATGTTCATAGCAGTTTTTATAACTGACAAAAATTGGAAGAAACCAAGGTGTTTCAATAGGTGAACAGAAACATTTCTCTAACAGAATGTGATTCAAATTAAAAGAAATGGCTGCCATCAAGCCACAGAATGACACAGGGCAACCTTAAATGCATATCATTAAGTGAAAGAAATCAGTCTAAAATGCTACATAATTGTATAATTCCAACTATGTTATATTCTGGAAGAGGAAAAACTATAGAGACATTAAAACAAACAACAAACAACAACACACAAACAAACAACAACAACAACAAAAAACAGTGGTTGCCATGGCCTGAGATGAGGAAAGTGGTTGGAGGGAGGGATGCATACATGAAGTATAAGGAATAAGGCAGTGAAACTACCAGGTATGATGCTGTAATGGTTGATACATGACATTCATTATACATTTGGCAAAATGTAGAACTATACAACAAAAAGTTAAATTTAATCTAAACTATGGATGTTAGTCAATGATAATGTACCAATATTGCTTCATCAATTGTAACATATATACCACATTAATAAAAATGTTAATTAAAGGAGAAACAGAGAGATGGGGAGAAGGAAGATATTGGAATTCTACACTTTCTGCTCAACTTTTCTGTAACTTTAAAACTGCTCTTAAAAACAGTCTATTGCTGCAGAACCTGGATAGGCTCAGTCCGTTAAACATCTGACTTTGGCTCAGGTCATGATCTCGCGGTCCATGAGTTCCAGCCCCGCATCGGGCTCTGTGCTGACAGCTCAGAGCCTGGAACCTGCTTTGGATTCTGTGTCTCTCTCTCTCTGCCCCTCCCCTGCTTTTACTCTGTCTGTCTCTCTCAAAAATAAATACACATTTAATTAAAAAAAAGTCTATTGCTTTTTAAAAATTGAACAATAAATCAAATTTTGCACCTAAAATTATTTTTGCAATTTGCCAGACAATTCCTGAAACCTCACAAAGGATTTTTCATTTTGTAAAAAGAGGGGTGCCAAAAATAATTAGGTTTATTTGATATGTTACTACTGATGAGTTTCATGGACAGAGATGTCAATCGGGAGAGAGACTTAGATTTCCATGGATTAAATTATCGCTAAAGTAATATTAATATAGAAAAGGTATGCTATATGGGAAGTTCATAGAGATTTGTCATTGTCCTTGCTGTCCATGATATGTTTCTATTTATTAGAATCTTGTGGCTACTTTGCTTATATTAGACGAAGTATAGTTTTTTCAGTCATAAATTCAGTTAATTTTAAAATGTTAACCTGGTTGTAACTTCACTTCTTTTATTTAAAATAGCATCATATCATTGGTTTCAAATTTAAAATTCGCATCACTTAACTATGGAGCATTACTAATATATAAATGCTTAGGACCTTTCCAGAATTACAGAATTTCTTTACTTGATAGTCTTTATATATTCTTGGTATATACTAACTATATGGTTGGTATATTTGTGGCACATTATGTCACTATATTGTTATGCTATATCTGAAGTTTTTCTCTGTAAATATGTTTTTTCATTTTTATAACTGAGATATAATATATATTATTTTTAAGTTGGCTTACAAATCATGTTTATAAATATCCAAAATTTGGGGGGTTGATTTTTGTCTTCTTTTGCATACCGCAAAAACAATCAAATTTCTTTTTCAGTTGTGTTATTCTTATAATGAATTTTCAACCAATCTTTCAAATTTTGAAAATTATCAGTATTAAGCAAACCACAGCCTTTTAAAATCTTTTATCATCTGCAGATAGTTTTTGTTTTGTTCTGCTGTTGCCCTGAAAGCACTTGTAACTAGCTAGAAGCCAAAATTCTTTACCTTTAATGAAGAACTATGTCAGAAATCCATGGAAAAGGATTTTGCAAGGTAATTTTTGATAGCAGTGTTTATAAAGCTTTAGACCCACTTCATTGGACTGAGTCAGAATTTCTAGAACCCCAAATAAGAAATAGATGAGTTCATGAGATGCCAACCCAAGACAAACCATTAAAAAGGATTAAGTAAGGCCGAGTGAATTCATGAGGGATGATTGTGGATTATGTTCGAAATCTTTTTCATGTTTTTTTTGAATGTTCATTTTTGAGAGAAAGAAAGCGCAAGCAGGGAAGGGGCAGAGAAGGAGACAGAGTATCCAAGGATCCAAAGCAGGCTCCACGCTGACAGCAGCCAGCCAGTTACAGGGCTCGAACTCCCAAACTGTGAGATCACCACCTGAGCCAAAGTCTGATGCTCAACCAACTGAGCCACCCAGGTGCCCCTTCTTCATGGTCTAATGTGCTAGTTTCCTGGACATATAAGGAATCTCTATACCTTTCCTATTAAGCTATCTATAATTCATAACAGTTTAGTAAATTATGCTTTTGTAAACTGAAATTAAACATTTGTAAATGATATATTTTTCCTTCTATAATTCAGAAAATCTTACTAAGTATTCCTATTTTTGTGGAAATATGATTATTTGAATAGATTCAATAAGATTCTGTCTTCCCCAATCAACTATCCTAGAAACTCACCAGTGAGAAACCATCATTACCCTGAACTCTTACTTTTCTCTGGAGTCACGCTTGATTCACGCTTAAGTTCAAAACTACCCCTCCCAACTTTCTCCTTCTTCCCCACAGAATATTCCTCTCCTTAATCTTCTGGACTCATCTGTAGTTTGTACCCTAGCTTTCTTGCTCCAAATTACATCTCTACTATTCCCAAACCAAACCCATTTTGGCTGGTAATAGTCATATTTCCTGTTAGTAGGACATAAATGGAAACATATGTGACCAAGTTCTTGCCTGGAATATCATATTTGATATGCTCAGTTAATCAGACGTGACCAGATAATTTTAAGGAACTAAGGTTGAATTTTATGAAACCAATGATCACAAAGTCCTCTTGGGAAAACTGCCCTGATACCTGGTTTATAGGATTCCCAGCCATAAAGATGAATAAGGAAGGTCACTTCCTGCCAAGCCTAGGAAACTTGGTACATTTGGGGACTATAAGAATAGACACATTTATCCAAATTTATAGGTATTTCGGGTGATGGCCAGTTTATGGGAGTTTTTTTTATTGCTGCTGTAACAAATTACCATGAATTTTTCAAACAACACAGATCTATTACCTTACAGATCTGTAGTTCAGAAGTCTAAACTGGGTTTTCCCCAGGTGAAAACTAAGGTATCAGCAGGTGTATGTTCCTTTCTGAAGGATCTAAGGGAAAATCCATTTCCTTACCCTTTAGAGCTTCTCAAAGCTGCCCGCATTTCTTTATCCTTGGCTGGTGATCACCCTCATCCATCTACAAAGTCAGCAAATAAATGTCAATTTTCTTTCTGTCTGTCTGTGTTTTTTCTTAAATTAAAGAAAAATAATTATAGTAAAATGTGTATAATATGTAATTTACCAAAATTACCATCTTTAGTGTTATGTATGTTCACATTACTGTTCAACCAATCTCCAGAACGGGTATGAAAACTTTATTACAAGTATGCTTTTTTTTTAAGTTTATTTATTTTGAGAGAGAGAGGGAGAGAGAGAGAGTGAATGCATGCAAGTATGGTAGGGGAAGAGAGAGAGGGAGAGAGGATCCCAAGCAGGCTCCATGCTGTCATGAAAAGCCTGACATAGAGCTCAAACTCATGAATGTGAGACCATGACCTGAGCCTAAATCAAGAGTCAGATGCTTAACTGAATGAGCCATCCAAGCACCCCTACACTCTTAGCAAATTTAAAGTATTCAATACAGTATTATCTATGGTTACCAGGTTATACATTAGATTCTCAGAACTTTTTTTAGGACTGCAAGTTGTATTGTCAACTGTTTACCACCATAAAGTTAGTTAATACTTCCTTCACTGCACATAATTACTATTTGTTGTTGTTGTCATTGTAGTTAGGTATTAAAGCTCTACTCTCATATCATCTTTCAAGTGCATAATACAGTATTGTTAACCATAGTTACTATGCTATAACTTAAATCCTCAGAATTTATAACTGGAAGTTTGTACCATTTGACCAAGATTCCCATTTCCCACACTCCCATTCTATTCCCCAACAATCATTCTATTTTATAAGTTTGGGTTTTTTTTTTTTTTTAGATTCCACATATAAATGAGATCATATGTGATTTGTCATTCTCTGACTTATTTCACTTAGCATAATACCCTCAAGGTTCATCTATGTTGTACAAATGGCAAGATATTCTATTCTATATCTATATCTATTGATATACATTACATTTTCCTATCCATTTGTCCATCAGTGGACACACAGGTATAAATTTACACTGTTTATTTGACTTTTTCTCCTTTATTTTAAATATCTTACAATTTTATTTGTTAGTTATATCTCAATAAAATAGGGAAAAATATTATTTGGTGAATTTTTAGAATAAAGGATAAAATGTCATGATGCCTGCTACTTACTCTCAAATGATTTAGAAGAAAAAAAAGGAAATTATAGAGAGAGAGAAGGAAGAAGGGCAGGGGAGAAGAAAAGGACTAAAACCAGAATGTAATCATCAAACATTTACATTAGTTCTATGTCAAAAATAAACACATATTCATTGTACCATTCTCCTAACTTTTCTATAAATTTGAATTTTTAAAAAAATATTGGGGTTTCTCAAAAAATTAAAAATAGAATTGCCCTATGAGCCAGTAATGGCACTACTAGGAATTTATCCAAAGAATACAGGAGTGCTGATTCATAGGGGCACATGTACCCCAATGTTTATACCAGCACTATCAACAATAGCCAAATTATGGAAAGAGCCCAAATATCCATCAACTGGTGAATAGATAAAGAAGATATGGTTTATATATACAATGGAATACTACTTGGCAATGAGAAAGAATGAAATCTTGCCATTTGCAACAATGTGGATGGAACTGGAGGGTATTTTGCTAAGTGAAATAAGTCAGTCAGAGAAAGACAGATATCATATGTTTTCACTCATACATGGAATTTGAGAAACTTAACTGAAAACCATGGGGGAAGGGAAGAGGAAAATAGTTTCAAACAGAGAAGGAGGCAAGCCGTTAGAGACTCTTAAATACATAGAACAAATTGAGGATTGATGGGGGGTAGGGAAGAGGGGGGAACTGGTGATGGGCTTTGAGAGGGCACTTGTTGGGATGAGCACTGGGTGTTGTATGAACATGATGAATCATGGGAATCTTACTCCCAAAACCAAAAGCACACTGTACACACCATATGTTAACTAACTTGACAATAAATTATATTTAAAAAATAAAAATAATAATAATAGCTCATTCTAGTTGTTAAAAATTTATAAAATACAAAAAATAAAGATGCAAATAAATATCATAGGAAATTTGAAAAAAAATTAGGGGCAGAGATCATTCTAGATCCCACTGAAATTGAGTGTTGTATAATCTTATCCAAAGTTACTACATTTTATGTTCTTGATTCATGCCAACTTCACCCAACAATTTTAATACATTAGCTTTTTTTTTATAAGAAGTTATTTTAAAATTTCAAACTTAGAAACACTGGTTTACTATAGGTAAGTGCATTTCAAACCATTTTCAGTTGTGAACATGCTTAAAAAGAAAAAAGATTGTCAACAGAGAAAATAAATATCCTGCATAATAAAGTTAAATACCCAAATGTGCCATTTATTAGCTATGAGTTTTTGGATAATTTACTCAACATCTCTGGTTCTCAATGTCTTCATCTATGAAGTGGGAATAGTAGACACCTCGGGTTATGGTGAAGATTAAATTAGATAATCCATGTGAAGTGCATAGCAATTTCTGACACACAGTAAACACTCTAAATAATGATAGCCTATGGCAGAAAAGAATATCTCTAGACAAAAGTCATCCTTCTGCATTCTGCAATTTTCAGAATAAATGTAATTACATCCCTTATACCCGTTCTTCTTTTTTCTTAATGTAGGCATTTATTGCTATAAGCTTCATTCTTAGAACTGCTTTTGTTTCATCCCCTAAGATTTGGATGTTATGCTTCCACAGCAATGGCTATTGGTTACCTCAGTGGCAAAATCTGCCCATGTCCTCTGTGGCTGCTGAGGCCCATGCTGACAAACACTAGGAAGCCCTTTGCTGTGTGTGAAAGCTTCAGAATCTGTGGCTTCTGTGGGGGCTGGTGAGGTGCTCAGGGGCAAAGGTTGCAGGGGGTGTCTGCAGAGCAGGCCACCAGCAATCAGGGTGGTACCCCCTCCATGGCTGATGCTGATAGTTCCTGCCCTTGTTCACAGTTCCTCACTGTCTTCAGACATCTCAGCTAAGTCAATCTCCTCAGCAATCCTTTCTGTGCAGTTACTGATTTTTGCTCAGCTGCATTGCTGTGGATTAATTGTTCTTGTATTATTTCCCTGATTTCATAAAATTGTT
Organism: Lynx canadensis; assembly: GCF_007474595.2. Lineage (NCBI taxonomy): Eukaryota > Metazoa > Chordata > Mammalia > Carnivora > Felidae > Lynx > Lynx canadensis. Next base: position 129,593,014 of record NC_044306.2, on the reverse strand, counting down.
TATCTGTGTTTTCTTGAAGCTCTCTGAGCACCTTTAGGACAACTTTTTTGAATGTTTTGTCACATAATTCATGGATCTAAATTTCTATAGAGTCACTTATTGGCAGTTTATTGCCTTCGTTTAGTGGTGTCATGTTTCCCTGTTTCTTCCTGATCCCTGTAGCCTTACACATGTGTCTGTTAGATACAACTAGACATGAGCAGTGGTGGAATGCCCTGAGGCAGAGTCCCAAGTCCTTGAGGAAAGAATGATGGAGACTTGAGCAGAAGGCAAGTATGGTGATAAATAAGCTACACATTAAAAGCCGGGGGGCACAAAATCCTGACCTTGACACTTCCAAGACTTTGGGCTTGACAGATCAAGAGCCACAGGTGTGAAACATGCCCTCTCCTCTTCCACCTTTGCCCCAGGGTAACCCCTAGGCTCATTATAATGCATTTGCATTGCAGGTACAGAACCCCCCAACCCCTTCACTTCCTCCCCTGCCAACCATGGAGAAAGGCTGCCATGACAGTTCTGATACAAACCTTATAGGGTCAAAAACTCCCCCTCCCAAACTGTGGGAGGAGTTTCTCAAATGATTAGAGACAGCCTCCATTAGAGACCACACACTGTACTCACAGCTCCTACCAGTCCAGAGAGACCCAATAATAACCAATCCCAAAACAACCGAGGGTCCAGTTCCACCTTGCAGAACCTGCCTGCTATCCCACCTTGAGAGTGTACTTTCATTTTAGTAAAGTCTAGTACAGTGATACAGGACACCAAGTGCAGAGGTATGTGGTGGCTCCAGGTTGAAGGGTGTCTGGTGACTTGTTGGCTCAGGCATCTGGAGTCCACAACATGGACAATTGCAGGATCCTTGGTGAGAGCTGTAGGGGGGCTCACAGTAGATACACAGGCTATTGGGGTCTTCAGCAACACCTTCAGGTCCAGATCAGGGCCGTCTGCAATGGTGGCCAGAGATGGTTTGGGGCAGACACTTGGCTGTGGGAGCTGGCTGCTGATGTATGGTGGTGGTGGTGAGCTGCCATAATAAGGGCTGAGCCCAACTGCGAGTACACAAGCAGCTGCTGGGACATAGGCTGTCCATGTGCACTTGAGTCAGAGCCAGTGATGTGCAGGTGCCTGGGTACAGGGGCTAGCAGCAGGACTACGTAGCAATGAAGACCAGTGACAATAGGGAAACAGGCTCAGAAGCAGCTGTGGGGTACTTGACTCCCCACTTGCAATTGTATGGCTGTAGACGCTAGCCTCCTGCCTGCACACGATGGTCCAGTCAGCATATTGCACATGTACAGCTGCAGAGGCTGGGGCTTCTCTTTAGGTATGGATCCTAGGCTCTAGCAAAAGGTGGGAAGAGACAAGAAGGGAGGGACTCAGGCAGCTAGCATCTGCTAATGCAAAAACCTGTGGCCTGAAAATCTTAGTGAAATCTGCAGAGGATCCCCAGCACTGTACTGGCTTTTTATTTTCCCAGTGGCAAAAGCTGCCAGGGTCTTCTGCAGAGGGGTTTGTTGGGGTCCACAAGGAAGTCATCAGTGATGAAAACTTGGGAATCTGTATCATCCACAAAGGCTGTGGCAGTCCTCAGCAGTGAAGGCTGCTGTGAATCTTTGCAGAGCAGACCTCTAGGACCACTGGAAACTATGGTCATTCCCACCACCTGGCTGATATTGATGGTGTGAAATAAGATTCCAAAGTGAAGTAAGCATTTCAAAGACAGTCATTTAAAATGGGGTGGAAGGACATTGAGAAAGCAAGACCTATGCATGTCTCCTGTTTCAATTTTTGGAATACCATGGAATTTGACCTTTGTCCATAACAATTCATCAGTTTCATCTGGGCCACTTTCTGGAACACATCCTTCCACTTCGGACTGAAATAGACACATCTACTAACTAAATAGCCAGTCATGCATTAGATAGGCAGTTTACTCGGTCAGCATCCATCATAATTCCTTAAAAACAAGCTATATAAAACTTGTGGTTTTTGCCTTTATAAACTTACACTCCATTGGCAATTTGGATAACACCTTCAGTTTCAGTCCACTGAAATTGTAATCCCTAGGACCCCAGATAAATGTTTTTGGTTGCTTTATAGTCCCCTGTTGGTGCACAATAGCCTCTGCCTTTTCCCTTGTTCTTAACCTCTCTAGACATCTCAGCTTTGGGCATGGGCGGGAGGTGGGGGAACAGAAGTATATCCTTCCTGCAGGGCCCAAAATGTTGGGGAAGCCAGTTGCTCACCACACTCGTCTTTTCCCTGGAGAGCAAGTCTTAGCTCTGAGAAGTGCCTATTTGGGGGATGGAATGATGTAGGCAAAATAAAACTGTTCTCCCTACCCTTTTGTGTGGTTATTTTTAGGATTTTTGCTCCACTGTGTTGCTGAACTTTATTGAGTAGACATTTGAGCTCCCTCAGAGCTATTTTTGTTTTGCATAATTGTCTAGTTGTTCTTTTTGGGGGGATAGAGGCTGGGTTCTCCCATTCCACCATATTAGTGACATTCTGTAAATTATTAATTGTACTCTTGAGCTCCCGAGGCCTATTTTCATTCATGAATAGCTGTCTTATTCTTGTTTCTTTCTTTTTCTTTCTTTCTTTCTTTCTTTCTTTCTTTCTTTCTTTCTTTCTTTTTTTTTTGTAGGGGTTAAAGGTTAGTGTTTTCTATTCCACCATCTCACTGATGTCATACTGCAGTTTGATTTCTTATCACATCATATGACTTGGACACTTTTTCTATTCTTTCTTCTTCCATATGAAAGGAACTTTTGATTATTGGACCAATCTAGATAATCCAAAATAAGCTCAATATTTTATAGTCAGTTGATTAGCAACCTTAATTCCATCTGAAATCCTAATTCCTCTTTCTCATATAAGGCAAGAGATTCACAGACTTCAAGGATTATGATGTAAGTATTTTACGGGGAGAGAGGGGCATTATCCTTCCTACCACCTCAGTCCTTGGCTTCACTTCTAGGCTTATGAGGCTTTTAAAAGTCCAATCTGACATTTTTTAATGAAAACATCCAGCAAAGCAAATTTATGAAGGTCAATATGGTAAATTACTGTTTATTTCCTTTTGTAAATAATGAAGCCTAATCTAGTGAGGCCATCCTTATTTTGCAATCAAGAATAACCTTTCTTTGAAATTCCTTTTGACCAAAGGATCTTGGATTTTACTCTCCAAAAAAATTTTGTGTTTCAACAGTAAATTATGCATCATCTATAGAATACCCTTCTGTGTTAATGGATTCCATTCCTGTTCATTGTCTTTTGAGATGTTTTTTACTTCCTTTTAAATTACAGGTAATTAATGGATATGTAAATTGTCTTACCTGGTAGAGATTTAGTTGACTTCCACCAATTTTGGTACCTACTGGTAAATTAGACTAGATCTAATTACTTTGTCCAAATTGTCAATCCCTAACAAAGTTTCAATTTTACAAAGTTTCTCTAACACTGTCTACAAACCTACCAACTTATTTTTCCAGTATTTCTCTTTCCTATCTGACTTGATGTCACAGAGGAGTAAACATGACTGCCCAGATCTCTGTTATGACTCTGGGTTGACTTGGAGCTGGCCATTTTCCTCAGGCTCTGAAGAATTCTTCAAGTTGAAACATAGCTACTTGCTATAAATCTTGAAGGATTCACCATTGCAAAAGACCATGCATGGGCCAGAATCCTTTTTGGACAAGATGTTGTCTGGGCCATAAAGAAGTCTGGCAAAATTCTGGGGCCATTCAAGCAAGAATTAACCAAGACTGTGGTCAAGATCACCAAGAAAACAATTTCCTAACTAAAGAGCTTTAAGAATTAAACTAGTAGTGCTGAATAACCTCTAAGAACCTATTAGAGGGTGGCTCAGTCAGTTAAGCGTCTGACTCTTGATATCAACTCAGGCCATGATCTGGAGGTTTATAGGATTGAGGCTGGCATGGGGCTCTGCTCTGACATGGAGCCTGTTTGGGATTCTCTCTCTCCCTCTCTGCCCCTCACTCACTTGTTCATGCTCTCCCTCTCTCTGTCTCAAAATAAATACATACACATTAAAAAAAAAAAAAACTCTTGGAATCTGCTAGACTAATTAATCTCAGGGTTTAACACCAGATACTTTAAAATAGTCTTATAGTGATATTTCTTTTTCCTTTTAAGCTTCCCTCTGATTTCTTCAACAAACCTTTGACATGATAAAAGGTCCTCAACTTTGAACCACCCATCAGATAATGAAACTAGTTTTACATAAGAAAAAAAAAAAACACCACCACCAATAAGAATCCTCCAGAGACTATTTCTTATATGTTACTTCACCTCATTCAGAAAGTTTATGATCAACTCAGAATTGTTCATCAATTAACAACATTTGTCTTAAACAAAAGAAAGGGCTGACATATTGAATTCTATCATCTATCCATAAAACTCACAGATCACTTACTTGTTTACATGCCTGTATAAAACTCCAGATTCCCTCTTTTTATTTGAGACATTCCTCATTAAGAATGTTTTTCTAATACTATAACCTAAATAAAATTATCTTCTTAAGTGTTTGCTGTTCTTTTACAATGTAAACCTTGGTTCCTGAGTTCGAACCCCACATCAGGCTCTGTGATGACAGTGAGGAGTCTGCTTGGGATTCTTTCTCTCCCTCTCTCTCTGCCCCTCCCCTGCTCGCTTGCTCGCTCTCTCTCTCTCTCTCTCTCTCAAAATAAGTAAATAGACATAAAAAATTTACAATGTAAACTCTTTACAGCATACTTTTCCATCAATGGATTATTATGTGGTAACATAAATATGATACTGACAAGATGGAAATAATAATAATAATAATAATAATAATAATGAGGAGGAGGAGGAGGAGGAGGACCATGATGACAATGGTATCTAATACCTATAATTGCTCTTATTTTGTTCCAAACTCTGTTCTCAGTATGTTATATGGAGCCATGATTTAACCTTCATTAGAAGTCCATGAAGTAGATATTATTACTATCTCCATTTAACCAATGAGAAAACCCAAGATGTTGAGGAACTAGCCCAAAGTCAAAATAGTAAATTGTACAGCCAGGATTCAAACACATGCTGACTTGTTCCAAGGTCTGTGTTCTTAATACTTATGTCAACTACCTTACTGTTAAGCTTCTAAAAATAACTTTTCTTCATCTAGAAATCTCCTCCTACATGATTCTACTCCTTTGAATCCCTGTTATAATTACCTTTGGCTTTATTAAAGTGTTGATACACAATTGCCTACGTATTCTATTCACTGTGGTAGTTTTTAAGGGCACAATGATAGGAATTTTATCCCCAAAATAAAATCCTTCATGATGTTATCTATGTTTCTTAACTTTTACTTTCATGATATAGTTTTATTTCTATCCCATTTAATTTGAAAAAAAAAATTATTGTGAATATTATCTCCAGAGCCCACCTGCCTTGGTTTGAATACCTGCTCCAATACTTACCAGTTTTGTGCCACCTTGGGCATATCACTTAATAGGCCCTGACTCCATCCTTTGTAAATGGGCAATGATAATGGGCCCAGTTCCTAGAGTAGATGCTACACTGAGAAAGGCAATGAATGTAAATCACTTAGTACAGTACTTGGAACATAAAAAGTACTTGATCACTACAATTACATTTTTAAACTCTACTTTTCACTGTAAACTCTTTGAGGTTAGTGATTAGTTTATATTCCTCTCTATATTCCATTTTTAAGACAGCAACTTAAACTTACTTCATGTTCAATGTTTTTTTTACAAAAAACAAAATTATTTAGGTGCATTTGACTGACAGCACAGAGCAAATTTCTTTTTGTCTTACTTAAATATTGTATGATTTCCACCATTTTTTCATATGCTCACATTACCTTGTACAACACCCTGGTGTTTATTACTTATTTAATTACTTGAAAAAACTCAGGTTTTCCTGAAAATTTGATGATTTCAGTGTGCACAACCTCTTCTAGATTTTACAAAGATATATAATATACTTTTCATATATGTATAAATATATATAATGCTGGTCCAGGCATAGTGATGCCTGCTGTCTGTACTTCATAGATTTGTTAGCATAATGAAATTTGATAATGCATGTGAAAACACTTTATAGACTACTATATCTAAAATTCAATGTGTTACCGATATTTAAATCATTAATGTGTAAGGATGAGGATGAAATAGAATTGAATTGAACTACATCTGGGTATCTTCTTCACCTGGATGTCTAATATCCCAAAGGTTTCACAAAATTGGAATATTCTTCCCAACTAAGCAGTTCATGTGCCTAGCTTAAACTATAAAATGTACAGCAAAAAATAGCTCTTCTCAATCTACCCTTACCTAACTCCGAGTCCTATAAATGTCTTTTAAATGTATTAGCTCTTTTTACTTCCTTTTTTCTAAAACTCAAGTTTTTACTGCTATCTTGATTTTTAAATTTAAGTCACTATCTGTTATGGAAGAGAATTTAGCTCTCCTCTAACTTCCACCTCTGACATGGTCACACGTCCCCATTTCCCAAAATCTATATGATTTTGATTGAATTAATATTTGGCATTTTCATTATAAATGATACATATTGCTTAAAGTTCAGCCACAGAGTGTTATTATTCTATTTCTTTACTTTTATCTGGAGTTAATATCTTTTCCTTTAATATTCTATGTGCCTGTCATTGATTCTTAGTCCAGCCTTAGAACTAAACTCTAACTCTTCTTAATACATTTAAACACAGAAATCAATATAACAGGTTTTGTTTTTGTTGTTCAAATATCTGTCCTGGAACCATTGGACCTGCTATTCCATTCTAGATTAATGTTCTCCAGGCATCTGTAATAGATGTATTTTAGGATTTTGTTCACTACCAGCCTGGAAATTCTCTTCATCTTGCCTGATTGAATCCGTTATTTTCTGAAGCTCAAGCTTTCCTTCCTTTTGGTTTATTCCCTCATTTACATATTGTAGAAGGTCCTAAAATAAAGGCTTGAATTTAAGGGATCTGGAGATTTTGAATGGCTGAATAAGCTTTTAAACCAGTATAGCAATCTGGGGCACCTGGTGGCTCAGTTGGTTAAGCGCCCGACTTTGTCTCAGGTCATAATCTCATTGTTCCTGAGTTTGAGCCCTGCAACGGGCTCTGTGCTGACAGCTCAGAGCCTCAAGTCTGCTGCTGATTCTGTGTCTGCCTCTCTCTCTGCCTTCCCCCACTCATGCTCTCTCTCTTAAAAACATATAATAAACATTAAAAAAATAAAAATAAATAAACGGGTATAGTAATCTGTGTCTAATCAGAAGATAGAAACTACCTATAAGTTAAACAGGAGAAGTTAAAGATAAAACTCTCAGAGAAGAAGATATAAGAAAACTTTATATCGTACCATGGGAATGAGGGAGAATACCTTAGAAGGACAAACTTAAAAGGGGGTTGGACCTTTTTAGATAATGTACAGTTCAACCCACTGGATAGCTAAAAAGTTTGTGGATTTGGCCAGACTGGTCTTGGTCTGTAGTCACAAGGCAAGCGATAGATAAACTGTCTGTGTGAGATAGACAGCAGACAATCAGCAACTGGTGGTGTAGGAATGCACTGAGGCACAGAGGGGTTATACTTTTTCTATAGCTCCGTATTGCCTGCTTGCTCTTTACTAGAATTTGTTAGATACTGAAACTCCTGGATTGATTTTCTGATTTTCTTATTATTTCTCTCTCACAGTCCAATGGATTTTGTTGCTTTAGTTATGTTTTCTTGCACATTTCTCAAATATATTTTCATACTCTGACTTCCAGTGCTGAAATATAAACTCCATGAAGTTAGACATCTTCAGTTCTTTTGTTCACTAGTGTATTCCAATTGCTGAGAATAGTCTGTGCCATAATAAGAGTGTAATAAATATTTATTGAGTACTTGTTGAATAAATGCTGAATCTTGTATTTTTGGTTTTGCCATTTTCCATTGCCAGTATTTCTTTTTTTATTATATGAATTTCCCTCTTATAAAATACTGTCCTTGCTGCTGGGACACATTACCTTCCATTTCTTATGCATCATTAATCATGTAACTTAAGTTCATTTCTGCCCTCTACATTGATTATTCCCTCCAAATTCCTTCTTTTCATAACATTTTTGTTTGTGTTCTGTTACATTTGATGTTTCCTAAAGTAACTGATAATCCTTGGCTGGCAATGAAGCCTGCTGGAAGTTCAGTGGGCAAGAGAGGGCTTACAGGCAGATAGAATTCACTCTAAGTTAATATGTTAAGGAGACTGAAGGCAAGGGAGAGCAATACTGCTGTAGAAGAAGAAAGAGAATATACTGAGGTAGGCTGTGTAAGTCACATTTCCTAATATAGCTTTACAATATGTTACTGAGCTTGGCTTTATAAATAATGTGGGTCTTTAATTTTAATTCTGCTTACATTTTTTATATGTAACTTTCTCAGTGGGGGAAACTGGTAAGATTAATTTTTAGGAAAATCCTTAGATTCTATTATCGTAAGATCATTTAAAGACTCTATTATCCTAAGATCACTGAAACATTTCCTAATAACACCTAATACAACCCAAAAAAATGAAAAGAAATTTTTGCACATTTGTAGCCACATTACTGAAGGTGAGGAGCCAGGGTTTGGCAATCTAAGGGTGCTATTGAGGGAACAGAGGATATATATATATATATATATATATATATATATATATATATATACACACACATACACACACACACACACACACACATGACATTCAGATTAAATTTCTGGGTTGGGATACATATTTTCAAGTCATAAACATAGATGTTACATTGTTATAGACTGAATGTTCATGTCTCCCCAAAATTCATATGTTAAATCCTAATGCCCAATGTGATTGTGATTGTGTATGGAGATAAGGCTTTGGGAGGTTATTAGGTCATGAAGGAAAGCCCTTATGAATAGGATCAGTGCCCTTACAAAAGAAACCCCAGATAGCTGCTTTGCCCTTCCTCATGATGTAAGGACACAGTTGGTAAACTATGATAAAGAAGACTAAGCTGTCTCTGAACTAGAAAGCAGGGCCTCACACAACACTAAATATGTTAGTGCCTTGATCTTAGACTTCTCAGCTTCCAGAACTATAAGAAATAAATTTCTGTTGTTTACAAACCCCCTGTCTATAGCAGCCAAATAGACTAAGACACATATTATGCATTGGAAATAAAGTGTGATTCCCAGACAGCGTCTAGCAGAATGGGTAAATATAGATGTCCTTCAAAAAGAGAGGGAGTACAGTTGGGTAAGCAGGTTTCTTTCAACAAAGGATGAGTTAAGTTTTGAGCAAGGTGAATTTGAGGCCCTTTGGAACACCCAAGTGCATATGTCTAAAAGCTGGATAAAAATAGGGAAGAAAATCTATGAACTAGAGACACCCAGTAAAGCCTCATTAGCATAGAGACAAGGACATCACCTCCTTCAGGAAATTATTTTGGGTCTCTTTATGTCAATGTAAATATTTTCTTTTCTCCTGTATTAGTTAACTTATTTATGTGTCTGTTAGTAAAGACATCACATGATGTAATTGTTTCTATATCTATATCTATATCTATATCTATATCTATACACACACACATATAATCACTAAATTTAGAATTTCTCATGAAAATAGAATATTTTTCTGTTGTTTTTATCACTTTTGTATGTGTTTCTGAATATTATGTGTTTAAATTGTCTCATGTAATAGTAAATTGAGTGAAAGACTAAAATTGCAAATAATCCAACTTTCCATAGGTTGTTTACTATGCAACTTATTTGAATAGCATGAGCAATATTCCCTTGAGAAACTTGTAGGGTCTATCTTTATTCCAGTGATCAAAAGTGTTATTTAGCATAATTTTACCGTCTAGTTTATTATGTTTACTCTAAGAAAAAGATAATCATTACAAATTTACAATAAATTTGATCTCATTTAAATATCTTAACTAAATGATAGTACTGTTTTGCACAGTTAATGATATTAAATAGAAACTACATAAAACACTTAGTATTCATATCCTAGATTACTTCTGCATTAGTTACCTGTTGTTTCTATAAGAAATTACCACAGACTTAATGGCTCAAAACAATGCATATGTATTATATCACAGTTCTAAAGCTCATATATCCCAAGGTATTCTAATGCAGCTGAAATCAAAGGTTAGAAAAGCTACATTCCTTTTGGAAGCACTAATGGAGAATTCATTTCCTTGCCTTTTCTCGATTCTAGAACTTTCTGGCTCATGGCTGTTTCCTCCATCTGCAATGCACATCACTGTAGACTCAGCTTTCTTTATCACCTTATTTTTTTCTTCTCCAGCCTTCCTGCCTCCCTTTTACAATGACATTTGTGATTCCATTAGGCCCAACTGGATAATCCAGGATACTCCTCTGACTTGAAGATACTTAATTTTTGTTTTGTTCTGTTTTAAATGTTTATTTATTTATTTTGAGAGAGAGAGAGAATCCCAAGCAAGTTCCACTCTATCAGCACAGAGCCCAACGTGGGGCTCGATCCCGTGAACCATGAGATCACGAGCTGAGCTGAAATCAAAAGGGTTAGACACTCAAGCAACTACACCACCCAGGCATTCCGATCTCTATTTTAATCACATATGCAAAGTGCCTTTTGTCATGTAAAGTAACATATTCAGATCTGGGGTTAGGATATGGACAATTTGGAAGGGGAGCATTATGTCTTTTTAAACTACATTTTAGTCATTTAATTTAGGCAAAATTCAATTTTAACTAAATTATCTAGATATTCTTTTACCTTCATAATTCTTAGAGGTAGACACCTAGAGACCCAGACCAGATATGAAGGGAAGGCCCAATGATGCAATTTTTCATTGCTCCTTATTCTTAACACTTTATACCAACAACTTTACTGATAAAAAATAAAGTACAAAGATAGTAATGGATTGAGTACTTTCTCTTTAGTTTTTAGCATGACTCAAGTATGTATTCTTTAAAACTATACTATGAAGTTAGTGTATGTCAGACTTAGTGCTGGGGTTGAGAATGCAAATATAAAAGACGTATTCGAGATACACATCACCAAATGAAAAATGAAAAATTTAGACCAAAGTTATGCTGCAATGTAATTAATATTATAAGTATGAACAAGGTCATCTGTTAGCCTATTAGTCATGTTTTTGCTTCTTTCTTTTCATTTTGAATCTTTGTTTTCAGTAAGCTGAATATTTTGTTTTGATACTAACATTTGTTTAAATGTTTCCTATAGAAAACTCTTCTTTATATAAAAATGATATGTTTAAATAGTAAAAACTATTTATCTTAGCATAAAACATATCTGCCTCTTATTCACTAGCTGCATGTGTGAATTATTACAATCATCTTCTATTGTGCATCATCAGTGCTACCCTTGAGATAACAGTAGCTCATAGAGTTAAATATCTAGGACAGATTAAGAAAGCAGGAGAACTCCTACAGGGAAATTTAACAGCTTATGTGTACCTAACTCTCACAATCAACTCAGATGATTGTTGTGTTCCAACCAACTGTACATTTGGCCTAACTGCTCAACACCTGTCCTACTTTCAGCCACCCCTGCTGAGTGTGTCCATGCTTGAACCACTCCACAGATTAATTATTGCAATTCCTTAATGTGTTGTCTCCAAAAACAAGCTTTAAGGATAGTGCAAACTTATACAAATTCAAGCATTACAGTGAGGTAGCTAAAATATATAAACAAATGCACTGAAAATCTAAATGTTCATTTACAATCTAATAAGCCATATAGCAGCACCTTCTATTATGATTATCAGTTAGGATTATTTGATGGCAAGAAGCAGAAACTCATTCTACCCAAATCAAGCAAAATGTATTCTACTGGAAAGATATTTGGAACACAGAATCCAATGGATGCTAGAAAATCAGACTTAAAATTATAGACATTAAGATATCTCTAGAATCAAAAAAAATAGAAACAAAATAACATCCCCTTAGCAAGATGATTATGGTCAATTTTATAGCCTTGGCATGACTGAAAATTCTATCTGTTTTAATTCTCATTTGCCTTCTGCTCATGATCCAATTTTCAACAAGTGACAGTATATTAGTCTAGCCTAGGAAATATGCCATTGGTTAGTGGACATTGGTTAGTGGACATGGGGGAAAAAGAACAAAGTTTTAAATGAAATTGGGCATGATAAGAAGTGGAATACAGACATGGAAAAAATTATTACATATTCACCACAGACAATGCATATTTCTGTTTTCAGTATTACTCTCCACTTAGATAAAAGAAAGATTCTATTTGTCTGTGGCAGTAAGTTATGCTTCATTATTTATGTAGTATTTGTAAGTTTTAAGATACCCTAGCATGACTTCCAGTTTAAACTTAGAGATGTAATGAACTAAAAAAGAAGTTTTCATCCTTGTAAGAAAAAAACTGGACACGTAAAAAATGATTTACAGGTGTGTATGTGTGTAAAACCATCAAATATTTGATGTCACAAGACAAGTGGTCATCCCAAAGACATACACTTGCAAGGAGAGATAGGTGCCAAGCACTTGCTTACCTGTAGAAGGAACCACTGGGCACTATATAATTTTATGGGAACATTAAACTAGAAATTTTGAGATTATGAGCTAGAAATAGAGTGAAAATCTCCTGGGTGATACAATAACGGGAAAATTCCCATTCTTTTGTGTTTTTTGTGTCTGTGTGTATGTGTGTGTGTGTGTGTGTGTGTGTGAGTTGTTATTGTTTAGAACTCTAACAGGCTCTCACAGATATGAAGATCCAGCTCTCACAGGATGATGAAGAATCCTGATGGGCACCTGGGTGGCTCAATCAGTTGAGCATCCGACTTCCACTAGGGTCATGATCTCACAGTTCCTGAGTTAGAGCCCCCCTTTGGGCTCTGCACTGACAGCTCAGAGCAGGGAGCCTGCTTCGGATTCTGTGTCTCCCTCTCTCTCTGCCCCTCCTCCACTCACGCTCTGTCTCTCCATGTCTCTCAAAAATAAACATTAAAAAAATTAAAAAAAAAAAAAAGAATCCTGAGAAAGCTCATCTAGCAAGGATAGAGAATGCAGACCAAGAACCTTCTTCCTGACCAAACAAAGGGTGAGTCTGCAGGGGGGAAGACTAGAGCCCGAGAAAACATACAAAAATCCATCTCAGTTGGAGAACGGGGACTCCCCCCTGTCACAGTCTCCCTGGGTTTTGACTTATTAAGGCTGCCATAACAAAATACCATAGACTGTAAAATAAATTTAAATAAATAAGTTTTATTGTCTCACACTTCTAGAGGCTACAATTCTGAGATCAAAATGCCAGAAAAAAACAGTTTCTTCTGAGGCCTCTCTCCTTGGCTGTAGATGGCTACCTTTTTTTGTTATGTCCTCACATGGTCTTTTCTTGGTTTACATGTATCCCTGGTTTCTCTTTGTGTGTACATATTTCCCTTTCATAATGAGGCACTAGTCAGATTGCATTAAGCCCCACCCTAACAGCCTGATTTTTAGCTTAACCACATTTTTAAAGGTCCAGTGTCCAAATACGGTCATATTCTGAGATACTGGAGTTTAGGGCTTCGACATATGAATTTGGGGTAGGGGAGAGGAGACACGTAATTCAGCTCATAACACTGTGTTATCTAAGAGAAGAATTAAAGAATTATCTTCTTAATCTGCAAAGAAGAGTACCCCAAGGACCAAGACAGAACTGGAGGACAACCAATGCAGCTGAAAAAGGAAATGGGGAGAAGAAAACCAGTCTACCTATGGAGGAAGGACAGATACATTTGTGAAGGTCATACTCCCAAGACATAGGCCCACTGTGTACCCCAAAGACTAAGACTTACTCAGCACATTAGCATATGCTTCCCTGCCCTACACTCTACTTCTGTACTAAGACATCTATAGTAATAATACCAGTGGACTACAGCTGGGAAATCTGTAGGAGACAGATTCTCTCTGAGGAACATTCAGATAGGTGAGCCTTGAAGCCAAGAAAAGGGAAAAAACAAGGTCTGAGACTTCTTGGTAGTGCCCCCCAGCAACAACATACTTCAAACACAGCACAACTTCTGACTAGATTAAGATATACGCTCACTTTACAGGCCTATTACCTCAGTATCTATTGCCCTATATAATATGCCCAGCTTTCAACAAAATATTACAAAGGATAACAAAAGGCAAGGGGGAGAAAACAATCTGAAAACACAAGGCAATTATCAGAACCAGACTCAGATATAACAGGATGTTGATATTATAAGACAGATTTTAAGATAACTATAATTAACATGTTGAAGGCTTTAATGGAAAAGATGTTCAAGTGTGCTAGACCAGATAGGTTATTTCAACACAAAGATGGAAACTATTAGCAATAATAAAATAGAAATACTAGAAATTAAAAACACAGTAACAGACTGAGAAAGACCAATACCATAGGATTTCACTTAGGTGGAATCTAAAAAATAAGACAAATGGGGCACCTGGGTGGCTCAGTCAGTTAAGCATCCGACTTGGGCTCAGGTCATGATCTCATGGTTTATGGGTTCAAGCCCCACTTTGGGCTCTGTTCTGACAGCTCAGAGCCTGGAGCCTGCTTTGGATTCTGTGTCTCCCTCTCTCTCTGCTCCCCCCCCCCACTTTGTGCTCTCTCTCTCAAAAATAAACATATATATTTTTTTAAAGGACAAATGAACAATCAAAAAAAAAAAGCAGAAACAGACCCACAAATATAGAAAACACTTACCATAGTGGAGGGAGTGAGATATGGGCAAAATGGGTGAAGAGGAGTGGAAATACAGGCTTCCAGTTATGGAATTAATAAGTCATGGCAATAAAAGGTACAGCATAGGGAATATAGTGAACAGTATTGTAATAGTATGCTATCCTAACAGTATGGTATGGTAGCTGCACTTACAGTGAGCATTGCATAAGTATAAATTTGTTGAATTACTATGTTATGCACCTGAAACTAGTGTAACATTGTATGCCAACTATACTTGAATAAAATCAATATATATGTGTATATATATATACATTTACATACATATATAGTATAAACATATACTGTTTGTATATATATACATACACACACACACACATATACAGTAACAGAAATGAAAAATACCTTTGATGGGCTCATTAGGAGACTCAAACAGCCAAAGAAAGTATAAGTGAACTTGGGGCACCTGGATGGCTCAGTTGCTTAAGCATCTGACTCTTGGTTTCACTCAGTTAATGATCTCAGCCCCATGTTGGGCTCTGCCCTGACAGTGTAGAGCCTGCTTAGGATTGTCTCTCTCTCTCTCTCTCTCTCTCTCTCTCTCTCTCTCTCTGCCTCTCCCTCTCTCTCTCTCAAAAATAAATAAACCTAGGGGCGCCTGGGTGGCTCAGTCGGTTAAGCATCTGACTTTGGCTCAGGTCATGATCTCGCAGTCCGTGGGTTCGAGCCCCGCATCGGGCTCTGTGCTGACAGCTCAGAGCCTGGAGCCTGTTTCAGATTCTGTGTCTCCCTCTTTCTCTGACCCTTTCCTGTTCATGCTCTCTCTCTGTCTCAAAAATAAATAAATGTTAAAAGAAATTTTTTTTAATAAATAAATAAATAAACTGTAGAAAGAGAAAGTATAAGTGAACTTGAAAAGAGGGCAATAGAAATTATACAAATTGAGATGCAAAGAGGAAGAAAAGAGTCAGAAAAACAGATACAAAGCATACTTGTCCTGTGATATATCAAACAGTGTAGCACATGTGTAACTGTAATATCAGAAGGAAAGGAAAGTGAGAACAGAGCAAAGTAAGTATTTGAAAAAAATAATGGCTTTAAAATTTCCAAAATTAGTGACAGATACCTAACCATGCACCCAAGCATCCCAAAGACACCAAACCACAGAGAACATCAGAGAGAATAAGCACTAATAAAACAAACAAACTAGGCATATCATATTCAAACTGAAACATAAAAAAAAATTTTTTTGAAGGCAACCTGTGTGGGTTGGAGTTAGGGAGGACACCTCATATACAATGGAAAAAAGGTAAGAATTACAACAGACTTTTCATTAGAAACCATGCAAAAAGGAGACAAAAGAGTGAGATCTTTAAAGTTTTTAAAGAAACCAAACCTACCAACCCAGAATTCTATATCTAGAAAAATTATTCTTAAAGATGAAGAGGAAACAGACTTTCTCAGGGGAGGAAAAAGAAACTGTTAAGAGTTTATAGCCAATGGAACTATCCTATAAGATAGTTTATAAGAAGTTGTTCAGGCAGATGTGATAAAATAAGGTCATAAACTTACATTACACACAAAAAAATACAGAGCATCAAGATTGAATAAATGGATGTAAAGCAATTTTTTTATCTTATTATAATTGCTCTGAAAGTTACCTGACTACTGAGGGCAATAACAGCACAATGTGTGTGTGTGTGTGTGTGTGTGTTCAGTGACAGAAAGAATTTATAACTAGAACCTAAATTCCAATGCTGTGACTACCTACCAGTATCTTTAAAATGCCAACAATGGGAATGTATTTCCTTGACTTGATTAATTAATATAAATTTATAATTTGCTTTGGATTGATTTTGAAAGCTTTATCCCATTAGTTCCTTCCCATAGCATGTTCTCATTCTCATTAGCTCTTTGACAATGTGCTTTTGCAAGTGTAACACTCTCAAAACAACACATTCCCACTTGGACACAGTGAACATTCTTAGACAAGCCATAATTAACAGAGAGGGTTTCTTAGGAAGCAACTCCTTGAATTTCTATATAATGCTTAGTAAGAGCAGTTTAGTCATCTCTATCAATCAGATGGATACAACAGTATTAATAATATGCAAAAAAAGCCTTATTAAATAAAATTATAAAATGGGGCATGATACAATACAGGTTTGAAATATAGTTTGATTATTACATTGATCATTTGGAAAGGGTTGAAGTCCCTCTTTTCTATCCAATTAGCATAAATCTTGATTAATTGCACTTTATTGAAAACATAATTATAAAGTAATTAGGAAAACTTAAAATGTCATTAACTTTGTCCTCCATGGATTTAGCAGCCCAGTAAGACTCATCTTAAAATTTGGAATTTCCCTTTAAAATCAGCCAACATGTAAAAGAAAGTAAAACTTGCACATACAATCAGTGGTCTTTGTTCTTTTCTTAAAATCATTTCCCTAAAAGAATCTTGTTTATTGGTTTTTCAGATTTTCATGATTTTCCCATTGCCAGTTCTCTTTTAAATTTTATTAGAGTTCCATTAGACATCTGACCTGAATTTTTTCTCACATTACTGTAAGTTTGCTATATACAGGAATTTTTCATTATATTCCTATATTTATAGTACATATGAATATATAGTTTATGTAATAGTATATACAAATATTATCATTTTATATAACCTAAAATATTAATATAAATTAGCACCATAATAGTACATATAAATATATGACATATGTAAATATATGGTAAAAATAAATATATAGTATTTATAGTATATATTATATATACTGTGTGTGTGTGTATATATATATATATATATATATATATATATATATAGGTCTGTATATATATTTGCTGTGGAATTACTGTACTAAAGAGGATATGTTTGTAACCATTGATAAAAAAATTAAACCACTGATATAAAAACTTGTAGAATATGCTGGATCTGATTTCAAGTTTGGGGCTCTCTTGCTTTGCTTTTTTCTCCTTAATTTTAATTTATTCATCTTTTTATAGAAAGGAAAGAGAATTCCAAATAAAATTTGCTATGAAACTCTAAGGAAAAAATTAAGACAGTTTTTCTTTTACCACTGTCTTAATTTGTGGAAATTAATGGTGCAGACTTAATGTTTTTTTTTTAATATTTCTTAATTTTTGATAGAGAGAAAGATTGAGCATGAGCAGGGAGAGGAGCAGAAAGAGAGGGAGACACAGAATCCGAAACAGGCTCCAGGCTCCAAGCTGTCAACACAGAGCCCAACACAGGGCTGAACCCATGAACTGTGAGATCATGACCTGAGCCAAAGTCTGACACTTAACCAACTGAGCCACCCAGGCATCCCTATGATATCAGACTAATTTAAGGATTGGCATTAAAGGCCTTTGCTTTGCTTCTATTCTCCAAAAATTACCAAAATTAGCCAAAATAATTAAAAACAGGACAAAAGATTATCTTTGTTGAAACAAGTAAATTATCATAACAAACTGGAATCTGTGATATTATCTGCCAAATAATTCAAATATGGACAAAAGAAAGGGACATGCTGAGAAAAGGCAGTATCTTCTTGTGCAATTGTAGAAAATGGATGCATTTTTCTCATAGGTGTTGCAGTTTTAAAGAGCCTAGAGTGTCAAAATCAACATCTGGGAACATACTAGACATAACTAGGTGCTTCCACACACATATTACACAAAACAAAACTATCTACAACATTCTTGCATAGTATTTCTATGTTTGCGGCAAAGTTTACTGAGGTATGGAAAGAGAAGATTTAGTTTTCAAAATATAAACATCTTTATCTTTTTTTTTATATAATCCATTTTGGAATATATAAACATTTTTAAAATTTTTTTTGTTTATTTATTTTTGACAGAGAGAGAGAGAAACAGAGCATGAGCAGGGGAGGGGCAGAGAGAGGGGGACACAGAATCTGAAGCAGGCTCCAGGCTCTGAGCTGTCAGCACAGAGCCTGACGCGGGCTTGGACTCATGAACCACGAGATCAATGACCTCAGCCGAAGTCTGATGCTCAACCGACTGAGCCACCCAGGCGCCCGGGGATATATAAACATGTTTTATTCACCTTTTTAGCTTCATGCTGCTTCTCTGCTTTTACCCAATTTCATTAATTCTGTTTCCTCGAGTTTTGTGCTATTCTTTGCCCCAGATTCCCTTTTAATATGCAAATAATGCATTCCTTCAAATGTGTGCCATTTACTTCAGACCCTCTTCTATGTCTGCTCTTGTGGCATTCCCTGCAATAATCGCAATAATCATTTGTAGATTGTGCCAGGATAAAATGATCCCTACCATTTTTTAGTATCTACTATATACCAATAATTAAAATATCTTAATATTTTAATCCTCATAATAGTCTTAGAGGGTATTTATTTTTATCTCAAATTATAGAAATAAGTGAGAGGTCAGAGAATACCCTATCCAAGGTCACAAAGTCATTAATTGGAGGAGACTGATATTAATTCTGTCTAAACATCATGCCTGCACTTTTTCTATTACACTTATCTGCCTGACTCCAGGTCATCAAAGAACAGTGAGACTATATTCAATCCCTCTTGTTTAATAAGGCATCGAAGTATGTAAATCATTTTGGAGTGATACACATCAAAAGTAGTTAAAGTAATTGCCGTACTCAATGGGGTAAATGTCAATTATCTGTATATTTCATTTAGGTAGAAGAGCTCTTCCTCTGACAATAGCAGATGAAAGAAGGGTCTCTACATTTTATTGTCGGTTTGCTTCAGCTTTAGTGCACGTTTTTGATCTTTGACAAACAATCCATTATTTGGTTCGTTTTTATTTACTACTAAAGCTTTTTGTCTATGTTAAAATATTAAGCATTTAAAAACTCATGGTAATTTGCTTCACACCAAAATATCTCCAAGTTTTCATCTTAAAGTAACATCATTAAAATTGCTACAGTATTGTATGTGCTCAGACTGGAATTAATTTTGGCACAGGCTCAGAAACACTTTTGTTTCTGATTGATCTTGAAAGGTATTTTGGTTTTGGCTTTACAAAGTCCTTCCTGGCATACGTTTTGTCTTCCTAATAAGATTCATCTCAGCCAGGCTTTCAAGCTACTAAAAAATCCTTCTGTAGGCAGTTTTTGTTTAAATTAACCCACATTTAAATTACATTTCATCTCTTAAAACTAAGATTCAAGATTCTCTGCAATATTAGATAAAAGGTGTTTTTCCTCTTACGCCATTTGTTCTGTCAATATTTGAAATGGTTAATTTTTTATCACAGGAGTTAAATAGTATATAGTGACTTTGCTTTGCAATTCTATTATTTTCATTCTTTCTCTTAATTTTCCTTTCCCCATCCACTTTATACTTTAGCATTAGAAGCAATGTATGTCGATCTAATCAACCATGCCAAAAATGACGATAATTGAAAAAGTAACTGCTGAAGTTAAGGAAAAGATTGGAGAGTGCTAGATATTTTGAAAACAGGCATTTAAGCTAAATAAATAGGCTGATATAGTTTCATTTCTAGCACTTTCTTCAACATTTTCCAGAGTCCATTTCATTGTTACTTGATATTAGCATTTAAAAACATTTTCAGTGAAAACAATGACAATTGTATAGAAGACATCAAAACCAAATTTTATCTACTTAGGACATAACCAAGATTCTAATTGGCAGTGTTGGAGAGATACACTGATTTTCAGCATTATGAGCTGATATTATTAATTTCCTTGGAGGTTTGGCCACAATTCAGAGTTACATCTCAATCTAAATAGTAAGTGCCTGTCTATCAGTGGGGCTATGTGAGGCATTAGGAAATAGTAGTATGTTCATGAAATTTGAAGTCATATATACCCGCCTTTAAATCATGACTTGCCGTCCATTTGACCTTGACCTTTTTATATAAACTCTAAGATCCTCAGGTTTTTCACCTATGAAATAAAATGCGAGTATCTATTTTGAAAAATCTTTTAAAAACTCCATCAGGTTTTTAGATAAATGGAAGCTACCCTTCCTATAATTTGCTTAGCTAACAATCTTTGCATTTCTATTAAAGGAAAAGAAAGAAAAGGAAAGAAATGAAAAGAAAGAGCAAAGAAAGGAAGAAAAGAGAAGGGAAGGGATTTCCAAAATGCTAAACTCTTAATAAATTTTAAGATCATTCAAGTTTTTTAACCACTATTTTATAATATCACTTTCAACACAGCAGATGCATCATTTTTTCTTGGTGAGTAAAAAAATGTTTGGCAGACAAAATATATACCTACATTTAGCAATATTTCTAGAGGACAAACTATGTTTGGACACTGCTATTTGTGTGATATAACAGTGCACAAGGCACCCCGGCTCCTTCCGTATTAAGTCCGAGCCAGTTGTATTACGTTGAGTTGGGTACATCTGCTTCAACAAGTATAACACCAAGCCAGCGCCAAACAAATTTCTCACATGTTGACATCATTGCTCAAAGAGTAAATAAAAGTAGATGGTCAAGGCAAACACTGTTGATAATGACCTAGTAAATCATGAAAAACTGAATAGGTATTGCTACAGAATTTGTGAGTTAAGACTGATTTGGTGTTTTGTTTTGAATTTTGAATTCCGTCAAGTGTAGTGCCAAAAATATAGCATAGAAACTTCTCAACTCACAAACTTAAAGTTAAAAACTTCATAAATATAAGCAGTACTCCAGAGCAAAGCCTTCTGCCATTTTGCCAACAGATAAAAGAAGTTGTAACAGAAAAATTTAGTCATGTTCATTCATTATGGTTTTTTTGTACTTTGTGCTAATTGTTAATGTGAAATATATCTTTATGTACTAAATAATGGAAACACTGAAAGTGCCTATTACAATGATGCATAGATTATAATGGGAAATGGAGATTCACATAAGGTGTTATGTTTATCATTGATTTCTTGAGAAATTTTCAGCAGGTTTTGTCTCTCCAACTTCGATCCAGAAGCAAAGCTTTCCCTTTTTGCCACCAACACCCAAGATGTACAAGTTTTCTACTTTCTGTTAGATGGCTTGTTCAGTCTCGTTACTGTTATACAGTACATTGTCTACAGGTGATAGGCTTTGAAGGGAAGGGTTTGAGCAAGATGGCTTTAACCTTCCTCATTCCTAAAATGACCTAAACTGCTTCCTAACTGTAGACTTCTGACCTTCCTTTTCTTAGAAAATTTACAACTGTCAATTCTTTCTTTACTCCTTTGAGATGTAAAATTTCTCCCAGCCTCTTGCTAGCTTTACAACTCAGGAATGTCTTTCTCAAGGACTGGAGCCATCTCCTTAAAATATGATCAAGAAAGATAGTGTCCCTACTTCCCAGTCTCTGCAAGAGGGGAGGGTCCTAACTTCGGTAAGTGCCAGTTAGTAAACGTGGATGTCCTGACCACATTGACCAAACTTTCCCCTAATGTCTTTCAGTACCTTTCTACCAGTTCACGTCAGTGCTTAAAACTCTTTTATTTCAGCAGAGGTGAGTTCAATCTCTCTCCTTTATTGCAACAGTCTTTACTCCTATTTCAAAAGTTTTGAATAAAATCTCTCTTACCTGTTTATCATGTCTGGTGCAACCGGACAGGTTATCCAGCCTCTAACACTCTGACAGTCCGTATTTCAAACTCCATGTTTTCTAAATGTACTAGTTGGGAGTTGATAGTGTTTTCTGAAATGTAATCAGAGACAGAGGTTAAAGCTGAGACATTCTCCTCACAAGCTACCTGTTATTTTTTTTTTTTAAACGTTTATTTATTTTTGAGACAGAGAGAGACAGAGCATGAACAGGGGAGGGGCAGAGAGAGAGGGAGACACAGAATCTGAAACAGGCTCCAGGCTCTGAGCTGTCAGCACAGAGCCCGACGCGGGGCTAGAACTCACGGACCGTGAGATCATGACCTGAGCCGAAGTCGGACGCTTAACCGACTGAGCCACCCAGGCACCCCGCTACCTGTTATTTTTAATTAAAGGTTCTTCTCTCAGAATTTCTCCATTTCACTTAGACTTTTCTTCTTTCATTTCAAACCAAAATTTGGCTGGCTTCCAGAAATTGACCCTAATCTTTTCAGGTATGAATCCCAATCTTGTCTCTGGCCCATGGTAAGTAACTCCCCCTCCCACCCCCCCCCCCACTACAGTTTTCCAAGGGATTGAATAATCCCTATTGGAGTCAAATTGGAGATATGACACTGCCCTGAGAGTACAAGAGAAAAAGCCATGGGAACTGCAAACAAAGATAATACTTTGAGATATAAAACTCCCCTTAAAGGAGGCGAGAGCCTCACTGTGATAAGAAAATGAGTATTATCCAGTGTAGTAGGAAAGATTTTAAAAGACAAAGGAAAAGTAAGCAATTGCGTCAGGTATAATTCTTAGCATTCAGTGATAATTATCAAGAGATGAGGAAAAAGCTTCTAATTTACTCCATTGAGTACTCCAGCTCCAACAATCTTTTAACCTCCAGAACTGGGAACAGCAACACCATGACCTTCCCATTTCACTGGTCCACACAGGCTTCTTGTCTTTATTTCCTACATTACCAAACTTTAAATCCCTGATTATCATAATCATCACTCCCTTGAAATTATCATAAACTCTCCTGTTTATTTATCACTCTGTCCTCTCCTAACAAAATCAATTCTGGTTAAAGCAAACTCCTTGCTGCTTTTTTACCTGCACCCACCTAGGTGAACTGTTTGGATGAAAACTCATAACCATGCAAATTGGTCGTACTTTAAATTCATGATTATTAACCTCAGGTGAGCCCTGACTGCTCCACAGCTGTCCTACCATATTTTCTTAGTCCTTTAACTTTCCTATTCTTTTTTCCAGATCAGTGCCTCTCAAACTTTAATCTTGTTATCAATCACTTGGGTTTCATGTTAAAAACAGATTCTGATTCAGTAGATCTAGGGTGAAGTCTGAAAAATCTGCATTTTAGACGATGAATATGCTGCTGATTTGGGGCTCCCATGCCAAGAAGTCTTTCAGGACAACTTCTCTTCTGCAAGCCATTAACGTCTCTTCCTTCTTATCACCTTAACTTGGTCTCGTCCATATTTCACTAAAAATCAGATGGAACTTATTTCTTCTTTTAAAATTTGTTTTTGTTTTTGTATTTATTTTTGAGACAGAGAGAAACAGAGCATGAGCAGGGGAGGGGAAGAGAGAGAGGGAGACACAGAATCCAAAGCAGGCTCCAGACTCTGAGCTGTCAGCACAGAGCCTGATGTGGGACTCGAACTCACAGACTATGAGACCACGACCTGAGCTGAAGTTGGACATTTAACCGACTGAGCCACCCAGGTGCCCCGATGAAACTTATTTCTGTAGAACTATCAACCTAGTTGCATCTGTATTCACATTCTATTTTTCCTCCTCAAGAATTAACCTTTATACTACTATTTTTGAGGCTAAACCCACCAATTACTGGATCCATTTCATGGACTCTGGGCCAGTGTTTCAGTAATTCACCTCTTTTATCCCTTTATCATTAATTTGTTCACTATATGCACAGAATCATTCTTAAATACATTTGAAAATCTTTTTACATTTATTTGTTTTTGATAGGCAGAGAGACAGAGCACAAGTGGTGGAGGGGCAGAGAGAGAAGGAGACGCAGAATCTGAAGCAGGCTCCAGGCTCTGAGCGGTCAGCACAGAGCCCGACGTGGGGCTGGAACTCACAGACCTCGAGATCATGACCTGAGCCAAAGTAGGACGCTTAACTGACTGAGCCACCCAAGCGCCCCATTCTTAAATACATTTAAACATGAGACATCCCACTTGGAAAAAAAAAAAAAAACAAAAAAAAACTCTTTCTGAATCCCACAGTCTCACTAGTGACTACCCATTCCTCTGTTCCCCCTTTAGAGAAAAAGTCCTCGAAAAAGTTGCCTATATACTTTTTCTAATTCTCCTGCTTCCCTTTTTTTTTGTTGAAATATAATTGACATACAATATCCTATTGGTTTCAGGTGTACATCGTAGTGATTCAATATGTTTAAACATTATGAAACAATTCCCATGATAAGTCTAGTTACCATCTGTCACCATACAAAGTTATTACAGTGTTATTGACTACATTCCCTGTGCTGTGCATTACATCTCCATGACTTATTTATTTTGCAATGGGAAGTTTTTACCTCTTAATCCCCTTTACCTATTTCACCTGCCCCTCAACCCCTCCCCTTTCTGATAACCAAGGGCAACCCAGCTAAAATAATGATTACATCACACTAAAAAGCTTCTGAATAGAAAAGGAAACCTCCATCTTCTTTTGAACCACTCAAGCATCTTTTACACAATTACAAATGACAGCCAAATTGCTAAATCAGATGACGAAGTTTTAGTACTTAATTTACTTGGCCTATGATAGCATTTGATACAATTGATAGCTCCCTCCTCCAATTTCTTCAGTTTCTGGGAACAACATTCGTGTTCTTCTGTCCTTCTTTCTCTCGCTCATTCTCATTCTTTCTCATCTCTGCAACCTTCAAATCAATAATTCTCAACATTAGCTACACTCTAAAATTACCTATGGATTTTTTTAAACAGATATATGAGCCTTGTCTCCAAGGAATCTGGTATAATTGGTTTGGCATGGTACCTGTGTTAAGGCAGTTGTTTCATCTCCCCAGGTGTTTCTATCATGCAGCCAGAATTGAGAACCAGTGCCTGGCCTCAATTTGGACCTCTTCATCTAGATTGGCTCCTAGGGGATGCCATTTTGGAAAAAAACAAAAACAAAAAACAAAACTGGGGGTGCAAGGGAGTCAGACATCAGGAGAACTGATTTACCAAATAAAAACATGAGAGAGATTTGAAGGGGTGAAAACCCCACAAAAAATTATCACAAGTATTAAGTTTACATTAGTCTGTTATCTTGGCAGAAAGATAACAACGTTCTCTAATTGTTATATTCATAAGAATCATGCATATGTTCAGATATCAGTATATCATAATTCAGGGATTATTCTTTCTGTTTTGAAGTCCAGGTTTGTGAGCAGTATTCAAAATTTTATTATTTTCAGGACCAGAGACAAATAAATCTTAGTTTGCTTTAATCTCAGAAAGTAAAATGTTTATTTTCAACTGTTATGTGAAATGCTTAATTATAATGGAAGCAGAGAAAAGTGTCTGTTTTTCTTTAAGTCTCAAAACTTTAAATATTATCTATATATAAGATACCCAATCTGTCCCTCCAATATAGACAACTCTAAACTCCTGACCTACAGGTCCTGCCGCCTACTCACCATCTACCACTGAATGTCTAATTGTCATTCTAAATTTCACATGTCCAAAACTAGTATCTGCCCCAATCTATTTTTCTGTGGTTGTCCCTAAATCAATAAATGCAACTCCATGTTTCCAATTGCTCAGGCTAAAAATGTTGGGGTTGTCTTTAACAGCTCTCATTCTCTCATATCCCACATCTACTTCATGAGAAAAGTCTTACTGGTTTAATTTTTTTCAAATATGAGCAAAATCCTATCCCTTCTCACCACCTTTACTGCCACTACCTTGTTTAACACAACATCATCTCTCACCTAAATTAAGAATTCATGTGCCTCCTTTGTTTCTACCTACTCCTGTCCCTGCTCCCTCAAGACTATTTTCAAAGAATAACAGAGCAATAGTTTTAAAATATAAATCAGATCCTATCTTTCTTTTGCTTATATAACTTTCAGTTTAAATACCTTCTTATCTCAGAGCAATCATGGGGTTTATTTCTTACCCATCTTCCCCACTCTTACCATTGTTCTTTCCAGTAATGTGCCTGTTTGATGTTCCTTAATCACCCTGAACACACTCCTATTGTACTTTTATAGTCAATGTTCTCTCCAGCTAAATACTCAAGATATACACACGGTTTACCCTCTCAACTCCTTCAAATCTTTGTTCCAATGTCACCTTCTCCACAAGGGCTTTCTTGAGAAATATATTTAAAAATCACAACCCATTCCCCGCCCCCCCCCCCCGCTGTCATCATCATTCTTCCTCATTTTTCTTCATAGCATGCATCATCATTTGATAAGTCATTTTTAAATTTGTTTCTTTTTTGTCTCCTCTCTCCATTGCCCACACTGGAAAGGAAGCTCCATTGAGGGAAGGGACTGTGATTTGTCAATGCCAGAATAGAACCTACATCACTAACTGGCACAGTGTAGGGTCTCAATAAGTGTTTATTAAATGAGTGAATACAATGAGGGAAGATTAGTCCCAACCTCAAATACTATGAGCCCATATAAATCCACAAGAAGGAGCCGTTCTGTTTGTTTTGACTTATTTTGTTTGCTTTACTGAATTGAACTGCCATGTACAAGGCAATATGAAGAATACTTAAATCAGTGATCTTCTCCCCCTGAATTCAAACTTAGCCTTAATACCATAGGCAAATCATTTATCTTTTACAAACCACGCAATCAACCCCTTTCCTCCCACCCTTTCTCCATCATACATATAGAAACACAGAGCCCTCAATATTTTTGGCAGAGACTTACAATGAATAAGCAGATACAGAAGAATATACTGCAAAGAAAAGCAAATACCAATGTCTGGAGGTTTCTTCCCCTCGGTGTTCCTTCATTTACAAACACCCAACATGCTAATTCTGAAGGGCGTTATATGCCATCCCATTTAACATTGTCCTAAAAACTCTTTCTTTGGTTATTCATTCGAAATGTTCTTTAGGCACAAAAGGGTTGGGAATCCTATGGCCCACCCTATCTGGTTTCTCTTGGTGATTCTGGGACTCCTGTGTTAGAGGTGTGCTGCTGTTCTATGCTGTGCTTGTGTTGGCAAAACTTGTCTATTTAATGGAACGTTTGCCTGGGCACGGAGCTAAGGGGGACATAGTTTTGCTGTTGAAGAAACAAAGGGAAAACATTAGAGAAATATCAGGGTTTATGTTGAGGCCAATAATCCCTGTGGTCTGCCTGCCTGATTTAAATTTGTCTCAGGGGTGCCTGGGTGGCCCAGTGGGTTGAGCGTCTGACTTCAGCTCAAGTCAGGATCTCACAGTTTGTGAGTTCGGGCCTGCGTTGGGCTCTGTGCTGATAGCTCGGAGTCTGAAGACTCTTTAGATTCTGTGCCACCCTCTCTCTCTGCCGCTCCCCTGCTCATGCTCTGCCTACCTCTGCCTCTCAAAAATAAATAAATGTTATTTTTTTTTAAGTTAAACTTGTCTCAACAGAGCTAGAGCAACGCTGATGCCATCATACGTGCTGAGTCAAAGAAAAATTTGTACTGCTTGGCCAAAAATTTTTCCTGGGGGTGTGGTAGCAGTTGGCTCCATTGGTGATGGAGTTTCCAACTATAAAGTCAAAAATCTGAACAGGCAGAAGGAGGCAGCTCTTGCTTATCTCCTGCTCTGGGACAGGCAAAAGGGGGCAGAGTGTGCCACTGTCTTCCCAAGAAGGTGATTTCTTTTGCTGCATTAGAGCCTGCTCCACTTCCTGAAGGTGAGGAAAATCAAGCTCATCGATATTCCAGCCCACAGTACCTTCTGTTATGCCCATGTGGTTAGCCAGCATCATGTGGCCTCCTAGAGAAATCAAAAGACTAACATGGTTGTTCTGTTAAAACTATCCCTCTTCTCTGTTTTATTTAGCCTGTCAGGCTCTTTATTTTATCCTTGTTTCTCATGCATGTGGATATATTTCCATTTATCTAAGAGAGATTTCAGGGTCATTAAAATTCATCTTTTGAAGGTCACAAACCTGCACTGTCAAATTTTAAGTTATGAAGGAGTCAGCCTTTAACCTTTCTAATAGATATTCCATAAAATCTATAATGGCATATAGTAGAGAGGAAATGCTTTATTCAGCTATATCTTTGAAAAGCAATAATCACTGCTAGCGCCGTTGCTATTGCATCACGAGAGATCTTTTTCTAGGAGTGACTAATTCTATCTAGTAATTTAAATATGGCTCATATTCAAAATAACTGACAAAGATTAAATAAATGCTATGAAACATTTTGTAAAATATTTATTTTTTGTTCTAATCACAGAGTCTGAGTGTATGTTCACCAAATATTAAAATAAAACACAACAAAAGATATCACCATTCCATGATGTGGATCCATCTATATTCCTACAAGCATTTTGTGCAGAAATTAAAAATATATATATACATATACATGAAAAGCAAATGCAACTGAACACCTAGCATCATTCCGGCAGCCAAAAAAAGCCATATGTATGTGCTATTGAAATTAGAAAATTATATTTTAACTTCTAATGTATGTTTAAACATAGCTAACACATGAGAAACCAGCTGGGTTTATTACAGGTCCAGAACCTTTGGAATTAAACAGTATGTGCTAAAAAAGGAATCTAATCATGCAGAGACAGGTTTTTTTTTTAACCTTATTTAGTAATATTTAATTTCCAACAAATACAGATTGCCAGCTGTTAACATCCTCTCACTGCAAATAGAGGATAAGAAATTTAATGCCGATAGTTTTCTGTTTATGACTATTGCCCATAAATTACACACTGGTTATGGTTGAGTATTTGTATTTTTTTCCACTTGAAATTTATTTCAAATATGACAAACTGTCTAATTCCCTGTGAAATGGCATTCTCAATAGCTTGAGAAACTACTTAGCCTCTTTAAATACCCTCTGGAATCTCGATAACTAAGTAAAACTAGACTTGGGATATTAAGATAGGAGAGAATTTATGACTCTTCAAACATACCATCTTATTCCATTCTGGTCAAATCTAAACTAGAAAATTTTGAGACAGTAAGAGGGAGATATTTTTTTTAAGTTAATTATCACATTAACAATGTGTTTTATATAATTTAGATAAATAAAAGGAATGTTATCATTAATTAATTTGAGACAACAGCTTAAAACAAGAACTGACTTGGGGAGGAAAAAAAAGAATGAATAGCCATCTTAGACAAAATCAAGATGTTGTAAGTTATTAGTTTGTAAATTTCTTCAGTTGCAAGAATTTACTATATTTTGTGTGGAATTTCATAGTAAATAATGTTCATTATAATATCACATATTAGAAGACTTATCATCCTAATTAAAATAAACTATTGAACCAATGGCAACAAGTGTCCACTTCTCTTAGTGGACTTGAAGGAAAAAAAAACACTGGATATGAGACACTTCTGATGTCTCTTTTAGTTGTGGGAAAGATAGAACAATGGGTAACTAAGTTTTATCTGAAAAGGGGTGGGGGTGGGAGTAGAGGATTATTAGGTGATGATTAGGAGTAGAGGATTATTAGGATTATTATAAATAATTTTTTAGACTCCACCAAAAGTCTGCTAGAACTGATACGTGAATTCAGAAAAGTCTCAGGATATAAAATCAATGTACAGAAATCATGTGAATTCTTATACACTAATAATGAAGCAACAGAAAGATAAATAAAGAAACTGATCCCATTCACAATTGCACCAAGAAGCATAAAATACCTAGGAATAAACCTAACCTAAGATGTATAAGATCTGCATGCTGAAAACCATAGAAAGCTTATGAAGGAAATTGAAGAAGACATAAAGAAATGGAAAAACATCCCATGCTCATGGATTGGAAGAATAAATATTGTTAAAATGTCAATATTACCCAAAGCTATCTACACATTCAATGCAATCCCAATCAAAATTGCACCAGCATTCTTCTCGAAGCTAGAACAAGCAATCCTAAAATTTGTATGGAACCACAGAAGGCCCCGAATAGCCAAAGTAATTTTGAAGAAGAAGACCAAAGCAGGAGGCATCACAATCCCAGACTTTAGCCTCTACTACAAAGCTGTCATCATCAAGACAGCATGGTATTGGCACAAAAACAGACACACAGACCAATGGAATAGGATAGAAACCCCAGAATTAGACCCACAAAAGTATGGCCAACTAATCTTTGACAAAGCAGGAAAGAATATCCAATGGAAAAAAAGACAGTCTCTTTAACAAATGGTGCTGGGAGAACTGGACAGCAACATGCAGAAGGATGAAACTAGACCACTTTCTCACACCATTCACAAAAATAAACTCAAAATGCTTAAAGGACCTGAATGTGAGACAGGAAACCACCAAAACCCTAGAGGAGAAAGCAGGAAAAAACTTCTCTGACCTCAGCTGCAGCAATTTCTTACTTGACACATCCCCAAAGGCAAGGGAATTAAAAGCAAAAATGAACTATTGGGACCTCATGAAGATAAAAAGCTTCTGCACTGCAAAGAAAACAATCAACAAAACTAAAAGGCAACCAACGGAATGGGAAAAGATATTTGCAAATGACATATCGGACAAAGGGCTAGTATCCAAAATCTATAAAGAGCTCACAAACTCCACACCCGAAAAACAAATAATCCAGTGAAGAAATGGGCAGAAAACATGAATAGACACTTCTCTAAAGAAGACATCCAAATGGCCAACAGGCCCATGAGAAGACGCTCAACGTCACTCCTCATCAGGGAAATACAAATCAAAACCACACTGAGATACCACCTCATGCCAGTCAGAGTGGCTAAAATGAACAAATCAGGAGACTATAGCTGCTAACGAGGATGTGGAGAAATGGGAACCTCCGTGCACTGTTGGTGGGTATGCAAACTGGGGCAGCCACTCTGGAAAACAGTGTGGAGGTTCGTCAAAAAATTAAAAATAGATCTACCCTATGACCCAGCAATAGCACTGCTAGGAATTTACCCAAGGGATACAGGAATGCTGATGCATAGGGGCACTTGTACCCCAATGTTTATAGCAGCACTTTCAACAATAGCCAAATTACGGAAAGAGCCTAAATGTCCATCAACTGATGAATGGATCAAGAAATTGTGGTTTACATACACAATGGAATACTACGTGGCAATGAGAAAGAATGACATCTTGCCTTTTGCAGCAACGTGGATGGAACTGGATGTTATGCTAAGTGAAATAAGTCATACAGAGAAAGACAGATACCATATGTTTTCACTGTTATGTGGATCCTGAGAAACTTAACAGAAGACCATGGGGGAGGGGAAGAAAATTAAAAAAAAAAAGGTTAGAGAGGGAGGGAGCCAAAACATAAGAGACTCTTAAAAACTGAGAACAAACTGAGGGTTGATGGGGGGTGGGAGGGAGGGGAGGGTGGGTGATGGGTATTGAGGAGGGCACCTGTTGGGATGAACACTGTTGTATGGAAAACAATTTGACAATAAATTTCATATTAAAAAAATAATAATATAAATCACTTTTATTCTTTTTGATGAAGGATAAAATATCCTAAGTGATATTTATCTCAGTAAGAAAAGTTCAGCAATATAATTGTAAAATACAATGTGACAGCTTGAGAGAATTGATCTTAATATATTGCAAAATTAAACATATGTCAAAACATTTAGGGACAACAGTTCATATCAGCCAACATTTATTCAGAACCACAAGGAATGATGTAGAATAAGACAGCCACAGAGTGATGCAACCTAACATGACTTTAGAAGCTGGATAAACCGTCTCGGTTCAGCTGTTTCTTCTTAACCTAGTGTTGATGGTAAAGTCACTGGACAGGCAATTGGAAGGAAATGTGTGGGAGAGCAGTGACACCTGGAGACCCAGGGAACAAGCTAGAACTGTATAGATCTCATTAGAATCCATGATGGCCTCTAGTGGTACTCCTGCCTCACACACATCAAGATTTTGAGAAGTGCAAGGAAGACATTCCATGGGAACTCAGTTGTTGCCCAGATCAACAAAGTGAGTCAGCAGATCCACAAAACCATGGATGATCTACTTCCAAGAATAACGATGGCCACCCTTTCACTTCTATCAAATCTCACAGTTTTGCCTTGTGGCCAAACACCCAAGAAAGGGAATTCTGGGAAACACTGTTCAATTTAGCCAAATTGACACAATAGAGAATTACCACACTGACAAATAGAAATCTCAGTAAGAATTGCAACTGTCTAAAGAAATTTTCACCTTAAAATTCTCTCTGCCTCATCCTGCCCAATTCCTTCACTACAGAATTGGAATCTATTGTGAGATTCAGATCACAATTCTGTATTCAAATAGTTTTTAGATCATTAGTTAATTTGATTATAATGAGTTCAAAGGTCTTTATTAGCCCTTAGAGGTTCCAAACCACCAGGATAGAAAGCTAAATACTTGTGTATTCTTTGAGATAGTCTCAACCAAAAAGTCCCTTGTTTCCTGTCTCTTTTTTTCAGAGAATCAAGATTCAAATGTATGGCTTTGTTAGTATTTTATGAAAAAAAAAAATTAAGAAAGAGAGAAGCCTATTTTTAGGTGGCAAATATATTTATTAGCCTTAGCCTTTTGCTTTTCCCTTGGATATTATTTTCTTTTTGTTGTTTTCCTGTTGGTGTCTACTTTTTTTATTTCCTTCCACAAAGAAAAGAAAAATAAGAAAAGCTAACAACTACAGGATCTTTCCACAATGTAGCCATCCTTAATATGGTCTAACTATATCATACTTTTCTCTCATAAAGATCCAAATCTATCTCCATTCCCAAGGAGACCAACAACTTTTAGCTGATGTATTCTCATCTTTTCCCAACTACCAGTAAGGTCTCCACTGCGGTCTCCTATTTTAACAAAACTCTATTTTAGATTGCTTCACCGACTGAACTCGCATCTTTATCCTGTTGTAGACTTCTGAACAAATGAAACAAAGACAGATTTGCCTCAGAGAGAATCAGCATAGGGAGAGAGAGTAATTTCTTCTTTCCTTCTCACTATGCAGCAGCCGGCACTCAGGGCTATAAATGAGGATGGTTCCGCTGAGCAGCATGTGCCCAAGACAGCAGGTCTGTACCAACTGGGCAGGATGAACTGACCCACTGCTCCCATTAGGGCCAAATGGCTTTCTACCAAGACACCATTATGGGTGAGCCGAGATTCTTTCCAAGGTCACTTCATGCTATTGACGCACTTGGAAAAGGGATTTGGAATACTTAAATTTGTTCAGTCTACTCTCTCATTAAAAAGACAAGGTGGCGAAGGTGAATTCACATCAAGGTTACCAACGAATCTCATAATGAGACATGAAAATCCCACTTCTTTTCTCTAATAAGCAATTTGAACTGAAAGAATTCTGCAGTTAATATGAACTGAAAAATTATAGATCCTAGGAAACTTTTCCAAGGGAGATAACCTGTAGCCTTCTGCCTCAAGAAATGCCTGCCAATGTTATACCAGATGCCCACAAATGTGCAGCGATAATACAGAGGCTGAATCAGGTTAAAATGACAGGGAAAGTTTCATGGACTTTTTGTTTTGAAAGAATAGAAAAACCTGTGCTAGTGGACAAATTAAGAAATTAATTTCCTTTTTGTACTAATAATTGATTCAAATAAAGTAGGAACTTTTTATGGTAACTATTGAAAAAACAGAATTATATACTAATTTTATAAAAATATATTCTGGGAATAATTTATTTTCATGTCATCATTTTATGTGCATTACAAGGGAAGCCATTTTTCTAGGATCTTAATCTATTTTTCTTGAACCTTCCATTGAACATTTTTCTTATTCTCAATATTTTCTTCTAGTATACATCTTTTTTCCTTTCCTTTATGTATCAATATTTCTTCATTCTATTTTGATAGCCCTGTGGATGAATTTTACCTCTTAGAATATATATATATATATATATATATATATATACACATACACATATATATATACATACACATACACACACACACATATATATGTATGTATATATATTTTACCTCTTGGAATATATATATGTGTATATATATATATGTATATATATGTATTTTACATATATATGTATTTTACATATATATGTATTTTATATATATATGTATTTACATATATATGTGTATTTTACATATATACGTATGTATATGTATTGTACCTCTTAGAATATATATACTATATATATAATATATATATAGTATATATATTGCCAATATACATATAGTATATATATTGCCAATACTGAAGGCATTCTCTATTTTAGTACATGTTAAGGCCTGCTATTGTATGACAATTTCCTTTCCCTCCTGTTCCCTATTTCCAACATATAAGACAGCCATTCTGGCACAGGTATAAAGTTAGCTTTGCTCAATGGATTTCTTGTCATGCATGTGCACAAAGCTTCATTTCCCTTCAATTTAGATCTTTGTTTTCCTCTGGTGACTCATTTTGCTGCATCTGTGTTTATTCTATAACCTGTGGATAAGGCATGTTTCTCTGGCTGAGAGCTGGCTAAGCATTGCAGTTGGCTGCCATGTGTTAGCAATTCCTGAATGCAGTGCAGTGATACTCTGTCTACTGCATCAGACCTCACTGCTCTTTATGCATTTCCTATGTGGCAGTCCACTTAGATCCTGTTTGTTTATCTCAGGCTTTGTTGTTGCTGCTGTTGTTGATTTACTTAGTATATTACAGATGCTTTTGTTACATTTCCTGGTAGTAAATAAACACAAGTCTTACAGATTCTGCTGATCTATGCCTGATATTTAGCTTTGGTTGATGCTTGGCTCCTGTTTGAATGTTAAATGTGTAATCACAATTCTTTGTTCTCTGTTCTAAAATTTACTCTATACATTTTGGGTCTTTCTCACATAACAATGCAAACCCATTCCAGCCACAAGCATTGTCATAAACAGCTCACAGGCTATTGTTTACAAATATGTTTGTCATTCATGGATTTATACTCAAATGTATGTGAGTTTTCCTTCTAAATTACTGGATTATTTAGGCTATTTTATAAATTAGTGCAGTCTTTTCTTCCTACTTCTTAAGACATGGATCTTGCTTCTTGAGTTTATTTGGTTAAGGTGTGGGCTAAGTTAGAGAGAGGGGAAATGAGCTTATGCAATAAAAGTTTGCACAGGGAAAATTTACAGAATATTTCGGAATTTGCTTAAATCTTAATGTCCCTTGTGTTTGAGACAGGAAAGATATTTCAAAGTAATTAGATTTAATTTTTGTATTTAAGCATAGGCAGTTACTAATAAGACCTTTCAAATACAAAGAGGGAGATTTACTATCAATTCATGCAGACTGTTTAACAAATAACTCTCTTTCTTGGCAAAGCTATTTGATTCTCAAATAAAACAGGTGATCACAAATTCCTTAGAATTTCATTCCTTAGAAATACCTAAAAACAATTGTAGGGGAGGAAAATTGCTTCATTTGTGAAACTGGGGAATTGGTCCAGTCCCATTGTGACCCTTGTTCCAACTTCAAGTTTTGTCCATCCTATCATATGAATAATAACACTTTTTTTGAAATCCTACTATGTCACAATCATGGTCCTTCCTTCTGTAGCAGGTGATGCTAAACACTATCCTGAACAGATTGAAAAGAAGTCCAAAGTGGCTTTAATATTCTATCAGTATTCTAGTGCTGCTGCCGCAAAGCGCCACAAACTGAGTAGTCTAAAACATCAGAAATGTATGTTTTCACAGTTCTCCAAGCTGGATACAAAGAATCAAGGTATTGGCAGGACAATACTATTTCCAAAATTTCTAGGAGAGGATCCTTCCTTGCTTCTTTCTGCTTCTGGTAGTGCCAGGTATTCCTTAATTTATGGCAGGATAACTTTTGTCCCTGCCTCCATAGTCACATGACCATCTTCCCTCCGGTTTATCTGTCTTTGTCTTCACATGATGTCTTTTTTGTGTGCCTGTGTCTCTGCCCAAATTCCCCACTTCTTGTAAGGATACCAGTCATACTGGAGTAAAGGCCCACCATATTCAAACATAACCTCATCTTAACAAGTCTATTTCCAAATAGGGCACTTTCAGAACTACTGAGGGTTAGAATTTCAACACATCTTGCAGAGGTTACAATTCAACTCATAGCAAACAGTAAGAAGTTGATTTCTTGCTAAGGTAGTGGTCTGGATAGGTAAACAGTTTCGCAGAGTCATTCTGTATGTAGTCATTCAAGATCCAGATTGATAACAGCTCCATCATCCTCAAAACATGGTTTCCAGGGTCATCCTCAAAGTTATTGCCATGTGAGATATCAGAAGTGATAAAGGACAAAAAGGACAAGAGAGGAAGTTTTTATAGGCCATATGTGGAAGTGGCACCTTTAACTCCTGCTCATATTCCATTGACTAGAATGATAAAGAAGCCTGGAAAATATGGTCTAGCTGTATGTACCAGAGGAAAAGAAGAAATGGATTTTTTTTTGAGCAAAAAAGAATTTCTGCCACTCCTCTATACAATGGTACTTTAAGGTATTTTATGACAGAAGAGGGATGTTTTTCTAGATGATTGGGCTTCCTGTGCCTTCTGGTTTCTGTAGAGCTACCTTGGTTTATGCCTGCTGTCTCAGAAAAAAATTTTAATTACATTTCCTTTCCCTCTCCAAAGTGAACTGATTTGGATAATAATTTATATGGCCATCGTATCGATGAGAATAAAGTCCCATGGATAAGTAAATTCCAAATACACACCTTTTTAGTAAAAGAATATATCAATATGCCAATTGAAAACAAGAATTCACCTTGCTGTCCTCCTCAAGGAAAAACATGTAATTTAATATGTTTCCAATCCTACAAGAATGATACCTGGAAATATTCTGGATCATATGTCTTTAGCATCCCGTAAACCAGAATGATTGAAAAGGTGTTTAAGACATTTTAATAAAGTATAAGTATATACCTGTCCAGAAAGTATGCCCTTTAAAAATGTAATTTCTAACTGATCTGAAAAAATAGATTTGGAGGCACCTATATGATAGTCTTATCTGTACTGAAGTATATCTTGGGCACATTCCAAATGAAAGTTTTTGATGAGTGATCATTGTAATGAATATACAATCCAGGGAAGGGTTGCCTAACAGAGATCT
Source organism: Lynx canadensis (assembly GCF_007474595.2). Classification (NCBI taxonomy): domain Eukaryota; kingdom Metazoa; phylum Chordata; class Mammalia; order Carnivora; family Felidae; genus Lynx; species Lynx canadensis. The sequence goes on along the minus strand of NC_044306.2, from coordinate 129,555,511 downwards.
GGTACCAGGCCCCTGAACTATTGTAATTCTGCTTATCTGAGATGAATGTAGCTTTACTTTGCTTGTAAAAGTGCGTGCTAAAATATTCTCAAGACTGTCCTTGAGATTTATTCACTCTTCTTGGAATTCCTCATCAAAATGAAATGTTCCATTCACTGTAGGTACTAGATTTAAGAAACAAAGTACCCTCCCATTTTTTAAATTAGTCAAGATATGAAGAGAACTTGAACTCAAAAGAACTCATTTATCTTCTGCTACACCTCTATGGAGTGTTTCCACAGCCCATCTGTCAATCCCTTGGTATAAAGAACGCACAAACTCTGAAATTTGAAGTTTAATTCTCTTGTAGATAATTCAAGGAAGGTTGCTAAAATCCTTATAATGGGTAATAAGATTTAACTTAGCTTTTATAGAAGAGCCAGTTAAAGTAATCAAATCTATATATACACTCATGCCTTTTATAAGCAGTAACTTACAAAAGGATTCAAGTCGATATGTGAAAGGCATGAATGAGAATGTGTTATCCATTAAACATTTTACCAAGGTCAATGCATTTTTTTTATCACAATCTTCTTTCTCAGCAGTTACATGTGAAGGTTTATAGTTATCACACATTCTTGCCAATATCTGTCGACTCACAATGAAATACTGCTGAAAGGCTTTGGACTATTCAGTGGCCACAAACAGAATATTTCTGAATGTCCTTCTGAGTTTTATACAAGCCTCCTCGGGTATTATGCTGGAAGAAAAATATTTCTCCAATCTCACTATTGCCTGAAAATTCAAAATAGTTTGACGATCCTTGATAGCTAGCTTATGAAAATGGAGACAACATTTTGCAACGTAATAATGATGCTCTCAGTGGTTTCAAATATAACACACTCAAAAATAACTCTTCAATTACAATCATAAATATATTACTACTTAATATCTTATAAATTTGGATCATAAAAATATGCTCAATATACATGCCACAGTTTTTCCTTTAGAGAACACTTAGACAAGTTCTTGACTATAGTAGGAAGTTAGGAAGGAAGGAAGGAAGGAAGGGAGGACAAAAGGAAGTAAGGAAGGAAGGAAGGAAGGAAGAAAAGGCAGAGAGAAAACATGATTAATTGATGGTAACACTAGGTTTTATACATTTGCTCTTAGCACTGTGTAAAAAGCTAGATTATTACACCAGAATTTGTATCAACAATTTGGCTGACATGTGCTTCATATATACTGTAATGGCAATTAACATTTCTTCCAGTGGCATAATTTTCAAGAATTTTTGGGTCATCTAGATGGATAATTAGTACTTGATATTAATAGAGATATTTATAATCCAGATATTAATCATTACAACAGTCACTTATTTAATAATCACTTCATTTTGCACAAGTCTCCAGATTTTCTGAGCACATACTTTGAAAGAATACTTTAGGAAATAAATTTATCATTTTTAGTAGCTTAAGTAACTCTCACTGAGGTGGATTTTTTTTAAGGATGTAAATAGAGTCAATTAAGATGTGCAGAATGAGTAATGTGTATGATTTGAGTTCCAATGAAGCATGAAAATAAAGCAGTGTTGGACATTTGTTAGATAAATATCTCACAAGCAGATTTTAGATGCCTTATATTTTTTAAAAGAAAACACATTGTTAAATGAAGAGTAAAAAGAAAGCCTGCTTACAAGACTTTGAGGAAAGCATATCACCTTCAAAACCTTCTTTTCAGATCCTCTAACAATCACTATTGAATTTTTGACACTAAGATCTCATGAACAAAATTGGTTATACATTTCACCCTGTTTAGGTTGTTTTTCAATTGTGCTACAGAAAATATTTTCAATCTCCTCTCCAGCTATTCCTGCCTAAATCCACCATTCCCTTATATATATTCTGCCTAATAAAAACAAAATCATTTTTTTTAATTTTTAGGTTTATTTATTTATTTTGAGAGAGACAGAGACAGCATGAGTGGGGGAGGGTCAGAGAGAGAGAGAGAGAGAGAGAGAGAGAGAGAGAGAGAATCCCAAGCAGGCTCCTCACTGTCAGACCTGAGCTGGAAGCGGGGCTCAAATTCATGAAACCATGAGGTCATGCATGACCTGAGCCCAAACCGAGAGTGGGAGGCTTAACTGACATTTATTTTTAACTCAGCCCTCGTCAGTACTAAAATTGTGTTGTCCCTGATTGGGAAGCTGTTTGGTGTTATAGTATTATTGGTATTGTGATGACAGGAACACAGCTAATATTTGTTAAGCACCATTACTGTGAGGTGCTATGCTGGGTGCATAAGTGTGTGGAGAAAGGATCCTGGGCTTTCTTAGTCAGAAACACTCGGATTTCACAGTCAGAAATTCGTTTACTTCATTTGTATATGGTCTGAGTAAATCCCTGAGTTTTTCTGAGACCGTTTTCTGTGAACTGCAGTTTCCTCATCTTTAATGTATTTAAAATTTCATATAGATGTGAATGTCTGAAGAATAAACGAAGTGATATACTTAAAATACTGTGCAGAAGGTAAACACTCAAGTATTAGTTCCAGTTCTGCTCTTGTGTGTTTTATTCATTTCTTTTCTGTTCATGATTACATTGCAGAAGTTTATAGATTTTTCTATCTACCCATTATATTTTTATAAGAACTCATGGAGAACCAGAGGATGTTCATTCTATTTCAAGGACTTTACTATCAAAGAAATGTCTACATTCTCTCCTAAATTGCTGCTACTGTGCTTCTGTGGTTTACATTCAATATGTTTTATGGTTTTTTGTTTTTTGTTTTTTTTTTAATTTTGTGCTTTCCGGAATCCATTTGCTGCTTCATAGTATGAATTTTGTTCATACTGCGTTTTGTCTGTGCTCTGGATTATTCTGAATAGAGCACTTTTTTTGGTGCTCGCTCATTTTCTATTTATTCATACGTTTTAGGTCATCTGATTTTTTTTTTTTTTTTTCAACGTTTATTTATTTTTGGGACAGAGAGAGACAGAGCATGAACGGGGGAGGGGCAGAGAGAGAGGGAGACACAGAATCGGAAACAGGCTCCAGGCTCCGAGCCATCAGCCCAGAGCCCGACGCGGGGCTCGAACTCACGGACCGCGAGATCGTGACCTGGCTGAAGTCGGACGCTTAACCGACTGCGCCACCCAGGCGCCCCGGTCATCTGATGTTTTGAAAGAAAATCCTGTGCCTTCCTAGTTCATCTCTTCTATAATTGCTCATATGTGCTACTGATTTCCCTGACCACTCAGGAAACGTGTTTTGATTTTGTTCTAGTTCTTTCTGTAGTGTTCAAGTTGTAGTTACTTTTTAGAACATTTTTTTCATGGAAGAATACAGTAAACATTTGGGAGCATTGTACAATATTCTTAAGGACTACATATATAAGATGTGTTATGCAGTGAAGACCATCTTGGTATATATGTTTGCTGTCACAAACATCTGAAGTAAATATCTCTGAAGCTAAATTTCTGTACATTTTTAAGGAAGTTGCGTGTCAGTTGAGAAAGTTCTCTTTCATTAAAGATACCTACCTCACTTTATATGTTTTTCAAATACAATTTTTCTAGTTTGTCCTTTTAATCCTTGGTTATTTTGCTTTTGCTGTTTTTGTGATTTGTTTTAATTAATGTAATGTTTTTTCATTCAAGCCTATCAATTTTTTGTTACTTTATAACCTTAGAAAATTGGGAATGTTTTCCTCACTTCCGATTATGTAAGTATTCATCAAGAATATAATTCTTCCAATAATATCATGTCTTCATTGTTAAAAATTATTTAAATGTTTAATCTACCCAGGACTTATTTTGGTGTTTAGAATTAAGTGGAGGGGCACCTGGGTGGCTCAGTCAGTTAGATGTCTGACTTATGCTCAGGTCATGATCTCATGGTTCATGAGTTTGAGCATCATGTTGGGCCGTGTGCTGACAGCTCAGAGCCTGGAGACTGCTTCGGATTCTGTCTCCCTTTCTCTCTGCCCCTTCCCCGCTCTTGCTGTCTCTCTCTCTTAAAATAAATAAAAAATATTTTAAAAAATTAGAATTAAGTGGAATCCTGCTTTCTATGTATCAATAAAAGCATTTACTGTCTTTAATTTTCACACCAATTTCAAATGCAGTTTTTTTTACAAGTGTGTTTGTGCATGTACCTATACATTTGTTTGTATAAACATACATCCGTTTTCAGAATCTCTGTGTTCTGTTTATCCATTTCTTCTTGTGCCAATTTTATGTCATTTAATTTTCATAGTTTTATCACTGTATGTGTGTGTTGTGTGTGTGTGTAGGATTACACATCACCCTCATTACTCTTCATTGTCAAATTTGTCTTTATTATTTTCCTCGTTTTTAATTTTTGAGATATACATTTAAATGAAAAATTTGAAAAGGTTTTCATTTAGCTATTTGAGAACATTGATATTTTTACAACATAAGATTTTACCTTATTTTTTTGATTTCTTCAAGTTCTCAGATTAAGTTTTTCTTCATATAGTCTTTGTGTAAGTTAATTTTATTCCTTTTTTTGTATGATGTCTTTTAAAATTCTATTTTCTCAGGGTTTAATTGTTATTATATAGTAACTATGGACATGTGAACACATGCAAGTGTTTTACAGGTTATCAGGAATCTGAATCCAGAGTCAAACTCTTAACAGCTATGAGAAAAGTTATGTTGCCTTTCTTTGCTCTGATGTAGCTCTATAGCATTTTAGAAGAGCTTTATCTAAATGGCAAACACTTAACCAGCAACTACTTCTAAGTTTTTGCTACTATTTTAATTCAAACACACAAAAATCAGAACAAAAACCAAAACAAACAAAAAGCCTAAACATATTTACTGGCTGTATGAATCTCAGCAGACTACTAAGCTTTCCATGCCTTTTCATCTCGAAAAGGGGCTTTTAAAAATTACATAATCTTAGTTTTTATTGTGAAGATTAAAAGGATCATCAAGCAAACATTTAGTGGCATGTTAATAAATGTTAATTTTGTCATTGATATTTTCATTAATAGTTTTAAGAAAGCCATAGGTCATTTACATTGTCTACTGAATTGTCCATTTGAATTAATTTCTTTTATTTCAAAAGTTAGAAACCCAACGCTCATTATCTCCAATCCTAAATTCCTAGAGAAGGGGATCAGTAACAGCTTTATTAAGATATTTTTGTATTATGTCCAGATGAGAAAGGTCATAAATCAACCTAGCAGTTGTTACTGTAACCATACTGTATATAGGCTTTTAAAATTACATATATGTAATTTATATGTATAATGTATTTATTATTTTCAGATTTTTTACACCTTTTTACTTGTTTTCTCTGAGTTTACAATGTGTCTTTTTTCTAAAGGCACAACATGTTGAATGCTTAATTTAATTATCTTGACCTAAGCATTTAAAGCTACAGTTTTTATTTTTCTGAATACGGCTATTCAGGCAACACATATGTGTAGATATGGGGAGTTCTCAATAGCATTGTCACATAAATAAAATGAAACTGAAGATTTTAGTTCTTTCTAATTTTGTTTAATGTTTATTTATTTTTGGGAGAGACAGAGTGTAACAGGGGAAGGACAGAGAGAGGGGGAAACACAGAATCCAAACCAGGATCCAGGCTCTGAGCTGTCAGCACAGAGACTAATGTGGGGTGCTCAAACTTGTGAACCACAAAATCATGACCTGAGCCAAGTTGGATGCTGAATCAACTGAGCCACTCAGGCGCCCCACAGATTTAATTTTCTTTTTGAAGGAAGAGGTATTTAGAAAAATAGACTTTAAAATTCTTAACTCATTTAAAAATAATCACTTATTTTGGGGTGCCTGGGTGGCTCAGTTGGTTAAGCCTCCGACTTGGGCTCAGGTCATGATCTTGCAGTTCATGGGTTCAAGCCCCATGTTGGGCTCTGTGCTGACAGCTCAGAGCCTGAAGCCTGCTTAGGATTTTGTGTCTCCCTCTCTCTCTGCCCCTTCCCCACTCATGCCTTGTCTCTCACTCTCTCTCTCAAAAATAAACATTAAAAATTTTTTAAAATAATTACTTATTTCAAATTTTATTGGATTTCTATCAGAGATTTTGTCCACAGTATCAATTTCTGAAAATGTATTGAGATATTGTGGCATGATCAATTATTTTGCAACGTTCCATCTACAAACATATATTTGTTAATTAATTTCAATGTTTTTAATTAAAAAGATTTTACGTTTAAAATTGTGTTCTGAATTCTAGCTCTTCTATCATTTTTCTGAGAATCCTTTGAATTTGAGACTTGCAATCATAGGACAATTCTACTAAACTTCCTTATCCTTGTGTTTTCTCCCTTTGAAGGAAATGCTGTCATTTTTAACCTGATAACATATGTTTTAAATGGCCATTTCCCAGCCTACACAGAAAATGGCCATTATACACTGCATTATGTCCACTTCATGATATCTGAACCTATAAGCTTTCTGTGCTTGTATAAAAGATAAAAATAATAAATGGCTATAGGTTTTGAGTCTTAAAAATTTGTCAAACATTTTGTTAATCCTCACATATTTCTCCTAACAACACGTTGAAGTCCATGTTATAGAGTCACCATTTCCCAAGTGGGGGAACCACAACTTACAGAAATTAAGTAATTAATAAGTAGCAGATCCTTTATTGAAAACTAGGTCTGACAATAAATTCCATAATCCTATCCATAATAAAAATATAATTTAATGTTGACAAGCAGAATATAACAATAAGTAAGAGGTAAAACTCAGTATTATGAGTAATAATGTGCACTAGTTTCATAATTTTAACAAGTATGTTTATATTCATCTCCAGTCTAGCAATTCAGCTTTGGCTCAGAAAACAAAACAAAACAAAACAAAACAAAACAAAACAAAAAACTGAAAACATGTAGTAGCTAATTCTATATTCTGTCTTTTCCAAAAATTAAACTCGAAAATTTTAAATGGATAATCTTGCCCAAGGGAAAATACTGTTGATATCCTGCACTAATTTTAGTATTTTCTTCACCATAAGTTTTTTGTTACTATAAAGTCTAAAATTATAAATGCTCAAGTGAAGAATTCAGTCTCTGCTTAATTTAACAGTTCCTCAAGGATACCTCTGTTTTCCTCAAATATTAGTTTTCCAGTTGGTGGTCTATGAAAATCATTCTAAATTATTCAGTATTATATGATTTAATATTTCAGTGATTTTGCGATTTAATATTTTCTTCAGTTAAAAGTTATAAATGGCAATCAACTAATAAACTGTTGAAGTGCTTTTAGACAGATATTGACATTCTAAGCTATTTGTCCAGGGGTGCCTGGGTGGCTCAGTCGGTTGAGCGTCCAACTGTGGGTCTGGTCATGATCCCACAGTTTGTGAGCTCGAGACCCTCATCAGGCTCTATGCTGACAGCCTGGAGCCTGCTTTGGATTCTGTGTCTCATTCTCTCTCTGCCCCTCCCCCACTTGTGCTCTGTCTCACTCTCAAAAATAAATAAAAAAATGTAAAAAAAATTATTTTAAAAAGCTATTTGTCCAATTATAAATAATGCTTGTCTAGCTCACACTCTATAGATATTGTACCCTGTATTTTTTGTTTATATCACTGCTTTTTCTCTCTCACAATCTTCCTTTTCTTTTACCTCTTCTCTTTCTAGTCTTCCTTAATTGGAATTCCAAGGAAATGAAGGATATAGTTATACTTTGATGTCATTACTGAGCAAAGTGTTATGTCTTCTATTATCTACTTTTAAAACCAAGTAAGTGGAAGTTGGTATTTCTCTTTACAAAAGGAATTCAAAACAGGAGGTATCAATAAATGGCATTTTCTGCAAAACACTGGTTTTCCAGGACACTAAGTCTAGCCCTCATCTCTATCAATGAATAAGTCATTAATATCCATTTTCTTATACCCTCCTTTTTGTATTTTAAGTCTATTTTGATGCAAATTTATACAAACTCGACTGAATTTTAGCAAAGAATTTTTGTGTTCTTCAGAATTCTTCCAACTGTTTCACCTGTGCTGTAGATGAAAATTATATATTTTGCACCATTGTAGTCATCAAATTCTTTCCGTTCTGTATAGGTAAATTTCAACTTGATACAGATAACTGCTGAAAAGAAGCACAGAATACAAAATTTCTTTATATAAGGCTTCGATTGGTGATACAATTGCTTCCCTGGTTCAAGACCTTTATGATGTCAGTTTTGCTCCTCTTCTCTTCCTGTATCATTGAAAGTTATCTTTCATTGTAAAAATTGTTTACAGTTAGCCTCAGGAGATACTCTAATAATTTTTAATATTAAAGGTATGCCAGGAGACATTGTTACCCAGGTAACAACAACGTACAAGGTAAGCTTCCATTGTTATGTGAAAAATATTTCTTTTCACTCTCCCTTATCTTTTTCCCTCAAATGCACTACAAATTTCCTTTGTATCACATCATGATAGAGCAGCTTCTTTGATGCAATTGATAGAATAAATGAAAATCGTTTATATTTGAAGATAGCTTTTGCCTAAATTCAGCTAAAATAGTATTTCTCTATTAAATAACACTTTAGAGGGTTTAAATTAAAATATTTAATATGTACGCTTCTATTTTATTTTGTAATTGTAACTACATTGTTCATTTCAGAGATCATACTAAAATATTAAAATTATAGAACTTTTGAAATGTTTTGTTATATACTTTTAATAGAATGACTTTATTTTAATGCTATTTCTACACCCAGAAATTCTGCCTTTTAGAATGATTGTATATTTATAACAAAAGCTTAATGCAGGCATATGGCTGAAACCTGTGTAAAAGCTATTTAAGTTTAAAAATTAATTGAATAACTTTATTAGCTATATTACTAAAATTCCAAGGAAACGACAAATAAGGTGATTTTTTTAACTTATTTATTTCTATTTTTTTCCAATTGGCTAATATGTCAAATTATTCAGTAGAGAAGGATGTACATATTTCATACACATATATGTATAAAACATAAAGCTGTGGATCTCATTTTTCTTTCTATAATATGGATTTTTATTCGTGTGCTACTACATAGGTATGGTAAATTTCAGATTATGCATAATTTCTTGCTCACTACTTGTAATTTATCCTTTTCTGCTGAGTTACAACACACCAGAGTGTATGATTATGCATACCCACTTGAGTTGTCCTTGGATATCCTATAAACCTTTTGGGGACATCAAAGTCACCCAATCACTTATTCTAAAGCTCTTTCAGAACTAAATCCTTTCCCCACAATCAACTGAACAGGTACATTGGACACTACTTGAAAATCCCCTAGAAAATTGAATGAATTGGACCTATGCGTGGTTTTGTTTGCTGATATTCAAATTGGTAGTGGGGGATGTCTTTCAGGGATTCACTGAAGTGGCAATGTACCATGGCAGAAATAGATTGCTCATTTGCTTGATGGATGGGCATAGAAAAGCAAGCAGTGTATGGAAGATTTCCCCAAAGGTCGCTGCTTCTTATGGCTATGGAGTGTGAATGGAGGAATCACTTTGTCTGGCTGTTAAGTGATTTGGCTGCTAAACTGAAAGCAGTAATAGCTAATGCTGGGCAAGAGATTCAGAGATGCCCTGCATACTCTGCTTATGCTCTCTCAACCACGAAAGAACCCACTGCACCAAATTTACATTTCTGTAATTTAAATTTACATTTCTATAATGACAATATGGCATTGATTAAGTCTCCTCAAAAATGCAAAGTTTTCTATTAAATGTCTAAAAATAAACATCTCCATACCATAATGATAGTTTGATGTCCTCCTGTTTAGTTTGGCTTCACACTGAAAGTTTCAAGTCATTTTTTTATGAAAGTTCTGGCACAAATCTATAATGATTCTTGGTTACTGACTAAGCAATCAATGTTCTTCATGAGGGCAATTTAATGTACTAGTCATAGTAGTGATATCACTTGGCTCAGGTGTGTTTGCTTGGAATATATAGACTCTATTTTGGATTTAAACAAACTGATTATAATATAGATCTGTTCTATCAGATCCTAGTTACTCAGGAACTGTGGCAATGTGTGCTTTATACTGCGAAAATAGAGTTATCCATCAGTCTATCATTCCATCTGTCTCTTTTAAATTTGAAACATTAGAAAGATAAACTCTGTCTCATCTTTTCATCCCATTCTAGTCAACATTTGATTTAGCAATCTTAGATCTCTTGAGAGGAAAAGGTTTCATGACTTCATTAATTATATAAAGTAATTGATTTTTTTCTATTCAAATATGTTAATTTTCCTCAAATCATCTAAAATTTTATCTCTACTACATAACCTTCCCTTTTTCCGCTAATGAGTTCAGCAATACCACTACCCTCTAAAAACGAATCATTGCTTAGTATTTGCCCTGAAGAAATTTGTGCACACCTCATAATACCATATATTTTATTGAATAGATGGTCCCTGGATTTCCTAGTATTCAAATCATGCATATGCATACATTTTACGCACTAAAGTACTGGTAATTTACAGGTGTAATTTTACTTAGTTAGATCTTATACATGACAGCTCTGTGTATTTGAGAGTAGGAAACACATTGATAGCTAACTTTATTTACAGTTAATGTATTCCAATAAGTCCAGTAGTGGAAGCCAGTAATACCTCACCTATATGTATTAATAAGAGATGATGATAGCAGATTTTATACTTTATTAAATAGTAGACTATTTTTTTAAAAATAGTGTCCTATAAAGAGAGAAAAAGCACTATTGTCTTCTTTAAAAATGCACTTTGTGAAGAGATTGAACTAAGATCTTTTTTAAATACCTATAAATTTTAAGAAAAAATATACTGGGCATAAGAAAATTAATGCTTTTTACTTTAGGGTAGTGTGTGTGTGTGTGTGTGTGTGTGTGTGTGCGTGTGATTCACTGAAAAATTAACCAGGTGCATACCCATTACTATCTAGATATTTTATCCTTGAGTTTCAAATCCACTTGTTAAAATACAAAGAGACATATTTTTAGTTTGTGCTTTACTGAAAACTATCCTGTGGAACTTCAACTTACAAAACTATAATCTAATGTGTGAAACCAGTGTAGCCTATATTGATAGACAAAAGTATATACACAGTGAAGAATTCAAATTAAATTAAGGTAAACTGTAAACTCTTGAATGACAAGGAGACCGCCTTCAAAATCTTTGTAAGTCTTGTATTCCTGAAATATTTACCATCATTATTTTGTGTTACACATAATAAGCACTAATAAATATTTCAGGAACAGATATCATTTCGGAAAAGACTATGTATTTTTCTTTACAATAGACCATGAAATAATAAAACTACATGGAAAGGTTAAAACAATTAGCTGAATATACCACAAAACAAACTATTTGAAGAAGAGGTTTTGAGAAGGCTGTATACCATTGGTATACATATTTCATACAGGAAATGGGATCACAGGTCTCTGCTCCAATTCATTTTCCCAAAACAGGAAGTAAGTCCTTATCCTCTCGGCCTGAGAAACCAGATCCATTATTTACTAGGTATTGACCCAAATATATATTCTCTACTTCTTTTTTGTCTTGGGGAATTACTGTATAGCATGAAGATAAGCACTGACTAATTCTTTTAAGAAGACTTTCTCAAGGAAATAAAAATCTTCCTGAATCCACCTATGTAAAATTCCTATTACATAACTGTAAATTGAGCAACATCACCTATGCTATTTTTCAAATGCATACAGAATGACAGGAAAGGAATTAAATGAAATTCTGTGGAATCATTTAGCTACTTCAGAACTCAGGTCTATAAGTGATAGAAGGCCAATTCCAATTAGTACCTAAGGCAGACTTTTCCAGACTCTTTTCAGCAGACTTACCCATAAAGGAGAGTAGTTAAAAGGAAATAATGGACCAGATTTTCACCATTGAGAGAGAGAAAGAGAGTGCCTTGTATCTGTGCCAAGCGTTTGCTTTGAGACTGTTGGTAACTTGCCACTCCATAAGGTGGGAAAAATAGTCTCTGCCAAGAAATGGTCACAGCATTATGTTACAAACCTCTCACTGGAAAGAGCTAGAATCAATGAGAGATTGGCCCTAGGGCTAAGGATTACTCTCATCCTTCATATTCATACAACTAAACTGTGCAGAACCCTTCTTTATTTAGCTCTGTGTGACATTAAACATAGATCTTGAAAACTTTAATCTTTAGGCATGATAGGAAGGGACAGTCAAAGAAACATTCAGACCGACTTAAGTATTTGACAGACTCAGAGACTTCATAGTCAGCAGGCAACTTGCTCTGCCAAAAATCAAATGAATCAAAGAACCTGCCAAGGAACCAGAGAGTGGGAAGGGAGTGTGCAGGCAGCCATCACAGAGCCCAAGTCTGCTCCTAGAAAATCTGTTCAAGAGCTTGGCATCTGGGGATTAGCCTGGCAGCTGCCAAGTGTTTGGCTACAGCTGTTAGTTTGGGGGGATAAGCTGAAGTACACAAGAGTGAAAGGGAACAGTGGTCAAGAACACAGCAATGCCAAACAGGTCTTCTGAATGCAAAGTGATTTGTTTTCTTGCTGTCGTAATATTCAACCACTTTCGAGTGGAGGAGGTTAGACTTCTCTGAGTGGTTAGGACGCACAATGGGAAAACGATTAACCAATGCATAAAACTGAAGCAAATTCTGCAATACTCTTTGTAAATATAATTCTTGATGTTTTGGCAAATCCAAAAGTGTGTACCAGGCAAAGATAGTTTGAGTATCCTCTTTCTATTCCCTCCCTCATCACAAAGGCACCAGCTGACTTAATGCCAACCTATAGCAATCCAGGGACCGACCCCCTAACGTGTGCTGTTTGCATTTTTGCTCCTAAATTAAGCTTCAAACGATAAACCTTTTCTCTTATGTCATCCATTTCCTCAACACTAATCTTTCATAAATTTTATTCTGACACATCTATTTCCCACTTTAAAATTGTTACAAGAGTAAAGTATAATATCATTATTATTGGGGGGTTCATGTTAGCAAAGGCATATGCTATTTCTGGGTCAGGTAACACCCTTGACATGTGGAGGTAAATATAATAAAGTATGGAATTATTAAAAGTAAAATAATCAGCTCTCTAATGTTTAAAACAATGAAGACCAAATTCAGACCCCTTTTGGAAACCCTTAATAATATGGGAGCTTAAAATGTGTGGCAGCTTTTATCGAATTCTTACTGCCAGACTGTCCTTCATTACATACGATGTAGTCTGTTAGTAATCTGAGTACCTTGGAGAATTTAGCACTTTGGACTCTTCTCTTAATATGTGGTTAAGGTGACTACTGAAATAAAGAGTTCAGGAAAAACTGAGCTAACAGGAGGAAGATAAGGTCCAAAGGCAGATAGACTTGTCTAGCCTGATCAAAGGCTGCTCACATGTATCATTTATAAGTATCGTAATCAGAAACCTTCCCATAAGGTCTTGGGAAGAGAGTTACTCTTTTCTCTATAATGCTGCTTGTATTTGAGCTATACCTAAGACCAGTGTTTCTTTTCAATAAAAGTGCATTTAATCAACGCCTGTTAGTTTATGTCCATAATTTTTTAAGCTGACCCCAAATTATCCGATCAGATGCTTGCTCTTTTGTCTATTGCCAAAGGCAAACTTACTTCTGAAGAAATGAAAATTTAAATGAATGCAGTATTTTGGGAAGTTTAGATTGTCTAGAATGAGGAAAGAGAACCAAGTCCATGGGAAGATTAAAATAATTGTAGTCTTCATCTCTTCAACTCAAAAAATAATAATAATATACTATGTACCTAGAATGCACCAAGCACTAGAAATACCAAAATGAATAAGGAACTTCTCTTCTTTGGTGTAATAAGTACTATTTTTGTTATAATTATAAGAAGAAGAAGAACCCTGCACAAATACTTGCAAAGCATTTTTTCCAGTTTTATTGAGAAATAATTGACATGCATCACTGTGTAAGTTTAAGGCACACAGCATTGTTGGTTTGATTTACAAATATTGTGAAATGATTACCACAATAGGTTCAGCTAACACCCATCTTCTCATATAGATAAAATAAAATGAAAAGAAAGAAGAAAATTTAAAAAGGAACAAAATTTTCTCCTTGTGAAGAGAAATCAAGATTTGCTCTGGACAACTTTCCTATACAACATACAGCAGTGTTAGCTATAGTCATCATGTTGTACATTCCATCCCTAGTACTTATAACAGGAAGTTTGAACATTTTGACTATCTTCCTCCAATTTCTCCTTCCCCCATTTAACCCTTCTGGTAACCATAGGGATGATCTCTTTATGAGTCTGGTTGTATATTTTTGTTTGTTTGTTTGTTTGTTTGTTTTTAAGATTTCACATATAACTGAAATCATATAATATTCACCTTTCTCTGTCTGACTTATTTCACTTAGTACAATAACTTCAGGGTCTTTCCATGCTACAAATGGTAGGATTTCCTTATTTCTTATGGCTGAATATATGTCACAACTTCTTATCCATTCACTCGCTGGTGAACAATTAGTTGTTTCCATGTCTTTGCTTTTGTAACCAATGGTACTATAAACCTAGGGGTGCAGATATATTCTTGAGTTAGTGTTTATGTTTCATTTAGATATAGCGCCAGGAGTCCAATTGCTGGATCATATAGTAGTTCTACTTTTAATTTTTTGAGGATCCTCCATACTATTTTCCATAGTGGCTGTACCAATTTACAATTACACCAACAGTGCACGAGGGTTTTCTTTTCTCTACATTCACACCAGCATTTGTTCTGTCTTTTTGATGACAGCCATTCTAACAGGCCTGAGATGATATCTCATTGTGGTTTCCATTTGCATTTCTCTAATGACTAGTGACCTTGAGCATCTTTTCACATACTTACTGGTTTTTCATGTATTTTCTTTGCAAAAATGTTTACTCAGGTCCTTTGTTCATTTTTTAATGTGTTTTTGGTTGTTTTTTCTGTCATGGACTTAAATGAGTTCTTTATATATTTTAAATATTAACCCCTTATCAATACATAGTTTGCAAATATTTTTTTCTCAGGTTGTCTTTTCACATTGTTGATGGTTTCTGTTGCTGTGCCAACCTTCTTTTACCTTGATGTAGTCCCACTCGTGTATTTTGATTTTTGTTGCTTGTGCTTTACGTGTCATATCCTAAAATGCATTACGAAGATCCCTGTCAAGGAGTTTTATTACTGTTTTCTTCTAGGATTTTCATGCTTTCAGGTTTTAACCTATTTAAGTCTTTATTTCAAGTTAACTTTTTTAAGTGGTGTAAAGACATGGGACCAGTCTTATTCTTTTACATATAAATATCCAATTTTCTCAGCACTATTATTAAAGGGACTATCTTTTCTCCATCCTTTGTCACCATCTTGGTGATGTCACTCTTGCAAACACTTTTAAGTGTGGTATCCCATTTGATGCTTACAGGTATCCAACAGTGTGGATATCAATTCCATTTATTCCGACATCAAATTCTATAAATCTATTTTATTGATGAACATGCATTATAAATTTTGTTCAGCCTTACTACAACAGTAGCATACAAAAAAGGGTTTTTTATGATAGTGATTTAGATGTTTTATCCTCAATTCGGTTGTAATTCTGCATTTAAAGTGTTTCTTTTGATGCCATATTAATGTTCAGATCTCAATTTATTCAACATTTTAAAAGCAGCAATATTTTGGAAAAAATAATCTGTGATATTCTCTTTCTTCTCTATCTCTTTCTTTCTCTCCCTCTCTCCCTCTTTCTCTGTCTCCCTCCCTCTCCCTTTCTCTCTCTCTCCCCCCTCCCTTTCTCTATGGTGCTCTCTTGCCCATTCCCTCACCATTTCCCTCTTCCTCTCTTTCTTTTTTTTTTTTTTTTTTGCCAAGCATTTGACATTTATCTAAATACTCTGAAATATTCATCTGTCAGGGGGGAGATTAGAAGTTGTTACAGAACTAAAACACAGAAAAAGCTGAGCTAATATTCCATTTCTGGCATATGAAGGCAGGACTTTGACATAGGAAAATAGAATATTATCTTGAAAAAGGAATGCCTAACCACTCTCTATCTATTCTTTTTGAGTTTGCCAAAGTTCAAGCCTAGAGGATCTGGTTCACAGAGCCCTTAAAAAAATAACTCATTTACCTCTAATAATAAATCAAGGAAACCTACAGCTTAATGGTAGAGGCAGATAAAAAAATACAACATAAACTGTGATCATTACAAATATCAACAGTTGTTATAGCATAGGTTCTAGTTATTCAGAATAGACATTGGCCATAGTTCAGTAGCAGTTCTACAGTCCCCTGCTAATTCAAAATTAATCTTTTGTTCTGGATAATGGAGATGTCCAGTGGGAGTTCACAGAAAGGACTAGTTGTTTGGGTGCTTAGCAATATTGGAGATTTCAGAGCAATGGACTTACTAAACTGTATGAAATTATTTCAGTATTTTACCAGCTGGTTTGAACTCAATGTCGTGTACCATATGAAGTAAGAAAATAAATAATACATAATAATTGAATCAGATAACCTATTGTTTGGGTAAAAACAAAAACAATGTAGAAACAGCATAAGAGAGACTAATCAAGAGCTATTTTTTTTTAAGTTTATTTATTTATTTAAAGAGAGCACACATGCAAGCATGTCTGTGAGCAGGGTAAAGAGAGAGGAAGAGAGAGAATCCCAAGCAGGCTCCAAGCTCAGTGCAGAGCCGGACATGGGACTCAGGCCCTCAACCATGAAATCATGACCTAAGCTGAAATCAAGAGTTGGATGCTAAACTGACTGAGCCAACCAGGCACCCCAGTCAAGGGCCATTTTTGATTTGAGGCTCCTTAGGTTGGTGACATTTGAATGGAAAGCTGGATGATAAGGAAAGAGCACTGGAAAGATATTAGGAAGATATTCTAGGTGATGTGACCAGCAAATACACTATGTAATTTTAAAATAAAGTCAGTAGATACATTCATAATTCTGTAAACACTTACCAACTAATAGGAAAATGCTATATGGTGAAGATGCCAGAGTGAAAGAAATGGGTAACAGCCAAGAGAATGAGGGGAGCTGTCAATAGGAGAAAGTGTAAATAATTATGGTTAAAAATGTAAAACACTATGGAATTTGACGGGAAACTCTTAATTTCTCAATGTGGGTCACTAATTATAATAAAAAAAATAGGATTTTCAAGAGTTATGGGTGACTCAGATGCCTGGTTTCCAAGGTGCCAAGTATGAGCCTTTTAAAGTATGAGTATGTTCAACTATGAGATTCAGTATTTGAAACTATTTGGTTCATAACCTCTTGTATCTGTGCTCTTGAGTACTTTACTATGACTGTGAATCTGATTGTGGCCATGCGGTTTGCTTTGGCCAAACAAATGTGATGCAAGCAAAGACTATAAAAGTGCTTGCATATTGGGGCTTACTTTCTCTTGATGCTTTGAAAACCTAAGATCAGTATATGGAGAAGTTCATCCAGGCTACAGAAACCATTACAGCAAAGAGGCCCAGCAGAGACCCTCAGACCAAGAACCCACCTACCACAGGCTCTACTTGAGCAAGTCCAGCCAAGAAGAAGCACCCAGTCAATGTACTGAACATGAGAAATATAATGTTTGCTATCATAAATTACTAAGTGTTGTGGTGGTTTTAACACAGCAAAAATTGACTAATACTAGGGCAAAGGAGAGGGGAAATGTTGAGTAGCAAGTATCTGACATAAAAGTGAAATATACTGTGAAAAAAAATAAAAATTGTTATAAGCCTGGGCCCTTAGGTAGTAACTATATCAATAACAAGAAAAACTGCCAAAAATTTAATTCACTCCAATTCCAATTCAAGGAAAATCAAATACAAAGTATGAGTTCTATACCAGATATGGTTCTAAGTACTAGCATATAAAAACAACTATCCCTTCCCTCAAGCAGTTCAGAGATTTAGGATGTAGGAGGTGGGATGGGATGGGGTGGTAATGCCTGTGTTGTTTATGAATTATTGCAGCCGTATGTCAGTTCCCAGGCACCAGGATTCCCCAACTGTAAGTTTTGAAAGCTATGAAGCAAATCACATTTCTCTTTTCTCCTCTAAAAATACATTTTGTCCCACAAATTAGTTATACTTTACTAGTATATATACAAATATTTTTAAATATTAAAAATATATTCTTCACAGATTTTAGGAAAAGACAATCTTTGAAAATCGTTTGTGACTTTAGAGTGTGATGACTGAAACCATTATACCTATACTTACAGGTGTACTAACCCTCCTTCCACCGCTCTCTCCCCTGCCCATAGTTTGCCCTGTGCAGTACAAGACTGACCCAGAGAATGAGTATATCTTCCTCACTTATTCAGTCTTATAAAGTGGACAGTGGAACAGAATAAGAAGGCTGTGAAGGGTAAAATACTTTATAACAAATATAACCTGGCAGTATTTTTTACCTTTCTTTTGAAAGCCATTTTTTACTATTCCCTTCTACACAAACAACAAACTCTTGTACTACTCAGACATGTTCTTCTCTATACAAAAAAACCAAACAGATCCCTCTTTGAAGTCCTACAAAGGCATATCAAGATCTGGGGTCACTTAAAATCCGAAGAAGGGAAACAGAAAGCCCTGTTCCCCAGAGTTTGACTTTTCTCACCTGTGGTGTCAACTACCCAAGTGGAGGCACCACTATGAGTCCTTAATACTGCTCCCTTTCCATATCTTGCATTCCCTTCTTGTGCTCTCCATTCCTTCCCCAAATTATTATTTGCAGATAGCTGATCCCATTTGAAACTTTTTCTTTCAACAAAGGTCTTGTTTATGTCATAGCAGTAGGTTTTTACTTTGATGGATTAAATACAACATAGGAATTTGCGTTTCTCATAGAATTCAATAAAAAGAGATTAAACTCGTACACATGTGTTTCTATTTCCCTAGCTGCATTTCTCTGTGGATTTCAAGTGTTTGTGTATTCTTGTTATAGTCTTCAGGCTCATGAGAATTCATGATCTATCCTGAAGATGGGACTAAAAATGAAAGATTACCTCAAATGTTTTGGCATAGAATGTTTTGAAGTGAACATTCCTGTAGGATGGAGAAGGAAGATATTGATAATAAAGATGATCTGCAGGCATTTTTACAAATAAATAAATTCTAAATATGCTGCCTCTCTGTCTTTTCTCCCTATCTCATTGGGTATTCCCAATTCTTAAGTTCACAGAATCAGAATATCACCAAATCCTCTGAGCTCTTCAGTGTGGTGACTTACTGAATCCTATATTTCTTCAATTTCATTGTAAATATTTAAAGTCATATCCATATCACTTTTCCCACCCATTCCCATTTTTTTACAAGGACAATTTTTTTTAAATATGCACAAATAATTTGAGGCAAAACACTCTTGTTTAATATCTATGCTATTCACAACATTTTACCCTGGGCCTAACACCATGCCCAGCATACCACAGGCCATTAATAAATCCTTACTAATGATTGTATCATCCTGGGTAGCCTAGAAAGATGGCAGAATAGGAGGATCCTAAGCTCACCTTGTCTCACAGATACACATAAATAACAGCTACACTGGTGTAACTCACCCAGAAAATGAACCAAAGACTGGCAGAACAGACTCTACAGTTAACCATAGAGAGGAGGCCACATCTAAAAGAGGAGGAGGGGTAAAGTCCTGGTTGGGAAACAAACTAACCTGCAAAATTAACCACTTATAGAAGGGACACTGCAGACATAAAGAAAGGAGAGGGGGCGCCTGGGTGGCTCAGTCAGTTGAACATCCAGCTTCGGCTCAGGTCATGATCTCTCAGTTGGTGATTCGAGCCCCACGTTGGGCTCTATGCTGACATCTCAGAGCCTGGAGCCTGCTTTGGATTCTGTGTCTCCCTCTCTCTCTGCCCCTCCCCCACTTGTGCTCTGTCTCTCTGTCTCTCAAAACTGAATAAACGTTAAAAATTAAAAAAAGAAAGAAAGAAAGAAAGAAGGAAGAGGGACAAAACCCACACCAAGCACCCAAGACACAGGGACCTGCACTAGGAAGATGAGTCCCACAACATTTGGCTTTGAATATCACAGGGGCTTAACTCAATGAGTTTTATAACCAGTGGGGCTTAACACAGGGAACTTTAAAAAAATCAGTGGGTTTGACTCTGGGAGAGCCAGAAGGCTATAGAAAACAGATCCTGGGGCACCTGGGTGGCTCAGTCAGTTAAGCTTCTGACTTCAGCTGAGGTCATGATCTCACAGTTCGTGAGTTCAAGCTCCACATTGGGGTCTGTACTAACTGCTCAGAGCCTGGAGTCTGTTAAGATTCTGTTTCCCTCTCTCTCTGCCTCTCCCCCACTCACTCTTGCTCTTGCTCTCGCTCTTTCTCTCAAAAGTAAATAAACATAAATTTAAAAAAAAAAAGAAAAGAAAAGAAAACTCTTCCTTCCCTTAAAGAGAAAAAAGAACCCCTCCACCATACAACATAGAAGCAGCAGTTTGAAATGCACCTGGGCTAATCAGGAAGATTTATTTGCGAATCTCAGTGACTGCACTGGAGGAGTAGGGATCTTTAGAAGACTTCTCCAAGAACAAAAGAGCTGTTAAGTACCATTTCTCTCTCCTGCTTCCCTCCACCGCCCCCCCCCCCACACACACACTGTAGATACTGAAACACCTGCCAAACTAGCCTGAACACTTGCCACCTCGCTTGCTAACACTGTGTGCCCCCCCCCAACATAATCTCCTTGAGACTTACCCCACCCAACTCGACATACTTAGCAGGAGACCATCCAAAGTTGCACCTGAGGACTTTAATTACAAGAAACCCAGACAGTGGACAGTACCACTCCAAAGTGACTCTTGTCATGGAGAGATGGGAAGATAACCATGCACAACAGGGTGGGGGCAGACATCTGATCTGATTATTGGCCTTGCCCACCAACAAAACTTCACAGGAGGGGGCATCTGGGTGGCTCAATGGTTAAGCATCCGACTCTTGATTTTGGCTCAGGTCATGATCTCAGGGTTCATGAGGGGGGACAGTGTGAAGCCTGTTTGGGATCCTTTTTCTCCCTCTCTGCCCCTCCCCCACCCATGCTCTCTCTCAAAATAAATAAATAAACATTTAACAAAAAAACTTCAGAGGAGGCTATACAAAGAGAGAGCACTCTAGTTTGGGGTCATTGCAACCCCAACAGACAGACTGGGAGCAGACACTTGGTCTGGTTGCAGAACCCACCCACCAGTGAAAGCTTTTCAGGGAACAATGCAGGTGAGTGCCCTGCAGATCCATGAGGTGGTGATTTCAGCAAATGGGCTGAGGTCAGACATCTAATCTGACCCAATTGTAAGCCCAAGGAGCCTCAGATTGACCCTTTCACAGCACAGAAACCAAACTTTGGCCCCAACAGGCAAAGAGGTCCATTGCAGCTGACTGGACTAAAGGCAAACAGGCTCAAACACAACAGTAAGACGTGTGTACCATGCATAGGAGACACCCCTGAAATACTAGCTTCTGGTGAACCAGGGACATTCCACTACAGAGGACAATAGGACCTCTTCTTCATAACGCAATACTTTCAGATCAGGAGATGTACCTGACTTTCTTAATAAATAGAAAAACACAAAAAGTAGACAAAATGAGGAGACAGAGAAATATGGCCCAAATGGGAAAGAAAAAAACAGGACAAACTCACAGCAAAAGAGCTAAATGAAACAGAAATAAGTAATATTCCTGATAAAGAATTCAAAGTAATGATCATAAAGATACTTACTGAAAGTGAGAAAAGAGTGGAGGATATCTGTACCTTCAACAAAGAGACAGAAAATAGAAAAAAAGAATCAGAAATTGAGGACTCAATAACTGAAGTTAAAAATACACTAGATTGAAAAAAACAGCAGATTAGAGAAAGCAAAGAATGGGTCAGTGAGATGGAAGACAGAGTAATGAAAAGCAAGATAAACAGCAAAAAGAAAAAGAGAATAATAAAAATGAGAACAGATTAAGGGAACTCAGCGACATCATCAAATGTAAAAACATTTGCATTATAGGGATCCCATAAGGAGAAAAGAGAAAGGGAGGCAGAAAATTTATTTGAAGAAATAATAGCTGAAAGCTTCCTGAATCTGGGAAAGGAGACAGAAATAGAGATCCAAGAGGTACAGAAAGCCTCCGACAAAATCAAATCAAAGAGGTCCACCCCAAGACACAAAATAGCTAAAATGGCAAAAAGCAGTGATAAAAATAGAATTATAAAAACAGAAAGAGAAAAGAAAACAGTTACATACAAGGGAAACTTCATAAGACTATCAGCTGATTTTTCAGCAAAATGTTTGCAGACTGGGAGGGAATGGCATGATATATTCAAAATGCTGAAAAAAAAAAAAAAAACCTGCAGCCAAGAATACTCTATTCAGCAAGGTTATCATTCAGAATAGAAGAAGAGATAAAGACTTTCCTAAACAAACAAAAATTTAAGAAATTCAACACTACTAAATCACCTTTACAAGATATGTTAAAGGGAATTCTTTGAATGGAAAGGAAAATCCATAAGGAGGGTAAGAAAAGTAGAAAAGGAAAAAAATAATTCACAGGTCACAGGTACATATAAACACAATAAAAGTAGTATGATCACTTATAAAACCAGTATAACAGTAAAATCAATTATACCTATAGAAATCAGTCAAGAGATTCACAAAATAAAAGGATGTAGAGTATGATACCATATGTATAAAATGCAGGAGGAGAGGAATAAAAATTTAGTGATTTTAGAATGGGTTCAAACTCAAGTACCTATCAACTTAATATAGACTGCTATATGCAGAAGATGTTACAAATAAACTTACTATTAACCACAAATCAAAGTCCAGTAACAACTATGCAAAAGATAAAAAGAAAGGAACCCAAGCATATCACTAAAGAAAGCTATCAAACCACAAGAGAAGAGCGCAAGAGAAGAAAGGAACAGCGAATAACTACAAAAATAACCATAAAACAAGTGACAAAAATGGCAATAAGTACATACTTGTCAATAATTAGTTTGAATGTAAATGAACTAAACACTCCAATCAAAAGACACAGGGTGAATGAATGGATAAAAAAACAAAGCCCATATATGTGCTGCCTACAAGAGATGCATTTCAGACCTAAAGACACAATGTAGATTGGAAATAAAGTGATGGAAAAAATATTTATCATGCAAACAGAAGTGAAAATAAAACAGGGATAGCAATACTTATATTGGATGAAATTAGCTTTAAAACAAAGACTAGGGGCGCCTGGGTGGCTCAGTCGGTTAAGCGGCCGACTTCGGCTCAGGTCATGATCTCGCAGTCCGTGAGTTCGAGCCCAGCGTCGGGCTCTGTGCTGACAGCTCAGAGCCTGGAGCCTGTTTCAGATTCTGTGTCTCCCTTTCTCTGACCCTCCCCGTTCATGCTCTGTCTCTCTCTGTCTCAAAAATAAATAAACGTTAAAAAAAAAAAAAGACTATAATAAGAGACAAAGAAGGATACTACATGATCATAAATGGAAAAATCCAACAAGAAACTATAACAATTACAAATATTTATGCAACAAGGGACCACGGGAACACCCAAATATACAAAGCAAATATTAACAAACATAAAGGAAGAAATTTCTAGTAATACAATAATAGCAGGAGATTGTAACACCTCCCTTTAGTCAATGGATAGATCATCCAGACAGAAAATCAACAAGACAATAGTGGCTTTCAATGACACACTGGACCAGATGGATCATACATATATATATATATATATATATATATATATATATATATTCAGAACATTCCATCCATCCCAAAACTGTGGAATATACATTCTTTTCAAGTGTACATGGGAACATTTTACAAAATAGGTCACAGGTCTCAATAAATTTTAAAAAATGAAATCATATAATGCACCTCTTCTGCACACAAAAGTATGTAACTAGAAATCAACGACAGGAAAAACCTGGAATGAACACAAATACATGGAGGTTAAATAACATACTACTAAACAATGAATAGGTCAACCAAGAAATCAAAGAAAAAGTCAAAAAGTACACAGAGCAAATGAAAATGAAAATACAATGGTCCAAACTCTTTGGGATACAGCAAAACCTGTCATAAGAGAAAAGAATATAGCAATACAAAGCCAGCAGAAGGAAGGAAATAATAAAGATTAGAGAAGAAATAAATTAAATAGAAACTAAAAAAAAAAAAAAAATAGAACAGATCAGTGAAACCAGGATCTGGTTCTTCAAAAAATATCAATAAAATTGATGAACTTCCAGCCAGATCTATCGAGGAAAATAAAGAGAGGGAACTGAAATAAAATAAAAAATGAAAGATAAGAAATAATAACCAACACCACAGAAATACAAAGGATCATAACATAGTATTATGAAAAAATTTTGCCAACAAATCGGAAAACCTGGAAAACATGGATAAATTTCTAGAAACATATAACCTACCAAAACTGAAGCATAAAGGAATAGAAACTTGAACAAACCAATTAGTAGCAATTAATTTGAATCAGTAATCAAAAAAAACTCCCAACAAACAAAAGTCCAGGACCAGACAGCTTCACAGGCAAACTTTACCAAATATGTAAAGAAGAGTTAATACCTATTCTTTTCAAATTATTCCCAAAAATAATAGAGGAAGAAAGCTTCTAAATTCCTTCTATGAGGCCAGCATTACCCTGATACCAAAACCAGATAAAGACACTGCAAAAAAGAAAACTATAGGACAATATCTCTGATGAGTATAATGCAAAAATCCTCAACAAAGTATTAGCAAACCAAGTCCAACAACACATTTAAAAAGTCACTCACCACGGGGCGCCTGGGTGGCGCAGTCGGTTAAGCGTCCGACTTCAGCCAGGTCACAATCTCGCGGTCCGTGAGTTCGAGCCCCGCGTCAGGCTCTGGGCTGATGGCTCAGAGCCTGGAGCCTGTTTCCGATTCTGTGTCTCCCTCTCTCTCTGCCCCTCCCCCATTCATGCTCTGTCTCTCTCTGTCCCAAAAATAAATAAACGTTGAAAAAAAAAATTTAAAAATAAAAAGTCACTCACCAATATCAAGTGGAATTTATTCCAGGATACAAGGGTGATTGAATAGTCTCAAATCAATCAACATTATATATCACATCAACAACAGAAAGGATAAAACCCATGTGATCATTTCAACAGATGCAGAAAAAGCATTTAATTAAATATAACATCCATTCACGATAAAAACCCTCAACAAAGTAAGTCTGGAGGGAGCATATCTCAACATAATAAAGGCCGTGTGTGAAAAACGTACAGCTGACATCATACTACCCAATGGTGAAAAACTGAGAGCTTTTCCCGTAAGGTCAGAAACAAAACAAGGATGTTCACTTTCACCACTTTTATTCAATGTGTACTGGAAGTCCTAGCCACAGCAACCAGATAAGCAAAATGCCTTTTAAGGCATCAAATTGGTAAGTTAGATATAAAACTGTTGTTATTTGCAGATGACATGATACTGTGTATAGGAAACCCTAAAGACTCCACCAAAACTGATGGAACTAATAATTCATTCAGTAAAGTCACAGGATATAAAATCTACCCACATAAATCTGTTGTATTTCTATACAGTAATAATGTAGTAGTAAGAGAGAGAAATTAAGAAAATAATTTAATTATTTGTAATTGCACCAAAGGGAATAAAATAGGAATAAACTTAACCAAGAAGGTGAAAGACCTGTACTCTCAACACTATAAAATGTTGATGAAAGAAATTGAAGATGACACAAGCAAGCAGAAAGATATTCCATTCCCATGGATTAGAAGAAAAAATTATCAAGATGTCCATACTACCCAATGCAATATACAGATTAATGCATTCCCCATCAAAATATCAACACCATTTTTCACAGAACTAGAAAAAATAATCCTAAAATTTGTATAGAATCACAAAAGACCTAAAATAGCCAAAGGAATCTTAAAAAAAAAAAAAAAAAGAGCAAAGCTGGGGATATCACAATCACAGATATCAAGATATACTACAAAGCTGTAGTAATCAAAACAATATAATACTAGCATAAAAATAGATACACACATCAATAGAACAGAATAGACAGCCCACAAATAAACCCACACTTTTATGATCAACTAATCTTTGACACAAAAGACAAGAATATACAATAAGATAAAAGCAGTGTCTTCAACAAATGGTGTTGGGAAAACTGGACAGCTACATGCAAAAGAATGAAACTGGACCACTTTCTAACACCATACACAAAAAAAACCTCAAAGTTTTCCAAAGAACTAAATGTGAGATCTGAAACCATAAAAATCCTAGAAGAAAGCACAGGCAGTAATTTATTTGACATTGATCACAGCAACATTCTTCCACATGTCTCCATTGGCAAGGGAAACAAAAACAAAATTAAACTATTGAATCTACCCCAAAAGGGGCACCTAGGTGGCTAAGTTGGTTAAGCATCTAACTCTTGATTTTGGCTCAGGTCATGATCTCACAGTTTATGGGATGGAGCCCTGCATGGAGCTCTCTGCACTGACCATTCAAAACCTGCTTAGGATTCTCTCTGTCTCTGTCTCTGTCTCTCTCTCTCTCTCTGTCTACCCCACCCCTGCTCGTTTTCTCTCTCTCTCAAAATAAAAAAGAAACTATACCAAAATAAAAAGCTTTTGCACATCAAAGGAAACCATTATCAAAACAAAAGACAACCTATTTAATCGGAAATGAAAATTATAAAGGATGTATCTGATAAGGAATTAATATCTAAAATATGTAAAGAACTTACACAACTCAATGCCAAAAAAATAAAATTATAATAATAATCCAATTTAAAAATCAGCAGAGGACATGAATAGACATTCTTCAAAGAAAACAAACAGATAGCCAACAGATACATGAAAAGATGCTCAACATCACTAATCATCAAGGAAATGGAAACCAAAATCACAATGAGATATCTCCACACCCTCATCATAATGGCAAAAATCAGAAAGATAAGAGATAGGAAATGTTGGCAAGGATGAAAAGAAAAAGAAACACTTGTGCATTCTTGGTAGGAAGGCAAGCTAGTGCAGCCACTGTGGAAAACAGTGTGAAGTTCCTCAAAAAAAAATAAAATAAAAATAGTTACCATATGATCTAGTAATTCCACTACTGGGTATTTACCCAAAGAGAATGAAAACACTGCTTCAAAAAGATATATGCACCTCTATGTCATTGCAGCATTATTTACAATAGTGAAGATATTAAAGAACTCAAGTGTCCATCCATAGAAGAATGGATAAAGAAGATGTGGTATGTGTGCATGTGTGTGTGTGTGCGTGTGTGTGTGTATAATGGTATATACATATATACATACATATATATATAATGGAATACTACTCAGCTGTAAAAAAGAATAAAATCTTGCTGCAATAAAATCTTGCCTTTGCAACAACATGGATGGGTCTAGAGGATATAACACTAAGTGAAATAAGTCAGAGGAAGACAAAATGCCATGACTTTATTCATATATGGAATTTAGGAAACAAAAAAAATGAACAAGGGGGAAAAAATAGAGAGTCTATTAAATATAGACTATCAGACTACTAAATATAGAGGAGGTTGCCAGAGGTGAGCAATAGATGAAGAGGATTGAGTATACTTATCTTGATGAGCACTGAGTAATGTACAGAATTGATGAATCATTGCATTGTACACCTGAAGCTAATATAACACTGCATGTTAATTATACTTGAATAAAAACATGATAAGATCCCTTTTTGTGATTTGAATCCCCTGTTTCTAGAAACAAAAACAAACAAACAAAAAAATGTATGTTCCAGTGGGACAAAGATTTTCAATTGTAAGGAGCAAGACCATTTCTGATGGCTGCTTCAGAGCACATCTCCAGAGGTTGCTCTTCCACAGGGATCCTGGGAAGGCATCTCTTGGAATTGTGCATTGCACTATCTCTGGAGCCACCAAGCTGACTCTGAAATTACTGTGCCATAATTTAAAGTCTTTAAAAATCCAAACCATGGTACTCTTTTATTGTAGAAGTTGTAGGCAATTATTTTGTGGTAAATAAGCAAAATTATCTTCACAAACCTAAGGAAAAGATAAAATTTATGGAAGAACACAGCAGGAAGAAAAGAAAGTCTTCACTCAAGTCTGAGATTAAGAAACCAAGATTACTCCCCTGTTTCTGGAATACTCTCGTACCCCATTTCTCTTCCTTTCCACACATTAGTTTTATTATTAATTCTCTCTGCAGATTGTTTTTTTCCAGTTCTCTCTAGATACAGTTCTCTATGCATTCCAAGTAAAGTGCCAAAATTCACTGGCAATTCTTTTAATATAGTTTCAAATTTCTAAAAGAAGCAATTGAGGTAATTGAGCTTGGATCAGGTGTCTACTTCAACTGTGGCCAAAAAGCAGGTTTAAATAAGCCCATGTTTTCTCAACTGGAATTCTGGTAGCTAAAACAGAAACCTCAATGAGAAAGATGCATGAGATGAAAAGAAAATTCTGGATATCATAGGACACTGGAAATATATAATATATATAAATTTAAGCTCATTTTCTTTACCAAATATAAACCAACAACTTCTTTTAACATGTGTATCATAAGACTGTTCTAAGTACAGCAAACATATTTGTATATATTTATCATATAATTCTCATATCAAACATATGATTTAAGTATAATTATTTTCCTCATCTTACAGATGGTTAGTCAAGGTTTAGAATGTTTAATTCATTTTCATGAAGTCACATAGCTAACAAGTAGCTACTTCTCCTATTACTCTGATCTGTCATTGCCATTTCTCTGAGAGGCGGGGGGGGGGGTTGCTTTTCGGTCTTTTAATCTCTTGAAACCCCTAGTCCAGTGTTATAGATAGAGCAAATAAACAAATTTCAGTCTTTACGTTGTAAATACAATATGGTTTGAAGTTCACAGGGAGGTATGTGTAGGTTGGCCTTTTGTGAGAACGTTAAAACCGCTATATTGGAGTTTAGAGATTGTCCTGCTTCACAAATGAGCAATTCTACCAAGTGAGCTGCAGTAGATAGCCAATTCATTTTATTTCCAAAACATTTCAAATAAATAACAAATTATAGCACGTTTCTGTAAAATAGAACATTTTTGTTTTCCCTAACGTGTTGTTTGACTATTCTTTTTTGTATTAATTTATTAGGAATAGTTTCAATTCATTGTTGAAAAGATAATTTTTTTTTTTAATTTTTTTTTCAACGTTTATTTATTTTTGGGACAGAGAGAGACAGAGCATGAACGGGGGAGGGGCAGAGAGAGAGGGAGACACAGAATCGGAAACAGGCTCCAGGCTCCGAGCCATCAGCCCAGAGCCTGACGCGGGGCTAGAACTCCCGGACCGCGAGATCGTGACCTGGCTGAAGTCGGACGCTTAACCGACTGCGCCACCCAGGCGCCCCGAAAAGATAATTTTTATTAGTCAATCAACCGAATCATGGAAACTAAGGAATTATTTTGAAAGAATATTTTCAGAACTAATGAAATATTTCAATGCAATATCCAATTACATGATTTAAAGAACAAATTTCTCTTTGCTTAAATGCTGATAGAATTTACTAGGGATTTACTATAATATTTGCTAAGATTAGATGAGCAGGTGTGGCATGTTAGATTTCATTAATGTTAGTGACCACCTGCAGTTTTTAACTTGAATGCCATTCAAATATATTTTTCCAACATTTATTTCATCCATATTCTCCACAGACCATCAGAGAAATGTTATCATTAACCAGAAAGGGAGTTATTGTAAAGAGTATGTACAGAAACTGACCGAGGCAGTATCATGACGTTCAATTGGTTTGACTGTAACCAGGGCAGTAGAAATCAAATTGGATTCCTAAATGTTTGATCTCATCTACTTCTGAAGACAACAGCAGTGGGGGCAGGGAGGTAGACTGTGAGTGGTCCGCCTGATTGATGGCCTGTTCTCAACTTCTATGATGTGAGCAAAAGTCAATCTGACCAGCCAATGAATATCCTGAGAGACATTAATCACGCAGTGTTAGGGCCAGAAGGGACCTGAGGGATCACCAGGTAAATGCCCTCTCTTAATAATTTAGTAAACCCGGTCTCAGAGAGATTGCATTTTACTCAAAGTTTCACTTTGAGTTATTGGAAAAGCCAAACTGAAACTTCATATGTCCTGACTCTAAACTACTGTGCTTTCCAATTAGCCATTTTTGATTCCAGGGGTTAGAGCATGGGAGGGAAGAGCTGAGGAAGGGATGGAGCAGGGAGGAAAAAAAAAAAAGAAATGCTATTTAAAGGATGTTGGTGTCCTGTGATGTTTTAATAAGAGCTTAAATTTTACTTGGTGTTCTACCTATGATAAGTCTACCTAAATATTTACATACAAGAGCCTAAGAAATAATCACAGGAGGCTATAAGTTAATTCCATTTTCTCAAGAGCAACTGAAATCCCATTCAATTAATTCCTTCATCATAATGTGGTTATACCTTTTGTTGAAGATATGCCTATATTATCTTTTTTGCATTAATATGAAACCTTCATTTATTCAGTGGTATTTTTGAGCTGGCTTATATCTGGCAGAGTTAAATTTTCAGGAATTCTGTGAGCTAGTTATTAAATCCAGGCGTTATTAAAACTTAAATTATATAAACTTATAACAAAATAAATTATGTTAAAATCATAGAGAATGAATACTCAAAACTCATAATTTCCTGTTTATTTTACTATTATTTTACTGGTAACTATTGTTCACTCTTTACTATTATCTATTCCACTATTATTTTTGAGGTTAATTATGTCAACTGCCGTATGATACAAATACTACATAATATAGTATGCTACACAAATCCCATCCCAACTTTTTATTCAGTCATATATGTTTGATAGCCTGAAATCAGCCACAGTGAGAGTATTTATATAATGGAAATCAGCAAACACTATGAAACAGGGTTACATATACCAGCACACAACTGTTTATAATCCACCTATACTGCACCTTGCATTTTGGAGTGCTGAGACCTCAAGCCCACTACCACTTCCAATGAAAAGTCTTAACTTACCCAACACATTTGGTTGGGTAAGTTTTTTCTAGCTGGCTGAGACATGCTTGGGTATTTACTCACAAGTTGTGGTAGCTCGATACAGTGGCAAGAGACTGGACTATGGAGGCAGAGAGATAAAAGTTCCAATGTAAGTCAGGACTTTAGTGGGCAGTCCTATGGCAAAAGTGTCTTGCCTCCTTTTGGGTAAGATAAACAAACAACAAACAGTGCCCTCATTGGAGTTTTCCATTGCCTTTGTGACCCATGTTGTATTACCTAGTAAACTTCGAATCAATTAAAAATAACTAAATAAGCGGTGCCTGGTTGGCTCAGTCAGTTAAGCATCCGATTCTGGATTTCAGCTCAGGTCATGATCTCATGGTTTGTGAGTTCGAGTCTCACTTCTGGCTCTGCTCTAACAGCATGGAGTCTGCTTGGGATTCTCTCTCCCTCTCTCCCTGCCCCTTCTCCACTTATGCTGTCTCTGACTGTCTCAAATAAATACACTTTAAAAAATAAAATAAAATAAAATAAAATAAAATAAAAATAAATAAAAAGGTCTTTGTTCAGCCCCACTGCCGAGTGACCTTTTCCCAGCTCCCTCTCCCCAGGCCAGCATGATTGTGCATGTGTTCATATGGACCTTCTATTTCATATTATAAATATAAATAAACAAAGGAAGACACCGTCCCCCACAAATTTTTCTCTTAACCTTCCAGAGTTTAGTTTCTTATACAAAATATAAGAGTATAATAATACCTGTATCATAGTGTTCTTTTAAAGGTTAAAGAAGACAAATAACATAAAACGCTTGAAACATTGGTTGAATTCGTACACAATTAATAAACACCAGTACATCCTTTTTATTGCATAGCAACCACAAAATTTTCTATATATCCACAAATAGTAGCAGCAACAGCAAAAAATCCTTTCTAGACCAGACCCATGTTCATGAATTTGGATTTGAATCCAGGCTGGTGTGAGCACAGTAGGATAGGATTTGACTGAAAATTTACCACAGAAGTCACAGCCAGGTAAGGAGCCACAATCTAAATACTAACAGCACAATGTGGAGCCCTGCGATGAAGTAGACCAGACCCACTGAGTCCATGTGGTACATTAAAACATGGCCTTACAG
This sequence comes from Lynx canadensis, assembly GCF_007474595.2. Classification (NCBI taxonomy): domain Eukaryota; kingdom Metazoa; phylum Chordata; class Mammalia; order Carnivora; family Felidae; genus Lynx; species Lynx canadensis. Next base: position 129,523,389 of record NC_044306.2, on the reverse strand, counting down.
TAGCTCCATCAAAGCGTGAACGCGCTGCCAGCCTACTTCTCAAACGTCATTCCTCCCACAAGTATATTAAAGTGTTTGCCCTGTCAATCCTTGTGATGTTTTATCCCCACAGAGTCACTCTATTTACAGAACTATGCATAGTGAAAAAACAGATTTATGAAAATGTCATTGAAGTTTTTTTTTTTTTCCCCTCAAATAAGTACCCAGGAGGTTTTTGAAAGGGCTCTTAAACCAGCCATTGTTCTAGAACAATACTATGTGTTTCAGAGAAGAAAAGGAAAAAAAAAAGCCAGTTGATAAGGATTCAGACATAGAGTTTTTCTTCAGAAAAAGTAAATTGCCACAGAAACACACTATAGAGAATATTATACTTGAAGGGATTTCTACACTTCCAGTCAGAGAGGATCTGACTTCACTAACTGATGTTGATGTGGTCATTGGCATCACACTGACAAAGAAAACACTGTGTACATTCAGGGGTAAACCTAGCTCTAGCAGTGAGGCAGGATGTATTTGAGACATGAATGCATCAGGGCCTGCGAGGAAATGGGCAGAAGTCCTTCGGAATGCAGCTCAGCCCTGAAAAAGATAAAAGGAGGATTGGGAGAGAGTGGATAGAGAGGGAGAAGGCGAGGGCCAGGGAGGAAGGAAAGGAGAAGCAAAGGGCTACAAAATGGTTAAGGGAATAGCTTTGGTTATGGGTCAAACATATCTTAAATTACTGCTCATTTCCAAGCCCCAGTCCCTATATAAAAACGAATAATTGGAAGTTTCTCTAAAAATTTTATCCCTTCCCTTTTCTCCTTGAGGCCCCTCCATCTCAGAGAAGGCTTTTGTGTTTGAACTTAAGGCTTCTGACCTAGAGCTCCCACCTGCCAGAGCATTCCTGCTGAAGAACCTAACCTGAATCATTCAAGCAGCTGGGCAAATACACCCATGTTTATACTCCCACTCCATTTCAATTCAGGCCAAGTAGGCAATCAATACAGAGTGTAAAATAACAAGAGCATGCTTGGATACACTTGTCTCCATAGGCCCGTGTTACCACCTCCTGAACAGGCTCCAATGGTGGTGATATTTCCACAATGAAAAAAATCACCACCACTTACTGTGCCCACTTGGAAAGTCATTGTTAGCTGACCTGGTCCATGGTTGTCGAGAGTCCTGCTAATCCTCCCTTATAGAACATTGATCCCTGATGTGTGGGACTAGTGTTGTTATGCCCAGAATTTGCGATCCCCAAAGACCACTAGGGAGCCAAGTCCGATGCAAAAGCAAAGAGCCTTTATTCGAGCTAGCTCGAGCTCAATCCCCTACCTGCACCTAGGCAGCGGTGAGATACCGGGGAGAGAGAACAAGTTTCAAAAGGACAAAGGTTTTATTGGGGCCTAGGGGCAGTTGGTGAGGTAATGGCTGTGGCCTCAGCCGATTGGCTGGGGAAGGGTCTGAGTCCTGTTAGGCAGGTGAGGGGGGCTGTGGGTTACTCAAGGGGAGGAGGTGTGGTCCAGGTGAAGGACACAGAACAAGATGGAGTGGGCCGGCGTAGGCCCGCCCTTTCAGTGTGAGTTTTATTGTTTTTATTTTTCTTATCAATAATGTATAAAATGAAAATATACTAGTTCAGGAATTCTTCCAAATTTGTGTATAATATGTTTGTAAAATATATATTCATTCATTTCCATTAAAGCAAAGACTTTTAACTTAAGCCTTAAATAATTTCCTGATCAGAGATACACTTAGTGGTTTTTGAAACATTTGAAAGAGCTATGGCAGTGAGTGGTGCAGATTCTAGTGTCTGTTTACAAACTGCAGTGTGGGCCATCATGTCTCGATCCTTTGTTTTTATCTGAGATCTGAGCTGTTTGAATTGTAGTGTAAACTTGACATGATAAGACTGCAATAGGGGCGCCTGGGTGGCGCAGTCGGTTAAGCGTCCGACTTCAGCCAGGTCACGATCTCGCGGTCCGTGAGTTCGAGCCCCGCGTCGGGCTCTGGGCTGATGGCTCGGAGCCTGGAGCCTGTTTCCGATTCTGCGTCTCCCTCTCACTCTGCCCCTCCCCCGTTCATGCTCTGTCTCTCTCTGTCCCCAAAATAAATAAACATTGAAAAAAAAATTTAAAAAAAAAAAAAAAAGACTGCAATAAAACCACTTGAAATAGTTTATAGGATGAAAGGATCCTATAAACAACCATAAACTCCAAAAGCACTGATTGGATTTTCCTTTGTAAACAAAAACTGGAGTTTGGGTATAGAGAATAAGATAAAGAGCTCCTTTCTGTCAGTTTAAAGCTCTTAGGGGATCTCTGTGTGTGCAATATTCTAATACTATTAAAATTGTGTGTGTGAGGGGTACCCAGTATGTAGTGCATGATTCTAGGAAAAGATTTGTTCACGTCAGTAGTGTTCAGTTCTAAGCTTTATTCTGTATTTATCACTTTTAATATATTGGACAAAACAACAATTACCCTTTAGACTCTCCCTTAATAAAATGACAATAAATGATATCTCCCCATTTTGGTTAACTAAGTTACAGAGTCGAGGCTCACAGAGATTTAAATTACTATGCAAATGGAAACTCTCAATATCTCTATCAATTGAAATCCCCACCATGTACTTAACTTTGATAAAAGACCCCATGTGAAGCCACTGGGATTCACCTGCTGCAGATCTTCAGACCTCCTGTGTCAGGCTGAAAAGGGAAAGGTCACTCCTTAAAATTCTTATTGTAGTTAAAAATGGTTAAGAACTTCAGATGTGTCATATTTTTCCATTCAGCTTGAATTTGATGAGTAAAGGAGAAGCTCATGTAGGAGTAGTGTTTAACTCTGTTCCATTGATCATCTTTTAATGGATTTTTTTTCTAAGAACGTTTATGAAGGAGAGAGAGAGAAAAGTTAACATATCAACTTTCTGAGCACCTATACTTTTTAAAAGAAATATGAATCGTAACAAGAGGTAAATCTACTTTTCTTAACTAGTGGGTATGTGCAAGGTAAGATTATTTATAACAAATATAGAAACACATTAAAGGTTCATCCATACTATCCTCTTACTCTAAACTCCTAGAGTTGCTACATTCTACAGTTGGTAAATTAAAGTATCTAAAATGACTTACATTTATTAAGAGTGCTAAAAATGTCACTACTGAGCATTTCAGTTTCTAGAGATGCTGGACTAGTATGTTGCAAACTATTTTGTTAGTGGATATATCTTTTTTTTTTTTTTTTTAAGATTTGTTTTAGATCAGTGGTAAATTCACAGCAAAATTGAAAGGGAAGTAAGAGACTTCCCACACACCTCTGCCCCCATACATATATAATCTCCCCATTATCAACATCTCCCACCAGACTGGTACATTTTGTACCAATGATGAACCTGCATTGATACATCATAGCCACCCAAGGTCCACAGTTTACGTTATGGTTCACTCTTGGTACTATACATTCTATACATTTAGACAATTGTGAAAGGATGTGTATCCATTACTATAGTACAGAGTATATTCACTGCCCTAAAAATCCTCTGTGTTTTGCCTATTCATCCCTCCTTTGGCTCTAATTCCTAGCAGCCATTGATTTTTTTTTTAACATCTCTATAGTTTTGCCTTTTCCAGAATGTCACATAGTTGGAATCATACAGTGTTTAGCCTTTTCAGATTGACTTCTTTCACTTAATAATGTGCATTTAAACCCCTCCCCGTCTCTTCATGGCTTGACAGCTCATTTTAGCACTGAATAATATTCCATTCTCTGGAATAGTTTATTTATCAATTCACTTACTGAAAGACACCTGGGTTGCTTCCAAGTGTTAATAATTATGAACAAAGCTGCTCTAAACATCTATGTGCAGGTCTTTATAAGTTTTCAACTTCTTTGAGTAAATACCAAGGAGCATAATTGCTGGATCATATGGCTACAGTATGTGTAGTCTCATAAGAAACTGCCAACTGGCTTCCAAAGTGGATAGACCATTTTTCATTCCCAACAGCATTGAATGAGAGTTCCTGTTGCTACACATCTTTGCCAAACTTTGGTGTTATCAGCATTCCAGAATCTGGCCATTCAAACAGGTATGTAGTGGTATCTCACTCCTCTTTTAACACACATTTCCAAGGTGCCTGGCTGGCTCAGTTGGTTAAGTGTCAGAGTCTTGATTTTGGCTCAGGTCCTGATCTCGCAGTCATGATCTCCTGCTCATGAAATTGAGCTCCGCGTTGGGCTCTGTGCTGAGTGTGGAGCCTGCTTGGGATTCTCTCTCTCCCCCTCTTTGTCTCTGCCCCTCCCCTCCCAAAATAAATAAATATTTTTTTAAATACACATTTCCCTGATGACATATAATGTGGAATATCTTTTCATAAGCTTATTTACCATCTGTACATCATTTTGGTGAGGTGTCTGTTAAGAACTTTGGCCCATTTTATAATCAGGTTATTTGTGTTCTTATTGTTGAGTTTTAGGAGTTCTTTATATAGTTCAGATAACTGTTCTTCATCAAGAATGAAATCTTTTGCAAATACTTTATCCTTGTTTGTGGGATTCTCTTGATACTGTCTTTCACAGAGCAGAAGTTTTCAATTTTAATCAAGTCCTGCTAATCAAATGTTTATTTTGCAGATTGTGCCTTTGGTGTTGTTTCTAAAAAGTCATTACCAAATTCCAGGTCATGTAGATTTTCTAACATTTTATCTTCTAGGAGTATTACAGTTTTGCATTTTACAATTAGGTCTATGATCTATTTTGAGTTAAGTTTTATGAAGGATGTAAAGCCTGTACCTACATTCATTTTTTTGCATATGGATGTCTGATCTGGCACTATTAGTGGAAGAGAGTATCTTTTCTCCATTGCTTTGACCTTGCAGCTTTGTCAAAGATCCCTTGACTATATTTATGACAGCCTATTTCTGGGCACTGTATTATTCCACTGATCTATTTGTTCTCTCACAAATACCACACTGTCCTGTTTACTGTTACTTTATAGGAAATCTTGAAGTCAAATAGTGTCAGTCTTCCAACTTTGTTCTACTCCTTCAATATGGTTAGATATTCTATTAGATCAATTAATAGTAAGGAAAAAAAAATTTAACTGTAAATAAAAGTTTTTATTTTGCCTTCATTTATTCCTTCTCTGACATTTTCCCTTCTTCATGTGCAAGTTGATGTGCTATTTTCTCTTCCCTCTAAACAGCTTTTAACATTTCATGCAAGTGACGACTACTGGCAACAAATTCCCTCAATTTTTGTTGGAGAACATATTTCTCCTACACTTTTGAAAAATAATTTCAGAGTACAGAATTCTAGATTGGTAGGCTTTTTTTCTCTCAACAATTAAATATTTTACTCAACCTTCTTCTTGCTTGAATGTCTTCTTAGGAGAAGTCATATGCAAATCTTATCTTTCTCTATATTTAAGGTGATTTAGTCTCTAGCTTCTTTCAGAATTTTTTCATTATCTTTAATTTTTTGTGGTTCAAAGATAATAAGCCTCCATGTTATGTTTTGGCATTTATCCTGCTTGGTGTTCTCTGAGCTTCCCACATCTTTGGCTTGGTGTCTGACATTAACTTGCAGAAATTCTCAGGCATTATTGTATCAATAGTTTATCTCTCCCTTTTTCTCTTTCTTCTCCTAGTATTCCCATTATGCATTTTATTCCTTTGCCATTGTCCTGCAGCCCTTGTATATTCTGCTGTGCACTTTTTTTCCCAATCTTTTTCTTTTTGCTTTTCAGTTTTGGGAGTTTCTATTGATTTATCCTAAAGCTTAGAGAAACGTGCCTCGGCTGTGTCCTATCTACCAGTCAGGCCATCAAAAGTGTTACTTCTGTTGTTTTTGTTTTTTTAAACTATTTTTAACATTTCTTTTTAGTTTCTTCTTAGGATTTCCATTCCTCTGCTTACAACGTCCATCTGTTTTCACATGCTGTCTACTTTGAACATTAAAGCTCTTAGAATATCTATTATAGTTGTTTTAAGTACTTAATCTTATCCTTGCTATGTCTGTTCTGATGCTTGCTCTATTTCTTCAAATTTTGGGTTCTGCCTTTTGGCATGCCTTGTAATTTTTTGATAGCCAGGCATGATGTAGCGAGTAAAAGGAATTTCTGTAAATAAACTTTTAGTAATGCAGTGATGAGGTTTGGGGGAAGCTAAGCGTGCTTGGTTTATGATTAGATTTCAGTCTTTTAGCAAGTCTATGCCTCTGGATTCACAAGTACTTCTCAGGTTTTTTCCTCCCTCACCTTAGGTGAAACAGATGGTTAGAATAGGCTGTTGCTTTGTATTTCTCTTCTCTCACTGGGAATGCAAGAACTGACTGATGTTGGCTATTTCCTTCCCTCAGGTCAGTTAGGCTCTGATAAACTCCTAGCAAGTTAGGCTTTTAATTAACTAGTTTCCCATGTGGGTAGAACTTGTTAAGAACAGAGTATCTGGGTATTTCAAATGGTTGCTTTTTATTTTCCCTTGCAAGACAATGAAGGATTTTTCTATGGTATATACAGTGAGAACCTGCTCTACATCCTGGAGATAAACCTCAAAATGTGTGGATGTTTCACCATGACTAGGTTCTTTTGGAGTTTTTAATTCTCAGACTTGTCCACTCTGAGCTTCCAGCACTTTGTCAGTTATAGATCTGGTTTTCCTACTTTGAGTCTGGCTCCCATGGAGGTTTCAGGTCCTGAGTTTCTTCTCTCATAAATTGTGGTTTTCTGTATTTGCCTGTCAGTATCTCCAGTTCCAGGGCTTTTCCCTGTGACCTCACTTCATGACCTAGCGATCCATGAAGGCAACTAAGAGTTGGGAAACAGGAGATTTGAGGGAAGGTAAATGAACAGATTTAAGCCCAAGAATTAGAATTATCTTTCTCCCTGAAGCATTTGCCAGTTTGTAAGAAACAGCCAATAAGGCGAGAAGCATAGCAGTTTCCAGCAGTCTCAAAGAGCTGAGGACATAAAAATTGGAGTTTAAGTCCTACCAGGATGAAGGTCCCATGGTAATTATCTTAGATTTTCAGTTGGTGCTCCTGAGTAAAAATATAGTATTAAGGCAAAATAAGAAATAGGCAAAATTAGTCAGAAACCCTGTATCGGATCAATTCAATGTTAGCTTGTACAGCAAGTCTCTCCCTAGCCTAAAGTAAATCCTCATTAGAAAGATAACATCTTCAGAGCCTCAAATGATCTCAAGAACTATTTTAAATATGCATTGGTTGGTATTCAATGAAAATACATCAAAATAAATAAGAATCAAAAGAAAGTAAGAGATCAGTTAAACTTAGGAAAAATGTCAATGAAATATAAAAGAAGTACACAATATGGAAAAAATCACAATGACACAATTGATTCTTTGAAAAATTAACTAAAATATCTTATGGCAAGGAAGAGGAAAGGAGGAGAGGTGAAGGGAGGGGAGAAGGATAAAGATGAGTGAAAGGGCGGGCCTATGCCGGCCAACTCCATCTTGTTCTGTGCCCTTCACCTTGACCACCCCTCCTCCCCTTGAGTAACCCACCCCCCCTCACCTGCCTAACAGGACTCGGACCCTTCCCCAGCCAATCGGCTGAGGCCACAGCCATTACCTCACCAATTGCCCCTAGGCCCCAATAAAACCTTTGTCCTTTTGAAACTTGCTCTCTCTCCCCGGTATCTCACCACTGTTGGTGCAGGTAGGGGATTGAGCTCGAGCTAGCTCGAATAAAAGCTCTTTTGCTTTTACATCGGACTCGGCTCCCTGGCTGTCTTTGGGGATCACGAATTCTGGGCATAACAATGAGGAGGGGGAATGAGAGGAGGAGGAATGAAAGAAGGCAATAAAAGAGAAAAAGAGTGGAGGAGAGAGAGAGAAAAACTAAAAATTACCAGTAACAAAAATGAAAGGGGATCTTCACTGCAAGACCCAAAGATATTAAAAATATATTACATATTTTTTAAAACTTTACATCAAAAATTTTTAGTTAGAATAAAAATAGAAAAAAATTGGAAAAATCACTAATTTTGAACACTGTAACAGTTATTAAGGACCTTACTTTTCAAAAAAGAGGAAAAATTCTTCCCAGAAATCTTTCAGGTCTGAATGGCTTCTCTAAGGTATCCTTGCAAATATTTAAGAAAATGATAATACCAGTCATGCACCAATTGTTTCTAGAAAAAAAATATTAACACTTTCCACTTATGAGTTAACACTTATGAGATCAGGCTCCACACAGTGGAGAGCCTGACATGGGGCTCGAACTCATGAACTGTGAGATCATAACCTGAGCTGAAACCAAGAGTCGGACACTTAACCAACTGAGCCACCAGGTGCCCCTACAATAAAATTCTTAAAAGGTGCCATCTAAAAGAACAATAACTTTAAATATCTAGAAATATATTTAACAAAATATATGTAAGAATTTTAAATACTGAGACTAAATATCCATGTGTTGTGGGGTAAAACTAAATATTGGAAATAAGTTGTCTTTCCCAAATTATCTGTAATTTAATGTAACCACAATAAAAACCCAAACAAACTTTTGTAATTGACAAAATTATGCTAAAACTTATATTGAAATACCAAAAGGCCAAGAATCATCAAGACAATCTTGAAGAAAACAAAGTCAAAGCACTTTTACTACCAGAGATTACACTTCATTACAGTGCTCTAATATGTAAAACAGTGGGAGATTTGGCACAAAGAAAATCAAATAAATTAATGGATCAGAATAAAATATGCAGAACATAGACAGGAACACTTGATTTATGATGAAAAATTCACAAGAAAGCAGTAGGAAAAGGATAATCTTTGACCCAACAATGGTGCTGGGTAAATGGGATAGTCATATGTGAAATGGAATGTCTTAGCCCCTTATTACATCATATACAAATGTCAATGCCAACTGAGTTAACTATTATAGATTTAAAATTGAAAAATAAAACCAGAAGATTTGCATAGGTAACATGGAAAGATACTTTCTTTTTTTAATAGTGTAAGCAAATATTTCTTAAATAAAACATAGAATCTATAAACTATAAAGAAAGTATATTGATATATTAAACTACAGTGTATTGAAATATAATGTATTTAATGTGTTGAATAATACTGTAAATCACAAACCAGAAGATATGTTCAGTACATATATCTGACAAAAGATTTTATTTAAAATAAATATCTATGAGAGAGAAAGAGAGAGAAAAAAACTAATTTTAAAAAGCACAGAAAACAGGAAGGGGCACAAAAAGGAAATAAAAAGGTTAAAAAAAAACTTAAAAAACTCCAAATTCAGGCCTCAGGGAAATGTTAATTAAAACATCAATATGATACAATCACATAATCACCAGAACAGCTAAATGTAAAATAAAATACAATAGCAAGTATTGTACCATTTACCTTCCTACCAAAAATGTATATCAGTTTCAGTTTTTCCACATTCTTGCCAACATTTGATGTTGTCAACTTTTTAAGTTTTAGCTGTTCAGATGAGTGGGTAATGAAAACATATTTTGGCTTAATTTGTATCTTCTTGACTAACAAATTGAATACTTTTTCATGTGAGATAACACCTATTTTTCCAGACATACTTGTTTATACTACATTGTGCAAATAATACACAAAAACCTTTCTGACAGTGAGAACAAATCATTATAATGAAAAATAGCAAGGAAAAAAAAATCCAGTGTTTATTTCCCTTTTACTTCATGAATACACAGAAGTAAATATGTGATGAATTAATAATTTTAAGAGAAGGAAAATAAAATGAAAAGAAATTAAAAATTATAATTCTGTTTTTATTTAAGTAATGTGTTTAGTGTCCATCATTAGATAAGTGGGTAAAGATGATGTGATACACACACACACACACACACACACACATATACACACCTACAGGAATACTACTCAGCCATAAAAATAATGAGATCTTGCCATTTGTGACAACATGGATGGACCTAGAGGGTATTATGCTAAGTGAAATAAGCCAGACAGAAAAGGACAAATACCACATGATTCCACTTATATATGGAATCTAATAAAAGAAATGAATAAACAAACAAAAAGCAGAATCAGACCTATAAATACAGATAACAAACTGATGGTTGGCAGAGGGGAGGGGAGTGGAGGGATGGCAAAATGGGTGAAGGGGAATGAGAGATTCAGGCTTCGAGTTATGGAATGAATAGGTCATGGGGATAAATGGTACACTATGGAGAATATAGCCAATGCTATTGTAATAGCGTTATATGGTGACTGAAAGTAGCTGCATTTGTGCTGAGCATAGCATAACACAGAGTCACTGAATCCCTATATTGTACGCCTGAAACTAATGTAGCACGTGACAACTATATTTAAAAAACAGAATGACAAAGTCTTTTGTGATGGAACTGGACAAGTTAAAATATTACAACTTTCCCACCTTTTTTAAAAATTTATTAAGGTTTATTTAAAATTTAAAGTTTATTGTGTAAGCTGTATGTCAGTTTTATTTTTGAGAGTCTAAAGTTAGTTCTTTATAGCTTCATGAGAGGTCTGTGAGATCCACAGCATATTAACTGTTAAATCGTTTGGGTGCCTGGGTGTCTCAATTGGTTGAGCATCTGAGTCTTGGTTAACACTCAGGTCATGATCACACAGTTTGTGAGACTGAGCCCACACTGTGCTCTGTGCTGGCAGTGCAGAGCCTGCTTGGGATTCTCTCTCTCTCCCTCTCTCTCTGCCCCTCTGCCACATGCTCTCTCTCTAAATAAATAAATAAATAAACTTAAAAAATTAAACTAAAAAACTCATCAAGTGGTGTTAATATACCCACTACTGATCTCTTCGTACTAGTTCACTCAAAAAAAGATTATTTACACTGTTTGAAAGCAGCTCATATACACATACACAGCTTATTTACACATATTTACAGCTTATAAAAATATAAGACTCAGTAGAAAATAAAACAGAACAAACATATCATTTTCCAGGCTATACTTTAAAGGAACAACCTAAAATAATGCAAAAAATCCCCCAAAGACAAAATATTTTGTCCCTTCTTTCTGATTATTCTTGTTTATGAATGATTTTAGAAAATGAGTCTACCTGGAAATATCTTTTAATGCTAAATATTATGTTAATACAATATAAATAGGACTATCATTTTTACTTCTTGGGTTTCAAAGACTTTTATAGAGTCTACTTACAATTCTCATTAGTAAACTGTAGAAAATATGTGTGTAGTTATAACAGCTAGGTAACTAAACAACAAACTTCCTTATAATCTCATTTACTATTAATTAAGGTATTCCCTGGAATAAAATGAGTGTTTCTTATATTAATTAAGCAAATTTTAATGAAGAAATATTGTTAATACTTAACTTTGATTCAGACACTATCCCAAAAAACAGATTATATATATATGTATGTACACGTATAATATGTGTATACTTGTTATTTCATCCACTCAAAATATGTATTTAACAACAGCTGTCACAAATGCTGGGAACTATACATACAAGTCTTCATGGACCCTATGGTTTAGGTAATCATAAAATCCAAACTGGATATGCCAAATTGTTATCTCTGACCTACAATATTTTCTCAGCATCTACACTTAATAGGTTGATTTGTGTGCTTTTGATCTCTTTTATTTCTAAACTAAATCGAAGAGCTATCTAGATTTTGGTTAGATATCCAGTTCTAGACTAGTGAAAATCATGACAGTCTATTCTTGACATATAACTACAGAGAAGACACATAGAAAATTTGATGCAATATCTTGCATATTTTGATTATTTGATTATATGCATATTTGATGCATATCTTGATTATTTTTTCATTATTTGACTCACCCATTTTTCATCCAGTAAGTATGATTCTGCTAAAAGTCTGTTCGAAGTTGGGATTACTGAAATATTGAAGATTCAACTCTCTTCTTTAAGGATTGTATTTCAGGGCATTTTTTGTTGAATTATGCATATGACTTAATTCTACTTTTCCTAATTTATATGTCAAAAATTAAAAAGAATTAACCAGCAGTGCACCTGTGACTCTTGACCTCAGTCAGGGTCATGAGTTCAAGCCCCACATTTGGTGTACTTACTCATAAATAAATAAATAAGTAAATAAATAAATAAGAATTAACCAGCAAGAAGCTAATCCAAATATCCTCGAGCAAATTAGAAGTAAATATAATTTTGTGGTTTTCTTGTTATAAATATTATTTTGTATACTAATCACAGAAAGTTGTGTATTCACCAAACTTGGGACTTGGAAATAGTCACAGCATACAAGATTATCAAAATGTGGTCCACAGACTATCTCTTTCAGTGTCACCCAGGTGTTTGTTAAAAATGAAGATTCCCAGGCTTCAGACCTGATAAATTAGAAACTATAAATGCATTTGTAGCAAAGCTAGCAATAAAATTTATGTTTCCCAGCTTCTGTTACTATGTTTTATCCTTTCATCCTTCTTTCAATCAAAATTAAGTATCCATATTTTATGGTACAACTTTTTTAAATGTGTCAATTTCATTGTTGTTTATCAAAAAAAGGCACTGTAAAGTGAAGATAGGATCAACGTATTTCTGATTATACATATGTTGGTTGAAGCTTTTCGCTCTCTTGAATTTAGTTTAATTCCTTCATGTAGCAGAATTTGACTGTCCAAAGGTATCTGAAATACCCACATCCAGGCCTCCTAAGATTTCTCTGCAATTTAACTTGATGAAATATTTTCAAATATCTAATTTCTTGTGATTTCTTCCTAACCTTCGCCTTTGCAGTTGATTGATATGCACGTAAAAATGAAAGCATTTAGTTAAATTATTTGAATTATAGTACATTTAAGATAGCAAAATTTTCAAGAGTTGAGAAGATGGCAGAAGAATAGGGGGTCCTACGCTCTCCTCATCCCTCAAACACAGCTGGATAAATATCAAATCATTCTGAGGATCCAGGGAGTCCATCTGAGGACTGAAGAGAACACACTGCACATCCATAGTAGGAAAACGACCACCTCTCTCTCACAGAGAGGGAGTGGGGCAGAGAGAGAGACAGAGAGAGACAGAGAGAGAGAGAGAGACAGAGAAAGCCTGTGCATGAGATTGCACAAGAAAAACTTCTCCCCAAAAGTATTAATTGGGAAGATAAGAGAGGCTGACTACCACAAGTTTTAATACACAGCAGAGCAGAAAGTCTGAAGTTTTAGAAGTCTGCACCATCATCAGGGTTGTGCCTGGAGGGCTCGGTGGTGCTCCGGTGGAGAAGGAGGGCAGAAGCCTGGGAGCAGGCAGGGCAGTGTGGTCTGAGGATCCCCCGGCTTGCACAGGAAGAAACAGTTCCCCTTCTTGGGGTGCATTTGGGAGAGGCGGCATGGCCTTTTGAGGGACAAAAGAACTTGCAGCTCCAAAGTGCTGCACTGTTCACTAGCATTGGAACAAAGACACCCACCGCCGAGGGCAACAAACCTTGATACAGGGTTTTTGCTGGGCTTTACCATAAACTCTGAACTGATGCACAATCACGCAACCACTAAAAAGTGGTTTGGGGACAAATTGGCACCAGCCACAGTGCAGTAAGACCCTCCCCCAGAGGATCAGTCCCTAAAATTTGGAGTTTTGAAACGCAAGCCATGTGCCTGAGATAAAATACAGGAGTGCTGTGCCTCTGGCAGGCACACAGCTCAGGCAGGGTGAAGGCAGGCATCTGACAGAAGCTGGGGACACAAGAGGGATGGTTGTTTGCTCTTCTGTGAGGGCTTCCTGATGAATGGTGGGCACAAACCTCCACTCCAGGGAGGAGAGAGCAGGGCGACATCATTTCCACTCCCACCCATCAGCACTGACGGACTTCAGTGAGCAATACAGAGCCACCCAGTGGAGGCCTGAGCTGCTTACAGGAAGCCCCCTGTCCCTGTGCCCTGCAGTTGCATCTCCTTTCGGGCAAGTTGGCCTGAGAATCAGTGCAGCAAGTTTGTCCCTGAGAAGACCAGCACAAACCCCTCACAGCCACCAAATATACTCGTCATAGAGTGCTGCAAAGCTTCAGCTCTACAGAAAATAGGATCTAGCTGCTGCTGCTGCTGCTGCTGCTGCTGCTTGTATCTAATTAGCAGACCAAAACACACCTAGTTAAAATTCACCACACAGTAGACAAGGTCCAAACAACCACCACTGCAGGCAAGGAGAAACTCTGCAGAGGACTGACCTGAAGGAAGCAGCAGCAAAAACACAACAGCAGAGTGTATATTCGAGAAACACTCCCTAAAGCACCAGGCCCAAAACAGTATAGGACCACTTCTAAATACAGCCATTATTCTCAGGAGCAAGAATATAACAGGCTTTCCTAACAATCACACACACACACACACACACACACACACACACAACAGTGAACTAGACAAAATGACAAGGCAGAGGAATTCACCCCAAAAGAAAGAACAGGAAGAAGTCACATCTTGTATTATAATCAATACAGACATAAGTAAGATACGTGAGGCAGAATTTAAAACAACAATTATAAGGATATTACCTGGGCTGCAGAAAAGCATAGAAGACACTAGAAAATCCTTTACTGCTGAGATAAAAGAACTAAAAAGTAGTCAGGCCAACCAAAATTTAAAAATGCTATAACTGAGATGCAAAACTGACTGGATCCAAATGAAAACAAGGATGGACAAAGCAGAGGAATAAGTCAGTAATAATGAAGCTGAAAAAATGAGGTAAAGAAAGCTGTTAGATCATGAATGCAGACTTAGGGAGCTCAGCTACTCCTTAAAGCATAACAACATTCATATCATAGGAGTCCCACAAGAAGAAGAGAGAGAGAAGGGGCAGAATATTTATTTGAGCAAACTAGCTGAAAACATCTGTAATCTCAGGAAGGAAGCAAATCCAAATCCAAAAAGCACAGAGAAATCCTGTTAAATTTTTAAAAAGCCAGCCATCACCAGGATGTGTCATAGTTAAATTCATGAAATACACAGACAAGGAAAGATTCCTGAAAGCAGCAAGGGGAAAAAACTTTCTAATCTACAAGGGAAGAGAGATCATGTTCACAGCAGATCTATCCACAGATATTTGGCAGGCCAGAAAGGAGTTACATAATATATTCAACATGCAGAATGGGGAAAAAATGCAGCCATGAATATTGTATCCAGCAAGGCTGTCCTTCAGAATAGAAGGAAAGATAAAGAGTTTCCTAGACAAACAAAAACTAAAGAGTCCTGTGATTACTAAACTGGCCCTGCAAGAAATATTAAATAGGACACTCTGTGTGGAGAAAAAAGACCAAAACAACAAAGACTAGAAAGGAACAGAGAACATCACCAAAAACATCAACTTTACAGGTAACATAATAGCACTAAATTCATCTTTCAATAATCACTCTGAATTTACATGGACTAAATGCTCCAATCAAAAGACAAAGGGCATCAGAATAAAGAAAAAACAAGATTCATCTATATGCTGCCTATAAGAGACACATTTTATTTATTTTATTTTTTTTTGGGGGGGGGGGACAGAGAGAGACAGAGCATGAACGGGGGAGGGGCAGAGAGAGAGGGAGACACAGAATCGGAAACAGGCTCCAGGCTCTGAGCCATCAGCCCAGAGCCCGATGCGGGGCTCGAACCCACGGACCGCGAGATCGTGACCTGGCTGAAGTCGGACGCCCAACCGACTACGCCACCCAGGCGCCCCAAGAGACACATTTTAGACCTAAAGACATCTGAAGATTGAAAGTGAGGGGATGGAGAACCATCATTCTAATGGACATCAAAAGAAAGTCAAAGTAGCCATACTTAATATCACACAAACTAGATTTTAAACCAGACTGTAACAAGAGATGAAGAAGGGCATTATATCATAATTAAGGGGTCTATCCATCAAGAAGACCTAACAATTGTAAATATTTATGGCACCAACTTGGAAGCCACAAATATATAAATCAATTGATAACAAACATAAAGAAATTCATTGATAATATACAATAATAGTAGGGGATGTTAACATCCCAAATACAGTAATGGAGAGATCATCTAAGCAGAAAACCAGCAAGGAAACAATGGCTTCGAATGATGCACTGGACCAGATGGACCTAACAGATATATTCAGAACATTCCATCCTAAAACATCAGAATTCACATTATTTGTGAGTGCACATGGAATATTCTCCACAATAAGTCACACACTGGGTCACAAGTCAGACCTCAACCAGTAAATGTTAAGTTCATACCATGAATATTTTCAGACCACAATGCTATGAAACTTGAGCCAACCACCAGAAAACATTTGGAAAGACCACAAATACACGGAAGTTAAAGAACATCCTACTAAAGAATGAGTGGGTTAACCAGGATATTAAAGTTAAAAAAAATACGTGGAAAAAATGAAAATGAAAACACGACAGTCAAAAAATTTGGGATGTAGCAAAGGTGGTCTTAAGAGGGAAGTTATTGCAATATAGGCATACTCAAGAAGCAAGAACAGTCTCAAACAATCAACCTAACCTTACACTTAAAGGATCTAGAAAAGACACTACAAATAAAGTCTATAGCCAGCAGAAAAGGGGAATAATAAACAGTAGAGCAGAAATAAGTGATATAGAAACAAACAAACAACAACAACAAAAATTAGAACAGATCAATGAAACTAGGAGCTTGTTCTTTGAAAGAATTAATAAAATTGATAGTCCTAGCTAGACTTATCATAAAGAAAAGAGAAAGGACCCAAATAAATACAATCATGAGTGAAAGAGGAGAGTTCATAACCAATATCACAGAAATACAAACAATTAAGAGTGCCTGGGTGGCTCAGTTGGTTAAGCATCCGACTTCAGCTCAGGTCATGATCTCATGGTTCCTGAGTTTAAGCCCCGCGTCGGGCTCTGTGCACAGAGCCTACAGCCTGCTTCAGATTCTGTGTTCCCCTCTCTCTCTGCCCCTCCCATGCTTGCGCTCTGTCTGTCTCTGTCTCTCAAAAACAATTCATATTAAAAGAAAAAAAAGAAATACAATTATAAAAGAATATTATGAAAAATTTTATGCCAACAAACTAGCCAATCTCAAAGAAATGGAAAAATTCCTAGAAATATACAAACTACCAAAACTGTAACAGAAAGAAATAGAAGATTTGAATAGACCCATAACCAGCAAAGGAATTGAATCAATAATAAAAAATCTTCCAACAACAAAAGCCCAGGGCCAAAGGGCATCCCAGGGGAATTCTACCAGACTTAAAACAATTTTTTTTTAATTTATTTATTTTTGAGAGACAAAGAGAGAGCAGGAGCAAGAGAGGGGCAGAGAGAGACATACACAAAATCCAAAGCAAGATCCAGCTTTGAGTGTGACACAAGGCTTGAACCCACAAACTGCACAATCACAATCTGAGCTGAAGTTGGACGCTTAACTGACAGAGCCACCCAGGCACCCCTCTACCTGTCATTTAAAGAAGAGTCAATAACTATTCTCAAACTGTTCCAAAAAGTGGAAATGGAAGGAAAACATCCAAACTCATTCTCCAAAGCCAGCATTACCTGGATTCTAAAACCAGACCAACACCCAATAAAAAGGAGAATTACAGGCCAATATCAGCCCTGATGCATGTGAATGCAAAAATTCTCAACAAGAAACGTGCAAATCAAATCCAACAGTGAGTTAAAAGAATTATTCACCACGATCAAGTAAGACTTATTCCTGGGCTTCAGGGCTGGTTCAATATTTGCAAATTAATCAACATGATACACCACATTAATAAAAGAAAGCATAAGAACCATATGATCCTCTCAATAGATGCAGAAAAAGCATTTGACAAAATACAACATCCCTTCCAGATAAAACCCCTCAGCAAAGTAGGTATAGATGGAACATACCTCAACATCGTAAAAGTTGTATATAAAATCCCACAGCTAACATCATCCTCAATGGGGAATAAATGAGAGCTTTTCCTCTACAGTCAGAGAAAAAACAGGGATGTCCACTTTCAACATTACTATTTAACATGGTACTAATTGTCTTAGCCTCAGCAATCAGAGAACAAAAAGAAAGAAAAGTCATCTAAATTGGCTCCACCCAAAAAATGCTAAAAACAATACATGAATTCAACAAAGTCACAGGATATAAAATCAATGTACAGAAATTTGTTGCATTTCTATACACCAACAGTGAAGCAGCAGAAAAAGAAATCAAGGAATTGATCTCATTTGCAATTGCACCAAAAACAATAAGATAATACACCTAACCTAACCAATGAGGCAAAAGATCTGTACTATGAAAACTATAGAACACTTATGAAAGAAATTGATGAGGATACAAAGAAATGGAAAACAAACATGCTCATAGACTGGAAGAACAATCATTGTTAAACGTCTATACTACCAAAAGCAATCTATACATTTAATGCAATTTCTATTGAAATATCAACAGCATTTTTCACAGAGCTTGAATAAATAATCCTAAACTTTGTATGGAACCACAAAAGATCTCAAATAGACAAACCAGTCCTGAAAAAGAATGGCAAAGCTGGAGGCATCACAATTCCAAACTTCAAGCTATATTATAAAGCTATAGTCATCAAGACAGTATGGTACTGGCACAAAAACAGACACATAAAGAATAAAAAACCCAGAAACTGACCCACAAATATATGGTCGACTAATCTTTGAGAAAGCAGGAAATAATATCCAATGGAAAAAAAGACAGTCTCTTCAACAAATGTTGTTGTCAAAACTGGACAGCAACAGGCAGGAGAATGAAACTGGACAACTTTCTTATACCATACACAAAAATAAATTCAAATGGATTAAAGATGTACATGGGAATCATCAAACTCCTAGAGGATAATACAGGCATCTATCTTTTTGACCTTAGCCAAGCAACCTCTTACTAGGCATGTGTCCAAAGGCAAGAGAAACAAAAAACAAAATGAATTATCAGGACTTCATTGTGATGAAAACTTCTGTGCAGCGAAGGAAACACTCAACGAAACTAAAAAGCAGCCTATGGAATGGGAGAAGATATTTGTAAATAACATATCTGATAAAGGGTTAATATTCAAAATCTACAAAGAACTTACCAAACTCAACACCCAAAAAAACAAATAATGCATTTAAGAAATGGGCAGAAGACATGAATAGACATTTTTCAAAAAAGACATCCAGATGGCTAAGAGACACATGAAACGATGCTCAATATCATTCGTCATCAGGGAAATACAAATCAAAACCATGATAAGATATCACCCTGCACCTACTAGAATGGCTAAAATTAACAACACAGGAAACAACAGGCGTTGGTGAAGATGAGGAGAAAGGGAAACTCTCTTACACTGTTGGTGGGAATGCAAGTGGTGCAGCCCCTATGAAAAACAGTATAGAAGTTCCTCAAAAACTTAAAAATAGAACTACCCTATGACCCAGTAATTGCACTTTTAGGTACTTACCCAAAGGATACAAAAATACTGACTAAAAAGGTCACTAGAATCCCAATGTTGATGGCAGCATTACCAACAATAACCAAACTATTGAAAGAGTCCAAATGTGCATCATCTGATGAATGGATATAGAAGATGTGGTATAAATATACAATGGAATATTACTCAGATATCAAAAAGAATGAAATCTTGCCATTTGCAATGACTTGGATGGAGCTAGAATGTATTATGCCAAGCGAAATAAGTCAGTCAGAGAAAGACAAATACCATATGATTTTCACTCATATGGAATTTAAGAAATAATACAGAGAAACATATGGGAAGCAGAGCATAAGGAATATAGTCAATGATATTGTAATAGCAGTATAATGGGACAGATGTTAGCTATACTTGTGGTAAACATAGCATAATGTATAAACTTGTCAAATCCATAAGTTGTTCACCTGAAACTAATGTAACATTGAATCAACTATACTCAAATCTAAAAAATAAATAACAACTAATAAAATCATAATCAAAAGAAGTAAGCAAAGCGAAGCAAAACAAAACAAAATGTATGGTGAGCTCAAAAATATATTATTCAGGAGGACTGCACATAAAATTAATACCAAAAAAGTAACTCAATAAGTTTTATTGAGCAGTTACCAATTTCTAAAATAAGTCCTGAAATACAGAAAGTGCTTAGGGGCGCCTGGGTGGCGCAGTCGGTTAAGCGTCCGACTTCAGCCAGGTCACGATCTCGCGGTCCGTGAGTTCGAGCCCGGCGTCAGGCTCTGGGCTGATGGCTCAGAGCCTGGAGCCTGTTTCCGATTCTGTGTCTCCCTCTCTCTCTGCCCCTCCCCCGTTCATGCTCTGTCTCTCTCTGTCAAAAATAAATAAACATTGAAAAAAAAAAAAAAAGAAAGTGCTTAATAAGTATTTCTTTAACTGATTAAAACATATAACTTCATCTAGTAGTTCTATGTAAGGTACTATGGGAATACTTAAATCTAATAGCATTCCAAAATTTTTAATTTTAGATATAGTACTGTAAATGAGTAAGTTAAAATTGTCAAAGATCCTAGAGCTAAACAAGGACTCAAACCCAAGTCTATAAACTCCGAAGACCATGCAGGATCCACTATTCCACACTTTTTTTCTTTAAGGGCAGGATAATATATGAGTTACTTTAAAAGAAAATATTCAGAACTCTATAAAAGTTCAAGACACAAATATTTAGAAAAATCAGCACCCAAAATAACTAGATGTGTCAATAGTCACCATTCTAGATATTGGGAAACCATGAATATTACACATGGATTAATTTCAGTATGTGCATGTGTCTAGGACTGCCTTCCCTCTAACCGACCCTTTAATTTAGCTTCTCTATTGACTCATAAAAGTACATTTGGAAGCTAGCTAATATCCCAAACTTAGAACCATTGGACTTCCAGTGTTGACCCTGATATCTTTTTTAGTATATCTTCTCAGCTGGTTTTGAAATCTTGTTTCAACATCTCTCAGGGCCCTGCTAAATACCACACTGTTTTCTGTTCTGGCTTCCTCATTATCATTTCTCCATAAGCCCTATTGTCTGAGCTCAGTATATCCCCCTGTCTTGTGTGAGTCTTTCATATTCCAATTTTCCACAACCTAACTCCAACCAAATTTTTTCTTTTAACCACTCTATGCCTGATCTTTACCCTTCTTAAAAGAAAATGATGATACTGATAATACATCATCAATCTATGGCTGTAGGTACACATAGCTGATGTACTAATGTAGTACTTAGCTACATAAGTAATTTTGCAAGCACACCATTTCTGATTTTCACACATTTGCCCAAGAACTATAAGTATTTAAATTCAAATTAAATTCATTAAGTACTTTCCAGATTCAAGAGAGTATCAGGGATAGACAATGAAAATGATATGGTCCATCTGAGGTTGTATTTCAATATACATGGCAATACACGAATGTATATACAGCTGATCCTTGAATGACATGGGGGTTAGAGATTGTATATGAGTTTGGACTTCCCAAAAACTTAACTACTAATAATCTACTCTTGACCTGATGCCTCACCAATAACATAAACCATCAATTAACATACAGTTTGTATGTCCTATGTATTACTTACTGTATTCTTACCATAAAGTAAGCTAGAGAAAAGACAATGTTATTAAGAAAAGGATAAGGAAAATGCATTTACAGTACTATACTGTATTTATCCAAAAAAAAAAAAAATATAAGTAAACCCTCACAGTTCAAACACATGCTGTTCAAGGGTCAACTGTATATACAAAATGTCAGCATAATGTGATTTTATTTAAAACTATATGTCAAAATTGAAGAAAAAATGAGGTATTTTGGAAACTTCAGTATCATCTTCTGATATTATATCTTCTTTTATCTATATTTATTTCTTTTACTTTTCTTACATTATTCTTTAAACTTTCCCTCCATGTGTTATTAAATTAGAAGCATT
This sequence comes from Lynx canadensis, assembly GCF_007474595.2. Lineage (NCBI taxonomy): Eukaryota > Metazoa > Chordata > Mammalia > Carnivora > Felidae > Lynx > Lynx canadensis. The sequence continues at coordinate 129,501,545 of NC_044306.2, read as the reverse complement.
TTGTGAAAGAGAACTTCTTAGTCCTATTCAACATTATATTTCCAGGACTGAAAACAGTATCTAACAAATGGTAGGTGCTCAAACTATTTATTGAATAATAAATAAACTATTTATTGACTGAATTACAGGAGTACATATGGTGCCACAACTTACTAATGACAGTTATTAGTATAGTGGAATCACTGTTGTCAAAACAGTTACTAAATTCCAACACTCTTGATTAATAAAATTGCTTATCGGGGTACCTGTGTGGCTTAGTCGGTTGATCTTCCAACTCATGATTTCGGCTCAGGTCATGATCTCATGGTTCATGAGTTTGAGTACCACCTCAAACTCTGCCCTGACAGCACAGAGCCTTCTTAGGATTCTCTTTCTCCTCTCTCTGGCTCTACCCCACTTGTGCTCTCTTTCTCTCTCTCAAAATAAACAAATAAACATTAAAAACAAAAATGCTTATCAAACCCATCCAATGTATATACATTACCATCAATCAGATCATCTCAAACTCTCTTCACTATCAGACAAATGATTCCCTACATGCAATATTTCCTACAAGTGGGTCATAATTAAAGGTTGCACATTCTATCATTCAGTCACTGAAATTCATTGTGCTTATTCAGAACCTAAACAAAGTCCTAATTAATAAAGAGGAGGTATTATAGAAAGAATAATCAAGTGGATTGTACTACATGAATATTTTATATACTCTAAACTGTTTATGTAAACAACACAAAGATAATGTTTATAAGAATTTCTCTCATTTGCTTTTGAGGGATTTTTGGTACATTTTCACTGAGAAAAATAATTTTGTCGCTATTAAAAAGCAGTGTATTTAAAATTTTTTTTTTCAACGTTTATTTATTTTTGGGACAGAGAGAGACAGAGCATGAACGGGGGAGGGGCAGAGAGAGAGGGAGACACAGAATCGGAAACAGGCTCCAGGCTCCGAGCCATCAGCCCAGAGCCTGACGCGGGGCTCGAACTCCCGGACCGCGAGATCATGACCTGGCTGAAGTCGGACGCCCAACTGACTGCGCCACCCAGGCGCCCCAAAAGCAGTGTATTTAAAAATAATGCCATTTTTCTTAGTTCATGAACTGTTAGCCTATCAACTGGAATTTATGAATTATTCAATTGCCAATGATAATGCTAATGACTACCAATATGGTAGTCACAGCATTTTTAATTTTAATACAAAATATTGGACATCAGAAAATATATTATCATTCATCTTTATATTTACATCTTCTATGAAGTTTGAGTCATGTAGTAGAAACCGATTGTAACACTAAAAATACTTACAATGTGTTTTTGGAAGAAATTGATTTGACATCCAACAACACAGATTACTGAAGAGCACTGGATTATTGAACTCGGAAAATGGAAATTAACATTCAAAGACAACGATGGTACTTTGGGGGCGCCTGGGTGGCTCAGTCGGTTAAGCGGCTGACTTCGGCTCAGGTCATGATCTCGCCGTCCGTGAGTTCGAGCCCCGCGTCGGGCTCTGTGCTGACAGCTCAGAGCCTGGAGCCTGTTTCAGATTCTGTGTCTCCCTCTCTCTCTGCCCCTCCCCTGTTCATGCTCTGTCTCTCTCTGTCTCAAAAATAAATAAACGTTTAAAAAAAAATTTAAAAAAAAAAGATGGTACTTGGAAACAAAGTTGTATGCTCAACAGATATTTTTCATAATTTTTCTTTCATAATTCATACTTGGTTAGCAGGCTACATTCATTTAATTTTAGCTAATGAGTTACTCCGACCTAAATAATAATAATAAAATGGATAATCCTGAAGTTAACTAACATGTCAGTGCTGCAGAGTTTATGCAATCTCGTATAAAATATGAACTAGAAAATCCACTATGGCATGAGTTTATGCTGTTATTTTATATATTTGGAAATATTAGCATATTTGTTTTTTCATTTATTTTTTTTAATTTTTTTAAGTTTATTTTTTTTAGAGAGAGAGACAGAGTGCTAGCAGGGGAGAGGCAAAGAGAGAGGGAGACACAGAATCTGAGGCAGGCTTCTAGGTTCTGAGCTGTCAGCACAAAGCCTGACTCAGGGCTCAAACCCATGAACTGTGAGATCATGACCTGAACCAAAGTCAGACACTTAACCAACTGAGCCATGCAAGCCCTGCAGCATATGTGTTTTTAAAACTTCCCCTTCCTCATTATAACTTTGGTGTTTTTTTAGGTCTGTGTTACTGAAACACATATTATTTCTTATATTTTAATTGTATCAGAACTTTAAGGTGTGGGGTGTGTGTGTGTGTGTGGTATGTGTGGTGTGTGTGTGTGTGTGTGTGTGTGTGTGTGTGTGTGGAGAGACAGACACATTTTCCAGTGTTTTCACATAATGTAACACTATGGGAAATACAATGTATCTTTTTACTTTTAACAATTAAGTGTATCCTGAGTAAACTTGAAACTCTTCATTTATTTGCCCATTTAACAAATATTCTGGAGATGTTGCTATGGAACACAGGTTCCAGTTCAATTTGAGCTCCTAAAAAGGAAGGAAATATAAAAGAAAATATTACACAATTTTTTCTCATTACAATTCCATAAATTAAAACTATACATTGTATAACAAGAGAATAGAAACTGGCTTAGAGTAGGGGGACAGAGCTGAGTCCTGAAGAATTTATAGGAGTGAGATTGACAAAAAAGGAGGATAAAAACTTTCCAAGCAGAACGACCAGGAGGTATGTGAATGTAGAACATGAGGTAACGAAATGCTTGGCTTGCACAAGGAGCTAAATTAAGTACAGGTTGTCCACAGTATAATGATTGATTAGAAGAGAAATTCAAAACAAGATTTTAGATGTAAGTAAGATTCCATTTTCCATCCTTGTAATCTTTGTAAAAGATTCTGTACAATATTTTAAAAGCATGGAAAACCACTAAAGTATCAAAGGAGTGACAACTGAGGTTTGCAGCGCCTAATTGACACTAACCTGCCAGGCCTACACTTAGCTGCTATTTCTCTTCTGCCTTCCAAACTTTACAGATATTTCCCTTTTAGACAATACTAATGTCAAAATACACAGGGAACAGGATACTTGGAAACAGTTCCATTTTAGCTAAGTTAACATAGTATAAACCCACCACATTCTTCACGTATTAAATGTGTGCATATTTTTGGTTCACATACTGACAAACTTCTGAGTTAAAAAAATAATGCACTAATTTTAATCTTAAGAGCTATATAATATGTAAAGATAATTGAATAGGCTGAACAGAAATAGGGAGACAATAATTTATTATGTTTTCTTAATTGCTTTAGGAAAATATTATGGTACAGATAGAATAACTTCATTATGATAATTAGTAGTATTAGCAAGAATAAAATCTGCATGACTCATCAATTGCTACTGCATTGAATTTGAACCAAGATTTTTTTCAACATAATGCTTTCTATATTTTTTCTTAATAAGATGATATTCATTGTTTTCAATAGAGACAAAATAATAGGTCATTCACAACTATACAGCATTTCAAAGTGTACGTGATATGTCTCAAGTGTTAGATTAACATGTTTTATTTAGGTTTCCATATTTTAGATTAACAAATTAAGCTCTGAGCTGTTAGGTACTTGGTCAAGGTCAACTACTTGATCTATGACTGTAGTGAAACTTAAATCTTTTGACTAATTGCAATGCCCTTCTAACTATAACACTCACACATATGTTTAAACATATATTTGTATACGTTTATAAATTAAATCCACACATCTGAACTTTCCTTCCAACGATATTATAAAGATAATAATAAGATGATATTAAAGGTATAAACCCAAGACAATGAAAGATAACCAAACGATGAAAGATTTCAAATATTTTCTGGAAAGCATATATAAATGGAAGTGCAGTGACTAAGAAACAAAGTAAACACTTTGTAAATCAGAATGACTACAGGAAGGTTATAACAAAAGAGAGAACCTCTCCCTTAATAAAAATTCTGGAAAGATCCTAGGACAGGCTAGGATGAAAGCATAAGATGTGAAACTACAAATGGGGAACTAATTGCCAACAGTATTCAAGAGTATCTTGCCCACAGGCCCTATACCTAGATACATAACCAGCACTCCCTATCAACTATGGAAGGAAACAGCTAGTGTCTAAGCATTAATCTTGGACAAATGCAAAAACATAGTTATTTTCAAAATAAATTTAATAAATATCCTGGGGAGAAACAGAGGAGTCCATGTGAATGTGTTTCAAAGGAAACCTTTCCTAATTGTATTATTTTGGGAAATGCCAACATAATAATTTACTAATTATTCATTTGCCCTAATCCAATCTTTACAGATAAATAAGCCTTCCTGTATACACTAAGTACATTATGATGCTTTCCACTAATTCATTTTAAATAGGAATAGAAACCGTGAATCAACACATATCTGATGTAGACTTCAGGGGGAAAAAAATGATAAAGGTAAACAAATAGAACAAAATCTAAAGGAAGCAGAAAATCCTAGGAACATATGAGAGTTTAAATATCTTAAATTTTCATTCTGCACAAGGGATTAATAAGAGAGTATATCTATAAAACAAGAACAGACATATGAAAAGTAAAAAGAAATAATTAAAAAGATGTCTTAGGAATTCACATAATAGTTTAAAGAAACATAGCATACATGCAAAACAGTGCTCTAATCAAAAGTTGTACAGATGAATGTTTTAACAAAGTGAATACATCCCTTAAATGATATAAAGATCATAAGATATAATATTATCTTTTGGGTGGTTGTCAGTTGATTTTGGCTCAGGTCACAATCTCACAGTTCATGAGATTGAGTCCAGTGTGAGTCTCTGTGCTGATAGCATGAAGCCTGCTTGGGATTCTCTCTCTCCCTGTCTCTCTCCCTTTCCCTCATTCTCATTCTCATTCTCTTATTCTCTTTCTCTCTCTCTCTCTCTCTCTCTCTCTCTCTCTCTCTCTCTTTCTCTCTCTCTCTCTCAAAACTAAGTAAATAAACATTAAAAAAAGAGATAGAATATTATAAGCACCACAGCAACCCCTGTCATCCTCCCTCCCAGTATCTCTCTTCCTAGCAAATATTACCAAGCCAGTTAGTTCTGCCTATGATTTTTTTTTCATTTAAAATGTATTTACACAGTATAAACACTTGTGATTGTCTTCCTTTCCTCAACACCTTTTGTGATTGTTTCATATTATGTGGCTCAGTTATGATTTTCTTCACTTTCACTGCTGAATAGTAATCCATTGTATGAATATACAACAATGTATTAATTCTACTCACATTTGACTTGGTTTCAGTTTGGGGCTGTTATAAGTAGTGCTGTTAAGGACATCATTAAGTTTGTCTTTGATTGTATACATACACACATTTCTGTTGCATTTACACTTAGGAGAAGATTTGCTGCTTCACAGTGTGTGCAAATGTTCAACTTAAGAGCCACTGCCAAATGGCTTCCCAAAACGATTCTAATAACTTACAGTCTCATCAGCAGTTACTCCATATCTTTGTCACTTGATGTCAGTCTTTTTATTCTTGCAATTCTAATGGGTATATGGTAATATTATACTGAGACCCTAATTTATATCTCCTTCATGACTAATGAATTTAGCATTAGTCCGTATGTTTGTTGGTAATTTTGATGGCCTCTTAGTAAGTGTCCAGTCAAGCTATTTACTATTTTTCATTTTGAAGTTTCTCTTTTTCTTAGTGCCTGGTAGAAGTTTTATCTATGAATATAGAGGATATGAGTTCTTTGTCAGATTATAAGTATGGAAAATATCTTTCCCAATGGGTGGCTTGAATTTTCACTCTTGCAATGATTCTTTTGTATTTTTTGTGTGTTCTTAAAAAGTCTTTACATATCCTAATGTAACTAAGATATTTTGCATTGTTTTCTTGCAGAAACCTTACACTTTTTCTATCACATCTTGATCTGAAATACAGTATCAAGTAGGGTCAAGATTTTTTTCATATGAATATCCAATTATTATTTTCAGCAATAATTATTGGTAATGAAAACATATCCTTTTTCCAAAACCCTCCAATACTGCCTTGTCATAAATCAACGACCTTGTATGTGTGGGTCGCTTTGTGGACTCTCAGTCCTGATTTATTGGTCTACTCTTGTATTGGTATCACACTGTATTCATTATTACAGCTTAATGCTGGGTATTAAAATCTGATACTATTAATACAGCAAATTTGTTCTTCAAGATTGACTTGGCTATTCTGATTTTACATTTTTACAACAAAATTTCCAGAATAGTTTTTTGTTGTTGTTGTTGTTTGTTTGTTTGTTTTTAATCAGTAGAGGGCTTGGAAGACAAAAGCAAGGGGAAATGCTAGCATGTAGAATTTAAAAATAAAGACCAAAGAGTGAGAAAAAGAAGAGATATAGGATATCAAATCAGGTGTATAAACTCCCCCAAATAAGAAGTTCCTTAAAAAATAATGGAGAAAAGCAGAGACAGACTTGCCAAACACAGACAAAAATTTTAAGGAGGTCCTAGGAGCCCTGCCTCCACCTCGAACCCCACTCCCACCTTTAATGCTATCAATAAATGCCAACAAAACCATCACCTGTTCTAAATACCCAAGATTGCAAAACTTTTTAAAAGAGTGATGGCTCATTCTCCTGCAGATTAAGGCAGAAGGTATTTAAAAAATCAGATTTGACTTGAAACTTAGATATATTTTTATTTTAAAAACAAGCACTTCTACACTTTATAAAATCAGGGTTTTCACGTTTTACAATAGTTTACAAATGAATTTCACTTTATTTAAAAACCTGTGTTTCTTGTAATGTACTAAAGCATTCTTCTAAAATATATGCATAATATGAAAAAAAAAAGTTGCTAAAGTATACATTTAAAACATCCAGGAAAAAAATTAAACTCAGTAAGTGGACACTTTCCTCAAATTCAAATTACGTTACTTTGTGCAGTTAAAAGTAAATGAGCTTAACTGTAGTAAGCAAAGAATCTTTTTTTTTTTTTTATGGTTTGTGTCTTTCTATCTTTCTCTTATAGAAAGTTCAAACTAATTTTCACATCATTGTCCTAAAGAATTAATGAATCTGTGAAAACTTTCGAGGTTCATTTGCAGTGTTCTCAGCTGATACCATGAGGCTTCACTTTTGAATTATGCCCTTGTCAAGGAGTCTGGACTATTTGATTTGAGGTGTGATTATAACATAGTTTTTCAATTAATGTGTACTAGTTTCATGGCATAACTCTGGCCAATGTTAACACTTCAACCTCATTAAGATATAATGTTATATAAGTAACTATTGTTAGCCCTAATATTAATTCTGTGTCCTTAAGTAATTGAACCTAATAGCAGCGGCACAGAAAGAATTACTGATTTAATTTAGGTCATTTCTCAGTGAACATTTTAAGCTAAGTATAATGTAAACTACTATAAATTGACCTAGGATAAGTACAAATAATATGATATTAAAATAAGAAATTATTCATTTAGAAAACATTGATATTATAGTTGTTCAAATTATGGAGAGGATTCTAAATATGCTTGTTCACAATTACTAACACTAACTCTATATTCAGATTGTTTTAAGTATGCAATCTTTGTGATATGCACCTGTAATTAATCCTGTTTGCTCTCAACAACTAATGTAATAATTACAGATAGTACAGAAATACTATGGAGAAGAGAAGGAAGGAAGGAAAATGAAGGAAGAAGGGAGGGATACTTGAACAGGCTTAATCCAGATTTTAAGAGATTTTTGTGTTTTGGATAAAATATAACCTCATGATACATTTGGTATTGGAGTAGGAGAGTAGGCGGTCTGGGAAGGAACACATAAAAGGAGAAACTAACATCAATTGCAAAAGTATTATATGTTAATCATTATGCCATATATATGTATACATATATATAACCTATCTCATTTAATAGGCAGAAAAACTCTATATGATATGTATTATTATTTTTGATAGTTAGAAAGATTGAAACCCAAAGAATGAAGCAACTTGCCCACAGAGAGTAATTGGTTTGTAGTGTGTATATGTTGGCAAAAAGCCAGTCCTGCATCTTTCTTACTTTTTTTTTTTTTTTTTTAATCACTATAAACCAATTTTCTTCTGGAGACTGTGGCTTCCCAGGTCCAATTCATCAGGGCTTTGGGCTTTAAATAGAACTGACTCCCATCCCTGTCAGTTGGGGGGGTCAATTGGGCATGGCCAATAGGAACATTTCAATCCTCAGGTCAAATTTACTGGTTCAGATATGGGCTCATGATCTAAGTCAAAAGAATTAGTCTAACTTTTATTTGATCTACCAAAAATATATGTACTTCCTAATCCTGGTGAACACAAAATATATATGTATATTTATAGTTATTATCTAATGAAAATGTAGCCATAGAGATTGACCCCAGTGATGAAAAGTAAGTTACCCCTATAGAAAAAAAATCAATACAGTAAAACCTTGGATTGCGAGTAACTTGTTCTGTGAGTGTTCCACAAGATAAGCAAATATTTCTAATAAATTTTAATTTGATAAACAAGCACTGTCTTGTAATATGAGTAGTACATGATGCCTAATGTCACATGATCACAACTGAGTCAATGGTTCTTGAAATTCACCTTGATATACAAGTGCTTTGGATTACAAGCATGTTTCTGGAATGAATTATGCTCGCAAACGAAGGTTTTACTGTATTTCGATATAGCATTTGAACTCCTAGATTGAGCTGTAGCTAAAGTTTGACCACTAATCAATGCCTCCTCAACTTTTACTTTTTACATCCTTGAGTCAGATTCAATCAGATTTTATGTAAATCACAACCCAGAGTCCTCATTATTTGAAAGACAAAGTTAAGATTCAAACTCAATTCTCTACTATCTCCCTGTACACTTACTACAATTGCTCACAAGAAGCAGCTTTCATACATACTATATAAATCTAATTATTGTAAATTGAATTAAAAGTTGGTAAACACTTCCAGTAAAAATGTTAAAATGTTTTCATTCAGTAAATACCACAGATGAAGGTCAGGGATTGTGTTTCACAATAAATACAAATCATGGTTCATGTTTTAATGCCACTTAAAAGGACATAAAAATAAAAAGGACTAAATTGATAATATGAATAGATTCATGATAATATGAAATATATGATACGCTAAAGATTAACTTTAGTTGCTAAGGGAAAAATAAAAACCAAATAAAACAATCTAATTAGCAGTATAATTGCTACTTGTTTTTGTATTTTGTTTTTTTTAACCACCTTAGAAAATCCGTTGGAATTAAGTACGGTCTCTTTGGTTCATTGATTACTAACTACAAGTAAAAGTTAGTGAGACTTAGGCACCTAGGTAGCTCAGTCAGTTAAGCGTCTGACTCTTGATTTCAGCTCAGGTCATGATCTCATGATTCGTGTGTTTGAGTTCCACAAACTGAGCTGGCAGCGTGGAGCTTGCTTGGGATTTTTCTGTCTTCTGTCTCCCTCTATCTCTCTCTGCCCCTCCCCCACTGTCTCGCTCTCTCTCAAAAATAAATAAATAAGCTTTTAAAAAAGTCAATTAGACTAAATATCACGTTAATCATATAGAATTGCATTTTAGTCCATGAGAAAGCATTTATTAAATACAATATTCATTCTATCATTGTTATGTGTATGGTTTAAAATACTGGCTTTAAAATGTATAAATCTAGCTTAACAGACAAAATAAATTGCATGTTTCAGCAGACAACACTTCAAGGTAATCTGTAATACATAGCATTATATGCGAATTCACTCTATGCATTAAACATCCTACACAACCATATTAGACAGCTTGTTAACATATGCATATACAATTGCTAGGTTGCATAATAATCTACTAAAGCCTAAAATATTTTGGGCATCTTGCTTCTCCTGGAACGAGCTTCCATCCAAATTTCAAAAAAAATTCAGTACATAATTACTAGCATCAACTCTTAAAAAAGGTCTAGACCATCATGCCAGAGGAACAGAAATTACAACCCAGGGATACAGCAAACAACTGCTTATGAAAACAAAAACTGATATATAACAAGGCTTTTTCTGTCTCAGGCATGATAAGATCAAAAGTAGTTGAGCAAAGAGGAACCACAAAGGTATAGGCCAGAGATGTTTGGAGTTAGGAATGTGTTGCATCTGAGCTGTTCAGAACTCAAGGTTGACAGATGAAGAAGGAAGTAATCGAAATCAATTCACTGACGTGTAAGTGCCCATGTTCTTAGAAGAAACTCAAGACACCTAGGAAGTGACACCAAAGGGGAGAAATCACCTCTTGACAAAGGCATTTAGGGGTGCCACTGCCCAATGACAACTGTAGCATCATGGACTTCAGCTTTCCTATTGAAGAAACTAAAATTGTGGAGTTTTCCCAAGGTTCTTGTATAGGTGTTAGAAGGTCTCTAGTTCTTCGAAAATTATATTCCAAAGATTATGCATGTGTGTGTACATTTTCCTGGGCCAAAATTGATAGGTATTTCTTAAACAATTCTTTAAAGGGTTTATGACCACCAACAAATATCAGGATCACTAAATCAAAGCCTAGTTCCAAACCCAAATTGGTAATGAAGAGAGAGCCACTTATAACCTGAATAGCTAACATGTGCTTAGTTCCAGAGAAAGAATGGAATGGACTTTGTACCTATTGCTGTTTACTGAGATATTACTGAGATACTCTGTAGCAAGAGTTCCAAATGAGAAAAAAAATATATACAAATATTTTATCAGATGGCAATAAGATATTGACACCTTCTTTTCTCAAATTGCCAAAAGCCTTGGTGATGTGTAGTTCCATAAAACCAATACCAGACTCTTAACCTCTGCCAGGTCCTCAGTCAAGTGTTTTGTTCTCAGGCCATCCTGGAGCCCATTTGTGTAATAAATGTACAACTTTACTCCCAGTGGGAGAACTCTCTTTCTTGTACCTTTGTGGTGCTGCTATTGAAGTTGCAGCAAAATCCCTTTCCTGAAGAAATTCTGCATTACTTACTGGTCCTATTTGGCATCAGTGACTCATCTAATTTCCCAGTTCATTTAATTAAAGACCGTATAGGCATACTCATAGCAATGAGAAGTTGTCTACTGGGAAAGAACTTTGAGTACTTAACATAAATTTGTGGAAGGAAGGGAAGTGGGAAGAAAGAAAGAAATATTTGTGAAAAATAAATGAAATTTCAGGAGACTAAAAATGAAATACTTTCATAGTATTCTATTATTATAATCCTTTCATCTGTGTTATTCTTGTGAAGAATTCTTCACCTGTGATAAAAGGAGGAGAAAGAAGAACAAAAGTATACCAGAACACCATGAAAGTGTTTCAGTCTCCTGTATATACTTCATTTCATTTTCACAAATATTAACTTATTTGTTTATTCAACAAATTTATAGAGTGCTTGCTATGTGCAAACACTATTCAGTGCATGAGAAATAAAACGGTAAATTTAGACAAAGTTCTAGCCTTCATGCTGCTTAGATTCTAGAAAACACAGAGAAAATAGACATGTAAAATATTTACAGTTCAGTTTTTGGTGATAAACTGGAAAAGGGGTTTTAAAATAGAAAGGTATAGCAGGAGGGGTTATTTTTTCAAGTGTTTTTTTTTTATTCCAATTATTTAACATATGGCACAATATTAGTTTCAAGTGTAGAATCTAATCATGCATCACTTCCATATAGCTCATCACAAGTGCACTCCTTAATCCCCAACACCCATTTAACCCTTCCCCCACCCACCTCCCTGCTGGTAGCCATCAATTTGTTCTCTGTGGTTAAGAGTCTGGTTTCTGGTTTCCCTCTCTCTCCCCCCCCCCATATTCATATATTTTGTGACTTAAATTCCACAAACGACTGAAATCATATGGTATTTGTCTTTCTCTGATTGATTTCACTTAGCATAATACTCTCTAGCTCCATCCACGTCATTGCAAATGGCAAGATTTCACTCTTTTAGATGGCTGAGTATATCTATCTATACCTATCATCTATATCTATCTATCTATCTATCTGTACCACGTCTTTATCCATTCTTTATCCATTCATCGGTTGATGGACATTTCGGCTCTTTCTGTAATTTGGCTATTGTTGATAGTGCTGCTATAAACATTGGTGGGCATGTATCCCTTCAAATCAGTATTTTTGTATCCTTTGGGCAAACACCTAGCAGTGCAATTGCTGGATCATAATCCTATGATCATAAAACTGTATGATCAAACAGTTTTAACTGTTTGAGCAAACTCCATACTGTTGTCCAGAGTGCTATACCAGTTTGTAGTCAGGAGAGGCAATGTTTCTAAAGTTTATTTATTTTGAGAGAGAGAGAGAGAGCATGAGAGCAGGGGAGGGAAAGAGAGAGGGAGAGAGAGGATCCCAAGCAGGTTCTGTGCTGCCAGTGCAGAGCCCCAGCAGGGCTGAAACTCATGAACCATGAGATCATGACCTGAGCTGAAAGGAAGAGTCAGATGCCCCAGGTGCCCCAAGAGTGGCTATTTTTAATGGCATGGTCAAGGAATACTTCATTTACAAGGGCAAGTTTGAGGCAAAATCTGAAGGAAGTAAACGAATGTATCTTGTAAGGATCTGGGAATAAAGAATTTCAACTAATGAGAAAGGTTAGAGTCAAGGGCCTAAGGCAGGAATTATCTCTGCCTATGCAGGGATTAACTACTATTCTAGTAGTTATTCTTATTTGTCACCAAGAATGAAAGTGTTACTCAGAAATTTTATGATCTTGCTCAAGACCACATATTGTGTTAATAAGATGCCTAGAACCCAGAGCCGAGATTGGTGACTGGTCACTCACAGCTCACAAATGTGTTACCACTCACCCATAATCAGCCTTAAATGCTGCATGGTTCAGAGAAAGTAATGAAGATGTTTTCTTCTAATAAAAAGGCTGCCTATTGAGAATTTGTGAATGAAATTGTTGCTGACATAGAATGGATAAATATAGATTAGGGAAATACTGTCTGTCCAATATCATCTAAAGACAAAGAGGTTAATTTTATTCATCTTTGTATCTTCAGCCATAAATATAATGCCTAATGCAAAGTAATTAATACAAATCATGGTTACATTTAAGTCTGAGATTTGAAGTTTGGGGTCCTGTGTTCAAGACTACATCATTCAATAACTATACTCCTTTGGCAAACTACATAATTATTCTAAGCCTTATTTTCTTCCTTTTTATAAACGGGAATATAAAACCTCATACTGGTGGTATACTAATTAAATGATAAAGTACATGTGAAAAGACTTTATTAAATATTATATGAAAGATATTATATAACTACATAGAGTTCTTTATGTAACTACATATATACAGTTATTTATTATATTGTTTTATATATATATAAACTATGTATATATATATATATAGTTTCATTAGAAACTTCCTTGGAAATTTTAAAGAACTACTAATAGGACATAATGACTTATTGTGCGAAATAAATGTTTTAAAGACATCATCCTTACAAATAAAATTTAACATATGAAAAGTGAGCATCTTAAATATATTTAGAAAGAAGGATATTTAAAAAGTGTTAGGGCAATTGGTTATTTGAAAATATCTTTATTCTATATCACCCCCCAAAATAAGTTGTAGCTAATTGGAAAAAAAAAGCTGTTGAATATTTAAATGAAAACCAAATACGTATAATAGATGTCTTAGAAGAAAATATCTGAATATCTGAATATATATTTTTCCCATAATTACATAAACAGCAAACAAAAAAACTACAAATATTTATGTCATTGTGGGGAAAATCTTCCTAAAAACACAAACAAATGCATAATTCTTAAAGGCAAGACCTTATAACACTCTACAATTCATTACAATTCTGCCACTTTGAGGGTATTTTTTTTGCACCTTACTCTATTTGACACATTTTTAACCCCACAAAACGTTATCAGTTGTGTTTTAGACAGTCAAAAATAATTTTTATTTACTCATTTACCTTTTCCAAGGATTTTCTTCCTTTCCTGAATTTTCTTACTTCTGTGTACCTCCTAGATTTTGGTATGAAACGGAAAACTTCATATTTTAGTGGTTGGCTTCAAACAACTGTTTTACTAGGCTCAAGTTTCTGTGGATCAGCCTGACTGAACTGGTTCAGCTGACAGCTAAGTTTCCTTATACTTCCATGGTCAGTTAGCAGGTCAGCTGATTGCAGGGTGATCTAGGATGGCCTGTCTCACATCAGGGAGTTGTTGGCTCATTAGGCTAGGATATGTCTCAGTCGGAAAGACACAGCTGAGACTCGATTCTGTGTGGTATTTCATCCTCCACTAGGTTACCCAGCCATTTTTCACAGGCTGGTTTTAGAATTCCAAAGATAGCAGGAGAGCAATTCATAGCCCTTTTCAAGCCTCTGTGTCATTGGCCAAAAGCAGTGCACCTGTATATTAGTTTGCCAGGGCTTCTGTAACCAAGCACCACAGACTGGGTGGCTTAAACATGGAAGTTTATTCTCTCACAGTCTGGAGGCTAGGTTGGAACAGAAAATCAGGGTGTTGATGGGGTTACTTCTTTTTGAGGGTTGTGAGGGAAGGTTCTGTTCCAGGGCTCTCTCTTTGGTTGTAAATAACTATCTTCTCCCTGTGTCTCTTCACATTGTCTTCCCTCTACCTATGTCTCTGTGTCTAAATTTCTCCTTTTTTGAAGGACCTTTTAGAGTAGGCCCCATACTAATGACCTCACTTTAGTTTGATTGGGTGTCTGGGTGGCACAGTCAGTTGGGCATCCAACTTTGGCTCAGGTCATAGTCTCATAGTTTGTGAGTTCAAGCCCCGCATCGGGCTCTGTGCTGACAGCTCAAAGCCTGGAGCCTGCTTCGGATTCTGTGTCTCCCCCTCTCTCTGCCCAGCCCCCACCCCCATGCTCATGCTCTGTCTCTCTCTCTCTCAATAATAAATAAACGCTAAAAATTAAAAAAAAAAAAGACACTGTCTCCAAATGAGGTCATATTTGAAGACACTGGTAGTTAGGACTTTAATATACAAATTTGGAACGGTACATAGTTCAATTCATAACAACCTGGAAAATAGATACAATTTGGGGTACAATTGACTCAAATCTTGATGGCAGCATCTGCAATGACAAATTGCAAGGAGGTGAAGGGAAGGAGAGGTACATGTTTTGGCCACTTTTACAATCTACAACAATCCAAGACCATCTTAGTTTTCCTGGAAAAATTGTTTTAGTATTTCTTTTAGTGAGAAACTATTCCTACAAATCCCGCCCCCTTTTTTTGTTTTTTTTTTTTTGTTTTGTTTTCTGTAAATATCTTTATTTCACTTTATCTTTGAGGTATGTTTTCAGTGAGCATGAGTTTCAGTGAGTATGTTTTCAGTGAGCATGATTTTGTCAGTGCTTTTCTGTTAGCACTTTAAGATGTCATTGTGCTGTTTGACTTCCATGGTTTCAGATGAAAAATTGGCTTTTAATTTCATTATTGTTCCTTGAAGGTAATGTGTCTTTTATCTAACAATGATTTTATAATTTGTGCTTGGGCTTTGGTTTTTGTTGAATTTACGTCTGGAAAATGCAAAGAATGTGGAAAATCGCCATGACTTAATTCTAGCTCGATACCTTGTTTTGTGGAAACTGACATATTTTGGGGTTTTTCTTACTTGTCAGGGCAATCCTAAAGAAGGAATCTCAAATGAAAGTCTGGCTTGCTTACCAGGTCTCCTAGACTTGTGTAGTACTGAGGTCTCAACTCTTGTCTCTCCAGCCAAATTAATCTCTTCCACTTTTTGCTTAACTTTTTATCCTTTAATTAACTGTGTTCTGTTTAGATTCCCAATAACTTTCCCTGGGCATATGCAGTTAAAAATCAGCAAATGCCTCAAAGGGAAATTGCAGAAAAAATATCAGGCTAACTTTTCAATACTTTTCTTTTCCCCAAGATTTTGACTTTTCATATCATGGTTGCTTTGGCAGGCCTGGGCTCTAATTTTTATCTACATAGTCCTCAGAGACTGCCACAGGCTCTAGGATGCAGCTTTCTGCTTGGTATTTATGTCCACTATTGAGAATAAGCAAAAGCTCCAAGAGGAAATGCAGATCTCATCTCAATATGTTTCCTTCTCTGCAGAAATTGTGCCTATCAAGATATCGCTGTCTTGATTGCTCTCTGATGTCTGCAAACAATTTTTTTAATTTTTTTAATCTAGTTTTTACAGTTGCTGTCATTAAGACAGTCTGATATACTCTATTTTGTCATAGTCAGAAGCAGAAGTTTCCATAATAAAATTTAAAGGCCAGTCAACATTTGGGCATACATGTGTACATACATGCACACAAACACACACACACACACACACACACACACACACACACGTACTACATGACTTAGTTATGGACCTTATGGCATCAAGAATAGACTTCTAGGCAAATTAGCTCAAGTTTAGATGGATATATGGAACTCTTAAGGAACCTAATTGCTAAATGTACAATGTAAAGCTGAGAATGTTATATCAAAGTCATCCATTTCTGAGGCACCTGGGTGGCTCAACCAGTTAAGCCTCTGTCCAACTCTTGATTTCAGCTCAGGTCATGATGTCATGGTTCATGGGTTTGAGCCCAGCATAAGGCTTTGTGCTGGCAGTGTGGAGCTTGTTAGTGATTCTCCTTCTCTCCCTCTCTGCCCTTCCCTGCTCATTCATTCTCTCTCTCTTTTTCTCTCTCTCAAAATAAAAACAAACAAACAAAAATAATCCATTTCTGAGTTTGAATGGTCATTTTTAAAGGTTTGTGGTTATTATTTGTTTTTTGCTGTTTCTATGAATTTGCTTCATTCCCCCACGTTTTAATGCCAGCCATTCAGTTTCTAATTACTTATTAATTTGGCCAAAGGTTGGAGCAAATCCCAAGTCCATTGACTTATAGCTTCAAAGCTTATCTCCAATTGGTTGACTTGAGATTCATATCTATTTTTTAAAAGAGATCATTCCAATGTTGCCAAATATTGGAAAAAAAGCATGATCATACACCTGATTTCATCAGAACTGATATACGGTAAAACCTTGGTTTGCGAGCATAATTTGTTCTGAAATATGTTTGTAATCCAAAGCACTTGTATATCAAAGTGAATTTCCGCATAAGAAATAGTGGAAACTCAGATGATTCATTCCACAATTCAAAACTATTCATTTAAAATTTATTACAATATTGTAATATAATATAAAATAATAAATAAAATACAAAATATAAAGAAAATAAACAAATTAACCTGCACTTACCTTTGGAAAACTTAGTGGCTGGTGTGAGGGAGACAAGAGAGAGGAGGGTTATTGTATTGGATGACTTTCAACTATCACTAATGGATTTTGACTACAGTACAGTATTTATAAACTCTTGTCATATACTGTATTTAATGTAATGGCAATAAGGCAGCAGAGAAAAAGGTTTATATCTGCAGGCAGCCTGATCTACAATGAAGCAAAGCATTCCTAAGCTTACTCTTGTATGGAAAAGCAAAGGACTGTCCATACGTGCTTTGAAGTGACAAAAAATACACTAGTACCAATTGTGGGCACCTTCCAACATTCTGAAAAATCACCGTTTCTGCCAAACACCTCTTCCTGAGACCAAGCATCTGAGCAGAAGAGATGATCACCCACAATCCCTCAGTGAGAGAGAGAAAGAAGAACCATGGGCTCAGTTGTGGTCATGTGATGTTCCGTGTCACCTACTGCTCATACTGAAAGACATCACTCACTTGTCAAGTTAACATTTATTAGAAATGTTTGCTCATCTGCGGAATAGGCACAGAATAAGTTACTCACAATCCAAGCATTTATTGTAGTCTTTATAGACTCCTTGTTTTTATGGATGAATTATCTATACTCCTGACGACTGACCAGTCCCTTCATCTCTCTCACTTATTTGAGGACAATACTTGACCAATTATCTTCTTTCTCTTCTACATCATCAGTTTTTCCTCTCCATTGGATCATTCCCACTGAGATATAAACCCCGATATATTTTCTCCAATCAAAAGAATAAATAAATTAACACATAGGAAAAAATTAAAACACCTCTTTTCTTAAATTTTTCTCTTAGATACTGCTTCCATTTATCAAGTGCTCTTTACAAAAATACTTTTCAAAAGCATTGTCTATATGTATGTTTTCTCATTTTCTCTAGAATACACTTCATTTAGGATTTGCCATCTCCAGTCCACTGAAACTGCTCGTGTTAGGGGTCATCAGTGATGACCTCCAATAACTAATAAATGCAGTGGTCATTTAATTTGCCCTATCAGCAGCATTTGATCATTTCTCTTTGGCACACTTTATCACTTGCTTTCAGGATATTTTACTCACTGACTTCACTCCTACCTTCACCCTGGCCTTTCTTTCTTAGTCTTTTTGCCTGTTCTTCCTCAATTCTCCATTCTAGAACTAGCAGGGTGGACTAGATCTCAATCACTGGGATACTTTACCCTTTCTATCCCCATTCTCTATATGTGATTACCCAGCATCACAGCTTCAAATCTATATTCTGAAGACTTCCAGATTATACCTCTCTGCTAATTCCCAGACTTATATATCCAATTGCCAACCCACATTTCTACTTAAATGTCTAGTAAGCATTTCAAATATAACAAAGCCAAAGTCTGCTTTTTATTTCTCCCTCCAAAGCCTGGAGGTGATAGTATTTGAAGAGAAGCCTTTAAGAGATAATTAGGTTTAGATGAGATCATGAGGATAAGGCCCCATGATGGGATTAGTGTCCTATAAGAAGTAAAACTCAATCTCTCTATGCACGCATTAAAGAAAGGCCATGTAAACACAGAGGAAGGTGGCCATCTACAAACCAGTAAGAGGGCTTTCACCAGAACCTGAAGATGCTGATACCCTGATCTCAGACTTCCAGTTTGCAGAACTGTGAGAAAATATCTGCTGTTTAAGACATCCAGCCTATGATATTTTGTTCTGGAGGTTTAAAGTCAACATAGATTCTGGTGAGACCCTCTTCCTGGCTTGCAGACAGCTGCCTTCTTCTCACCGTGCACTCACACTGCCTTTGCTCAGTGTGTATACAAGAAGAGAGAGATAACTCTCTCTTCCTCTTCTTATCAGACCGCTAATCCTATTAGATTATGACTCCATCCTGATGATTTTAGTTAAGCTTAATTACCTCCAAAAAGTTCTTTCTCCCCATACAGCCACATTGAGAATTAGAGCTTTGAATTTTGGGGGAAGCATAATTCAGTCTATAGCAATCATGTAAAGTAGGTATAAATAAATCTTATTTGTCTGATTATTTTCTTCTCCTTCCTAGAATGTAAGTTCCAGGATGTCCTAGATGTTTGTCTGTTTCATTAACTGCTATATTCCCATTGCTAGTAAAGAGTATGGGACATAATGAGAGTTTAAATATATATATATGCAACTATAAACTCATACCAAATTCTCAGAAGACAGTTTAATATACATCCAAAGAACAAAATAACCATATTCTCATTTTGGTAATTTCAATGTTAGGAAGGATACTAATGAAATAAACATTTGATTATATCCAGCATTGTTTATGTGAACCAAGATTGAAACAACCTGATAGCCACATCTCGTGGACTAGCTCAATAAATTATGACAGTATATGGTAGAATACTATATTAATTTAAAAGATCATGCTGGAGGTGCCTAGGTGACTCAGTTGGTTAAGCATCGGACTCTTGATCTTGGCTCAAGTCATGACCTCACAGTTCATTTCGTGAGATTAAGCTTTGTGTCAGGCTGTGTGCTGACAGTGTGGAGCCTGCTTGGGATTCTCTCTCCTCTCTCTCTCCCCACCTCTCCCGCTGCTCATGAGTTCATACACGTGCACTTTCCCTCTCTCTCTCTCGCTCTCAGAATAAATAATTGAACATTTTAAAATAAGTAAATACGTGAATAAAGGATCATGCTGAAGAATAATGTTACAGAAAAAAAATGTTTGTAATATACTTTTAGGTGAAAAAATTATCAAAAGCACGAATATACCTCCTTATTCATATGTATATAAAAATGATAAAGAAATACTCCAATCTATAAAGGGTGGCTTTCTCAAGTTTGCTATTATTAGTAAAATTTATTTTGGGACAAGGGCTTTTTTATATTCTCCAAAATTTTCACATAAATATATTAATGGTGCAGTCATAAAATACATTAAATAATTTGAGAATCAAAATATAAGTTACAGAAGGAAATAGAAATGATCATGAAGCTTACTTTGGGAATCTCATCTACACTAAATTTGAAAGGCAAGAGATTTAGTGGATAAAAGTTTTAAAATTACCTTTATGAATGAGAAAAATCTAAGAACATTGTTATAGAAAACAAATATAGGACACAAGCCATTATGCTTATTATGTTTATTTATTTCTGAATTATTTGAAACTGCGAATGCTCTCAATTTGAGAGAAGATTCCAAAATAAAGAAAAATAATTATACAAAATATAGACAAGAACAAAAAGCAAATGAAGAAGCATTATACTTTGGGGATGACTAAAGTTTATACAAACATTTAAAGGTACAGATGTTATAGTTTGGGCATTTCAACAGAAACAGACTGCCAACATTCTAGGTCATCCTGACATGAACTCTTCCTAGAATCAGTTTATACAAATATTTCATTCCATTTCTCATCTGTGTGTGAGCTGAATACCAAATCAGCTGAAAAATTCCATGACAAAATAAAAGAAGACCTGCGTAAATGAAATGGATGTCATGTCCTTGGAGGAAAAGGCTCAAAACTGTAAAAATGCCAATTCTTTACAAATTAATACATAAATTCAATAAAAATCCATCCAAAATCTCTTTTTGATTTGTTTGCTTTTTGGGGTTTGTGGTTGTTTTATAACATGACGTACTGATTCTAAATTTCATCTCCAAGATTAAATCTGTGAAGTGGCCAAGAAAATAATGAGAAACAAAGAATAATAATGGAGAGAGACTTGCACCATAAATCTTTATTAATGGAAAGTGTGGTACTGATGGAGAAATAGGCAAATAGATCAATGCAAAGCATAGAGAATATTGTGTATGAGAATTTACAATGTAATAAAGGTGACATTTCAAATCAATAAGGAAAAGTTTGATTATTCCTGAAATGGCTACCTGTTTGGAAATAAAGTATGTTTCCTATATTATATTACACACAAAAATAAATTTCAGTGATATTATATATGGAAATAAACTATAAAGTACTAAAGTATAGTAGAATATGTTTCTAATTTTGAGATAAGAAAGCATATCTAAATATTTCATAAAATGCAAATAAAGTGAGTATATAATTAAGTCTGGTAATATTTTAAAACATTTATGTTATATGAAACTCTGTAAACCAACTAAATAGACTAAGAACTCATTTGAATGATTTCAAGGCAACTTATAGCTGTTAATTAATACAGCAATAGTAATCTCAATTGTACAATAGTTTTGAGAGACCTACTTACTAGAATGCGTAAAAGAACTTTGAAACTTGTGACAGCCTTTCTAGTGAACGCTGTGGCATGGTGTGTCCATCAGGAAAAGAAGTGCTTCCAGGGGACAACCCCCTTTAGGACAAACTGTGTTGAAGAAACCTTTGATCTAGTCTCTTTCTCTTTCTTTGTGCACTTTGCATCTGTAACTAGTTAATGGGCCGATACAAAGGCTTGGTCCCTCACCTGACTCCGGACAACTCTGAAGGGCATCTCACCTTCAGAGATTGATATTAATTTGCCTGAGACCACTTTGAGAATGTGTCACAACCCATCTTCTCCCTTTACTTAATACCCCTCCCTTCAATTTCCCACAGGGGAACTTCCTGGACACCAGTCTGTCTCCAAGTCATATTTCTGGAGAAGCCGATGTGCAACACCCTTTGATTCATTAATTCCAAATAGAAATTAAGTAATACAGCTACAGAAAAATTTATACAGGTTCATAGAGGGTAGCTTATGAGAACAGAATGTTGAATATATTTAAATATTCGGACGTTATAGATATATACAGTTGACCCTTGAACAACATAGGTTTGAACTTATACACAGTGTTTTGGTTGGTTGGTTGTTTTTTTATAAATACAGGACCGTATTGTAATTTTATTTTCTCTTCCTTATGATTTTATTAATAGCATTTTCTTTCTATCACTTAATTTATTATAAGAATATGGTATATAACGCATTAAACATACAAATTTGTCTTAATGGACAGTTTACATTATCGGTTAGTTTTCTAGTCAACAATAGGCTATTAGTAGTCAAAGATTGGGGGAGTCAAAAGCTATATGTAGATTTTTGACTGAGTGGGAGATCAGTACCCCCAACTCCGTTGTTGTTCAATGGTCAACCCTACACATGTATATATGCATGTGGCATTGAACCAGTATATATTACATTATATAGCAATTAATATTTGCTTGTAAAAATTTGTGATAACACAGGAAATGTTTCTATCTCAATGCTAATTGAAAAAAGTAAGTAATAAAATCATTTATGTTGGGCAGTTCCTATTATGTAAACACAGGCATGAGAATAAAGATAAATAAATATACAGTGTTTTTTTTTTCTTTCTATATTCCTAAATTTTCCATATTTTCAGAAATGTTTATGCTAATCAGGAAATACTTTTTATTTTTTATGAATCTTTAAGTTATGATCAATAAATAAAGATTATTATAATCCACTTTGATTAAAAAAAGAATTTAAAATTCAGTATGAGTTTGAGGCTCATTAAAATCATGTGGCAATTCTCATAACTAGTATCAGCAGCAAAGTTAGGAATAAAACTTAAGTTGTTGACCTCAAATCCAATATTCTTTAAATTCAGCAAGCCTTGATGTTCAAGGTTGTATAAGAATCATAATAGATTCTTTTTTTTTTTATTTTTCATTGTTCTTGTTTTTTATTTTAGAGAGAGCAACACAAACAAGGGAGATGGGCAGAGGGAGAAAGAGAGACAAAATCTCAAGCAGGCTTCATGCTCAGTGTGGAGCCCCATTCGGGGCTGTAACCCACAGTCCTGGGATCATGACTTGAGCCTAAATCAAGAGTCAATCACTCAACTGATTGAGCTACCCAGGCACCCCAATCATGATGCATTCTTAAATTATTATATAAATGCAGATAAACTTGAAATGGTATGGTCAACATAGACATGGTCTGAATTGAATGAGATACGCTATTAAGATTTAAAATAACAAAAATATTACATAGAGTTAAAGATATATCTTAAATGTATTGTCCTTGGGGCACCTGGGTGGCTCAACTGGTTAAGCATCTGACTTCGGCTCAGGTCATGATCTCGGGGTTCATGAGTTCAAGCCCTGTATCGGGCTTCCCACTGACAGTGCAGAGACTGCTTGGAATTCTCTCTGTCTCTCTCTCTCTCTCTCTCTCTCTCTCTGCCCTTTCCCTGCTTGTGCTCTCTCTCTCAAAATAAATAAATAAATTGGGTGCCTGGGTGGCTCAGTCAGTTGAGCGTCTGACTTCAGTTCAGATCATGATCTCACTGTTCATGAGTTCGAGCCCCGTGTTGACCTCTGTGTTGTCGGCTCAGAGCCTGGAGCCTGCTTCAGATTCTGTGTCTCTTCCTCTCTCTGTCCCTCCCCTGCTCATGCTCTGTCTCTCTCTCCCTCTCTCTCTCTCTCTCTCTCTCAAAAATAAACATTAAAAAAATTTAAAAATAAGTGAATAAACTTATAAATAAATAAATAATGTATTGTCCTTTAATGCAGAATATTATTGTCTTATCATGTTTAATCCAGAGTGCCTTGTGCAGTAGAATAGCATACAGCAGATTCTAAAAGATTTTCATTTGAAAGTAAATTCTAGCACTGAGAAACTTAATATTTTAACCTGTTACTTTGAAATGATTTTAGACTTAAAAAAGTGTTGCAAAAATTGTAAGATTTCCCATATTCCCTTCTCCCAGCTCACCCTATATTAATATGTACATAACCATAAAAAGTTATCAATATTAAGAAATTAACATTGGTGCAATGCTATTAACAAAACTATAGACTTTATTCAGATTTCCACTAGTTTTTCACTGACATCATTTTTTCTGTTCACAAATCCAATCTAGGTTCCCATGCTGCATTTCCTTGTTTTTGTGTTTTTAATCTCCACCAGTATGTGACTGTTCCTAGACTTTCCTTGTTTTCCATGGCCTTGGCACTTTTAAAGAGCTGTGGTCATTTTATAGGATGCTCCCCAATTTGGGTTTTTCTGATGTTTTCTTGAGGTTATGGATTTGGGGAAAGAACACCAGATCAATGAAGTGCCCTCAAGCCTCATGTTTTTCTATTTCCCTTGTTCCTTCTAAATTCCATAACTGGAAATCTTCTTCAAGGAAGAGTTGTCCCCTCACCATTAAAACACTTGTTTTTGTCATTAGTTTAGACATATAAATAAATATTTATTTTATTCTTTGGTTACAAGTCATGATTGTCATTATACTTTTGCTGGTCAGATTGTTTCAGCTTTGGGAACTGGGGTCTTTCAGATTGCTTTCTGTGTCTTCTCAACACACCCCATTCTTTCTTTTATTGAAACTTCCTTACTCTCTAGGACTACACAATGTCCAGAAATAACTTATATTTTCTTTGTGTCATCCCTAGAATCCACCACTTTTCTAAGAAGACCTGGTTCCTTTTATTGGATAATGTGATTTAGAAATCAACCTCTGGGCACTACATTCACTCATACAGACTGGAATGTCACTGTGTGTAGGTACACTCAGAAGACAGAGCTAGGAAATGTATGTATGCATGCTAACCTGTGTATACCCACGTGTCTATTCTCTGTGTGTGTGTGTGTGTGTGTGTGTGCATACACACATTTTTTTCCATACTGATACCTCTGGTCCACTTGAGGACCACAGGTTTATTTCTATTCCCTCTATCTCTAGCAATGTTCCTTATCTATAATATATTTACTTATTTATTCAATTCAAGTATAGCTATTAAGTAATTCAAAAATTTTAACCATACTCTTGTGAGAAGTAGCTTTATGAATAGAGTTTGTGTATAGTTGTTGTTTGTTTCTATCTTAAAACCGCCAACCAAAACACTCCTTTCTAAAGTTATTTTCTGAAGCTATTTAGGTCAGGGGTGCCTGGGTGGCTCAGTCTGTTGAGCATCTGACTTTGGCTCAGGTCATGATCTCACAGTTCATGGGTTTGAGCCCCACATCTGGCTCTGTGCTGACAGCTCAGAGCCTGGAACCTACTTCAGATTCTGTGTCTCCCTCTCTCTCTGATCCACCACCACCCCCCCCCCCCCCCCCCGCTCATGCTCTCTTTCTCTCTCTCTCTCTTTGTCAAAAATAAATAAACATCAAAAAAAAATTTTAATTAAGTTATTTAGGCCAGACCCTTTCTTTTCCACCCCCACAATTGTTTATGTCCTTTATTTGAAATAAAGTTACATTCATTTGTCACAGTCTACATTCCATCTTGCATTTCTTCTATATGTTGGTAGGTGTTTTTATTTGCATATAGTGAAATTCACTCATTTTTTGTACCGTTCTATGGGTTTTATAAGCTCATAGAGTTGTGTCTTTACCAACCCCATTACAAAACAGCTATATCACCCCTAAGATTACTCTCTGCTCTTCCTACCCCAAATTCTGGAAATCACTAATTCAACCTTTTAATTTTGACTTTTCCAAAGTATCATATAAATGAAATCATCATAAAATATAAAGCCTTGAAGTCTTGCTTCTTTCATAACACAACAGTCCATTCTTTTATGTTGCTAAGTAACATTCCACTTTACAGTGTGTACCATTCATATATTAACCTGTATAACACATCAGGGTTCTTTCCAGTTTTTAGTGATTATCCATAAAGCTGCTACAAACATTTGTGCACAAGTTTTTGCATGGAGGTAATTTTTGAATTCACCTCAGCAAGCCACAGGGAGTAAGACTGCTAGATCATATGATAAGGCATGGCCAAAGAAGTATTTTCTCAAAGTGGCTGTACATCCCCACCATCAATGTATGAAATTTCCAGTTGCTCTTTATGTTCACTGGTTCATGGTATTGGCAGGAATGGGGTTTTTTGTTTGTTTGTTGTTCTTGTCGTTGTTGTTATTCTACCTTTGTAGTAATATCTCATTCTGGTTTTAATTTGCTTTTTTCTGATGACTAATAATACTGTGCATCTTTTCAAATTCTCATATATATCATCTTTATAGTGCCTTTGGTAGTGTCTTTTCAGATTCTTGGCCAATTTTTTATTGTGTTTATCTTCATATTGTTTCTTTTCTTATTGCTTTGAGAGTTATTTATATATTCTGCATAAAAATCCTTTATCAGATATGCGATTTTCAAATATGTTCTCTAATTATGGCTTGTCTATTCATTCTCATAAAAGTGTCTTTCATAGAGCAAATGTTTTTAATTTGAATGTAATGCCATGTATTATTTTTTTTCTGTTATGTATTTTTCTTTGAATATCATGCCTAAAAGCTATTTGTCAAACCCAAACTCAAATGAATGTCTATTCATTTGAAGTTAATGTTTTGGAAAGTATAAAGCATGTTTAAAGGATCTTGTTCTCTTTCACATATGGATGTCCAATTGTGTCATCACCATGTGTTGCTCAGAGCAGAAATCTTGTATCTTCTGCCAACATTCATGAACTTTGACAGGCTAACTTATTAGCCTACAAGTAGGGTAGAACCTCAAACTCTTCATCATTTTTGACCACAAAGGGTTGTTACGTGTTGAAATGGTAATGCCTTTCCTTGTGCTTGGCCTTCAGGGGATGTGATTGAATTAATCTAATTAAGGAACTGAATGGGTTTTAAGTTTGTTGTTGCTATGGTTAGTTTCAGTATACTACAGGCTTTAAATTCCTTTAGGGATTATTTTGTTTAGTATAGGAGTTGATTTGCCAGATTTTTCCCCCTAGTATCTGTTCCACTCTGAACTTCAGGCCTTCCCTTAATGCTATACCTCAAAGATGGTCTGTTTCCTGCAAATAATTGTTCATTGATTCAACACTTGTTAACCCAGTGGTAGAAGTGGGAACAGTCTATGTTATTTTGATTAAGTGTAAATATTAAGAAGACACTATATCCCCGAGTCTCCAGGACATGCTTTCCTCAATGCTCCTCTCCATCCCAGTGCAGTTTTGAGCCCAGCACTCATTTCTCTTGGGTAGAGTGTTCATTGCCTGTTCCTTTCCCTCATCCATAATACATGTTCACCAGTGTCTAAGGGTGACAACTTCTCCCTATCCGATAGATGAAAGCTCCTTTTCCTTACGGGAAATAAGGGAGAAGGGTCTCAGAGTTCCTTCCTGTTCCTACATTGGTTTCTGTTCTCTTCTTCTGTGTTCTCTCCTTCTGTTCTCCTTCCCCACATGGCAATTTCTCTGGTCTTGCCCCATCTTTTTGTGAGTATAGATGGAGTCTGTGCATACCTGGCATCCAGCAATTTGGCAATCATCCTACCTTTTCTTTTTCTTTCTTCCTTCCTTCCTTTCTTTCTTTCCTTTTTTTTTTTTTTTTTTTTTTTTTTTTTTTTTTTTTTTTTGATAGGGGTCCAGGAACAGTTTGTCCAATTAAGCACATGGTTTGTTTTTGTCTCACACCTGCAAATGACCGTCCCTCCTTAGATTTTGTGCCCTGCAACCTCCATACCCTGACAGGTTCAAAAAAAGTTGGGAATCTCCTGTTGGACTTTTATGTTGTTGTTGGAAACAATAATACTAGACCTCTGTATCTCTGAGCAGAACCTGAGAGTCAGTTCCTGTTTTGAAATTCAGTTTCAAAAAGCAACTATCTAGAAATCTATAACCCTTTTTACTTTGAATGACTCCAAATAATAATTTGGAATTATAAGTTATAATAATTTTCCTTAATAATTCAGTGATTAGCTGGGTCTCTGTGGATTCACTCAAATGCATAAAGACAAGAGTTCTAAATACTAGGTGGAACACCAAAGCCTTGAGCAACTTACTGAATATTTCTGTGCCTCTGTGACTGAATTTGTAAAGTAATAATAACAAGTTTTCCATTTAGCTCCAGCAGTATGGTAAGGATTTAAGAACTAAAAGTGTTTTGATATCTTCAAAAGGTAATAAAAAAACATTCATAAACAAAATAATTGGTTTTCTTTCTGATTACTAACTGAATTGCCCTGGCAGCTTGATCTAGTATAAATAATATCCTGACTATCTAACCTAAAACAGCAAAATTGAGGACAAAGAACAGTCTTTGTAACAAACTACATTAAGTAGCATTTTAAAAGTTAAATCACTAAAATTATTTCTGACCTTTAAAGTACATTTACATTTGAAAAGTAAGATACTGATTCAAAAATTATGAGGAGGAGTTCTGAATATGGAACATAAATTGTAAATAAAATTAAGCAACAGAAATATCTGGGACATTACCTGTGTTTTCAAACTCTCTATGCAGAATGTCCATGAGAAAACACAAAATCTTTCCTTTAACACTTTGCATACTAACTCAACAGACCCCACTCCTACCAGGGCAGAAATCACCCCTTAATGACAGTTGTAAGATGAAGTGGGACATTCAAAGTTATAAAGAAGCTGACTAAACAACAAATTTGAAAACTGTTTGGCAGCAAAGGATAAGAGGGCTTAAGGAGTCATTATAAGAGAGACTTAAGGATAAGTAGGAGGATAATGATAATTACAATTTAATCCTGGATAATAATGCAAAGGTTAGAAGTCATACACAGTAACTTGCAGTATATTATTTTAATGTTTCATTACTGTGATGGAGAGGATCTGACATACAGATTGATTTGATGCAGGTCACCCCATCAGCTCCTCTATCTAAGTGGATAAATCTCTCATTGGGCAGTTATGGTTGTAGATTGTCTGACTCTGAACTATTATATCAAGAAAAACTGTCCTGTACCAGATGTGTTTCATTCTGCTTATTACTGTGACCTAGAACTACTTTGATCTTACAAAACTTTAACTTCGATGATTAAAACTTATATGAAATAAGGAACCATTATATAGAACAATTCTAAAGCTCTAGATACTCAAATCTGTAACATAGATCTAATAAAAAGAGTTTTTTTACAAGAAACATGACAGCTGCTTTGTCCCTATAACTGAAGCAATGGAATACGTTATGAATTCAGACTAATGACCTTATATTATTTTGTGACTTTGAAGGATTTCTTTTGAAAAAGATATATTTCATATAACAAATATTTTTTTTATCACTGTTTTTTACCTGTGAAATAAACTTTTAATTCTGATATTCAAAATGTGTGAAGAATCTGGGTCCAGTGTTTTTCCCAGGTTCAATTTCACCTGACTTTCTTAAGTAAAAGTCTACTGCAGAAAATCTAAGTACTATTTCTTAGAATCCTACTTGGCTTTCCTTATTATATTATACTTTTATAAGATAAATTATATGAAGACATTAATGATCTAAGAACAACAATATGCTTAAAATGAAATACCGCAGTAGTTGTCTTATTTTCCCACCTGTCAAATTGACCACAACCTACATTCTTCTGATGTTTACCGACATATTTTCATGGTACTGTTTTGACTTCTTGATCTTAAGTAGCATCCAATGAATTTATGTTTTGACAGTTGAGAACTTAATTCTTTTATATCTCTGCTTCATCCTTACCTTTCCAATAGAGTTAAGTCAGATTTTTTGGTTAAATTATCGGTTAATGTTTAACTGGTTAGTTACCCTAAGGTATTGCTCACTTCTATGCCAAATACAGCAAAATTATTACCTTTGTTTTTCTAATTTTTCTGTGTTCAATCTACCAATCGAAACTGAATCGCTGCTATCTTAATTTTTGCTCCTCTTGCTGCAATCCTATTCTACTTTATTTGAATGTTATCAGTGAAAAAGCTCAGATAGTCTCCCCTTTCTCTGAAAGCTACAAAGCATTACCTATTCTTTCATTTTTTTTTTTTAACGTTTATTCATTTTTGAGAGACAGAAAGAGACAGAGCATGAGAGGGGAAGGGGCAGAGAGCAAGGGAGGCACAGAATCTGAAGCAGGCTCCAGGCTCTGAACTGTCAGCACAGAGCCCCACCCAGGGCTCGAACTCACAAACCATGAGATTGTGATCTGAGCCGAAGTTGGACGCTCAACCAACTGAGCCTCCCATATTACCTATTCTTTCAATACGTCCCTCGTTTGGCTTAAAGTAAGTGATATTTATTAATCATCATTTATTGAATGTTTATTTTTATTAGACAAATTTGAAGCAAGGTTCATGCGTTTACTGTGACAATTTCTGTAGTCCTTTATACAGATTAATTTACTAATTCCAAATTTTGCCTTTGACTGTATCTGGTTTCACATGATCAGCACTTCTAATGTTACAAGAAGTATCTCGGCTGCTTTTAAGGTATTTACGATATAAGAAATCATTAACAAAATGTCATAATAACCTCTAACAAGCTACAAACATATATAAATCATTCAAGATACTGTTAAACAATGTAAACACTGATAATTGATAAAAAGGAACATTTAAGGGGCCCCTGGGTGGCTCAGTAGGTTGAGTGTCCAACTTCGGCTCCCACGGTTTGTGAGTTCCAGCCCCGCGTCAGGCTCCAGGCTCCGTGCTGATGGCTCGGAGCCTGGAGCCTGTTTCAGATTCTATGTCTCCCTCTCTCTCTGCCCCTCTGCCGCTCGTGCTCTGACTCTCTCTCTCAAAAATAAATAAACATTAAAAATTAAAAGAAAAAAAGGAACATTTAGGTATGTTGAAGAAAATAAAATAGTTTTTGAATGTTTAATACAGAACACACGTGATTTAATTCAAGTTGTGTTACTTTGGGCTGCTATAACAAAATATTCCAGACTGGGTGGCTTATAAACAACATAGGTTTATTTCTCACAGTTATCTCCCAAAGGTGTCACCTCCTAATAGCGTCTTACTGGGGTGAGGTTTCAACATACGAATCTGGGGGCGGATACTATTCACTTCACTTCATAAAACAAGTATTTTCATTTGGAGTTGTTAGTGGAGAACTGAAATGGTGGCATCCTTTGAATCACACCCTGGCGACTGCTATGACAACCTGAGCTCACTGGGGCTGGACCAGCAGACAGCATTTCCCCGGTGCTCCTACTCCGAAAGGATATGTATGGTGTGAGCACGACCACACAATTGTCCTGGTGCCACCACTGAGTGCAAAGGTGCCATCAGCGCCCAGGGGCTTTTTACTTCTCTTTTTAAACTTTGTATTGCAAGGGCACCTGTGTGCCTCAGTCAGTTAAGCCTCTGACTCTTGATTTGGGCTTAGGTCATGATCTTACCTTTAGTGGGTTGGAGCCCTGGGCTCCCGCTGACAGTGTGGAGTCTGCTTGGGATCCTGCCTCCCTCTCTCTCTGCCCCTCCCCTCCTTGTTCTCTCTCTCTCTCTCTCTCTCTCTCTGTCAAGAACAAAATAAACTTTAAACTTTGTGTTTTGCCCTTTTTCTGTGTCCCTATGCCTCACCTCCTCACCCCCATTTCCAGTTTTTTCTTCACCCTCTTCTAAACTCAACAGAGCGGTCCCAGTGGCCCTGCCCCTCCCCACTTCCTCCCCCCATTCCCCCCCCATCACCCACCCCACCCCCCCCCCCCCCCCAGGATCCTGTTCTGACCTCCTGGCTGTGACCGCGGTGTGGGAGACTCTACCGTTTGACACAGGATCCTGCCTTTGAGCGGTTGGAGAGATTCCAGTTTTTAATCAACACAAGCGCCACTAAGGGGCGAAGCAAGCGGGACTTGCCTGAATTTGGGCCATGGCGCCAGCTGGCAGCCTCCCTCTGCGCTGCAGCCCACGTCTGAGGCCGCCTTCTCAAAGGACACGACGCGCAGCGGACAGTGCGGTGGCGCTGTCTTACTTGCTCTGTTTCTGGGCGCGGAGTGACCGGCGTAGGGGTGTCCAGTCCCGTTTCCCTCAACAGGGCAGAAAAGCAATAACGTGTAGGCGCGGACCAAGTCTTTGGAAGCGGCAAGATGGGGGCAGGAGGAGGTTAGGGCCCCCTCTGGTGGATGGGAAACCAGGGCATGGGCACTGCCTTCAAGCCCTTCCTTCCCCTGTCTCCCAAGCTGCTCTCCTGACCCTGGGGATGAAGCAGGAGAAACTTTTGGGGACTAGCCTCCCCATCCTCCAGCCCGGTGCCTTACCAAGGCTCCCTTCCAGCTAACCTGACTTCGCGCTGGGTCCCCGGCCTGGCACCCTCCGTTCCAAGGATGAGTGTTGGGAACACCCCCCTTCTCATTGCGTGGAGCGGAAGGGCAGCCTCAAATCATACAGAGCTCACACCCAGGACATAGTTGGGCCCTGTGGACTTCGGTCAAGGAGGATCTGGGAGTGGGTGTCTCTGGTACGGGGACGCAGATGCACATGGAGCATGTGTGTGCATGCACGTTGAGATTGCGTGTGCTAGGGCAAGGGTGTTCTGCCCTCCAGTGTGCTGTCGTCTCGGACCCCGTCCCTGGCCAGAGCATTTCCTTCTGTGGAGGAGAGGTCCTGGCCTAGTGGGGAAGCCACACCTGGGATCCACTTACTGCCCTGTCCTTTCCTCTCTCATCACTTTCCTCCCCCACTTCCCCAATATCTGGGAATGTTTAGAATTGTGTTTGTGGTTTTGATCCCCCTACTTCACCTCCTGCACTAGGTAGTTCACGAAAGATACCCTAAGGTGAGGGGAGGTTTGGTTTGGGCAGATGTGGGGTCTCTGGGGAGGGGGTATGTGTATGTTGCTCATCTGAATATTCTCTGCCCGCCCCCATTTGCATCTCCTCATTCCTCAGATAAACACACTTCTTTCAGACCAAGAACAAGTTAATTATTATGCTTTACCCCCTTTGTGAATTTCATTTTGGCTTGCCAGATGCCTTTTTTTTTTCTCCATAAATAGGTACTTTTAATTCCTGGATATTGGCATTGCCTGTCCATTGTGTTTTCATTTAAGTAAGAACATACTAAGTTTGCAGAAGAACAAAATTATTTTTTAATGAAAAGATATAAACTATTAGAGGTCCCTTCCTTTTTTATATGAGACATATAGACAGTATGAAAAGTGCAGTCATTGCCTGTCAGTTCAGTAGTGGCTTCTGTTCATATATTGCCATATTTTAATTAGATGATAAAATTTGTACAATCAATATTATGAAGTCTATTTTAATTGTACCATAGAGTCAGTTTTGATCCTGAGGTATGTGTTCTAAATTTAAAATCTATTGGATCTGAAATAATTCTGACTTTGTGTATGTCTACATATATCTAGCTTATATCGTTTAATAGTAAAGACAAGTAAATGTAAATGAAGGTAAAAACACTAAAGTAATTTATGTATATGATGACTTAACCATATATGTGTGTGTGTGTATATGTATATATATATACATATATATACATATATACACATAATTTACCCATAAGTTAAATATGTAGAAGTCTTTTTTTTTTTTTTTAATTTTTTTTTCAACGTTTATTTATTTTTGGGACAGAAAGAGACAGAGCATGAACGGGGGAGGGGCAGAGAGAGAGGGAGACACAGAATCGGAAACAGGCTCCAGGCTCCGAGCCATCAGCCCAGAGCCCGACGCGGGGCTCGAACTCCCGGACCGCGAGATCGTGACCTGGCTGAAGTCGGATGCTTAACCGACTGCGCCACCCAGGTGCCCCAAATATGTAGAAGTCTTAAAACACACCAGTCACTATCCCATTCAATCCTCTCAACAACCCTGTAATTATGGATATATCATTTAACATTCAAACCAGAATACTTCTGAGAGTGAAAAGAGACACTATCATAATTGGGGATAATAGGAAAAACAAGGATGAAAAGTCACCCTATTTATAGTGTAAGTTTTCCTCACTGAGTCATCCCAGAATGATTGATTCTTCTCTGCAATTATTACCCCCTTTGCAAATGAGGAAATCAAAGTTTAGAGAGACAAAGGAACCTACCTAAATCGTACATCTATTAAGCACATTAGTTGAAATTCAAACTTAGGGCATGTTTTGAGGGAGACTACTAGTCCATGTAAAGAAAATATGCTAGTTTGAGAGCAGAAATTGTGTATTATCATTGGTAAAATTTACATTTAATGTTTAATTTTGAAAGATGTATGTCTAGAAAGATACATAAACAAACTGCAAACATTTACTCAAGGAGAACGAGTGGTTGGAAATGGAGGTTTTCACTTTATTATGTATATATTTTTGCCCTGTCACTGACCCTACAACCCATCCCCTTATTGTTTCCCCAAGCAGCCAATGAACACGCATTGTTTTACTTAAAGAAAACATGTCAGCAGTGTTAAATTTCAACTTTTTTTTAATGAGGCAGACAAAAGTTAACTTGCCTAAAAGTATTACATATATAAAAATAAAATTGAAAACATAAATGACATCCTGCCTTGAAATTTTTAATAAGCATTACACTGATTTCAGGTTTATCATAACTTGAGCCTCTATTTTCAGTTTTGAATAAAAGGCTTTAAAAGGCTTTAATTGTATAATTATATTATTAAAAGTATATTCATATATTGGTGAGAATAAAAATAGTTTGTATTAAATACTTTAAAAATTCAATTAATTAAATAATAGACTTTGCTTTTCAAATCTAATTGAGATTTTATCCTTTTTTTCTAGCTTTAGCAAGTTTTTGCTTTAGATAAATGAAGTGATTAGCTTAATAACTTATTGAGCTTATATGTTTGTATAGAAACAAGAGAAGGTTCACAATGATAAGATGATCCATGTTACTGTAAGGCTGAAGTAAATTAAAGCCCTTTTAAGTCAAGTTTGATTTTTGTGAATTCCCTACCTCAGCGACTCATCTAAATTATGACAGATTCTTTGTTGAAAGTATATTGAAAAGTTTAAAATATTGGAGGAGAAAATTATATGCTTAAAGAAAATATGCATAACATTTTGTACCTCAAATGTTGTCCTTTCCATAATATACAAATCCAAGATAACCAAACTAATCATGTAATTGTAGCTTACTTTTCTGTGCAGGGATAAAAAAGAAACAATCCTGAAAACAGAATCATTGGCAACTCAACTAGAGTTATAGCTACTTGTGGCACTCTCTGTGTAGAATTAATATCAGTTAAGCTTTTCTTACTACCCAGGAGCTATGCAGCAAGTACTTTGGTAACTGGAAGCTATCAAGTTGGAATTGAGGAATTGTGTATGTGTTTGTGCTTGAGACAAATGAGTTAGGATGCGAGAATTTTTTCTGAAGATCTTTGAAAGATACTTTGAAAGTGATAAACAGCTATTAATAATGTTTTATAAAGCATAGTGAAATAACTCTCATCATTATTTTGGAAAAACCACAGCAAATACAATAAAAACAAATTATTTTTTAATTATTTGCCTTTGGCTTTCTACTTTAAGCTTTAGGAAGTACGCTTTTTGAATCAGATGACTCTCTCTTGCCCCCTTCACTACGTAATCTACCACTCGTCATGATAGCAACAATATATTGAACTTGAATCATTATTGACTATGAATGATGGTGCTGATGACAGAACAATTAAAACATAATGCTCAAGTGGTAAGATGCAACAGAAAGAAAAGTAGAAGGAATTTTGGAAAGAATGCAAAGAGAAAAACAGGAGCGCTGTTTTGTGTATGATTCACTGCCCCTGATTATGTGGAAGTTGAAAGTTGCTCTATTGTTTGGCATTTAATCTTTTTTAAGAGCACCTACCCTGCCTTGGGGTTGCCT
This sequence comes from Lynx canadensis, assembly GCF_007474595.2. Taxonomy (NCBI): domain Eukaryota; kingdom Metazoa; phylum Chordata; class Mammalia; order Carnivora; family Felidae; genus Lynx; species Lynx canadensis. The sequence continues at coordinate 129,465,860 of NC_044306.2, read as the reverse complement.
GAACTGATACACGGGAAGCGGTGGGGAGGACACTGGTGTCAGAGGACTCACTTTCCTTCATTCTGTAGCTGCAGTATTATCTGCTGTGCTTCCAGAAATGAGAGCAAGGGAGAGAGAGGGGAAGACAGATGACTCCTTGGTATCTCCCTGCTGTGGCTAGATGACTTTACGCTTCAGGAAAAAAAGAAATGAATAATCTGATTTCAAAAAATCCCTCACCTAAACTTGATCCTAAGCTAAATATTCTGAAAAATGACAGTTTTAGGTTAACTTCCATTTCTTTTGATGGTGCTACCCTCTGCTCCAGTTTCTAGTTGAAACTTTAAAGTAAAGTTCATACTCCAAAAAAATCACATTATTGTGATATTCCCAGTCAAAATTAAAGTGAAACTTGCAACGAATCTCACAAGGATCCCAGAAAGAGGAAGGCTTTTCACTTCTCTTAAACACAAGGTATTTGGGAAAACTTCAAAAGTTTTTAAATGAAAATGAATTTAAAAATCACATAAAATTCTTAACTGTATCACAAATTATCTGAGGAGTCTTATACTTCTACTCAAAGTCCTATAATTGTTAGCAAGTCAAAGGTAAAATGCAATGTAAGATAGTTTAGAAAAAAAGACATTTCATATAACTGGAACAACGACAACAACACAAAACAATGATACTAAAAATGGTTTCATGTTTTGTTCATTTCCTGGGAAGTGTTATCTTTACATGAAGTGGTACCATGTTGTGAAGGTGACTAGGAGAGCAGGTTAAGTAATGGTGCCAGTAAAGTAACAAATTCTCTAGTTGTCATTCTTTTACTGCCAATAATTGCATGGTTTTTAAAAAGGAGTCTATTTAAAGTTCTGAGCTTAGGGACTACACTCACCTACTTAAAGTAAAATTTCTTTTATTCAAATAACTAGGAAGCATAGTGATTAAATTATACCTTGCTCTGGCTTTCATAAGGTTATCAACATAATCTTGCTCAATTTGACCTAAACTTTATATATATACTCCTATTTTTACACATATATGGAATTATAGGCAGTTGTATTCTCTCCTAGTTCCATTAAATTATCTCATATTAAAATGAAAAACAAGTTGTTTATATCTACCAGCCCCATCCCTCAGTGATTCATCCTTGTATTTTCTTAATTTTTAGCTAGACTGGACAACTAAGATTTTCCTTATGGTCAGCAGCAGCTTTCTTCTATAGCTAGATTCAGCATTTTTCTTCAACCCTTAACCCTGTGCTCAGACCAGATGATCTCTCAGGGTCTCTCCACTCTGTTTGTGACCACCCTGTGAGGAGATAGCCTCATGTCCATCTGATTTACCTGACAGGAGCTGTCAGTCAACTGCTTGCATCATGACTGGTGTCTCTGCTGGCTTCCCATTGCTGATTTGGTGGGATTTAGGTGACAGTCCAAATGAAACTACTTACTATGCCTCTATGACTTGTTGCCATACTTCTTGATCAATCTTATCCTATGACTCTTATTTTTAGCAATAGCTAGACTCTCGAGAAATAATAAATGAACTCTATATAGTCCCTCAAATACTCATTCAAAAATATTCATTAAGAACCTGGTATTATTTTTCCAGTAGAAGGAAGAGGAAACAACTTCAAGACTCCATGGAAGTAATGCCTCTGAATGTAACTTAACTGGACCAGGATATAGAAGGAAAAAAAAAAAAAAAGTATGTTCTTTGAAAAGATACATGTGCACACACACACACACACACACACACACACACTGAAAAAATATACAATGGAGGTAGAAATGCAAATGGAGATGGTGAATATAAAACACTAAGAGGAAACACAAAATGCAATAGAAGAATTATAATCCCTATGGGCCAAAATTTTACACTATCATTCAATATCCTCACCAAAAGCAGTTTATTTTACTTCACATAACTCTTGCCATTCCTGAAAATAAAGGTAACTTGAAGGGTTTTGGTTCATAATACATGTACTTTTTGAATACATATTCAGGTGCTTTGTCCGCATGTTGTGCTTTGTGTTGAGCTGTGAGGTGCCACTCCATAGCTGGTACAACTTTGGTTCTGTTTCAGGTAGTCTTAGAAGAATGCACAGCTGCCTCTTTCTGTAAGCCCTGCTTCTGCAATCATTTTGTACCTCAGAGCCCTTGAGGTTGGATTGCAGAGTCCATTCAAATTGTAACCCCTAATGTAAGCTGTGAGCCCTGCAGCCCCCCATGAATGCTCATTCTTTTCCTCCCTGCAGTAAGATTCCAGGTGAGCTCACCAGCCTACTCTGTTATCCTTCACCACCTCTGGACTGATGGGCACTTGAGACATCCTGTACACCTGTATCCTCTACTGCCAAGTGCAGGCTGTGGGGAACCGGAGATCTGCTCTCTAATTGTATCATCCAATCTTGTCTATTCTACTGGGCCAAGGCACAAGATTCCTCTGCCTTTTTATTTTCTTTTCAAGCCATCTACTGACCCTGACCTCACTGTATTTTGGGGTTGGGAACTCAAAAGGAGTCCTTATCAGTGTAATATCCTTCTGTCATGCCCTGACTTCTCTTTCCAGTGTTTGAAGGACTTTCCTTTCCCTTGTGATAAGAACTCCTCCTATCTTACATACGTCTCTTTTTCTAGATGACTCCAGCCCTTCTGATACTTAATTCAATAATGCAAAAAGGGCTGAATGAAATCGACACCAATTAGCAAGAAGAAAAACATGCACATGAAAAACCATTGGGTTAGTGTAGGGGATCAAATATTTTATCTCATTTTTTTATGGAAGATAAATCTTATATTTTTTCCTAAAGAAAATAGAGAAGTACAAAGACCACAATGGCAAGACACTCCCTCTCAAGCCCAGATAGTCTTCTTTTTACAGGAAGGTCTTTACATCCCTGCCCGATAGAAGCTCCCAATGTCATGTACTTTGCTTTCCCTAGAAATATTTACACCTAAGTGTTATTGCTACCCTAGGTGATAATAGCTGACTGCTTCGAAAGAAGTCATATTAGAAATAGGTGGGAGGTGATTGAAAAAGGGTAGAAAAAAGTATTATTTTTCTTATCACATAATAGAGGCATATGATCTCTACTGATGAATAAAAAAGAAAAAAAATTGATCAAGGAAAAATGTTTGGAGAAGTAGAGATGCAGCTTAAGTATACGCAGGTTTTGATAAAGCTAGACCCTTGGAACAGAAGTAATGTGCAAATACAAGATTAAGTAAACTCTCCTAATTTGAAAGCAGCTCAAGCTTATATCTAGGAAGGAAGTACAATTATTATATAAAACATTAATAAAAACAGAAATACATCTTGAGAATGGTGTTGAGTGAAATGAAGTTTTAATAAGCAAATTAGAAGAAAAATGACAGGTTGCCTACCCAAGGAAAAACTCAAGGTAAGCTATTCTTCTACAATACAACATGCTATAGTTACAGCGGTATACGAATAAAAGTTCTCTAGTAACTGGTCCTATGTTATATTTAGATAGAGCTATTATTGGTACTTAAATGCCTGTCTTGATATAACAGAAAGTGGCTACCCTAAATTGTGTTCCATTTAAAGTGAGATATAATATTAGAAATTTAAACTTCATGAAGCTAGTATTACAAACAGAAGGGTGCTGATATAGGTTGTGAATTAGAAAGGTTATAGAACAAGAACAAATGTGCTTAACCAGCATTCTCCTAATCAGAATCAATTGTGTCTTACATGCCACCATGGACACATGGTGCAGCAGAAAGGATTTTGCATTTCCATTTAAAGATGAATAAAGATATTCAAATCTTTTGCTCTGATTCTAAGCAAGTGGATTCCCTTTTCAAGACATTAAAAAAACAAAAAAAAATGTTATGCGTAATAAGAAATTATGTATAATATACATTTTATTTATTATGTATAATTAGTGTTTTCCTGAATTAAGATTACTAAATTGTCCTGAGGAATTTGGTTAGCCTCATTCACTCACCCTGATAATCCCTGAGCAAACTGATAAAATTTCCAAATATGCAAGACCGGGATCTGAGTCAATCCTCCAGATACAGACACTTCAGGAGTCCAAATGGAAATATCTTACCACACTAAATCATATTCTATTTCAAGAGTGTTTTTACCCAATTTTGTGAAAGATATCACCTTATTACTCCATATCATAAATCATGTTATCCCATTTACAAAATGAGTTCAAAAACCTTTTGCTCTTAGTCTTAAAATAGCTACAACAGAATGAAAATATTAAAATTCCTTCATTCATTTTCTTGTATTTATATGACACTTTAACACTATAACTTTAATATTATAAAACTATTCTAAGCAGGATATAGGAGTTAATACATATGTATATGTAAACAAATTACTTTTTCCTATTAGACTCACAGACAAAGGCAGAAATGCTTTTTGTGTTTACCATAAACTAATTCAAATGCAAAATGTAAAGAGCTTTTTTGTTTCTTTTGTCTAATAGGCAACCTCACTGAAGTATCAATTAAGAATGATTCCACGTACCAATTGACAGTTAAATTCTGATATTTACTACCATCATTGTTAAATCCTTCTGGGACAGAAAAGTTAATTGCATTTAAGAAAAACTAGTCAAATTACATAAATGTAGAAATTGTACAAATCTCAGTGAAGTGCTATTCACCACTCTTATTTCAATAAAAATAAGGGAAAGATTAAGGCTTTGATGCTTTTTAAAGAGTGACATTTTATGAGGAAAATCTGCTCTTTAAGTATTTTTTTCAAAATTCAAATTCTTAAGTCTCCAAAGTGGTATAATTTTCCATAATCACTTTATTTTTACATAAAAAAAGTAGACCTCTGTGTAGACAAAGCTGACATAAATACTCAAACAGCTTTCTTTTCAATTGGAATTTCATTCATATGTAATCCTCAATTTTTGTATAAATGGGAACTATTTCTGCCATAAAATTCATTTTTTTAACTGAAGTTGCACCTTTATTTGATTGGCACTAGATATGTTGACAAAGCTGAACCAACATTTTCCAATTGGGAAATAGAAAAGGTTAAATTTTTAGATAATCAGAAAAGCAGATTAGACCTTTCTCTAGACAATTTAGTCAATAGCCACAATTTATGATGCAAACCTAAGTGTCTTTAGTTTTGCCTTGTTAATCCCACATTTACAGAATACACTTTGATGACTTCCTCCCACGAGACTATTTAAAGACATGGAACAGCAAACAGAAGAGTTTGTGTCTTTATCCCCAAATTGATTAAAATCCAAAGCTTGATTAAATGGGAACATTTCTATCCTTTGGGCTTTAAAAATCCTTAACTGAGTTCCAATCCTCATTCCACCCTATTCTCATCACCACCCAGGAAGCCCAATGTACTTTATTTAGTTTAGTAACAAGGAAAAGTCACAGCTCTTGCTGTGATGTTCAGAAATTATTCTTCATGAAAAGACAGGAAAAACAAAATATGGTGAGCTCCACAAATTATGTGGTATAGCTTTATATTTTTTCTAATCAGATGACTTCTCTGACACCTTAATGAACCTCAAAAAATCTGATCCATTTAAACTACTCATTAACTTACATAATAATCTAAATCTCAAGACAGTTATAAAATTTAGTGTGTAATGAATAACATATAAAAAAGAGAAAGTATCACAATGATGGCTCTGATTTTGAATCTCATTCTCTTCTTTTTGTATAAGATTATTTCTTATGTATACTTTTAATATATATATATATAATGTATATGTATTTAACAGATATATCTGAATTACAATTTTATTTTACCTGTTTTTCAAACAGACAACTTATGTTTTTAGCAATGTGTCATGTTTCTGGTGGTAATCTATAGCTATCTTTTCTTTAAAATTATCCTCACAGATATTGGGGCACCTGGGTGGCTCAGTCGGTTGAGCATCCAACTTTGGGTCAGGTCATGATCTCACGGTTCATGAGTTAGAGCCCCATATCAGGCTCACTGCTGTCAGTGCAGAACCCACTTTGGATCTGTCCCCCTCTCCCTTCGCCTCCCCCGCTTTTGCTCTCTTAAAATTAAACATTTAAAATTAATTAATTAATTAATTAATAATGAAATTAACCCCACAGATCTCATTTTCCTTTCTAGTTTGGCCTCACTGATTTTATGTCTTTCCCCCCTTTTTTATTCATTTTTTAAAGATTTTATTTTTAAATAATCTCTACATCCAACATGGGGCTCAATTGAGTTGGGCCATGGTAAAAAATATATTATTTGGTTCCAAAATTTAATCAATTCAACAAGACTTCTTTACCTTAAAGTATAATTCTGTCTTTATTTCTTATCATATAAAATTGACTATTTTGAACCAAATAGTCAAAATACTCAAATAAAAACAAAACAAAACAACAAAAACAAACAGAAAGCAACACCCTAGGTTTACTTGATCTAATTGCTCACTTATCTGACCGAGCTTATTCTTTTTGTTGTGGATGGATATTTGCATATGCTGACTACAGATTTCTCTTTGTGTTCAATGTTCAATCCCACCATAGTCACAAAGGGATTCAAGGAGACTTCTCCGAGTGACAAAATTATTTAACTAAGAGAGACTGTTCTAACCAGGATCCAACAGGCCTCCCAGTATTACCAGTTTGCTTTCTTACTTCTTCCATCCCTCTCTGAGTAACTTTGTGCCTTCTGGTTTTGGGTGCAGTCATTCCCTGCTTGTGGGTCAGCCTGATTAGGTTGGCAAAGTAAAGTTGCCCATTTAATGTACTTTAGCCCCAAAACATCCAAGAAAATTCCATTTGCTGATAGCCATATTGATACGTCAGGAACTTCACTCAGGTGAAACCCTAGATTACTGAGATGAATGTTGGATTCATAGCAGAACATTTTATGTAGTTATAAATCTTTATAAATGTAATTCAAACACTAAAATCCTTATCTTTGGTCAATAGAATGACTATATCTCACTTTTCAAGAATGTGGAAAGTTGTCTGAGGAATCAGATTTACTACTTCCCTGGTCAGGCTACCTCTTGTAGTTTTCCTTTTTACTACTTATGCCAACAATTGACCAGGAAGTAAAGTAGGAAGGTCCTGTGCTCTGGTTAGCAGCTTGCTGTTGTGTGTCTTTTTTCCCTTTCCTTACTACTGAATATATGTTTAAGAATCACACATCCTGTACTAAAAATTGCCTAAAAGACTGAATCTATTCTCCTGATACTTAAGATGTTTGGAACATCTGTCTCCTTCACAACACTTGAATTACAATATAAAGCGTCTTCTATTTATTTAGATTTAGAGGCAATATGCTCATCAACTTCTTACTGATACTAGGGATTTGCTCATTATTTGCTGCAAAATGAGAAAAAGGAGGTCTTGCCTCATTCCTATAGCTCATCATGATTCCTTAAATGTGTGTACAAATACACATGCACAAATGTTCGTCAGTCATTCATTGCAATATTTTTCTAGTCTCCTAAGGTGGTATGTATTTTGTACCCAAAAATATCAGCCTTTTCTCCAAACTCAACTCAATTTCTTCCTCTATCAAAATCTGTAGGTCAAGGCTCTTAGACCAATCTGAACTCTTATTGCTAAATATCTGTTCCAATCTTTGCTGGTTAATCATGTATAACCATGTTATATGTCACATTTCTTCATATTCAATTTTTATATCACGCATATTTCTGTGTAGTATTTTTTGTGTTTGTGCGGAATTCACATGTATATTGTAAGTTCCCTGAGAAACCCTCATCTTTGAATCCCTAGGCAACAAAAGCTCAAAAGATAATTATTACTGGTTCATAAATTTGTTCCTCTATTCACTAATGATTTTAATTTTAAATTTTTGGTACTAATATATGCAGAAGCACTAATACAGATGAAATTTCATGAGAAGTGTATGATATTTAAACCACTTACACTTTTATTAATACTGTTATGTTCCAAGGGCACCTGGGTGGTTCAGTTGGTTAAGTATCCAACTTCAGGTCAGGTCACGACCCCATGGTTCGTGAGTTCGAGCCCCACATTGGGCTCTGTGATGACAGCTCAGAGCCTGAGCCTGCTTCAGATTCTGTGTCTCCTCTCTCTCTGCCCCTCCCCTGCTCATGCTCTCTCTCTCTCTCTCTCTCTCTCTCTCTCTCAAAAATAAATAAACATTAAAAAAATATATTGTTGAGTTCCAGAAGATCTTTCCCTCTTTTCAAGTGTCAAAAGGTATGGTTTACCTCAGTATGTCAGACTATACTGACAGTCTAACAATATCAAAATAGAATTTTGATTCAAACTATATAGGACAGTTATGTCACAATAAAGTCTAAAAGTAAGAGTTTAAAAGAAGTATTTTAATGAAATCTTTCCTTGGGGGAAATCAGTGACCTATCTTTTCCAAGATGCTGCTTTAGATGACAATCAATACTTGTGTTTATGTGTATGCAGGTGAAAAACCGAAATACAATCAGCAGTTTTTCTATATGACAAATATGGGAAGCCAGCTGTCAAGTAACTGCTGCTTGTGGCCTCATGCATCAATACATTACTTGACAAAATGTGTTGTGTAGACATGAAATCATATATTTAAACCCTGCACTCTATTTCCAGCCTAAATTTTTACATTTACATTTAGATCATTAGAAAATTGCCCTCTAACTCATATTTTATTATTTTTTTGTCAACTCGGCGATTGACACCAATGAGCAATTTGCATTCTCCTTGGTCAATTTCTTAAGTAATTACAAGTGATAAAATACATAGTGCTTAATTTTATGGCTTATTTGATCTCCTCTTAAAGTTCACATGTAAATTGCTCCATAAATCTAATGTTCAATGTCATATTATTTGACATTAAATCTACCTGCAATAAATGTGGCCACCCAACCTAATTAAGCAAAACACATGCTATAAAGTAACAAATAAGATTTATAATTCAACTAGGAATGTGAGATTCTCTTTTTGTTCATATGAAGTCTTTTGCACAAATAATATATAAGAAGTGCACTTTGATTTGCAACTTAATGCCTTCCAATATAGTCTTCATTGTATATTATATAAATACTATAGAATTACATTTAGCATATATAACATATCTATGTTATATATACATATATACATACATATTAAATTATTACTACAATGATTTTTATACTTTGAAAACTGATAAAGGCTAAATATTATACAACTAATGTTCTTCTTTGTCACGCAGATGATGCACAAATAAATTATATGCCTGCCTAAGAGTATGTCACAAAGGGGATTTAGAATAATAAAATAAATAGAAAGTAAGACTGAGCTGTGAAATTTTTTAACTGTTGATGATTTATAACAGAAATCTGATACCAAATTATCCTGATACCAAATTATTCTGTAACATTATTCTGATAGTGACTGAATCATTTATGGTTGAAATCAGAATGTGTGCCTTAGCCTGCTATTTTGCAAATGCCTGACATTTGCAGGAATTTGTAGGAATGATGTGAGCTTAGATACAAACCTGACGTCACTGTTTTAAGATTTTAAAGCATATGCTGAAAGCAAAAATTTTTAGTAATGAGCAGAGTTCATTTTAGACTTACTTTTTGATAAATCTGTGGGACCGATGAAAAAAAGTACATGTGCCTACTCAATCCCATAGTTCCTGCTTTTTTATCTTGTACCAGCATTTTCTTTTTACATATATTCAGAACCTACTTTTGGCAAATCTGTGAAATAAAACAAGCTTTTTGAGGATGCCTTTTTTAGGATGCTTTTAATCCTTCTAGATATGTTACTTTTACAAAGCATAGTTATAACTATTGGACTAAAATGTATTTGTTTATTCCTTTATTAGTTGTTCATTTATTCTTCTATTTAAAAAGAAAATACTCATACTGGTGTCAAGTGCCATTATGCGACAGGAAGTGTGCTACGTTAGTAATCATTAGAACAGATATGGTAGCCCATGAAACTAACCTTCTAGTATAAATATCATACAGGGAACTTTTAATTTGGAGCTTTTGAAGATAATAAATGGCTTCTCGAATCAAAAAAAAAAAAATGAAGTGAGGGTTGTCTGGGTGACTCAGTCAGTTAAGCATCCTGACTCTTGAGTTCGGCTCAGGTCATTATCTCGCGGTTCCTGAATTGGAGCCCTGCACGGGGTTCTGCACTGGCATCTCTCTTCCTCTCTCTCTGCCTCTCTCTCTCTCTCTCTCTCTCTCTCTCTCTCTCTCACACACACACACACACACACACACATACACACACACTAAATAAATAAACTTTAAAAACTAAAGTTAAAATTGTGGGATAAGAAATTATGAAAATTATTATTACAAGCAGAGTCCAAATTTTGCTATTTAGGTGACTGCCTAGTCCACACGTTAATATCATCTATACCAAATTCTGCTCAGTAAAGAGTCCTTTTCTGTATATTTGTGTAAGGAAATCTTTAGACTGAACTTGATTTGAATTATAGCATATCCAAGTGCTATTAAATTAGCAGTTGTCTCCATGTCTGTAACCCAATAATAATAAAGAATATGCTTTAATCTTTTTCTAGATGTGATCTATACAGTTCACCTTAGGTTAACCCATCCACATCTTATCAAGATGTTAAAAATCACACCAGATAAAAAGAGAAATGCAAGAAAGAAACCTAATGCCTTATTCATGCATTATCTCAGTATTAGTTAGCATATTTTTAAATTTAACAAATGTTTAAAAATATGTAGTAACCATTTCCTATAAGCACCTAAGTTTTATGTTAAATGCTAAGCAGCATTAAGACAAGGTCATTATGAAGAATAAAATGTGAAGAGACAAAGAATAGCAAAGAGAAGGTAAAGAGATAGAAAAAAATAAAAGATGAGATAAAAGCAGAAATCAACTTACAAAATTCATCTGTGAATCACATTTTGGTTCCAACACTCATTTAATAAGGAATAGCATTCAATATCAATTGAATAAACTCTTAATTCATTAGAAACTAATTAAAATAAAGCAAGCCATAAAAAATTCCTGGGTAGAAGCTTTGGCAACAAACTTAGTCCCTCTCTTTATACATTTATAAGGCTACTAAAAGAGTCAAGATTAAAAAAAATATGAATGAATTATCCCTATCATATAATAGTTACAAATAAAAGCAAGCACAGTGATGTATTCTCTATATGTGCTAATTTTAAGGAAACGTACTTGAAAAAATATTTTCTTCTTAATACCATATTGTGTTTCTACTTGATTCAGTTCAACAAAGATGTTTTAAACACCCTACAGAGAACTGAGCTAGACATAATAACCAAGATATTCAATTGCCAGTTGGCCCATGTCCTCAAGACTTTTATCTCAGATTTTTTCTTACATTTATATATAGAGTGGTTCAACTTCAACCTTCTATCTGCTCAGTTGTAAGAGTCACTACCATGTGGTACATAATATATATGTGTGTATGCAATATATACACCATGCTATATAATTCTCTCAAAATATACTACATAATGCAAATAAAAAAATTCTTATAAAGGCAATCTAATATGGAATAAAAGAATAGAGGTAGGATAAAAAGGATATTTTAAAAATAAATAGTTAAGGACAGAAAGAGAATTTAAAAAATCAAAACTGAAAAGATGCCAATAAGCATCTTTGTGTGACCGGATTATTTTCAAGTAGATAACAATTTTAAGCTAAGGAAAACTGCTTGTGGGAAGGAAGGAGTCCCTCAAGTGAGGCAAGTGGGTCTATAGTGCGATGTTTTTAGAAGATAGTAAATCACCTATATATTGTGGCTTTAAGAGTCTAAAAATAACCTTTGTTTATACACCTTTACATGTAAGTGTATTTCTTTTGGAAATGAAAATTTCTCTTATCTAGAAGTGCAGGTGGCATATTATTTTTGCTCTTCTATTCAGCTTTTTCACACACATGGAAGTAAACATATACACAAATGGTATATAGATGCGTTAACATGACCTTCTGTATCTCCTTCAAATATTCCAGAGAAAATTTTGAATGTGTACTTTAATTGCTTTGTTATTGCAACAACTTGAAGCCAGCAAGATATTTCATTCTTATATTTTCATTTGCAGGAGGAATTTTTTAAATGTCTGGCCCAAATGACCTAAGTTGAAGCCAAAACATTGTTATACTAAAGGGAAAAAAGAAAACCATGTTGAAATACATTTTTCCTTTAGTTCTTAAAATTGTGAAGTATGAATGCAGATGCTCAAATGATCAAAAATAAATTCAAGAAACAAAAATCTATTTGATAAATCTGTAAATTATCAGTACAAACCTGTTAGAATAAATAATAAGTGGCAAAGTAAACTATTTTAAACTATAGTTTTCAAAAAAGTGAAATCATCATGACTCTCACATAAATATAAAATAAGCATGTGTCAAAAATTTTATTTAACATACTAATTAATGACTGAACCAGCAAGTGGTAAAAACCAAAAAACATTTGAAAGGCTGGGTATTTATAGGCAACGATAAGAAGACAAACATAGTTCAAGTCAAATAGCAACATAAATCTTTGTAATCTTTGGAGTTATCTTTTCTATTGGACAGAAATTTGCATTTCTACGTTTAAAAAAAACCTTTCCAAGTTAACTTCTGTCCTAACAGAATTACAAAAGAGACCAATGGAAAGTGAGGCTAAGCACTAAATTGAAAAAAATACCCAGTAATCTTGTTTGTTTGCTTTCAAATCTTGGGTAATTTTTTGACATGATCGAAGTATAAATGTAATGGAAAACTCTTTGAAGGTTGGTGGGGATGGAGCCCAAACATTAATATTTTCTAAAAACTGGCGAGGAGATTCTGATACATATTTAGAGTTAAAAACTGCGTTAGAGCTAAAAAATGTTGTATTCAACAGAGAAAATAAAGTTTAAGCGTTAGTGTTTTGGATTATTTTTCACCCTACAGGAGTACTTAAATGTTCAATATAAAAACAATAGCAGTTGAGACAGAAATAGAGAGGATATTTTAGAAAGTTTTATACTTTTTCCCATAAAACTTGGAAACAGCAAGAACTGCCACTATTACTCCTCATGGTTCTTTTACTCTCCGTGCCTTGATAAGGAATGCATTTGATGGGACTTTGAGTATTTTTTGTAGTATATTTATACAGTCCAAAACAAATTTAAGGTATTAATTTATTTCTTTCTCTAGTAACTGAGAAGAGTTTTTTTCAATGTGAAATTATAAAACCATACTAGGTGAGAGATTAAAATGATCAATTTAGGGGGCCCTGGGTGGCTCAGTTTGTTGAGCATCCAATTTTTTATTTCATCTTAGGTTATGATCCCAGGGTCATGGGATCGAGACCCATGTTGAGCTTCATGCTGAGCATGAAGCCTGCTTCAGATTCTCTCACTCTGTCCCTCTGCCCCCTCTCCAATGCTCTTCTCCTTGCACTCTCACTCTCCCTACTCTAAAAACAAAAAATAAATCAAAGTGAAGAAGAAAGAAAGAAAGAAAAGAAGGAAGGGAAAGAGAGAAAGAAATTTAGTTACTTTAGTTTTTGTCTGTCCAGCATCCATTGCCCTTTTTTATTTTGGCATTACATTGAGGTTTTCCTTAGAGAAACCACTCCTCCACTCTCCTGAGTCAATGCATTTTGCATGGAGCTATCCCCAATCACTCCCTGGATTCAGAAGTGGCTCTGAGGTCGAGACAAGTCAATCCAAGTCATTATACCAGGTTCAGGAATAGCCACTTGACACGAGTCAGGCCACTGGAAATCACTAGAATAATTATGAAGAGGCATTCATTTTTCATTGGCGTTTGCTATCACCACGTACTAGCACAGTTGTTCTAATTGTCTTTGCCATTACAGTCTGCAAAGACAGAAACCAATACACAAGAAAGCAGACCTCACAGAAGAGTGTCACCTTGCTGATAAGAGCATTTCAGCACTTGGATTTAGCTATTCTTAAAAACCAACTACTCTTAGAATTCCAGTTGTACGAGTCAGTAGAGTCTCTCGGCTCTTTATTTTTCACCTCTGAAGAAGACACTTTTGCTGTTTTCTATCACTGAAAAAAATGATGATGTGTTCCAAAACACTGCCATGGAAACATATGAAAATGTAAGACCCAGAACCCAAGCAAGATTCCAGACTTAGACATTTTAGACTTGAGGGTTAGAGATGAGAAAGTTGAAGATATGAGAAAATAACATAGTATGTGGGTGAGTACCAGAAGTCTATGCCATACATACTCAAATCACATTAGGCTGGGAATTTCAGAAGCCAAGACAAACTAGCTTGATACATTTTTTTAATGGGAAATTTATTGGAAGAGGCTGGAATATTTGGGAGATATTAGTTGCAACTCCACCTAGAAAAGGGAATCAGGGGCGCCTGGGTGGCGCAGACGGTTAAGCGTCCGACTTCAGCCAGGTCACGATCTCGCGGTCCGGGAGTTCGAGCCCCGCGTCAGGCTCTGGGCTGATGGCTCAGAGCCTGGAGCCTGTTTCCGATTCTGTGTCTCCCTCTCTCTCTGCCCCTCCCCCGTTCATGCTCTGTCTCTCTCTGTCCCAAAAATAAATAAATGTTGAAAAAAAAAATTAAAAAAAAAAAAAAAAAAAAAAAAAAAAGGACTCAAACAGCATTCTTCTTCCTACGTCCCCTCTCTGTACCTCTTCTCATCTTTCCATGCTGGGTAGAGACTGGCTTTTCATTGCCTCACTGTACACAAGCAGTCAGAATATAACCCTTAAAACTTTCCTCAGGTCACATCTCCTCACTCTCTGAGTAAATAGATACTGTCCTTGTCTCTGGATCCCAATTCCCAATTCATGGGAGATAGATTCCTATTGACCCCCCTGGGTATGGTTTGGCTGCCAGAATGTCACTCCAGTTAATGAGACAAATGGGGTAGTGGGGGAGGGGCAGAGGGAAGTGGCAGTTGACAGAGAAACGGTGTCATTGAGAATTGGGCAGATATCCAAAAGTGTCTATTATACTTTTTTTAAAGTCTCAAACTAGCTTCAGCATTTTTCATTTTCTAAGTTTCTGCTGTTTTATTTTGCCAATTTTGGCATAGTGTGCTATCTAAAGGCTGTTACAATGAAACTCTACATAGAATAATTGTCAAGGCGAAATACAAATTTTAATAAATATTACATACAACTTACCATATTTTCTTGATTTTTTTTTAAACCTCTAGTACTGAAAGTTGAGTTAATAATTAATAATTTGGGGACGCCTGAGTGGCCCAGTTGGTTGAGCATCCGATACTTGATTTCGGCTCAGGTCATGATCTCACTGTTCATGAGTTCGAGCCCTGCACTGGGCTCTGCACTGATGGTGCCGAGCCTCCTTGGGATTCTTCCTCCCTCGCTCTGTCCCTCCCCTGTTTGCTCTCTATCTCCCTCAAAATAAATAAAAATATACTTTAAAAAATGATAATTTCCCCCCTTTCCTAAAATACAACTGTCTTTTGGCAATACAAAGCACTCTCTTATTTATTTATTTCATTCCTCGTTTCTTTTTTTCCAGTCCTTCTCCTCCTCCCATTCCCCACAAAGATAACTAATGTCTTTATCATAAATCCTTTAAATCGTCTGTACTACTGTACAGGAGTAGAGATGCAACGTATGTAGAATTGTTTTACATGCATGTATTTCAACTGGAATAAATTTTATTGTGCTATAAACTTTCGTCTATTTTTTTTCCTCTTTTTTCTACTCATTCCTATGTTTTTATGATTTACTCATTTTGCTGTTCGTCTATCCAGTCATTTACTTCTCTTCCTTGCCTGGTATTCCCCCTGAGATAAACTACATTATATACAATTGCCTGCCACCACAAGGAAATCTGTGATAAAGACCTCATGAGGGTCCTCCCATGATGTTACCTGAGGAAATCTCTGGGAAATTTTCTAAGAAATGAAATTTTGTAGTCATAGGGACTTCATACCCTTAATGTAAACAGAGCTGCCAGATAGCTCTCCAATGCCTATGTTAGTGTAGGGTCTCATCCCAGAGTTTCCACATCTTGAACACTTGCTTTTACTCATTATTCCATTGTTAGTCAATAAGTGCTATTTCTTTATTGCTTTAATTAAAAACGTCCCTAAATACTTTTTAGCTACTTGCATTTCCAGTTTGTGAATTACCTGCTATATAAGAAATTCATTTATATGGTGAGTTGCTCATCTTATTTTATTGATTTGTCGGAGATCCTAGTATCTGGTAACTGTATCTATTGCCCCTTTTGTTAAATAGAAATTACTAGCTGTGTTGTAAGCAAATCAACTTATTTTTATTCTTTTGATTTGTGCTTCTTGCATCTTATTTAAGCAGATTTTTCCAGTGACATAGTCATAGAGATACAATTACCAGCTTTTTTATTACTTTCCTTATTTAACTCATTTTTGGCTATTTTCTAATTTCGTACGTATACTTTTACAAATTCTTTTTAGGATTAAACTCAAAGCAATGTCAAAATCGTAAATGAATATTTAATAAAAGAATAAACTCAAACAGATGTTCTTTGATGTGTTTTGATGTTGGTCTACTAAACAAATTTGTTTTAGGTGAGAAATTCTAGGGTTTTTTTGGTAGGAGTCATAAATTCTAAGACAATATTGAAGCAATTTGTTTCTTGTCCATGCTACTATGGGGCTTGTTCCTGATCAGTAGGAAAGATCATATAATGACCATAGAAACATAATTCCAGCAAAGGCCAAATTAATACATCATTATAAATAACAAGAAGACTTACTCCTAGTCTTAGGCACCCATTTTAACCAAAAGTTCCTTTAAGTGAGCCTTACTATAATATCTTCTTATTTTGGTGGAAAAACAAGTCTGTAGTTACTTCTGCTTTATCTGAATAAAATATTCTATATATTCAAAGTTTTATTTACTTCCTAGCTGTAACTAATTCACTGAATAGTAACTTTAATATCGATCTTAATAGAGAATATCAAGCAATATGTAATCAAAATGCAATGCGATTGATATGAGTACATCCTCTTATGTGAAATCTTACTTTTTACTTTGCTTTATTTATTAGAAAGATTTTGATAGAGATCGTGATGGAATTAGACATTGATAAAGATTTTTTGTCAAACATATGGTTCCCACTTAACAATTAGACTTGCTTACGTAATGCAGATGAATGGCTAAGGGAAGAGGGAATGGAAGGAGTTGAGGCAGAAAGGGGAGTTTGTCCTGCTAGTTGATCATATTATCATGTGTGTTCACTGCTTATGACTGTCCATTGATGATCCCTGTAGCCATTTCCAGCACATTCAATCCAAAGATGACAATTCATTGAGCACTGTCAGCTACCAGGTGGAACCCTTTACACACATTATCCTATGCAATTGAATAGTCAGTCACAAGAACCCTCTGGTTTATGTGTCACCATTTGACAATAGCGGTGTTGGGATAGAGAGTGCTTAAGTCCAAGAACACACAGTAAGTGCTGGAATAGGGATTCAAGTCCAGATTTCTCTCATTCCAAATCTACTCTGTTAACTTTAGTGCTATGCTCTCCATTTGTTAGATCTCCCCCAGATTTTTTTCCAAAAAAAATTCCTCTAGTAAAGAAACTAATTTTTTTATACCTTAATGAGGTCATATGGCATATAGCAGAGTTCAGTGATTTTCTTTGAGTATTTTCTGAATGGTGTGCTTTTAGCTTTCATGTGGTAGTAAATCTGCAATATGCATGACATTTTTTATATGAGTCAAAATTTTGTATATGTCTCTCACAATTACTTTTGTATTTTTTCCATTATTTGGATATTTGTTTATTTGTTCAGTTGCTAGTGGGAGTTGTTCTACTAGTTAATTTTCAGGTTAAAGTGGTTAATGAAGCTCTAACACTGAGGTGAAGAAATTTACCAATTAAAAGCAATTTTTTTTTTCCCTGGGAGACTGTTTAATCTTTCTGTTGTAGAACAAAAAGTGTTGTATTCACATTGGCCTAACAGGAATAGGCCACCTTTCATATCGTGTTCCTAATACTTAACCTATATTTTGCTTTCTTTAGCTTCCAGTCATTGCTCTTTGTCCTCATGTCTTCTGAGACTATGAATAATTCCCTTCTTTCATTATACTGTTACCCAGGAGGTATTATTTATAGATTGTGAACATGGCTCACTTCAGTTTTCTCTTTTGGAGATTATACAACTTAAGTTTTTTCAGTTCTGTTTCATATATCTTTTCCTCCTTTTTTTGGATCCTTTCTGTTCCATTTGGGCCTTCTCAGATTATTCCAAATACCTCATAAACTTTGCAGAGCAGAAACATACAGAAGATTAAAGAAGCAGTTTCAGATTGATTCAACTGGGCTACAATTACCTTTCTTTTTCCAGTGTTACATCTCTAGCTGAAATACGTAGATTGAATTTAACTATTTCTGGCATGAGTCACCACTGACTGGGTAAATGAGTTAACTCTGCAAATGCAGTTGGTCTCTATAGGTCCATGTCAATACTTTGAGGTATAAGTTTCTATTAGAATCTGATTCTACCAACCTTTTACCTTTGTGGCAATAAACACCATAGCTTTGAGTTACAATTAATATTTTTGATCACCCTAATTATTTTTCAAGCACAATGCTACTTATTAAGACAAGTATCCAGTTTTTGATTAGTTTTTACTTAAGAGTATTTCCTAACATTTTTTTTCAGTTTGTTCAACTATACCAGTTACTTTTACATTTTAGAAATATGCTCATTTACAGAAAGATACAATTTAGTTGAGAACACTGGGTAAGATACAGCATATTCCAGACTATAGGATTAAGAAGTCTACATTAGGAACTGAAATCAGTCCAAAAATACTATTTGTAAGAAGTTGAGAAAGTTTCAAGGGGCAGGAAATAGGTTGTCGCATTGTCTTAAGCGGGGGAGACAATACACGGACATTCTATAGAAATCAAATGCATTATGAATTATCAGGTCCAAAGAAAAACTGGTATTTTGGAAGGGTGAAATTAGGGCAAATGAAAATTTTTGACGCTATATGTACAAAGTTCTCAGCTTTTAGAGTATTTGCAATTACTTTTCCACTTATTTTTAAAGTTTATTTACTGAACTATTCTGCTTCCTAACAAATAATAGTCACTAATTCTATTTTCCTTCAAGAAGATGAGCGATAGGAATAGAATCTATGACCTAGAAATGTGAGTTTGTGTGCCTGTTTCGCATTTAGTAAAGGTTCGTTGATAATGATGGATGCTAACCCTAAGAAATCGGAACACTGAAATTCTCCACCTGACCATAACCTCTGACTCTTTCCCCGCTCTCCATCTCTTACTCCCAATGAACCTACTTTTTCACATCACCTAAACCTACATCTGGTTACTCCTCTTTGTTCTATAACTACATCAGTGCCTCCTGGTACTTCCTCCCTCCATAGCCACACTGGACCCCATGATCCATCATTTCAAATATACTCTTGGTAGCATTTTCTCATCAATCAACCCCTTGACCATCTGTCTCACCTGTCTCATCAGTCTCCAACCCTAACATACATTTTTCTCTGCTTTGGCTCCCAGGTTGCCAAATGACGTTAGGGAAAATCACATAACTGAGCTGATTGTCTCCATTACAAATTTAATTTTCAACCTCAGCTGACCCCTCAGTTGTGTTAGGCAATCTTTTTACTTAATACCAATCAACAACTTTTCTCATTTACCTTAGTGACTATTCCAAATCTTGCCCATATTTCTCAAGCTCTATGCCCCCACCCTATCCACTTATTCTCAGCAGGCTGTCAGCTCCTATTTTAGCAGGAAATTAGAAGCCAACCTGTACGAACTCTCCCAACTTCCAAATTTCACCTCTAGAATTGTATCTGCATCTCACCTGCTCGTGTTTTGTTCTTTCACGTGTCAAAAGAAGAAATATCCCGACATATTTGTAAAGCCAACTCTTCTACCTGGCTTTTGTTTCTAGTGCTTTTTGTCCATGCCAGTACCTTGGTTTGTTAATTATCTATTTGTATCTATGATTTCTTCCCCTAAACAGTTCCTTTCCTTAATGAATAAATATGTTCAACTTCAAATATTGCTGTTAAGATTAAAGTAAAGATTAAAGTAAAACCTGCAAGTTACCATCTTCTGATTTCCAATTTTTAATTCAGCAAAAGTATTGAGCGTCTCGTCTATATGTAATGTTATAACCACAGAAGATTCACTAGTAAATAAGACCAGGTTCCAGCCCCCCAGTACCTTACAGATTCCTCAAGAGGAGCCTCTATTTACTTCCTTTTCACTTCCTAAACAATGTAATTGATGACCTACCCTATCATTCTACTGGAGGATATGACTTTTATTTATATGTCTGAGAGAAATGCCTTACATTTTCATGATTATAGACTCTGTCGGTTCAGTGGCCTTGGAACCTGAGGGAAAGATGCTGTATTAGTTTCCTAGGGCTACCATAACAAGGTACCAAAAATTGAGTGACTTAAAACAACAGAAATTTACTGTCTTACAGTTCTGAAAGCTAGAAATCTGAAATCAAGGTATAAGCAGGGCTGTGCTTCATCTAACAGTTTGGTTATCTAACTGTTATGTGACTTCACCTAACTCTTCCTTGCCTCTTAGTTTCTGGTGTCTGTCAACAATCTTTGGCACTCGTTGGCCTGTTGATGCCACCTTCTCCATTTGTGTCCTCACGCCATTTCCTATGTATGCAGGACTGTCTCTGTTTCCAAATTTACCTTTTTATAAGGATACCAATCATATTGGATCAGGGTCCTCCCCAATAACTGCATTTTACTTGGATTTAATATTCTAATATATATTCCTTGAGGGACACAATTCAACCCATAAGCAATGTTTTACCCAAAAATGAGTTCTTGCTGCCTCTGGATGAATAGGAAATTCAGATGTTTAGTTTGATTATTGAAATACTGTTTTTTAAGGCAAAGGGGTGTGTATTGAAGGTAGGTCCTAAAACTGCCTGGTCTCATAATTCAGGTTAATGGAAGGGTACAGGCAGCCCCATTAGGAACTCATATGCCTAAGGATTGAAATTTTAGGTCATAACATAAGTTAAAGAATATCCTTCATTCAGATTAGTACTAAAGTGACTTGAGATTGCTTCCCTCTCTAAGACAGTAAATAGATTAAAGGTGAATTGGATTATCTTAAAATCAAATTTCCAAGATTCCCTTGCAGCTAAAGTTCTTGTGTTACCTCTGCTCTGTTGGTCAGATGCACCCACATAAAGCCAGGAAAAGAAATAAGCCTGTTAAGTGGTGATCATCTGGGAGAAGTCAGATCTGCCGAGCAGAGCAAAGGCAATTGGTTCATTGGAGATGTCTGCAGGGAAGTTCCTGGTACCTAGTATCAAATAAGCGAAAGCAGCAGTTAGAAGTAACAGTTCTGTGTGTTGTGGGATTTTTTTTTTTTTTTAATGGCTGCATCATAACTTGCTGCTTTGTTCCTAGCTGTAAGGCAATCAAGCACAGGTCTCTGGCTCTCCTGGAGATTCTGCAATCTTTCTACATTCTGATTTTTTTTTTTTTAACTCCGTGCTTCTAACAAATTGCTATGACTGATAGAATGTACTGGGAACTTTTCCATCTTTTTACCCAGTATCATAACTGGATCTCACAATTCTGTGAATCAAGCTTTTATTTCCTAGCCAACTGACCAAAATTTCCCTTGAGTAACCCAGGCAGAAAAATTAGCATTTTCTAGTGCAGGGTTTCTCAATCTTGCCACTAATGATATTTAAGACAAATAACTCTTTGTCGTGGCTGGCTGTCCTGTATATTGTGGATTGTTTAGAAGCATCCCTGGCCTCTACCAACTAAATGATAGTAGCATTTTTTCCAGCTATGATAAACTCAAATAAAATGTCTCCTGACATTTTCAAGTGTCCCATGGAAGGAAAAATCAGCCCCCCCCCGCCCCGCCACACTTGAAAATCACCGTGGAATAATTATGGTTAATGTGCTTCACATATAATAATGCATTTAATCTCCAACACAGCTAAATGGAGAAGATATTACCGTTTTCCACATTTTACAGATACGAATCCATGTATAGCGGGGCGCCTGGGTAGCTCAGTTAAGCGCCCGACTGTGGCTCAGGTCATGATCTTGAGGTTTGTGAGTTCGAGCCCCACACCCCGCTTCGAGCCCTCTGCTGACAGCTCAGAGCCTGGAGCCTACCTCGGATTCTGTCTCCCTCTCTCTCTGCCCCTCCCCCGCTTGTGCTCTCTCTCTGTCTTTCAAAAACGAATAAATGTAAAAAAAAATGTTTTTAATAATAATAATAAAAAAAGAATCCATGTATAGGGGGTTTACCTCACTTGTACTAGTCAGATGAATAGAAAGACGTTGAGCTAGGTATATATATATATACTCTAGAGCTAATGCTTTTATTCACTGAACTCTGTTCCCCTTAGCTCTATCATGTTGTGTCAGCGCTCACCACTCTCATTAAGCTTTATGAAGCCCTTAGTGATCTTGAGATAAACGGTCAGTATTTTAATTCTGATATGAAATTGTAAAAGCATTAAAGATACTGTATCATCAGATGATAGAATTTGACATGCCCAACAGTAAGATTCTATCTCACTTTGCAGCGCATCATGAATCTTGCCCCTAGTTGTTTCCCTAAAACATAATTCCTATCTAGCAACCCTCCCCCAATCTAATGTTTTCCTTCACCTACAAAGTCTTCATTCTTTACCATTAGATATGGGGATCTTTACAACAACCTATCCATCCGTGTTCATATTCTACTACTATTGTCTCCAGAGCATAAGTTAAGCACCAGCCATACACAGCTTCCCACTCTTTCCAATAATACTCCCAGCTGTACCAATATATAAGCAATTTCCCCTGTCTAGAATAGCCTCTTTTGTCTCTCTATGCCTACAGATATATTCATCCTACAGGCTTTGCTCTAATGCTACCTACTTGTTAAGATTTGCACATCTCCTCTTCTTAGCTGCAAATTTAATCCCCTGGGTTCCCATGGCATTTTTATAAACCTCTATTAGAGCACATGTTATATTGAACTGTAAATATTGGACTTTACATGTTTGTTTCCACCTGGAGATTATGAGCTAATTAAGGGTCATACTGTGCTTTATCCTTTATGTCCCTACTACTGAGCAGAGTGCCTAGCTCATAGCAAGTACTCAGAAAATTTAGGTCAATAAATGAAGTCCCTATCAACACAGGATAACCATCAAGGAGCAGGCAGAAGCGGTCTTCATGACTCCATGTATAAAGATGTGTTTAGAGGGATTCTTGACCCACCAAAATGTGTCCTTTCCCATACCTGTCTGTTTGCCTCTGACCACTGCAAGAAGTTCAGAATCCCCCATTTATCACTAGCCCACTAGGAGAGTCACTCTGGATCTCAGCTAGGTTGATTATTCAATGAATAAATATTAAGGTCCTATCAATCTAATAACTCTAATTAATTTAAAATTCTGCTGATTTCAAAATGTATTTATCAGTGTTATCTACCCAAATCTACTAGATAATACCTTCCATACTCAATTATTTGGATCACATGTATATGGTCATTCATTTGAAGTCCTGTGTATTTTTTTTTTAAGTTTATTTATTTTTGAGACAGAGAGAGACAGAGCATGAACGGGGGAGGGGCAAAGAGAGAGGGAGACACAGAATCAGAAGCAGGCTCTAGGCTCTGAGCCATCAGCCCAGAGCCCGACGAGGGGCTGGAACTCACGGACCGCGAGATCGTGACCTGAGCTGAAGTCGGTTGCTTAACGGACTGAGCCACCCAGGCGCCCCTGAAGTCCTGTGTATTTATATAAACTGGTATCATTTTATTTTATTTTATTCATTTTTCTTTTTGAGAGAGAGAGAGGGAGACAGCACTAGTGGTGTAGGGGCAGGAGAGAGGGAGACAGAATCCAAAGTAGCCTTCAGGTTCTGAGCTGTCAGCACAGAGCTAGATGTGGGGCTTGAACCCACACACCGCGAGATCATGACCTGAGGCAAAGTTGGACACAACTGACTGAGCTACCCAGGAGCTCCTAAACTGGTATTATTTTAAAATGAAATATAAAAAATATTAACTTGCTACCATGTCATTTAAAAAGAAAGCAGAACTGATGATGCTTTGGGGAAAAATAAAAATCTTGGACTAGGAATGCAACACCAATTCCTAGTGCTGGTTCTCAGAAACTGTAAGAGACAGTTTGTATGAGGATGTCACCAAGTTTATCGGGCACTTTATATCCTTACCTAAAAATTAGAAATAATAATCCTGGTCACTAAACATAGTCGTTAAGAGAATAAAACATACAAGTGCTTAAAACGCAAACAGCTACACCAACATGACATATTTTTACGAAAACCATTTTTTTTTTTCAAAAACAGTAACAACAACAACAACAGCATAGCCTCTTACACTCACTTGTGGTTTGTTCTTTTGGGTGCCAATTGCTAAAACAAGGGCTAATATGTGATACAGTGGTTGTATATTATAAGTTATGTCATCTTAAAATGGTGACATGGAAGTTTAAAGAAACCGCCAAATACATTACTCAAGGGAGGAGCTGCTAATCAGTTAAGCTAAAGAGGGCTTTTCTTTCAACTTTGGTTTTTTAGAAGTGCATTCCAGGAATCATTTCCATTTCAAAGTTACCAGCTCTTCCATGAAGGAGTATTCCGGTGATTACAAAATTGAAAACATAATCTAGTTGTGTTTAAATACTTGCCCTAGCTTCCTTTTTCCATCCTAGTATGGAAACAGACAAAGAGCTTCGTTCATTATGCCTTGTTTCTGTTTTTGGTCAGTTATCTAATAAATGAAAAATGAAAGTAAGTGACTGATATCACCTAAACATTTATAACCAGGAGAAACTACCTTTTAGAAAATTGGACTGCTTCCTGCAAGTATAATGAACTATTGCCCTGGAGCCTTCCCAAGGTCAGATTTAAATTCTGGTAGTCATGTATAATTTACTCATTCATTCAGTCATTCAACATGTATTTATTGTGAATGTGCTAAGTATACTACTGGTCATTCATATACACAACTAAAATAATGAATAACAACACTTTTGTTATATTTCACAAAATGTTTAATTTTCTGACTGAGCTTGCTTTAAGCTCTTTTCCTACAAACTTTGGGTTTCTGAAGACAAAAGTAATCTTAAAAGATTAAAAGATTTTATAACAATTTCTTATATTTGCCATTTATTAATAAAAATATGTTTGCTTCATGGGGATAACACTGTTCAAATATTCCTATGAGTTTATTAAAAATACTGAGATTAATCACTGTTTTCTCCATTTTAGTTTAAAAAATGCTACAGATTTGTATGCTCATGATTAGGAACACATTTCTTTTTCACATGCCCCTTGGGTACACAGAGATGTAGACCATATTCGGAGGAAAAAGGCCCCTGCAGCCCAATATAGAAGAAGGTTAGTAGGTAGTTCAGGCCTGGTACCACACCCACTCACAGAGCTCGAAGGATGGTAGGTACAGAAATGCCAAGCATACATTTGTCATTTCTGAAATATTATTTCTGCAGTATTTTTGTAGGCTCCTGCCTGTCTACTCATTAAAAAAAAAAGATATTTGTTCATTTTCGAGATATTTATCTCTGTATCTCTTAAAATATTTTTATAAATATTTAGAGTGATCAGGATGGGACATACTAGTTTATAATTTATTGAACTGATTCCTTCTCACATGATGATATTTAGATGGCTCAATTTAAACTTTCTTGACAAAAATAATGGGCAAACTGTAAGTGTACAGATTTAGAAATTTTCACAAAGTGAACTCACCAGCGTAACCTTCTCCAAGATGAGTTACCAGCCCTGTTAAGTGCCCCAAATATCCTATCCATCCCAAATGTTATTTCCTTTCTTCTCCCCAAGGAATTGTCTTTCTATCACCATAGATTGGATTTACCTGCATCTGAACTTTGATTAATGGAATCATACAATTCATACTGTATTATGTCTGGTTTATTTGTTCAACACTATGAGTGTGAAATTGATCCATATTATTGCAAGTAGCAGTAGTTCATTTATTTCCATCGCTATATGGTATTCCACTCAACAAATACTTTTAATGTTTGAATTGCTTTTAGGTGTTGGCTACTATTAAAAATGCTACTGCAGAGGCGCCTGGGTGGCTCACTCGGTTGAGCGTCTGACTTTGGCTCAGGTCATGATCTCTCAATTCGTGAGTTCAAGCCCCGCATCGGACTCTGTGCTAACAACTCAGAACCTGGAGCCTGCTTCGGATTCTGTCTACCTCTCTCTCTCTGCCCCTCCCCTGTGCATGCCCTGTCTCTCTCTCAAAAATGAATAAACTTAAAAAAAAAAAAAAACGCTACTGCAAACATCTTTGTGGTCATGTTTTAATGCACATATGCACAAATATCTGAAGAAAAACATGTGCAAGTATAGAATTGTTGGGCGACGGAGTAGGATACGTTCAGCTTTAGCAAATATTGCGTTTTCCAAAGTGATTGTATAAATACAAGCTCTCATCAGCAGTTTACAAGGCTTACAGCTGTCCCACAGACTTCCATTTGCTCCACTTGTTATCATGTGTAAGTTATTGTATATAAATAAGCCATTCTGGTGGCAGTATAGTCATAGTACATTGTAGTTTTAATTTGCATTTCCTGAATGAATGATGAGGCTAAGAATATTTTTAAATTTTTTATATCATTTTGGATATTTAAAAATATTTTAGAAGTGCTCATTCAAATATTTTCCCTGTGTTTTCTATTGAATTCTATGTGTCATTTTTTAATCGATTTATATGTACTTTATGTTATCAGTAGTTCTCAGTTATGAGTTGTTTTGTCACACCAGGGGCACTTGGCAATGTCTAGAGACATTTTTGTTTGTCACAACCAGAGGGATGCTAAGATCATCTAATGGGAAGAGGCCAGGGATGCTGCTAACCATCCTACAACAAACAGGATTCTTTACAGCCCACCAACTGTGAAGAATAACTGTTCCAAAGTGTCATTAGTGCCAAAGTTGAGAAACCCTGAAATATGTATCTGTATAGTTAAAATATACACTACATTTTTTTTTAAATATAACATATACTATCTTCCTCTTTAGGGCTTGCTTTTTACCTTTAATTATTCATGATGAATAGATGTTCTTAAATTTGAGGTACTATTTTTATTTATAGTTAATACTGTTTGTGATTATTGAAAAGATCTTTGCCTACCCAAAGGTCATGAAGATATTGTACTCTGTTGTCTTCTAGGACTACCCTGCCCTGTACAGAAGCTACTAGGCATGTGTGGTTATTAAGAACTTGAAAGATGGCTAGTCAAAATTAAGATGTGCTATAAATGTAAAATATACTCCAGATTTTAAAGAATTTTGCTTGAAAACAAGAATGTAATGTAGGTCATTAGTTTTTTACTTTGATTATGTGTTGAAATGATAATACTGATAGATGGCATTAAATGTATGATAGTATCAATTTTTACTTCTGTTATAGAGCAATTTCTAGAAGATATATTATTTTACATTTTGCATTTCAGTCAACAATCCACTTACAGCTTATTTTTGTATATGATACGAAGCGAGAGCCAAGATACATTTTACACCATTTGAATATCCAGTTGACCCAGCACAATATGTTAAAAGGAACCTCCTTTCCTTACAGCACTTCCATGTTTCCTTTGTCATTATTTAAACTCTATTTTGTTCCAAGAACCTGTTTGTTATTCTTGTACGACTAGCAACTAGTACACTATCAGGATTACCCTCCCTTATTTGGCGGTAAAAATACCCTCAACTCGATTTTTGGGGCCATTTGCATTTCCATGTACATTTGAATATCATCTATTCAAGTTTCAAAAACAAAAGGTCTCATTGGGAGTAAATTTAATCTATAAATTATATGGAAAGAATTAAAACATTAACCATACTGAATCTTCTACAATAAACATAGATATACCCCTCTCCCGATTTATTTGGTTAATTAATCTCAGTAATGTGTTCTGCCTAAAGGACTTAAAAATCTATTGTTAGACTTAATCTGGGGATATTAATGATTTATGATGCTAATGAAAATGACATATTTTTAAAATTAATTTTCTAATTGTTGGTGATACACAATTAATCATTATATACATATTGACCTGTTATCAGATGCCCTTGTTTAACTTATTAATTCTAAAATTCTAAATGTATTCATCTGTAGATTCATTCTTTGGAATTTTCCAAATGAATAAACATATTTCCTGTAAATAATGGCAATGGTATTTCCTTGTTTCTAAATGTATATCTTCTATTGAACTTTCTTTTTTTTTCAGTCTTACTGAGAAATAATTGACATATGTCACTGTATAAGTTTAAGATCTATAGTACGAAGGTTTGATTTACATATACTGTGAAATGATTACCACAATAGGTTCAGCTAGAATCCATTTTCTCATATAGACACAATAAAAAGAGAAGAAAGAAGAAGAAAGCAAAGAAAATATCTCCTTGTGACAACTTTTAGGGTTAACTCTTAATAACTTTCCTACACATCATACGGCAGCATTAACTATAGTCATCATGTATTAGCTATAGTACATTACATCCCTGGTACTTAATTATCTTACAACTGGAAACTTGTGACTTTTGACCACCTTCTTCCAATTTACCTTTCCCTACCCCGACTCTCTGGTAACCACATGTCTGAGTTAGGTTGTTTATTGTTGCTGTTGTTTAGATGCCACATGTAAATGAAATCCTACAATGCTTTTCTTTCTCATCTGGCTTATTTCACTTAGCATAATGCTTTCCAGATCCATCCATATTTGTCACAATGGTTGACTTTCCTTGTTTTGTATGGCTATGGTATATATAGATCACAACTTCTTTATCCACTTTTTCATCAATGGACACAGGTCGTTTCTACACCTTGGCTATTATAAATACTGCTATGAACATAGGTGTGCGGATATCAGTTTGAGTTAGCATTTTCATTTCCTTTGGATATACTCCTGAAAATGGAACTGCTAGATCATATATTTCTATTTTTAATTTTTTGAGGACCCTCCATACTATTTTCCCTGGTGGCTGTACCAATTTATGCTCCCGTTAACAGTGCACAAGCATTCTCTTTTCTCCACATCCACATCAACATTTGTTATCTACTGTCTTTTTGGTGATGGCCATTATAACAAGCATGAGGTGATATCTCATTGTGGTTTTAATTTGCATTCCTTTAATGACTAGTAATGCTGAACATCTTTTTTCACGTACCTGCTGGCCATTCATATATCTTCTTTGGAGAACTGTCTTCCTGACATACTGTTCACAGTAGGATATTCAATGCAGTGTTGAAGAGGAAGGACAGCAGTTATCATTGCCTCTTTTAACGGCATTGTATACAATTTCAGTATGTCCAAAGTACCTATGAAGGTGTTGTCATTTCTGTTTTGTGTTTTACAGGCCCTTTATCAAATTAAAGAAGGTTCCTACTGTTCATAGCTTAGTAAGAAATTTTATCAAGAAGAGAATTGAATTGATCAAAAACTTTATCTGCATTTGTTGAAATGAAGATAATATTGTTCTCTTTATTTTTTTTATATGATAAAATAAAATTGGTTTTTGAGTGTTACATATCCTTGTTTTCCTTGTATAAATCCAAATCAATGATAATTTTTGTGTAGGTCTGTAGATTAAATTTGCTACTTTTTTTTTAGGAATTCATATATCTAATATTTATGAGGGCAATAATTGGCCTGTAGCTTCTCTTCCTTTAATATGAAGTTATGCTGGCTTCATTTAACAATTTAGATTGTGATGGTTTTTTTAATTCTCTGGAAGTTTGTTTAGGATTAAGATTATTTCTTAGAGATACAAAACAATTCTATGCTAAAATCATTTGACATAAAGTTTTCATTATGGGAAGATTTGAATTCAAGATTTAATTTATTTAATAGATAAAAAATTGCATTATTTTCTACTTGTCAAGTCTTGATATGCTGTGTTTTTCTGCAAATTTGTCCATTTCACCTAAATTTTCAATTTATTTGCATCGAGTTCTTTTTTTTAATTTTTTTAAATGTTTTATTTATTTTTTGAGAGCGAGAGACACAGTGTGAGTGGGGGAGGGGCAGAGAGAGGGGGAGAAACAGAATTTGAAGCAGGCTCCAGGCTCTGAGCTGTCAGCACAGAGCCTGATGCGGGGCTCAAACGCACCAACTGTGAGATCATGACCTGAGCTGAAGTCTGAGGCCCAACCGAGGAGCCACCCAGGCACCCCCATTGAGTTCTTTATAGTATCCTAGAATTACTTATTTATTGTCTACAAAATCAGTAGAGGTTTGCTCTTTTTTATTCCTGATACTGTTAATATTTTTTCTCTCTCTGCCTCTGTCTCTGTTTCACTCTCTCTCTGCCTCTTTCTTCCTCTGTCTCTGTCTCTGTCTCTCTGTCTCTCTTGCTCACACACAGACACACATACACATACATACATGCACATCATTCTTGGGTGGTTTGTTAATTTAATGCATTTTTTTAAATAAGTTTACAGCTTTGCTGATTTCCGCAACTCTAAGTTTGTTTTCTATTAATTGATTTCTGATTTTATCTTTATTATTTCCTTCTTTCTACTTTCCTTAGTTTTACATTACTGTTCATTTTCTACTTGATCATTGATATTTTAACCTTTTTATTTTTCAAACATAAAACAGTTTACATTCATACATACATACATACCTGGGTCTTTTATATTTTTTTTCTTTCTGCTGCACAGAAATACATCTATATGGTTTCTACTGATTTGCAATCCAGATCACGTATCCTTCCTTTAACTGTTTAATATACACTGAAAACCATTTATCACATTCTTATTTTTCAGATGTAGATTCAGATTTGATTATTTATATAGATTTAAATTTTCTGGTGAAATATAAGTCTTTCCGTTGCTTGTTGTCATATCTCTATGTTTTTCAGTCTATCTTCAAATAATATTATTCTGCTTCACATATAATATAAGGACTTTAAAACACTTAGTTTGATTTCCCCTTTCCTGATCTTTATGCCTTATTGCCACACATTTTACATACATCAATGTTATAACCCCCCTAAATTATTTTTACTTAAATATATTATAAAGATATTAAAAACTAAGATTGAAATGTATTTCATATTTATGTACATCTTTACCATGCCAAGCCTTCTCATTCCTTGTGTAAATTCAGTGTTCCATCTGGCCTCATTTTTCGTCATCCTGAGGAACTTCTAATATTTCCTGTAGTGCAGGTCTGCTGGCAACAAATTCTATCAAATTTTGTTTGTCTCGAAAAGGTTTTAGTAAATGTGGATATAGAACAACAGGGGAGAGTTTTGTTTTGTTTTGTTTTGTTTCCTTGAACCCACTGCAAATATCTTTCCCTGTATCTTTCTTCACTGTTTTTCTAATAAGAAATCTGTGATCATTCTCACTGTTCTTTTCTCTGTTTCACTTCTTGGAGGGATTTAAGTCCTGTGCTGCCTTTGCCCTTACTATAGGGCAATTATTATACTATTACTATAGGGCAATATTATAATATTATTCAGTACTTACCCCTGTTTTCCAGTTTGTTATCAGTGGGAGGATAAAATTGGTTCCACTTAAAGAATCATGGTGGCAAATGGAAGGCTTGTCTGGTTGCTTGTAACTGAATGACAGAAATTGTGTATGAAAAAATATATAGAGTCTCTTGGTATGATCTTGTTCAGAACAGTTTTGTGTGTGATGGGAAGGGCACAGTTCTGCTAGAAAGTGGAGTAGGAAGACAGAATCTTAATCCAATTAGAAACGGAACTGGTTTATGGATGAGTTTTTAGTCTTTGTGAAGGCCTCCAAATCTCTGATTATTGTTGCAGAGTTTTTCACCACAATATGCGGGATTTGTTGTCTCGCTGCTTGGAAGAATGAAGAAGTGGACACAAAATGAGCAGCAGGCAGGGGCGCCTGGGTGGCTCAGTCGGTTAAGCGTCCTTCAGCTCAGGTCAGGATCTCGCGGTCTGTGAGTTCAAGCCCCGCGTGGGGCTCTGTGCTGACTGCTCAGAGCCTGGAGCCTGTTTCAGATTCTGTGTCTCCCTCTCTCTCTCTGGCCCTCCCCCGTTCATGCTCTGTCTCTTTCTCAAAAATAAATAAATGTTAAAAAAAAATTTAAAAAAAATGAGCAGCAGGCAAAAGTTTATTAAAGTATAATATTAGAAAGGAAGAACAGTAGGAAAGCTCTCTTTGCAGAGAGGGGACATTCAAAAGTGAATGCCTGAGGACTATAAGCAAGGGTCCTTTTATAAGGTTCTGGTTGCCCTCCCTTCCCTTCCCCCTTGTTACTTCTCAGGTTCTACCCTTATTGGCTTGAAGTTCTAGGACCTGGGTTGTCCATTTAGGATTGGCTAATTTCCATTGTATGAGGGATGGTCAAATTCCTGAGGGAAAGCTGAGGGGGAGTAGGTGGGGTCTGTTATATTGTTAAGAGGATCCTGGGGTGCCTGGGTAGCTCAGTCAGTTAAGCCTCTGACTTTGGCTCAGGTCATGATCTCACGGTTTGTGAGTTCGAGCCCCTCATCAGGCTCTGTGCTGATAGCTCGGAGCCTGAAGCTTGCTTCAGATTCTGTATCTCCCCCTCTCTCTGTCCCTCCCGTATTCATGCTCTGTTTCTCTCTGTTTCTCAATAATAAACGTTAAAAAAATAAAAGAGAGGAACCTTATCCCTGAAGGGCTTGCTGTGGTCAGACACTCCTAGCATTGTTCCAAAATAGGTGTTTTTTCCCCACCCAGGGACCTCAGGCCCTAATCTTTCCCTCTCTGCTTACTGAATCCTATCTTCTCCTATCATATTAGCGGTTACTTTTAAAATGTAAACTCTCAGTGTCCTGAATAAATTAATGGGCTATTTAGCTGGACCATCCTCTACTAGGTTCTAAATACACTTTTCTTTCCAGAGTACAATGAGAACACCAATAACTCTGCTTAGCTACTCAGAATTTTATAAACAGTTTTCTGTTTGTTTTCTCCATCTCCCAGCTTCTCCACCTATAAAAGGGCAAATCTATTAAAGGCAAACCAAAAATTATGTTTGCTGGGCCTAGTTTGTGTTCCACTTTAGGATATTGGTCCTGAAATGCTTGTATTGGTAGATCTGGACTTTTCATTTTTTGTCTCCTCTGTCCAGTGAGACTCCAGCTTATCTGCTTCTTAATAGCTACTCTTTGCTTGGCTATCTGTGACATTTGAACTGAAAACTGCCCTTGGATACTAACTCCTTATCAGATATATGTCTTGTAAATGTTTTCTCCCATTTCATAGGTTGCCTTTTGAATTTATTATTTCCTTTGTTGTGCAGAAGCTCTTTAGTTTGATATAGTCTCACTTGTTTATTCTATTTAACTCTTGTTGCCTGTGTTTTTGGTATCTTATCCAAGAAATCATTGTCAACGCCAATGTCAGGGATTTTTTTTTTCCTGTTTCCTCCTATGAATTTTATAGATTTAGATCTTTTGGATTAATTTTGAGTTGTGTAAGATAGCAGTCCAGATACATTATTTTGCTTGTGGATATCCAGTTTTCCCAAAACCACTTATTGAAGTCTATCCTTTCCCCATTGTTATTTTGGCATTCTTGTCAAAAGTTAGTTAACTATGTATATGTGTAGGTTTATGTCTGGGATCTCTTTTTTGATTCACCGATCCAGTTGCATATTTTTGTGTCATTATCATACTGTTTTGATTACTATGGCTTTGTAATATAGCTTACAATATATAAAAAAACTCATGCAAGTCAATAGTAAAAAGGTAAATAATACAATTAAAAATAGGCAAAGTACCAGAATAGACATGTTTTCAAAGAAGACATTCAAAGGACCAATTGTTATATGAAAGTGTGCTAACATCACTAATCACCAGGGAAAATGCAAATGAAAACCAATAAGTTATCACTTTATGCCTGTTAGAATGGCCAATATCAAAAAGACAAAAGAATAACAAATATTGGTGAGAATGTAAAGAAAGGGAACACTTATACACTGGTAATGAGAATGTAAATTGGTACAGCCATTATGGAAAACAGTAGGGTAGTTCCTCAAAAAATTAAAAATAGAACTACCATATAATTCATCAATTCCAATGCTGGATATATATCCAAAGAAATGAAATCAGTATCTCAGTGAAATATTTGTATGCTCATTTTCATTGCACCATTATTTACAGTAGCCAAGATATAGAAACAACTTAAAAGTCATTCAGTAGGGGGCCCTGGGTGGTTCCATTGGTTAAGTGTCTGACTCTTAATTTTGGCTCAGGTCATGATCTCAGGTCTGACTCTTAATTTCGGCTCAGTTTGTGAGACTGAGACTCATGTGGGACTCTGCACTGTCAGTGCAGAACCTATCTGGGACTCTCTCTCCCTTTCTCTCTGCCTCTCCCCTCCTCCCCGGTGCATGGTGTCTTTCTCTCAAAATAAATAAACTTTATTTTTTAAAAAGTCATTCAGGGGCACCTGGGAGGCTTAGTCAGTTAAGCATCTGACTTCAGCTCAGGCCATGATCTCATGGTTTGTGAGTTCCAGTCCTGCATTGGGCTCTGTGCTGACAGCTCAAAGCCTGGAGCCTGCTTCAGATTCTGTCTCTCTGTCTCTCTGTATGTCTCTCTCTCTCTCTCTCTCTGTTCCTCCACATCTGTGCTCTCTCTCTCCCAAAAGTAAATAAATAGACATTAAAATTTTTTTCAAAAGTCATCCACTAAATGAACTGATAAAAAAATGTGATCTGTATATACATATATACATATACAAATACATACACATATACATACAATGGAATATTATTCAGCCATAAAAAAGAAGGAAATTCTACATTTGCAACAACATGGATGAACTGGAGGACATTATGGTAAATGAAATAAGCCAAACAGAGAAAGACAAATGCTGAATGGTGTCACTTAAATGTGGAATCTTAAAAAAAAAATTTTTTTTAAAGCTGTTTTCATAGAAACAGAGAATAGAAATAGAATGGTGGTTGTCAAGGGCTGGGGAGAGACTGAAATGAGCAGAGGTAGGTCAAAGAGTACACACTTTCAATTTAAAGAGGAATAGGTTCTGAGGATATAATGTACAGCATAGGGACTGTGGTTAATAATATTGTATTATATATTTGAAAGTTGCTTAGAGTCCATCTTAAGTATTCTAACCACACATGCAAAAAAAAGGCTAATTATGTAAAGCGAAGGATGTGTTCATTATCTCGAAATCGGTAATCATTCCACAAAGTATATCAAGTCATCCCACTGTACACCTTAAAAATATACAGTTATATTTGTCAATTATTCCTCAATAAAGTTGAGGGGGAGATTGCCCTAGGAAGAAAAGCAGTGTAACATAAAGAAATGACCTCAGCCCTTCAAGGTCTTCAAACTTTTTTTTTTTAATATATTTTACCCTTCTTTTATCCTCATTCTTAGCAGAAAGTCCATAATTCCATTTTGAAATGTTCAAATTTAAAGGTAGATGGGGGTGGAGGGGAAGACATTTTGGCAAATTAGCATTGGTCTAAATTGAAGGATGACATAAGATTAAATAGGACACTATATTTGCTATAGGGACCCTGTAGGGATAGGAGATTAATTAACTAATAACAACTATTTGCTTCTCACTAAGAGATAGGATTTTGCATGGCTGCACTGTTGAATTTAAGAATGACCACCCAGTATATTAAGGATTAAAATATAATAAGAATTAAATTACCCTCATTCATTTAATTTAACTCTATAGAGACCTATACATTTGTGGAATTATGTCAAATACTTTTGGAAATGAAGTAAGTAGTAAGAAATAAAGGAAGAAGGAGAGAAGGGCAAGGTAGTACAAGTGAAAAGGAAGAAGTTAGGAAGTAAAGGGTGAGAAGGGAGAAGAAGAAAGAGCTCCTCTATGTGCATTTTTGTCTCTGTTTACATTTTTCTAAATTACATTATTTATACTTTCTTTTCTGTTTTTATTTTATACATACATACACATTTATTTAGGAAGATATATAGCAGTTAACCTTTTTGTTTCTCTCATTAACCAAAGGTCTGAAGTAAATTTATTTTGCTTTAAATTATTTTTGAAGTAATAGCACTTTGTTAGCTAGTTCTGATTCTATTTCATATCTAATTTTGTACTTTTGTTAACAAAATTCTTCCTTTATATCACCCTTTGGAATGTTAGTTCTATTGAGAGCAGAGACCCCTTCTTTCTTTTTTCATTGTGTTTCTCACATCTAGACAGTAATTGATGCATAGCAGGAACTCAAATATCTGCTACTGCAAAAAATGGACTAACACTGGATTCTACAATATTAAAAAATGCCCAATTATAAGACAAAA
Source organism: Lynx canadensis (assembly GCF_007474595.2). NCBI lineage: Eukaryota > Metazoa > Chordata > Mammalia > Carnivora > Felidae > Lynx > Lynx canadensis. Next base: position 129,429,609 of record NC_044306.2, on the reverse strand, counting down.
TACAAATTTAAAGTCAATAATAATGGAGTAAGCTAACACAGGAGAGGGAGAGAGAAAGAGGAAAAATAAAATAAGAAAAACAATACTTTCTCAAAATTAGGCAAAAAGTCAGAGGTATAGATCTCTTCACCAGAGGAGAGCTGTAATCAGCCACAGTTTTTTTAAGTTTTCATTTATCTTATTTTTTAAATTTTTTTTAACATTTATTCATTTCTGAGAAACAGAGAGACAGTGCATGAGTGGGGGAGGGGCGCGCGCGCGCGCGCACACACACACACACACACACACACAGAATCTGAAGAAGGCTCCAGGCTCTGAGCTGTCAGCACAGAGCCCCACACGGGGCTTGAACTCAGGGACCCGCAAGATCATGACCTGAGCCGAAGTCAGAAGCTTAACCGACTGAGCCACCGAAGGGCCCCTAGTTTTCATCTATCTTCAGTTGAAAATGGAGAAATGGGGGCGCCTTGGTCGCTCAGTCGGTTGAGTGTCTGACTCTTGGCTTTAGCTCAGGTCATGATCCAAGGGTTGTGAGATCGAGCCCCGTGTCAGGCTCCATGCTGACTGTGAAACCTGCTTAAGATTTTGTCTCTCTTTCCCTCTACCACTTGTGTTCCCTCTCTCTCTCTAAAAATAAAAAAATAAATAAATAAAAATAAAAAATAGATAAATGAGTAATCATTGCATAGAGTCTTAAAGAGCAACTCCATACATCATAGCTCATTGACACAACTACTGCTGATGGCCAGAGAAGATACTATTCTTCCACTCCGGCACCTCCCTTTATATTTTCCTCTCTGAGCATAGATAGAAGATATAACTGTTCTGCATTTTTAAAGCTGGATATTCATCCGTCATTCACTTATGCATTACGTACTTCCTTTATTCAGTCTCTGTATTCCTTAGTCCAGAAAGGAAATTCTGTTTACTTATAATCTGCTATTCCTTCATGGAAAATATTCTAGGTATTAAAAATGCTACAGTTATGTAAAGGGGTGTGTATATTCCTTGGGTGAGTTTACCTTTAAAACTATTATACAGGGGCGCCTGGGTGGCTCAGTCAGTTAAGCGTCCGACTTCAGCTCAAGTCACGATCTTGCGGTCTGTGAGTTCGAGCCCCGCGTCAGGCTCTGGGCTGACGGCTCAGAGCCTGGAGCCTGCTTCTGATTCTGTGTCTCCCTCTCTCTCTGCCCCTCCCCCGTTCATGCTCTGTCTCTGTCTCAAAAATAAATAAACGTGAAAAAAATTTAAAAAAAATAAATAAATAAATAAACGTTAAAAAAAATTAAAAAAAATAAAACTATTATACAGAAGCATGCAATCATCTTTAGGTTATGCAAATTTGTAATAAGGGAGAATTCATCAAAAACAAAAACAAAACAAAACAGAAAGTACCAAATCATTGTTCCTCAAAGATAATAGCCTATAACTTTATAAACATTGCTTATGCTTTTCCTTTATAGAATTATTTTATATTGTTCAAAATCCCTAAGGGTACCAGGTAAGGATGTAAGTTGTTGTTTTCTTACCCTTTTTTACTCTCACATAATCTTCTGGAAAAAAAAAAAATTTCCTGTATTACTAGTCACAGCCCAAAGGCAAACTTTTAGATTTTTCCAAAATTGGTTTTAAGTTCAGAACAAATGTTAGAGAAGGAGTGTGATATTAAAGAGAAGAAAAAAGAGAAAAAAGTGAAAATACCAGAAATAGATTTACTAATTACAATAATTTGCTAATTCCTTTCTTCTGAAGTATCCTGAGAAATTACAAAAACATATACTCAATAAGTAACCGATTTCTATATTTTTTGTTGCGATGTAGGGTTTTTTGGCTGTTGTTCACTTGCTTGCTTGCTTTGTTTTTTGTTTTGCATTCTTATCTTCCATTTTCTTTTGATGGTCACCATTCAAATTTAAGTCCATATCTTATAAAAGTTATATTCTCAGTGTTTTAGAAATCATAAGGAATGATGATGCATCTAATCTTTTTAGATGATCTTGCTCTAACTCTTTTAGAATTTAGTCTTGTTTTATAAGAAAAGAAGCTGACGTCTTGGGAGACGAATCTCTGTCCAAAATACATTAAGAGCTAAAACTCGCACTCCACTATATCCACCGCAGCAACAGCCTTGTATTTGGACTGCCCCCCCCCTTTAGAATTTTTCTCTTCCTTTCTACCAGGCATATTGCTTCCAGTTAAATCAGACACTCCATGTCTCAACAGGTCTAGCAACCAGTTAGACTCCTGTAGAGAACCTAATCTCAATGAAACACTCCACAATCTGCCCCAAAGCTCATTTTTATACTTATGCTTCCTTTATAAGCTCCATACTTCAATCAAACTGGTATTTTCTCTCTCTGTGTCTTTTTTGTTAGTCATTTTCCATCTCATATGTCTTCTGTTTGTCAAAGCCTGCATAACAATCCAATTGCAGAATACATCCTAACACTACAAGGAATGATTTATACCTAAAACTATCAAGAGCACTGTATGGAAAGTAGTGTTATTCCCATACTATTTATTCCCTTTAATTCCCTTTAATTAATTATAAATAAATTATAAAGAGTTAAGTCAGCTGTCCACACAGCTAGTACGTTTTAAGAAATCAGTTCAAAATTAGGTAAATTTGTTCTGACTGACCCAATATTATTGCTGAAGTAGTTTAAGCCACAGGAAAACATTAAGGTTGACTTTTATCACTTCTCTCTGCCCACTGTCACCTGTATCTAGTTCTAAAGTATGATTCTCCTATTTCCCCCATTGTCGTAAAGAACCACACACACTTGCAAACATACATGCACCTACACACAGTATGAGATATCTGCAGATAAAATAACAGTGCACAGTTTCTTAACTTTGAATTAGTCACTGGACACTTTCCTCCATTTTACCACTCTACTCCAGGTACGTCTCTGTTACAGACAATGGATTCCCATGAATTGCTCTGTGGCCATTCTTCTGGACATTGGCTACACTACTGCTTCAGAGAAGAAGCAATTAAGTCCCACTCTGGAGGAAGAAATCGATAGGAAGTTCTTATTAAAAATTACCATATCCAAAGATTTTTTAAATGACATATGGGGATCAAAAAAAAAAATATATATATATATATATATATATATATATATATATATACCATGAGAAGGTAAGACCTTGGTCCCCTGGCCTCTCTTTTACTTGTAATTTGTGTTTGGTGATGATGTTTTACAGATGTTTCTTTAACCCATCAAGTTGAACAATAGAATAACATCATATACATTGTAATTTTTTGCATAGCTAAGTATCTTATAGTATGATCAATTTTAGAAGATTCAAGTAATTGATTTTTTCAAATGTAAATCACGCTTAACAAGGACTAATTGTGTGGCCTACCATTTTAGCCACAATCATACAACAGAAATGGAAAATTCATTGATGTTTAAGGAAAAAGCTTTCTTTCTATGACTTGACACTTCCCTGTGGAACTACATTGTAAATCATGTGGTAGAATGGAAAGTTTCGGAGTTGGCAGTCCAATTTTACTATGTGACCTAAGATAGATTATTAATTATCTCATACCTCAGAGCCTTTATATGAAAAAATACATTTTTACTCCGTAAGTATAAATATTACTGTTTATCCATATTTAGAAACTCCACTTCGGCTTCCACTCATTCATTGACTTTGCTATTTTTCTTTTGAAAATTTTTGTTAACTTTCCACCGCAGTATTAAAAAAATAGAACTCAGGTCACTTGGGTGTCTCAGTCGGTTAAGCATCCAACTTTGGCTCAGGTCGTGATCTTGTGTTCTGTGAGTTCAAGCCCCATGTGTGCTGATAGCACAGAGCCTGGAGCCTGCTTTGGATTCTGTGTATGTTTGTCTCTCTGCCCCTCCCTCACTCTCATTCTGTCTCTCTCTCTCTCTCTCAAAAATAAAAAAAAAAAAATAGAGCTCAACACTACGAATTTGTACCCATGAGCATTTCTGCTTAGAGATTTATTGAATGAAGAGTTACATATTATTTGTTGAAGAAAATGTGATTTTTCTGGAATTTAGGTATTCACGCAAATTTTGTATCTTATGAACACAATTAACATTGTTAATTAAGAATAACTATAAGCTAACTTTTTAAAGAAGAAATCCAATAAGGGTTAAAAGGGTCCAATTACTAAATATCAAATTAGGGAAAGAAATCTGGAGCCATGAAACATTTTTATATCGGTCTCATGAAATTCTCATATTTAGAACTATATGTCTGCAGACTTCCTCCTGAGAGAATATCGGATCCTTCCATAGCTGAACAGGTGACCCTACTGTTCCCTGGAGTAGCTTCTAATTTACCTTCTTGTTAAAATGAATCATTCCCAAATAAGAATAATTCTTCACTTGATGCTTAGCCTGCTGGATGCTGCTCTATTTTGAATGATTTGTGATCATACATTTAAATAATTACATTGGACCTGTTGTTCTAATATTTCATCACAGCTAACAAGAAGATACATGCAGATACAAGGTATTACCACCTCACCTCTCCTCAAGCCTTTCCCTCTATTAGAAATTAAACATCTCTAAAATAGCAAACCACCCAATCACTCCCCAGTGGAACCTAAATAGTAAGCCTATAATGATATTATATTATTTTATAATACACAACAATTAAAATGATGTTCTTGCAGCTACCTTCTACTAAATACAAATTGGAATATACTTTACATAATGGAAAAAACTAAACTTAGCCTCCAAAAAGGAAAATGTAACTAAAAGTTCAGAAGAAATTGCTTTGGTAATCAAAATAATGGATACTTAAGATTGTAGATGAATCACTTGGTACAAATTTTACTAAAGTTAGAGGTATTTGAGGAGGAGGAAGAGGAGGAGGATAACCAATTCTATGAAGAGAGGAGAAAGATTTCCCTTCTCTAGAACAAAATGCTGCAACCTTATCATATTTTAGAAACTAAGCATCAAGGAGTTATTTTGATAAGAAAACACTGAATAAGTATTCAGAAACCACAGCAACCACACTCGTTACAAACCATCACTAGTACTTAGATTCTGTGCCCTAGAGCTTACTCAGTCTCATTTCGACCCTCCCCCTTCTCCTAGGGTATATTTTCCACTAGTAGGTAAAATCATGCTCAGTAGCCATAGAAAGAAAAAAGAAAAAAAAAAGCAAAACAATGCTGTATTTAGAAACAGAAGTTAAGGTCAAGTCTCCACTTAGAAACAAAGAACTGGAACATGGGTCAAGGTCTGATGTTTCCCAACTGTTTAGAGGGGTAAATGCAACAAAAATAAGTAAAACATTGAACAATTATCTGGTTCATGCAAGAGGGATAATCTGCCAACATTTAATTACATAATGAGTGAGATTTGTTTGCATGATTTACCTGGATTAATTTATGGTAACTCCAAATAAGGATTCTTCCATCTGCATTTCTTTTACTCAGTACACCTGGCCAAATAGCTTTCTTTCTTTGGGGGAAAAAAAATCAAGCAGAATCAAAATTCTTATGCCACATTTATTTTCCTACGTTTATTATTTAATCAAATATTTATTGTAAAAAATAACATTCTTGTGCTTATAAATGTACTTTCTATTATACTTACATGTTTTTAATTCATGAGATCAATTTGAGTATTTGTACTTATAAGTAATAGACACTGACTTAATATAGAATAATGATTATTTGATGAGAATTATTATTTTCATAATACAAAGTCAGGAGGTTAGAACAATGACTTCATTAGGAACTTATGTCCTTACATTTTTCTAATCTGCCAACCCGAGAAACTGGCCATTTATCCTGAGGCTTTCCTGCTCGTGACCAAAGGTTAGCTATTCAAAGCATATAGGCATACAAAGGTATGTCAAATGACAAAAGCAGGGTTTTCCTTTATAATTTATTTTATTGGAGAAGAACTTTACAAATGACTCCCATCACATATCCATTGGCTGTCCATAAAGTAATCATTAAAAAGAAGGAATGGGAAGGACTTGGGTTTCCAGATCTCATGTAAGGAGCTTGAAAGTCACCACTTCACCCTAACTTGTAAATCCTGACCAGACTTAAAAATTAAAAACTCTTTTTGGATCCATAAGAGAGGAGAGGCCACAGAGTAAATCATTGCCCCACATGTTGGAAAGATCAGATAATACAGGGAGTGTTTGTTCAGTGGAGCAGAGACTGAGGAGTGGAAACTGACTCAGGAATCAGTGCATGGAGAGGAAAACCTTAAATATAAATAAAGAATTGTTGGAGTCTCAGTGTGTACAACTGTGAGAGTTAAACGTGACAGGGGAACCAAGTCATTGGGAACCCCCACAAAATTATGCATTTATTTCCAAAAACGTGAAAATTTCCAAAGTTAATATGAAAGAGAATGTCTTTGTGGCTTCCAGAACAATGGGGAAGGGAAAAGCAACCGTTGAAAAATATATCAGAGCACCTTGTTCTTCTTAACAAGGTCTGGCATCAGAGAAACTAGTTACCCAAAGCCTAACATGCTCTGGTATTACAAGAACCTATCTAATATGGGGGAAAGGAAATACCCAAATCTGGTCCACCCCAGACATTCTGTCTCACCTATGGGAAAAATAAACTGAGAAACCTTATAAACTTCATAGCACAAGGGCATTGTCTCACTGGAAGACTGAGACCTAATCACAGGACAGTAGAATGCCTACCTCCCCACCAGCTCTCACTGTCACATTACTAAGGCCTATTTATAGCAGTTCCTCATACCCAGTACAAATGTCAAGCAATCAGAAAAAATTTCAAGGTATACCAAATGGCAAAAAACACAATTTGAAGACACAATGCAAGCATCAGGATTAGACATGATAGGGATGTTGGAATTATCAGACCTGATATTTAAAATAAACTTGATCAACATATTAAGAATACTAATGGATAAAGTAGACAGTATGCAAGAACAGGTGGGCAATAAATGAATCATTAGTATTTGTCTTTCTGTCTGGCTTATTTCACTTAGCATAATACATTCCAGGTTCATGCAAGTTGTTACAAATGGCATGATTTCCTTCTTTTTTAAGGCTGACTATATACATATGACTATATATACACTGTATATGTATACATTACTTTTTCTGTACTCATTCATCCATCAATGGACACTTAGGTTGTTTCTATATCTTAGCTATTGTGAAAAATACTGAAATAAATATGAGTGCACATCCTGATTTAATTTCCTTTGGATATATAGCCAGAGATGGGATTTCTGGATCATGTGGTAGTTCTGCTTTTAACATTTTGGAGAACCTCCATACTGCCTTTCATAATGGCTGCACCATCGTAAATTCCCACTAACAGGGTACAAGGGTTTCCTTTTCTCCATATTCTCGCTAGCACTTATCTTTTGTATTCTCAACAGAATAGAAAACAATAGAAAAAAAATCAACAAAACAAAGAGTTGTTTTTTCTAATAAACAAACTTGAAAAACTCTTAACTAGACTCAGAAAAAAGAGAGAAGACTCAAATAAAATCAGAAATGAAAGAGAAAATATTACAACAGATGTCTCAGAAATAAAAATATATCATAAAGGAGTATTCTGAACAACTATATGCCAACAAATCATAAAACCTAGAAGAAATAGATTAATGTCTAGAAACATACAACCTACAAAAACTGAATAAAGAAGAAACAGACAGTATGAACAGACCAATAACAAATAAGGAGATCAAATCAGTAATCAAAAGTTTCCTAACAAAGAAAAGCCCAGGACCAGATGGCTTCCCTGGTGAACACTACTAAGTGTTCAAAGAAGTTATATCAATCCCTCTTAAACTCTTTGAAAATTTAGAAAAAGAGAGAACAATTCCTAACTTTATGAGACCAGCATCGCCCTGGTAAAGCCAAAGACATCACAAGAAAAGAAAACCATAAGTGAGTATCTCTGATAAGCCATCACAAGAAAAGAAAACCATAGATGAATATCTCTGATAAGCAGAGGTGCAAAATTTTTCAATAAAATACTAGCAAGCCATATTCAATAGTACATTAAAAGGATTATGTCATTTTTAAGCAAGTCTTTACTTTTCTATGAATGAATTTATCCCAAATCACTGGTTCCCTCAAATTAAAATATTGAGAACTAAGTATTTTCTCTTTTTTTATACTCTCACTTAAATATATACATTACTCTCACTTAAATATACACATACAAACATATACATCATATTTTATTTTTAATCACATTCTAAACTTGGTTTAGGAGTTAGTGTTAAGAAAAAGTATCTAAAACTTGGAAAGAAATTACCATAAGAGACATCAGCATACCATCTCAATATCATACTGGTGCATTATTTAACAGGATTATCCCAAAAATATTTAATTTCCAGAGAAATGTACTTTTGTTTGACCCTGCCATTTATTATAAAATTAAGATCTCAGACTCTATGAAGTTACATGTTAACTTGTTGACCTTCTCTGGCAAAGATATTTTTCCTGGTAAATACCACCCAAAAGGTTATGGGTTTATTGCCCTTCAGGATATTAACTATCTCATTAAACTTATTTCAGTTCTGTACTATATGCTCTTCATTATTTTAATTCAAATTTGGACAGTGTTTTCATCTTTATGATTCCCTCATTTATGTGTGGATGAAAGTCTTTGAATGGGATCATTCTGTTTGTATGAGAATCATGTTTTAAATTTTTGACAATTATGCTTTGACATTGGAGGGTAAAATAAAGAAAATCACTGATAATGACATTCATCTTTGCCACATGCCTTAAATCTTTTAGAATCACTGTAATTAAAGATGTATTGAAGTATATAGTCAATGGGTTATGATCCAAGAAGCTACTTAATTTAGTCAAGAAGTGGTTTGCCTAGGCATAAAACAAATATTTATAATGTTGACATGAGAGGAATTGAATCCTATTTAGATTTTAGTTGATGCAAGGGTTCCAATAATACCTTAGAATTTTTTTTTTTAATTCAGGAAACTAAGAAATAATATGAATAATCATATTTTAACTGTAAATTCGTTTCTGAGATATTAACCTGCTCCACTGAGACAGAAGTTAAAAGTAGAAAAAAAAAACATAGAATTGCCCAAGAAAGAAAACTAAAGTATTTGCTATTTCTTCAGTGTCAGAAAGTTTTCCTGGGTAAAATATTTTAACGATATTTTCAATTAAGATATGATTACTTCATTGTATATTTCTGTTAAATTACTCACATGAAGCTTTTCTCCTGATACAGTGAAGTACACTAAAGAAATAATTTGCCTGTTAATTTCTAAGCCTTTAATAATGAAAAAACAATTTGACTTTACTTTTACTTATCTATCCCTTTAATTTCAAGCATTATTTGTGAGAAAACAAATTTGAAACAAAAAATTTTCAATTGTTTCATTAGGTGCTCAATTTTCTACTTCCTATTATGGCTTTTCACAGTCTATTTTACACCTTTGCAAAATAAAACTTTGTTTCAAAGCTTTGATTGCCTATATGATTTTAAATACCAGAATCTGCACTTTTCATACTTAACATTTCAAAGTGTTTAAAATAAAATTATTTTATAAGGGGCACCTGGGTGGCTCAGTCGGTTAAGCATCCGACTTCAGCTTGGGTCATGATCTCACGGTTTGTGGGTTTGAACCCCGCATCGGGTTCTGTGCTGACAGCTCAGAGCCTGGAGTCTGCTTTAGATTCTATGTCTCCCTCTCTCTCTGTCTCTCTCTCTGTCTCTCTCTCTCTCAAAAATAAACACTAAAAAAAAAAAAATAAATTATTTAATAATATTAAAAGAGAGTGAACAATTTTTAACTTAATCTAAAAAAGAAAATCTCATAATTGTGCTATTTGTTTGTTTGCCTGAGTCCTTTTGAGGTTCAATTCTCGTTTGACATCATTCGATTAAATGCAATTGGTTTAAAAAGGAAAGAAAAATAATACAAGGTCATCTTGGATTATTTATTCTTTGTCCTATTCTGGATTATGAAACCAGAAGAACTAGCTCGAATGTTGACGAGATCTCAAAATTCAGAGCCACAGAGCAAAGGTAGAAGAGCATCTGGGTAGTTACACTGGAAGCAGGTCCATTTTGCTCAGCAATTTGTATAATACAGCTAACAAGTTAAGAAAGAGGAGTAAGAAGTAATTTCTAAATAACAAAATCATAATAATGAATCAACTAATTAAAATAAGTTAGTCCTAAATCGGGTGTGTGTGATATCACTGAAATAAGTCAAAGTTTCAGCTAAAAAATAAAAGTGAGGGGCACCTGGGTGTCTCAGTCAGTTGAGCAGCCAACTTCAGCTCGGCTCCTGATCTAGCAGTCTGTTGAGTTTGAGCACTGCGTGGGGCTCTGTGCTGACAGCTCAGAGCCTGAAGCCTGCTTCAGATTCTGTGTCTCACTCTCTTTCTGCCCCTCCCCTGCTTGCACTCTGTCTCTTAAAAATAATAAGCATTAAAAATTTTTTTTAATAAATAAAAAATAAAAGTGAAACAACTCTTTGATAAATTTTAACAAATATTAAGAAGGAACCACGAAGAATATCTTGAAAAATAAGTAATTTGCATCTGTATTAAAGTATGTCATTCAAATAGTTACTTGAGTAAACCTTTACCTTTTAACCTTTGGATACATTAGAGGGAATGCCACAGTAGACTTTAATGGAATTCACAAGAGAAAATTCATGCTTCTAGTCTTAAATCAATTACAGCCAAATAATTTGATTAGAATTATAATAATTTCATATTCAGAAAGAAAAAGAGAGATTTTTTCTAACTTAATATTTTACATCCAGTTCACAGCCAAGTCTTACCTATTTTTTTTTCCTATTTAACTGGTCCTACTGACAACGCCAAAGCCAAGGTTCTTAATCACAATAGTGTCAAGGGTTTTAGTTTGTTATGCTTTATTTTTTCACAGTATAATCTACTTTGTCTCCTTATATCAGCAATAAATTCTTGAATTGTACTCTGTACCAGTGAATTAAAATTTAGTATTCTCTCTTTCAAATGAGTCTCTGTATACTGTCCTTCTTTTCCATCTTGATTTCTAGAACCACCCCCTTCTAATTCCTTTACTGTGCCTCACCTGATTTGGCCCCCAACCCTATTAAATTTCTTAACTTATTGTTCAATCAAAAAGTAACTTCAAAATCCATTTCTAGCTATACACTTTTACCCTACACGATAATCTTTTGCCTTTTTAATTTTTCTTTTTTAACTTTGCACGTCAACCTAGAATCTGAGAACACTGCTTTCATTTTTGTCTTGGTCTGTGGCATACCTTTGAATATATTGTTGATTATAGTTACTTGGCAATATTGAAATCTATAATTTAAATTGAAGGTGTTGGTTAAATGAGTACAATTTCATGCACTATAATCCCCAAAATATTAAGCTAGTTAGTATCATCATTTGTTTACAAACCCAACCTGCTGATTCCAACCCAAGTTTTTTCCCAATAATCACCACTATTGATCAATATACACTCCACACAATTCCTTAGTACCTCGTCACTCTTAAGTGTGGCCTCAGGTCAGCCACATCCTCATCATCTGCTCATTTTTCAAATGCTGAGTCTCAGGTCACACTCTAGAAGTAGAAGTCTAATTTAACAAGATCACTAGTGATATGTAAGTGAGGTAACGTTTGAAATACATTATCAACATATTTTACATATAAGATAGTATGAAACTTGATCTTTCTTACTTCAATTTCAGATCTAGTGCACTATTCTCTTTTGGAAGGGCACACAAGTTGCGTTCCACTTCAGGGAAAAACCTGGCTTCTGTCATAAAACTCCCTTATCCAAGCTCTTCTGAAATTGATTCATTCATTTATTCTTTCATATTCACTTATGCTCAAATAATTACTAAGAATCTATGATAAGCTGGGCAATGTTACAGGAATTATTTTCAGTTTTGGGGACTCCATTTTGATAAGAAGAGAGAATCTTGGGGCGCCCGGGTGGCTCAGTCAGTTAAGTGTCCGACTTCGGCTCAGGTCATGATCTCACGGTCTGTGAGTTCGAGCCCCGCATCGGGCTCTGTGCTGACAGCTCAGAGCCTGGAGCCTGTTTCGGATTCTGTGTCTCCGTCTCTCTCTGACCCTCCCCTGTTCATGCTCTGTCTCTCTCTGTCTCAAAAATAAATAAACGTTAAAAAAAAATTAAAAAAAAAGAAGAGAATATCTTGTCTTCATAGAAATTACCTTATAGATGAGGTAGGAAAACAATAAACAAGTTGAATACCTAAAATGTATAGTATGTTAAATGTAAAAAAGAGCTATTAAAAACAGCAAAGCAGTGGGTGGCTGTATCGGTTAAGCATCTGATTCTTGATTCAGAGTTCAGGTCATGATGTCACCGTTCTAGAGTTCGAGCCCCATGTCAAGCTCTGCATTGACAGCCTGGGATTCTCTCTCTCCCTCTCTCTCTGCCCATGCCTCTCTCTCTTTCTCTGCATCCTTCTCTCTCTCTCTCTTTCTCTAAAGTAAATAAATAAACATTAAAAAAGAATAGCAAGGCAGTAGGTAAAAGTAGGGAATATCAGAGTAACTTTATGGACTCAACTGTTATCTTCAAGTGGAAAACACTCAAATCTAATCTTCAGCCTTGTTTCTTACTGGTGGTGTTCTTTTTCCAGGTACATTACAGTCTTTGCATAGATATCATTTAATAGTATAGATTCATTATTATCAAATTCGTACTCTGATATCAATTGGACGTACCCTTAGCTTGATAATCTTCCCTCAATCCCTCCCCAACCTCATGCCTGGGGAAGCCCTTTGTCAACTTTTGTGCAAATTCACCAAAGTTCTCCAAACATCTTTTTATCTTTAGGGCGTCTCTCTGTCGGATAAATCCAAATCTAGAGCTCAAATTTCCCTCAATTCCTACCCAAAAAAGTCTTAAACAAAAGCATTAGTGAACAAATGTAAGCTTTATAGAAGACTCTGTAGTAGAGGGAGTGAAGTATGCTTGCATTACACAGCTATAGGTTGGGCTCCCCAAAATGAAGATTTCTATGAGAAATGTTTATTGGAGAGTGCTATCAAGAAACACACAAGGGTGCACCTGGGTAGCTCAGTTGGTTAAGTGTCCAGATTAGGCTTAGGTCATGATCTCGTGGCTCCTGGGTGGGAGCCCTGCGTTGGGCTCCATGCTGACAGCTCAGTCTGGAGCCTGCTTCGGATTCTGTGTCTCCCTCTCTCTCTGCCCCTCCCCTACTTCTGCTCTGTCTCTGTCTCTGTCTCAAAAACAAATAAATAAAAAAATAAACAAACATTATAAAATTAAAAAAAAAAAAAGAACCACACCAGAAAGGCAGTGACAAAGCAGGATTGGAAAGAAGAAAGAGTTGAATTATGATGATTAAGTTGCAAAAAAGACCTCAAATAACAGGGACAGTGGGAGTTCTGAGGTTGAGATACCTCTCTGGATATGTCCATAATTGAAGGGAGACAACTGTACCCTTGCCTTAAACAGTAATCTTTCCTTATCTCTGCTATGGGATCTTCTATAATGTTTATTATCCTGGTATCACTTGTGTGAAGTGCTCCAAGAAACAAACATCAAGACGGGATTAGCCATGAGAGAGATGTAATATGGCAATGCCTGTAAAAAATAAATAAATAAATAAATAAATAAATAAATAAATAAAGGGAAAGGTATAAAGAGGAGATAGAGTTACCAGACTGTGATGAAGATGTAATGGCAGGTAAAGAAGAGAGAGAGGCCAAAGGAAGAAGTATCTCAGACACTGCAACTCTGGTAGACTTTGCTAAAGCTGTTAGGGAGTCTTTAAGCCAAAGTTGCTTGTCAGAGGAGTCCTGCAACTCTCAGGAATGGGGCTTCCTTAGGATTCATTACATGCTCAATTGCTGGCTGGGGATAGTCCAAGGGAAGCATGGGCTTAATTTCAGAGCTCATACAACTAAATCTCCCTGCAGTCAGAGTTCTGACAGGCATATTCTTATAATTGGAATAATGAGGTACTAGAGTTGCTGCTACAAAATGGGGGCATGAAGGAACGTGTCTGGAGTGTCAGAAATTCACTGAGATATCTCTTAGTACTTCTATACTTCTGATGAAAGTAAATGAGCTTTTGCAGTGATCATGAACTAAGAAAAAGTAACTGGAATGACTGTGTCATCCTACTAGGTAATGCAATTAAAACAATAGAAATGCTAAGTTAACGGTCTCTAAAATGGGAGATAGAGAAAAATATTAAATATCAGTTATAGTCTCTCTTTGTAGCAGCAGATAGATTTCACTAACCCTCTAATTTCATATTTTTATTTTTGACATCAAAGACAGCCACCATTTTGAAATGCCAATCAATACTGAGCAATGCAAAAGATAGATATTAGTGGATTCTATTCGATAGGGCACTCCACCTTCCCTTGACTAACCTCTGAGTTCATCTGAAATGGTGGAGACTAAATACTGTGCTTCCCTATCCTTCAGTGAGACAATCTTGAGGCACATCCAACATAGTTTTGCAGAGGGTACCCAGCAGAACTGACTCGCAATAACCCACTCATTAACACATTCTATATTAGCTTTTTCTTTCCTCTAATATTGCTTTCCCTCATTTTTATTTCTTTGAATCACCTACAAATAAAGTACCTGAATTCAAGTTTTTATCTCATGATTGTTTTCAGGAGAACACTAAATTGAGAGAATAAGAAAATAGGCAATTTTTCCTAGATATTAGGAAATTCCTTAAATAACATTTGCTATTTTAGTCCTAGAAATTTTTTATAACATTTCAGAAATATAGCTGGAAAACTATAATTGTTCAATATTATGATGATCGCAGAATATTAATAAGAAAATAATCTCCTATAGGTAAGATAACAATTTAACCTCATGATTTTATTATAGCTGGAAACAGAGAGAAGGTTATTTTTCATTCTTAATTTAATAGTTGTTTTGATAATTGTGAGAATACTTGGTCCCCAAAACCTAAATCATTTGAATCTATTCTCTTCTGGTCAGAATAGGTTAAATAGATTCATAGGAACATGTAGATTTGGTTCTTTGATTAAAGAAAAAAAAAACTTCTTGGGGTGCCTGGGTGGCTCACTTAGCTAAGTGTCTGACTCTTGATTTCAGCTCAAGTCATGATTTCAAGGTTCATGGAATCGAGACCCACACAAAGTTTGCTTGGTATTCTCTCTCCCTCTCTCTTTGTACCCTCCCAAAAGAAACAAACTTTTTTAAAAACTTCATATAATAAACATGTTGAAATATGTTTACGAAACTACTTAGGCATTATAAAATGCATTTAATAAAATAAATTGTCTCAGTAGGTTATTCAGTTGTTCATATGCTAACTAGAAGGAAGGTAAAACAAAGTCATAAGTGAAGGAGAAAAGAGCAAAATATTTCTTCCTTTTTTCTGTTGTATTTTAAAGTAGAGATTGAGAAATAGGGTATTGGAATATGGTTCATTACATACAATGCTTTAGTGGCAGTGTTGCAGCTAACAAAGAAAAGACTGTTTTCCAATGCCTTTTCATAAAGCTGTTAATGATGTTTATATTGGTGCTTATTCCTGATAAAGTAGACAACTAATTTTGCTTTGTTTTGTTTTGAAGGGAAAGGAGAATTGCTGTCTGAATGACTCCCAAAGTTTCATAACCAACAAATGCCTACTTTGTGAATTCAAAATTCTATTTTCATTAAGTAGAATCAAGAATGGTTAAAGTTTGGAACATAATGAAACTTTAACAACTTTCTTTTTTCTGTATTTATTTTTGTGACTTATAATCACTTGAAAAATATCATTCATTAAAGAATCTTATCATTGTCATAGTAAGTTAATTTGTACTATAAAGTATGAAAATGCATGCTCTCAGACCCAACTAGCCAGACATGAAGGAAGAACCTACCTACAGCCTGTTGTACCCAGAAGGACAACATTACCAGAAGACAAACCATAAATGTAACCCCCGGGAATGAATTAACTAGACTAAAGAAATGCCTTCAAATTCCAATTTTTTTTTTTCAGAGAAAGCAAATATCTAAGTTTCCACATAAAAAGTTTCAAAAGTCAAACATTCTACTGACTTCTTTCAGGTAACCATATCAGAATTATATTGTATAATATTTAAATAAACATATATGATAGGAAAATAATGCTTCTACTGTTTCTCATTAATTTAATTCATACAACTGTACTGTGGGACTAAGCAAAATGTTAATTTACAAGTTTTATTTTTCTTTAAAAAAAAACATTGCTTTTACATTCCTACGGTAAAAATTCAATCCTGAAGTAGATTTTTCTGAAGGCACAGTTTTCAAGAAATTCTCTTCATGCCACATTCCTGTGAATTAGCAACTATGAGAAATAAACATTCAAAGAAGGTAGAAATCTCTGAACTCCACTTCTACAAGGATAGTTGAGTGCCCTGTTAAAGTAGACAGAGTTCCCGATGCTAAAGTATAAATTCAAGCTGTCTAAGAAATCCGACATAAATGAAGCCCACTCACCTGAGGGAAATCTAGGCAAAATAAGATTCAAGGCAGTAAAACATTAAAACAGTTATTTTTCAATAGCATCTCTCTGATGACTGAGTAGTTCTTTTAAACTGAAATATTCTAGACATTTTTGAGTTAGAGAAAATCATAGCTTAGACAATATTCTATTGAGGCTTAGGAAGATATTTTTGATTCCATATTATATGTTATAAAGAAAAATGCTAGGTAAAAAATGAAAGACTGGTCAGAATCTCATAGATCTCATAAATCAGAAACTTGAACGCTCTGTGTTAAAATAGCACTTCAAGGCACACCGTAACCATATATTTCTTCACCAAGCCTTTTAAAAATAAGGAAAAGCTTAGGGAATTCACAACTGAGACTCCTTGATAGAAACTTGAAAGTAACTTTAAAAACTCAATATAGTTAAAGAAATGAAATAAAAATTTTTCATAATACATTGTTATAGGTGGGTCTTCACTTCTGTAAATGAACTGCCAAATGTACCTTGAGTTTACCAAAGCTATTTTTATATTTAAACCCATTGTTGTCTGTTTTCATTTTTACTCAGAGGATATCTACCATTCTTATGATGCAAGACTGCCAGAAAAATGTACAGTCTGGAAATCAAGTTTTAAACTTATTTTCTCCCAAAATGCTTTTTTTTTTTTTTTTTTAATATTAATCCAGAGGTGACTGAATGGCTCAGTCGGTTGAG
The DNA here is from genome assembly GCF_007474595.2 of Lynx canadensis. Classification (NCBI taxonomy): domain Eukaryota; kingdom Metazoa; phylum Chordata; class Mammalia; order Carnivora; family Felidae; genus Lynx; species Lynx canadensis. The sequence continues at coordinate 129,412,438 of NC_044306.2, read as the reverse complement.
CATTTGCCTTTGGCTCAGGTTGTGATCTCACGGTGCGTGGGTTCAAGCCCTGCATCAGTCTCTGTGCTGACAGCTCAGATCCTGGAGCCTGCTTTGGATTCTGTGTTCTCCCTCTTTGCCCCTCCCCGACTCGCTCTCTGTCTCTCTCTTTCAAAAACAAACATTAAAAAAGAAGTTAAAACATTGTTTTTAAATATTCAGCCAAACATAGATTTTGCCATATGTCTACCCTGCCAAAGAAAAGAATGATATATGTCTTGAAGTAACAATATACATCTTTCATAATAAGATTTTATTTCCTGATTAGTGGATAGAACAAAAAGCCAAAAGAATCAAATTGAGAGATTTTTCTCTTATATCTGCCAGTCTTACATATATTTTTACAGGCATTTTAGGACTTCTACCACTAGAAGAAGTGGATTTTTGGATTTGACTTTATCAATCTAAAAACATTCAATTGTTACTTTTGAAAATGCCTTCAATCCTGGTAAGCTGTCACGAAGTATCCCTACCAAATATTATATAACATCACTTCAAATTCAACCCTTGACTCTCAAATCAGAATTTAATCCCTTCTTTTTTTTTTTTTTATTTTTTTTATTTTTGAGACAGGGAGAGACAGAGCATGAACGGGGGAGGGTCAGAGAGAGGGAGACACAGAATCTGAAACAGGCTCCAGGCTCTGAGCTGTCAGCACAGAGCCCGACGTGGCGACGTGGGGCTCCAACTCACTGACCAAGAGACCATGACCTGAGCTGAAGTCGGTCGCTTAACCGACTGAACCACCCAGGCGCCCCATAATCCTTTCTATTTTTAAAAGAATCCTTTCTATTTCTAATCCTTCTATTTCAATCCTTTCAATGAAGATTAATGAGGCATGTCACAAATTAATAATTACCCTAAAAATTATATAAGACTTAAAATTAAATATTGTGTTTGATTGTGAATTTCAAGTTTTTACAATCCTCTTAAAAGTCCTTTTTTTTCCCCCTGCAGAAAACCTGGATTCTGAGTTTTAGGAGACATACACTGAAACGGAAGCTCTAAAAGGGCGGTGGTCTTCTAATCTATCTCTATGACGCTCAGCACAATGCTTGGCACATAGGTGTCATGTTCGGAATGAAACAAGTAGTGGTATCTGGTTCTTTAAAATCAGTGGTGCTGAGCACGGGCTAAGCTTACTGAGATTCGGCAATGATGTATCCAAGAAAAAAATGTAAAGAACAATTCTGAATAAGAAGGAAAACATTTAAATTTAAATTTGCTCATCCAAAGTATCATTCCTGTTCTGCAAAGAAATCTCTGTAATCCAGTTTGTTCATACATTTTTCTGATCAAGAATTCTTTTCAGCTTTTGTAATCCCAAAGCAGAAATTTAGTATCATATTGAATTCTGAATTTAGGTGGGCATAATAAAACTGTCTTTAAATTATGACTTTGAACTAGATATTTTATAGGTAGCATATACTTTCTTTTTGTGGTGTACTTGGTCTCAGATCAGGAAAAGTTAATGTTTTATGTACCTTACCAACCAACTCTTTTTGTTTATGGATGGTAGCTATGATTTTGTCTTTTTCTTACAATCACTAATAGTGAGTTTCACAGAACCATTCTTTCAGCTTATTGGGAACCATTCTTGCATCTACAAATGAAGATTATTAAACAGTATACTAATTTTCTTGTGTATCTTGTTTTGAAAGTGCATGTAAATATCATTTTTCTTAAATATTATCAAAGTTTAAATTTTACTATAGCATATTTCTTATACCATTTATTCTCACAAAGGAAAAATATTTTCTCATTTTTGTCCTAAAGGTCTTAATTATCAAATTCAACACATTGACAGAAAGACAGAGGAAAATCATCAATATTAATAATGATCAACAGTTGCAGCAAAGCATCTGATAGCAGTCAATATTCATTCATTTTAAAAGTTTTTAGAGAGATAAGAATAGAGGAATTTCAATCTGATAAATATCTATAAAATCACTAAATAAACACCATCATTATGGTGAATTGGTGACTTATGGAAAGATTAGATATGTTACAAGCGTGCCTACTATCAGTATATTTAATGAAAACTATCTTAGCAGTCATTTCCAATGAAACAAGAATAATAAAAATAAATAAATTGATTGTAGTTTATTTACACAATTCAGCAATGAAGATTAATGAGCTACTGCTACATACATTAATAAATCTTTCAAATAAAATGAAGCCAGTGACAAAAGAAAATTGTTTCCATTTATATAAAGTTCACAAACAGGTAAGACTAGCATAGACTATAAGTCATGGGGCGCCTGGGTGGCACAATTGGTTAAGCATCCAACTCTTGATCTTGGCTCAGGTCATGATCTCATGGTTCCTGAATTTAAGCGCTGCATCAGGCTCTGCACTGATGTTGCAGAGGCTGCTTGGGATTCTGTCTTTACTTCTCTCTGACCCTCCCCGACTTGTGTTCTCTCTCTCTTTCTCAAAATAAAGAAACTTACAAAAAAGAAATTAAAAAGAAGTCAAAGAGGTGTTGCCATTGGAGTGACCACTATTCCTTACAAGGTGGCACAAAAGAACTTTTGGGGTTCGGATAATATTCTCTTTATGCAATTATGTGCACTTCATTAGAACACAACTGTCTTATTTATTTTGTTATCATTTGTTTAAGTTTTGTATGTATAATTCAATAAATGTGTTTTTAAAAGGAATCTGCTGCTTGCTATTCTACAAATAGTAATTCTGTATGGTAAAATTGTAATACTATATAACATATATAATATTTTATGATATACTTAATATAGGAATACAGTAATGGCATATGTCAAAAAATACATTACATAATACAGTAAGGCTTTATAGTAATGTGGTGATAAATTATACAACAATACATTAAAATATCATAGCTATTACATATCATGCTTAATGTATGTCCTATTCCAAGTGCTTAACATGTTTACATTTAAATCCTAAAAAAGTTCCTAGACTTTCAGCTTCCAGTTCCTTGTGTGTGAAGTGTGGAGGTCAACACTCCATCCTGAAGACAAAATACTGAACACACTGAAAGCAAACAAACACACACACACACACACACACACACACACAACTCGTTTTGAATCCACAAGAGGGGAAAGGACACAAGGCAAACTGCTGTCCCCAAACCAGAGAGACAGACAGGCAAATACCTGGCAGCATGGCTCACCAGACCTGACAGAAACCACCATGGGAACCAGTGCCAGGTAGAAAAAAAAACTAGACTGTAATTGATGGTTACTGGAGGCTCAATGTGGAAAACTCTGAGAATTAAAAACTCCAGAGAAATCTAGTCACAGTGGGCCCCCACAGTATTGTGAGATTTACCTCTAGGTGCTCAATGTGTGTCCACAGGAAATAGCAGAGAAAAATCATCTGCTTTTGGGGGTGGGAAACAGTGAATGCTGGAAGAGGGAGGAATGATTTTGAAATATCCACAGTACAGTGTTCTTGTTAATGAGTCTTATCATCAGGGGGAACTAGTTATTCAAAACATAACAAGCTGTGGTATTATCAGAGCCTAATGATATGGGAGAAGGGAAATATGCGACTCATCCCACTCTAGCCATTCTGTCCAACCTAAGGAGAAAAAAAAAAAACTCTGAAAAACTTTATGAAATTCACAATACAGGGGCATAAGCTTACTAAAAGACTAAAACCTAATCATAGGACTATAGAATGCCTACCTCCCTGCCACACCTCACCATCACATCACTAAGGCTTATTTGCAGCAGCTCCTCTTACTCAACAGATGTCCAGCTATCAAGAAAAACTTACAAGGCATACCAAATAGTAATAAACTCACTTGAAGAGACACAACAAGCATCAGGAAGAGACATGACAAGGATGTTGGAATTATTAGACCAGGGATATAAAGTAATCATGATTAATATGCTAAGGGTTCTAAGAGACAAAATAGACAATATGCAAAAACAGATGGGCTATGTAAGAAGAGAGTAGAAATCCTAAGAAAGAACCAAATACAAACGCTTGACACAAAATAAACAAACAACAACAAACAAACAAAAACAATGTAACAGAAATGAAGAATGCTTTTAATGGGATTCTTAGTAGATTGGACATAGTTGAGAAAAGAATTTCAGAACTAGAGGATATAGCAATAGAATCCTCAAAACCCAAAATGCAAAGACAAGAGAAAAAGGACCGGAAAAAAAAAAATAAACAAGCACTGTGGAACAACTGTAAAAAGTGTAACATACATGTAATGGGAAAACCAGAAGAGGAAAAAAGACAAATAGAAACAGAAGAAATGTTTGAACAATAATGACTGGGATGACTGAGAATTTCCCTAAATTAATGTCACACACCAAACCACAGATCAAGTAAGCTCAGAAAACACGAAGCAGGATAAATGCAAAATAAACAATCAAATAAACAACATAAAAACTACAACAAAAATTACAACTTTGCATATCATTGTCAAACTACAGAATATCAAAGATGAAGAAAAATCCTAAAAGAAGCAAGAGGTAAAAACACCTTAACTATACAAGAACAAAATAAGAATTGCATCTGACTTCTCAGAAATCATGCAAACAGGAAGAGAGTAGAATGAAATATTAAAATCTTGAGAGAACAATAACCAACAATCTAGAATTCTATACCTTGCTAATTCATCCTTCAAAAGTAAATGAGAAATAAAGACTTTTTCAGACATACAAAAATTGAGAGACTTTGTTACAAAGAGACCTACCTTGCAAGAAATGCTCAAAAAACTTATTCAGAGAAAAGTAAAATAATATATAAGTCAGAAACTCGTGTCTATATAAGCAAATGAAGAATATCAAAGAGGGATTATGTGAAGGTAAAATAAAAAACTTACATTTTTCTTATTTTATTTTATTTTTTTTTAATTTTTTTTAACATTTATTTATTTTTGGGACAGAGAGAGACAGAGCATGAACGGGGGAGGGGCAGAGAGAGAGGGAGACACAGAATCGGAAGCAGGCTCCAGGCTCCGAGCCATCAGCCCAGAGCCTGACACGGGGCTCGAACTCACGGACTGCGAGATCGTGACCTGAGCTGAAGTCGGATGTTTAACCGACTGAGCCACCCAGGCGCCCCACATTTTTCTTATTTTAAATTGATCAAACATCACAAAATGTTCAAAATAATAGCAACTTGTATTGGTTGCGTATGCTTGTGCACATTATATATACATATATATATGTATATATATGTATGTATCTATGTACCTATATACATACATATATATGTTTCTGTATGCTTATATTTAAATGCAATAATGATAATGACGATACAAAAAACAGGAGGGAAAAATTAGGATTACTTTGTTATTATAAAGTACACTACCCATTAAGCAATTTTGAAAAGTGACTTAGATTAGCTGTAAATATATTTACAAACTCTAGAACCACTAAAAATTGTTTTTAAAAAGTATATTTAATATTCTAAGAAAGTAGCATATAAAAGAAGCATATAAAATGTTCAATCAAAACCACAAAAGAGTGGAAGACAAAAACAGGAAGAAAACAAGTAACAAACAGAAAACAGTAACAAATTTGGTATATACTAATCCAACTATATTAATAATCACTTTGAATGTCAATGCAACTAATTAAAAGACAGAAGTTGTCAGAATGTATCAAAAAACAGGACCCAATTTTATGTGATCTATAAGTAACCCACTTTAAACAGAAAACATATATAAATGAAGAATAAATGGATGCAGAAAATATACCATGATGACATTAATCAAAAGAAAACAGAATTAGCTATATTAATTTCAGACAGAGCAACTCCAAAGCAAAGAGGGTTAACAGGGATAAAGAAGGACATTGCATAATGATAAAGAGATCAATTGTCCATGGAGATATAACAATCCTTAAAGATATGCACCTAACAACAGAGCTTCAAACTATGTGAAGCAAAAACTAATAGAACTGCAGAGAAACAGATGAATCCACCACCATAGTTGGAGACTTCAAAACCCCCTCTCAGAAATGGACATAACAGCAGAAGAAAATCAGTAAAACATAGTTGAATTCCACAATCAACAGGATATAATTCACCTCTATAGACTACTTCTTTCCAACAACAGGATAAATATTCTTCTCAACTTCACAAAGTACCAAGATTATACCACATATTGGGCCATAAAATACACCTTAACAAATTTAAAATAATAAAGTTCACACAATGTCTGCCTTCAGACCACAATGGAATTAAACTAGAAATCAATAACAAAAAGAAAACTGAAAAATCCCAAATAACATGGAGATTAAACAAGACACCTTTATTTTTTTTTTAATTTTTTAAGTTTATTTGTTTATTTTGAGAGAGACAGAGACAGTGCGAATGGGGGAAGGGTAGAGAGAGAGGAAGGCATAGAATCCCAAGCAGACTCCAGGCAGCCAGCTCAGAGCCTGATGTGGGGCTCAAACCCATTAAACCGTGAGATAATGACTTGAGCCAAAACCAAGAATTTTGGAAGCTTAACTGACTGAGCCACCCAGGCACCCCTAAACAACACACCTTTAAATAACAAGTGGATCAAAGAAAAAAATCTCAAGGGAAATTTTAAAATATTTTGAACTAAATAAAAATTAAAACACAACTTATCAAAATTTGTGGGATGCAGTTAAAACAATACTTAGAAATTTACATTGAATTACATGAGCATTAAATGCATATATTAGAAAAAAGAAAGATCTAAAATCAATAATCTGAATTTCTACATTAGGAAACCAGAAAAAGAGCAAATTAAGTCAAAAGGAGAAGGAAGAAAGGGAATAATATAATTAAAACAGAAATCAATCAAATTGAAAATACGAAATCAACAGAGAAAATCAATGAAAACAGAAGCTAGTTCTTTAAAAAGATCTGTAAAATCAGTAGGCCTCTAGTCAGGCTAAGAAAAAAAGGACACAAATGACCAATATCAGAAAAGCAAGGGGAGGTATCACTTCAGATCTCATGGATATTCAAAGAACAATAAATGAATCCTATGAACAATTATATGTCCACAAATTCGATAACCTGGATGAAATAGACCAATTCCTTAAAAGACACAATAAAGTGAGCATTTGAATAGGCCTATATCTATTAAAGAAATTGAATCAATAATTAATTAACTTCCCAAACAAAGCTTCAGAGCTAGATGGGTTCACTGGCAAATTACATGTAACATTTAAGGGAAAAAAAATATACTAATTCTCTACATCTTTTTCAGTGGATAGGAGCAGAGGCAATACTTTTTGACTTATTCTATGAGAACAGCATTATCCTAATACTAACACCAGATAAAGAGATTGCAGGGAAAGAAAGCTACAGACTAACATCTCTTATGAACTTATATGTCAAAATCCTCAATGAAATGTTAGGAAATCAAATCCAACAATATATACAATGAATTATATACCATGACCAAGAGGAATTTATCCCAGGTATTTAAGGAGGAATCTTAAATGCATATTACTAAATGAAAGAAGCCAATTTGAAAAGACTACATGCTATACGATTCCAATTATATGACATTCTGGAAAATGCAAAACTATGGATACAGTTAAAAGATCAGTGTTTGCCAGGGGTTTGGTAGGGAAGGATATATGAATAGATACAACACAGAGAATATTTAGGGCCATGAAAATACTGTCTGATACTATAATAGTAGATACATGTCATTATACATTTCCAAACCAAAAGAATGTAAAACACTGAGAGTGATCTGTAATGTAAACTTTGAATTATGGATGATTAAGATTATGAAGGTAGATGTATCTGTTATAACAAATGTACCACTCTGTTGGAGGATGCAGATAATGGGAGAAGCATGCATATATGAGAAAGGGGCATATGGAAAATCTCTATACTTTCCTCTCAATCTTGCTGTGAACTTACTGTAAAATTACTCTTGAAAAAAAAACTCTTAAAAAATCCTATGATTCTATTAGACATCCCACGTGGTAATATATAAAATTATGTAACAATACAGAGAAAAATAAGTATAGTCAACATATATATCATGCTTAATGTATGATGCATTGCTGTAAGTTCTTAATACGTTTACATGTTTAATTCTAAAAATTATTTAATTTTTAGAATTCTCCTCAGTTTACATATAACAGGGTACAGAGAAAACAGAAGCTCAGATACATGCCTTGTCCAATTTCACACAGCTAATCCATGGCAGAACCTGATATGAAACAAGCTGTATAAATGGAAGGAAGACAATGCATGACTCTCCTTCAGCATCAAGTACGCATGTTTAGTGGTGCCTTTACTGTCTCATTGTACAGTCAGTATCACTATTTGGTTATAACAAAGAGATATCTCTGCTCACAGTCACTACTGAGTTCTATTTGTGGATTGATTCTTTTCCCTCTTCCTCAAACTGTTCCTGTAACTTTTCTTCATTATCTCCAACAACAGTGTTGTAATAAAAATGACCATGAAACTAGTGATCTCTTGGTGAGAAATCACCTACAAAGAGTACAGCTATATTGTACAAACACACTTTTACCCCACATGCCTCTGCTAATTATCCCCCACCCTTCCAATGAAAATAGTCAAGTAGTGGGGATGCCTGGGTGGCTCAGTCAGTTAAGCATCCAACTCTTGCTTTTGGCTCATGTCATGATCTCATGGGTTCACGAGTTCAAGCTCCACATCAGGCTCCACATGCTGACAGTGCAGAGCCTGTTTGGGTTCTTTCTCTGCCCTCTCATGCATGCTGTCTCTCTCTCTCTCTCTCAAAATAGCCAAGCTTAAAACAATAGTGAAGCAGAACAAATGTAGTATGAAAACATCTGGCCCACCATAAATTCAATGGCCCACCAATTCAAATCTGCCATCATGAGATATGAAACGTTCTATAACCTAACTGCCTTATCTATTCACTTTGAGTTGATTTTTTGATAAGACAAAATTTAAATATATGACTTAAATATATTAGTTGGCTTAAATTTATTTTGCATCCCCACTTAGTATGCAGGTTATGAAATTAAAAAGAACAAAAGCAGCAGAGGGATTAATAAATGTAGGTAGAGCTGATATGCTTTTATGGTAGGCAGAATATTATAATTATCTGTAACCCTAAGTAGTAAATTTGTTAATATTTTAGTACCTGCCTCAGTAGTACAGAACATTCAATTAGACCTTGAGCTACAGTTTCTTTTCTCAAGCATCATACAGTAAATAAGGACCAGCCACATACTATGTTAATTTAATTTAACGTGATTTTCTTTTCATCTTAGGTTTACATCCATTGCGAGTTATTCACATATTAAAATTTAAGGCTATCTGTCAGACGTTGTGCAACTATGATAGGTAAATGACTCTAACCTTAAAAAAAAACTTTCATTTAAAAAAAAAATTCTTATTTGGGGCACCTGGTTAAGCCTCTGACTTTGGCTCAGGTCATGATCTCACAGCTCGTGTGTTCCAGCCCCACATCCGGCTCTGTGCTGACAGCTTAGAGCCTGAAGCCTACTTCTGATTCCGTCTCTCTCTCTCCCTCTCTCTTTGCCCCTCCCTCACTTGCAGTCTGCCTTTCTCTCTCTCAAACATAAATCAGCATTTAAAAACAAAAATTCTTATTTGTTGGCTCCCCTGAACCTTTCAAATAGATTTTACGTTGGCTCTACTGAGTATGTATATCTGTTTTAAACTGCTTATTGAAATGGTGTTTAATAATGGTAGAGTAAAAGAAAAAAAAATTAAATATTGATTATCACTCAAAAGTACTTTGTTAGTTATTCTTAGTTTTTCATAGTTTGGTATCCACTTCATTTGTGCAACGGTTCTCGTTAGTTCTTCCACCACTGTGGAAGAACTAACCAGAGGAGAAAACAGTAAGTTTCAGTGATATGGTCTAAGCATGCCACTTATTTGTTTCCTTGCATATACTTCAAATGTTGTTTTCCATAAATCATAAAATTGTAAAGCATAGTATCAGGATAAAAAAAAATCTTGATTTTTCAAAAGTTCTAAGAATGCGGTAGGAAAGGCCCTAGAGATCATCAGTTGGAATTATGTATTTTATAGATGAATATGAGTAAACTGTAACCCAGAAATATTAAGTGATTTGCTGAAGGCCAGAGTGTCTCTCACTGATAGATCGAATTTAAATCCCCATGTTACCTGAAATTACTAGCTATATTTTTTAATGTGTCATATTTGTTTCTCAGAAATGCATTAATTTTGCCATTGTTGCAACAAGGAATAGGGAACAAGGGTTGTAATTTCTCCTTAAGAGTCCAGAGTTTAAATTTATATTATTGCCTTATTAAATGGCTAAATTTGAGCTGGATAGATTTAAGGTGGAGGTGATGTCTGGTCTTTCTTACAGCCAATAATTTTATGCTTTTACTCAGAAAGCTGATTGACATAAATGGCCTTCCAAATCTTTTATAGTTCACTTGAACAACATTTTTGACTCAAATTTTGAAGTGTGAAAATGTTCTGTTAATTTTTTTAATAGAGCATGTGAATTCAAATCAATAGGATTATAAATAACCTCTACTATTCCAGGGCAGAACTAACTGAGCATTAGTGATGCCTTTAAGGTAGCCATAAAAATATATTATACATACAATGATTGATTTTTGTGCATGTTTTTATTCATAGGCTATTTTGAGCTTCAATGACTGTTAGTATAGTCCCATTCACTGGATAATATCTGTAAAATGAAAACAAATGGAGATAATTTAGTCTTTGCTTATTTGTTGATTCCCTGGTTCACACTATTTTCCCTAACACTTACTTTAGGTAGTAATAATAAAGTAAAAAGTTCTCATGTCAAGTTACTGTTTATGGTACATTAATATGGATTAATTAAGGAAAACATGGAAAATACAGAAACATTAAATATAAATTCAAAAATTCATCTGTATTCATAGCAATGAGTGGCAACATGGTAAGCAATAGTATTCTTAACAATCTTAATGTCCTGCCTTTGTTTTCTATCTTTTCTATGCATGGCTGTGCATGAGGGAAGGGAGACTGAGACTGAGTTTGGTAATAAACTTCCTTTTGTATGTAAAATTATATAAGCATTTTCAGTTGCCTGGACTTTGTATTGACCATTTTTAAACATTAAAATTCCATTGAGTATAAATATAGCCATATATACATATATATATATATGCATTCTAATTACTTATTGAGGAAATCTAGACTGCTTACATGTGTAAGTAATATTGCAATTAATGTTATCATGCATGATTGTGATTAAGAGGATAGATTTTGGCATATTGCAATTTAGGCCTATCTCAAGAAGCAAGAAAAACCCTAATTACACAACCTAACCTTACACCTAAAGGTCCTTTTCTAGTTTGAAAACCTCAGCAAATGAACCCTAAAACCTGCAGAAGAAGGGAAATAATAAAATTTAGAGCAGAAAAAAAAAGATATAGAAACAAACAAACAACAACAACAAAAAAAAAACAGTAAAACAAATTAATGAAACTAAGAGCTCATTCTTTGAAAGAATAAACAATATTGATAAACCCCTAGCTAGACTTGTCAAAAAGAAAAGAGAAAGGACCCAAATAGATAAAATCATGAATGAAAGCGGAGAGATCACAGCCAACACCACAGAAATACAACCAATCATAAGGGAATACTATGATCAATTATATGCAAACCAACTGGGCAATCTAGAAGAAATAGACAAATTTCTGGAAATACACAAATTACTAGAACTATAACAGGAAGAAATAGAAATTTTAGGCAGACCATAACCAGCAAATGAATTGAATCAGTAATCAAAAATCTCCCAACAAACAAGAATCCAGGGCCAGATGGCTTCCCAGGGGAATTCTACCAGACATTTAAAGAAGAATTCATGCTTATTTCTCTTGAAACTGTTCAAAAAGAAAACAGAAATGGAAAGAAAGCTTTCAAACTCATTCTACAAAGCCAGCATTACCTTGATTCGAAAACCTTACAAAGACCCCACTAAAAAGGAGAATTACAGGCCAATATCCCTGATGCACATGAATGCAAAAATTCTCAACAAGATACTAGCGAATCAAATTAAACAGAATTATTCACCATGATAAAGTGAGATTTCTTCCTGGGATGCAGGGCTGGTTCAATAGTCACAAACCAATCAACATGATGCACCACATTAATAAAATAAAGATTAAGAACCATATGACGTGATAGATGCAGAAAAAGCGCTTGACAAAATACAGCATCCATTCTTGATAAAAACCCTCAACAAAGCAGGGATGGATGGAACATAACTCACCATCATAAGAGCCATATATGAAAGATCCACAACTGATATCATCTTCAGTGGGGAAAAACAGAGCATTTTCCCTATCGTCAGGAACAAGACAAAGATGCCCATTCACACCATTACTATTTAACATATTACTGGAAGTCTTAGCCTCAGCAAGCAGAGAGCAAAAAGAAATAAAGGGCATACAAATTGGCAAGGAAGAGGACAAACTTTCACTATTTACAGACGACATGATACTCTATGTAAATACCTGAAAGGCACCACCAAAAAAATTTCTAAAACTAATACATGAATTTAGCAAAGTCACAGAATATAATACCAGTGTGCAGATATCTGTTGCATTTCTATACACCCACCAATAACAAAGCAGCAGAAGAAATCAAGGAATCGATCCCATTTACAATCGTACCACAAACAATAAGATATCTAATAAACCTACCTAAAAAAGAAAAAGAGCTGTACTCTGAAAACTATAGAAGACTTATGGTAGATATTGAAGAGGACACAAAGAAATGGAAAAGCATTCCATGCTCATGGATTAGAACAATAAATATTTTTAAAATGTCTATACTACCCAAAGCAATTTACACATTTTATGCAGTCTCTATCAAAATACCACCAGCATTCTTTACAGAGCCAGAACAAACAATCCTAAAATTTGTATGGAACCACAAAAGAACCTGAATAGCCAAAGCAATCCTGAAAAAGAAAATCAAAACTGGAGGCATCATAATTCTGGATTTCAGGCTATATTACAAACATGAACTATTGGGATTTCATCAGATAAAATGCTTCTGCAGAGTGAAGGAAATAAGCAAAAAAAAACTAAAAGCAACTTTTTCAAATGAGAGGAGATATTTACAAATGATGTATCTCATAAAGGGTTGGTGTTCAAAACCTATAAAGGACTTATCAAACTCAATATCCAAAAAAACAACAATCCAGTAAATAAATGGGCAGAAGACATGAATAGACATTTTTCCAAAGAAGACATATAGATGGCTAAATGAAAATGCTCAACATCACTCACCATCAGGGAATTACAAATCAAAACTACCATGGGATATCACCTCACAGCTGTCAGAATGCCTAAAATTAATAACACAAGAAACAACAGGTATTAGCAAGGACACAAAGGGGAACCAACCTTCCTGCACTATTGGTGGGAATGCAAACTGGTGCAGCCACTCTGGAGAACAGTATGGAGGGTCCTCAAAAAACTAAAAATAGAACTACCTTATGATCCAGCAATTGCACTATTAGGTATTTATTTAACTCAAAGGATACAAAAATATACATTAAAGGGATACATGCACACCAGTATTTATAGCAGCATTATCAGCAACAGCCAAACTGTGGAGAGAGTCCAAATGGCCAACAACTCATGGGTGGATAAAGAAGGTGTGGTATATATATATACATATATATATGTGGTATATATATATATACATATATATGATGCAATATTACTCAGCCATCAGAAAGAATGAAATCTTGTCTTTGCAACGACATGAATAGAGCTAGAATGTATTATGCTAAGTAAAATAAGTCAATCAGAGAAAGACAAATACCATATGATTTCACTCACATGTGGAATTTTTAAATACGTTTATTTATTTTTGAGACAGGCAGAGAGAGACAGAGAGAGAGAGAGAGAGAGAGAGAGAGAGAACTCACGAGTGGGGGAGGGGAAAAGAGACAGGGAAACAGAGGATCCAAGCAGGCTCTGTGCTATCGATGCAGAGCCTAATGCAGGTCTCAAACTCATGAGTGAGAACATGATCTGAGCCAAAGTCAGATGTTTAACCAACTGAGCCACCCAGGTGCTCTTCATATGTGTGATATAGGAAACAAAGCAGATGAACACATGGGAAAGGGAGAAGAAAAGAGAGGGAAACAAACCACAAGAGACTCTTAATGATAGAGAAAAAACTGAGGATTGATGGAGGGAGGCAGGTGGGGGATGGACTAAATGGGTGATCGGTACTAAAGAGGACACTTGTGATGAACACTGGGTGTTATGTATAAGTGATGAATCATTGAAGTCTACTCCTGAAACTAATATTGCACTATATGTTAACTATAATTTAAATTAAAAACAAACAAACAAACATATAAACAAAATCATTAAAAAAAAAGTACAGACTTTGGAGCCCACTTCCTAGATTCAAATCCCAACCCTGGCACTTCCTAGTTACATGACGAAGCAAGTCATTAAGCTCTCTGTGTCTCAGTTGTGTCAACTGCAAAATGTTAATAAGAATAGCATCTCAGGGCACCTGGGTGCCTCAGTTGGTTAAGTGTCCGACTTTGGCTCAGGTCATGATCTCAAGGTTCGCGAGTTTGAGCCCCCATCAGGCTCTGTGCTGACAGCTCAGATCCTGGAGTCTGCTCCAGATTCTGTGTCTCCCTCTCTCTCTGCCCCTCCCATGCTCACGCTCTGTCTCTCAAAAATAAATAAAAATTAAAAAAAATTAAAAGAAAAGAATAGCATCTACTTCACAGATCTGTTGCAATAAATAAATGAATACTGTATCAATAATGCACATAAGCCATTAGAAAAATACATGCCAGGTGGTTAAGCATATATGTTAGTTGTTATCATAAAGTATTTTCTTTACTGGGGACTTTTCTTCAGAGAAGTTTCCTGGTATTGAAATTAATGGTTGCAAGCTTGTTGTGATTTTAGGTCTTAATACTTATTGCTAAAGTATTTTCTAAAAGAGTACCATCAAATATTATTTTATACATTACCAGCAAAATGTAAGTGTGAACTTAAACAGTATCTGGTATATACTGCCCACCAATAAAAGTTACTTATTATAGTTTTTATTATTATTTTTTATAATACCATATACCTTCTAAGTGGTGTATATGTTATACCTTTGAGAATTTGCTGGATTGAAACTGGGTTTTTCATTTTTATTATGTTTGACTACAAATGAAATTAAATATGTGAGAAAATGTTTATATGCCAATTGTTTTTTTCCATTTCTGTTCATTATTTGATGGAGGCCTGCATTTTTTTTATTACTTCTTATAGCATTTCTAAGTTTGACCTTTCTTTTTTGTTTACTCCTTGTCCATTCAGTGACCAATGTTTACTTTGATTTCTATGATCTGGTCATAAAGATTTTAGGAAAATGCTAAACTTCAGTAATTCTTTCTAATTCAAGGGAAGAGGGTCTAAACAGTATAGCTGAAGGCAAAATTCATCAAATATATTAGTGGTCCAGTTTTACATAATTATATATATAACTACTGTATTGATGAGAGAAACAATAGTAACACATACATAAGGAAGCAGCATAAATTGATCTCTACTAAATTGTGAAAAACAATGCTGACTGCAATAGAGAAAAAATAAAAATCATGATCTTGATCTTAAGGAGTTTACATATTTGAAAAGACTATATTAAAATTATAAGATAAAAAATAATCTCATATTTATTAAGAATTCATAAATTACTATATGAAAAATTGTCAAATAAATGGCATAATCGAGGAAGTACTCTACAGTCAGAAGAGATAGAAATCATAGTGAATGAATCAGCAAAGCTTTATAGAAGATATCAAATGGAATTATTCTTTAGAGACTCTAAGAAGGAAAGAAGAGGAGGGTATTTCCAGAAGTAATAATGATAATTGCTATCACGCATAAAGTAGTTACTATGAGTCAGACATTGTCATTTATTCTTCACAGCTACCATAAGAAAGATAATGATTTAATGGATAGGGAAACTGAACAACAGAAAGGTGAAGAAATTTGTACAAGATCACACAGATAGTAAGTGGCAGACTGAATCCAGGTGGCCAGGCCAGAATCCATGTTAACTACTACCCCTTACTTCCAAAAAGATATTGGACCCCTAAATAGGTGTAAGATACACTTAAGAAGGCAAGGAAAAATTATCTTGCTAGAAACAAAGATATAAAGAACCGAGAAATCAAGCTGAAGGGTATATTGGGGGCTATTTTGTATATTGAAACATGGATTATCTGGATTATGATTTCTAGTACTAGAAAATCATTTAAGTGGGGAAATTATGGTTTAGGAAGATTGATCTAGGAGTTGTATGAGGAATAAAGATTGAAAATAGGGAAACCAATATTCAAGACAGGAAAGTTTGACTACAAGGAAAAAACAATTGTAATTGTTAATACTGAGTTAAAATCTGCACTGTGGTCTTGCCCCATAGCTCTGCAACTATCCTAACAGGAATCTTGTTATCTCTGTCTAGATGTTCAACTCCATCCCAGACTCAGGAATCTTTGGCTTGGTATGGAGAAAAATTACAAACTAGTATCTCATGAGCTGCAATCTCAACTTTGTGTGTATTATTACACTTTTATTTCTCATCAAAGTTTTTTCAAAGAACTTTTTATAATTGACATCTCCATTTCCTCATTTCCCATTCTTTTCTCAATCTACTCCAATTGGTTTTCCACCTTAACTTACACAAAATGTCTGAAACAGTCTTGTAGCGTTCTTGAATAAGCCTTTATCTTGCTAAACCTAATTGTTTCTTTGCATTTTGTAACTCCTTGGAATTTAAATCAGCCTTGACACAATAAAGTATTGCCTTTTTCCTAAAACACTCTTTTCACTTGGTTGATGCAACACTACACTCCTGACTCAATGCCTACTTCTTCTGTACTTCCTTTGTTGGCTAGATTTCCATGAAATGCCTCTAAATAAGGATGATTTCCAAATTCTCTAGTCTATATTTCTCCACTTAATTCCAGACTTATACATCCCACTTCTCTGACATCTACACTTGGTTGTTTATTAGGCTTCTCTAACTCAACATAAAAAAAAAAAAAAAGCAGAAATATTTCTTTCTTTTGAAATCTCTTTACAAATGTTTCTGCTTCATTATATAGTAACACTACCCACTTGAGTTTAAAAAAAAGTCTCTTTACCTGAAGCACTCCTATAGCCTATCACACCTTATCAGGTTTAACTCCCAAATGTATCTTCTATATTTCTACTTTTCTTCATCTCCACTGTGATCACCCAAGATCAAGCCATAATTATTTCTCCCCTAAACTTCTACAATAGTTTAGTGTTTTGCCTATATCCTCTCTTGTATTTCTCTAGTTCATTCTCCATGAAGAATTCACAGTTATCTTTTAGAAATACATTGGTCTTTTTTTTTTTTCTTAAAGTTTTCTATCGCTTTCCAGTACAATTGAATAAAATCAAAAAAACTATGTGGTCTAAAAAGACCTACATGATCTGTCTTCTAAGAAACTCTTTGACTACATTTATTGCCATTTCTTTGCCGTTGTTCATTAAACTCCAACTACAGCAGCCTTCTTTAGATTCTTCATGCTCCTAAATCTTATCTGGGCCCACAGTGACTTTCTACTTACTAATCCCTTTGTCCTTTTGTATCAAACACTGCCTCAAGGTTTTCCAGTGACTCCCATTTGGAAAATTCTTGCCAATCATATCTCAGCTCAAATACTCATCAGATAAGTCTTCCTGAGCATTTTTTCTAGAGTACCCCTTTTTTTCTACCTTAACCTCTAATCTTAGTTACTCTACAACATGCTTCTTTTTATTGTCTTCATAGCACTATCACAAACTTATCTCCACCATTTATGTTTTAATTTCTTCTTTAGAATTTAAAAGCTTTGAGAGCTGAGACTCTTTTGTTTACTGTTACATTCTTAGCCCATGGACAATGTCTAACATGTAGTGGATTTTCAGTAATATTTGCTGAATAACTGAATGAATGAGTAAATGAGTCATAGTTTAGACAAACTTTTCCTTCTTTCATTTTGATAAAATCTCTACTCTAGTTGTAAATACCGGATCTTTGTTCACCTCTAGTACCTGAGTTTATTTTGATTTCTTTGCCAGTAAGTGTAAGTCTTGACATTTTTCCAAGTCATTTGAATCCCTAACACCCAACCCCACTATTGTCTACAACCCCATGGGAAACAAACATCTGAGTATATATTTCCTCCTTGTTTCCATATTTCTCTTAATTGTTGACCATGTCCCATTAACTGTATGCTCAGAACTGTGGCTTTCCTCAGTGTCTTCTATCCTGCAGAAAATAAAATCTAATTAAAGCTAATCAGTGATATTGTGAAGTGAACATGAATTTCATTTGGTAACCAAAAATGAGAGACTAGGGAGGAAGAAAAAAAAAAAGAAGAAGAAGAAGAAAGAAAGTGGAATCTAGTACCATTTTTAGAAATAAGTAAACTGAATTAATTAATGATATCTATAAATTGGAGAGAAATAGGAGAAATAGAAATTTTGAAAATTTCTGCATAAATATTATGGTTCAATCTTTGGATGTGAAGATATCCAAAGAAAAATAATATGGGAGACTTAGGAATATTCCTTTTTTTTTTCCAAGTTTGTATTTAAATTCCAGTTAGTTAACATTTAGAGTAATATTAGTTTCAGGAGTAGAATTTAGTGATTCATCACTTACATATACACCCAGGGCTCATCACTACAAGTGCCCTCCTTAATACCCACCACCCATTTGAGCTATAACCCCACATACCTCCCCTCCAGCAACACTCAGTTTGTTCTCTATAGTTAAGAGTCTGTTTTATGATTTGCCTGTCTTTTTTTTCCTTATGTCCATCTCTTTTGTTTCTTAAAATCCACATATGAGGAAAATCATATGCTATTTGTCTTTCTCTTACTTAGTTTCGTTTAGCATGACACTCTCTAGCTCCATCCATGTTGTAAATAGCAATATTTCATTTTTTATGGCTGGTTAATATTCCATTATATACTTATGTACATATATATGTATATAAGTACATATTAGTGGTACACATATACCATATCTTTTAAAAAATTTTATTAAAAAAGTTTTTAATGCTTATTTATTTTTGAGAGAGAGACAGAGAGACAGAACATGAGTGGAGGAGGGACAGAGAGAGATACAGAGGGAGACACAGAATCTGGAGCAGGCTCTAGGCTCTGAGCTATCAGCACAGAGCCCATTGCGGGGCTTGAACCCATGTACCATGAGATCATGACCTGAGCTGAAGTCGGATGCTCAACTGACTGAGCCACCCAGGTGCCCGTATACCATTTTTTCTTTATGTTCATCAGTCAGTGGACTTTTGGGCTCTTTCCATAATTTGGCTATTGTTGATAATGCTGCTATAAACATCAGGGTGCATGTGTCCTTTTGAATCTGTATTTTTGTATCCTTTGGGTAAATTCCTAGTAGTGCAATTGCTGGATTATACGGTAGTTCTATTTTTAACTTTTTGGGTAACCTCCATACTGTTTTCCAGAGTGGCTGCACCAGCTTGCATTCCCAGCAATAGTATAAGAGAGATCCACTTTCTCTGCATCCTCACCAAAATCTGTTGTTTCCTGTGTTGTTAATTTTAGCCATTCTTACAGGTGTTAGATGATATCTCATTGTAGGTTTGATTTGTATTTCCCTGATAATGAGTGATATTGAGTATCTTTTCATGTGTCTATTAAATCCTAGGGTAGCACACAGGCAGCAACTTCTTTGACATTGGCTGTAGCAATTTCTTACTAGGCATGTCTCCTGAGGCACAGGAAACAAAAGCAAACATGAACTATTGGGATTTCATCAAAATAAAAACTTCTGCAGAGCAAAGGAAACAACCAACAAAACTAAAAGGTAACCTTCAAAATGGGAGAAGATATTTGTAAATGACATATCTGATAAAGGGTTAGTATTCAAAACCTATAAAGAACTTATCAAACTCAATACCCAAAAAAATCAATAATCCAATAGTTTAGAAATGGGCAGAATACATGAATAGACTTTTTTTTTATCATAAAAAAAGATGCCAGTACTTAACACAAAGTTACAATCAAGAAATGGAAGAAAGACACTAAAAGGACAGGAGAAAAAAATAATAACATCAAAGAAGCCAAGAAGAGAGAATTTGGGGTATAGAAAAGCTCTCATTTTCCCTCTGCTTTATTCAATTCCTCTAAGGTGGTATCTCATCAAAGAGTAGGATTCAAAATCACCTTGCATTTTTCTGAAAAATTTAGACTCCTGGCCCCACCCCACTACCACTGAATCAGAATCTCTGGAGTTAGGGTTCCATAAATCAGAATTTTTAATTAACTTTCCAAGTCATTCTGAGGCATGTGAAAGTCAAAGAAATACTTCTACAAACCTTAATTCAGATTCTATATATAACATTTTCATGACTTAAGTCATATGATAAAAAAGACAAAGAAAAAGCCTAGACACCCTTCAAAAAGCATTTTTCATAGTTTCTTGGAGAAAAAAGTCAGACTTCAAAGGATTAAGCAGAGTATGGGTAGTGAAGCAATGAATGTCATAAATGTGGTTTCTTGGCAGTGAAAAGGACAGATATATAATTGCATCTAGAAGTTTCAGCAGGGTTAGTAAAGTGCTTTCTTTTTTTCAAAATTAGATAGTGTAAAAACAACAAAGGACAAGTCAGTAGAAAGATGGAATATATTAGTTACTTAGCTAAAGACAGCATGTGTTTGTAGGATACCAGTTGAAATCGGTAGATTTACTGAATTGGTTTTAATTATATTTCTATAAAAAGTGCTTTATGTGAATCTTTACTATACAAAAGTTATTTCACCCGAATTACATATCTGATATATTACTTTTTCAATATGTTATAGATTTGGGTAATAAAAAATCTTTAACTGATCAATCAGGCATTTATGGAATACAATTATGTAGTTAGAAATATGTTCTCTGTAGAATCAAAAGTTTAAGAAAGCGTCTTTATTCTCAAAGAGCTTAAAACCTGTCTAATGAAAATAATGATAATAATAGCTAACATTTATTAAGCACTCATAGGGATCTTTCTCACATTCTTTGTCTCACTTAATGCTCACAGCTATACAATGAGGAAGGTAAATTCATCAGCGTTATCTCTATGTTATAGATGAGGGAACTGAAAGACATAGGAGTTAAATAACTAACCAGAGACATAGAGTAAGTTATAGGAAAAGATGTAAAATAAGTCCCCAAATCTTGCTTTTAACCATTGAGTTATTCCATCTTCCCTGGGCAGATAGCAAAATCCAACAAAAATGAAAATACATGTATGTATTATAAAGTGTGGAGAGACAATTTATCCCTTAATGCTGCATTATATAAGTTAATTATTTTGCTCAGAGAAAAGTTATGAGCTAGAGCAACTGAGATGAGTTCATGAGGAATTACAGATAAGAGATTTCAGAGAGAATAGAGAGGACTTGGCTCCATTGCTCACTTCCCCTTACTTCACTATTTTTTTGTGTGTGTTTCTTTTTAAATACAATTTCAAACTCACCAAAAAGTTCATAAGAAAGGTCTGGGTATATTTATATACCGTGTTCCTCATTATTTATTTGTATTATTTACATTTTGTCTCATTCTCTCTCTCTCTCTCTCTCTCTCTTCCATTTTAGCTCAGCTCCTTGAGATCTGCGCTTTCAATATGAATAATTGTGACCTAAAAGGGTGTTGCCTGATGCCCATATATCAAAATACAATCGTGTAACAACACAGGATAACTGGTATAATCTACCCATTTAAAACGAGGAAATAGGAGACTCACAGCAATCACTGTCCATAGCAGATTTTCAATGCAGTCTGGCACATGTTGTCATTTCCTTGATTAAGGCTCAATTATATCCCTAGAGATTGCTCTTCATGGCTTCTTGCAATTTTTAGCCTTTTTATTCTGCTTTCTGAGATGTCCATCTTTTCTCATAATAAGTGCACCTTGTTTGCAACTGAGAAGGGATTTAGCTTATTTCCTCCTAAAAAAAGTTTGGGGATCCAAATGCTTCTTCATTTTATATGGTCTATCTTCATTTTGGTTCCATTTGCTACAATTCTTATAAAAATCTTGTGGGTTTCTTATGCAACAATTTATAAATACACTCAACTAGACAAAAGCAATATCAACAATTCTCTTAGAGATAAGCCTTACTCTTAAGTTTCCCTTTGAGACTGCCGTGGGGCCACGTTTTTAAAATCCTTATAGGACTCCTCTGGCTTTGATCTTCAGCCTAATAGCCTTATTTAATGAGAATTGTCTAATGTCTAGAAAGTCTGGAAATAAAAAACAGCTTTATTTTTTGGCCCCAGAAAGTCTTGGTTCCTATATACTTAGCCATTTATTGTTAGTATATCTTTTTCCTCTCACATTTTATCATAGAGTTGGAAGAAGCCAGGTGACACCTTCAATATTAATCTTGGAAACATCCTTCACATACATCATCCCTACCTATCCTAACACTATTGAAGGAAATGCTATGGTCAAACTCTCTACCAGTTCATAACAAGGGACTCTTTCCTCCAATTTCCAATGATGCCTTCCTTCTTCTTCCTTCAGCTACAGACTTTGCTAGTCCCTTTACCCTTTTCAAATACTCTTTTTGAATTCCTTCCAGATATAATATAGTTTGTATTTCTGTGGTGTCAGTTACTATTTTTCCTCTTTCATTTCTAATTTTCTGTAGTTGAGTCCTTTCTACTGTATCTGTATGTCCTTTCTACTCTGATGCAAAAATTAATAAAATCTATAAGAGTTTATTTCTGGACTCTCTCTTCTTTTCCATTCATCTATTGGTCTATCATCATATCAGTGTTACATTGCCTATATTGTTGTAGTTATGTAACAATTCTTGAATTCATTGTAGAGATTTATACATTGTTTAATATTTTTATATTTTTACACTGTTGCAATAAAATCCTTATAAATTTATTTTCCAATTGTTTGTTTCTATATTTGAATTTATAAAGTTGACCTTGACTTTTGAGGTATCACTGAACTCCTGTAATAGTTCTAGTAGTTTGTCATTGTTGCTGACTCCTTAGGCTTTTGTACATAAATACCATGTCATCTGTGAAGAAGGACTTTTTTTTTCTTTTCCAAATATTATATAGTCTTTTTCCTTTTCTTATAAGTAACTCTGCCCGCATCGGTTTCTCTGCTGTCAGCACAGAGCCTGCTTCAGATCTTCTGCCTCTCTCTGCCCCTCCCACTCTTTCTCTCTCTCTCTCTCAAAAAGAAATAAACATTAGCAAATAACTCTGGCTTAGGACCTCCACCAGAATGTTAAATCTCACTACAGAGAGTATATAGTTTTTCCTTACTCTGGATCTTAGAGGGAAAGTCTTCCACATTTTACTGTTAATTGTGATAATAGTTATAGGACTTTTAAAAGGTACAAATAAAAACAAAAACAAAACAAACAAAAAGGATATGTTGATGTCCTAACTCCCAGTAGCTCAGAACATGAGTTTACTTGGAAATAGGGTCAGTACAGGTACAATTAGTTAAGAAGAGGCCATGGTGTAATGGGCTTAGCTTCTACTCCAATATGATTGATGTCTTTATTAGAAGATAGGTGAAGACAGATACACACAGGAAAAGCTCATTATTTTTATTTTTTTAGTTTTTTTATTTATTTTGAGAGACAGAGCACACGTGAACAAGAGAGGGCAGAGGGAGAGGGAGAGATGAATCCCCAGCAGGCCTTCTGATGTCAGTGTAGAGTCTGATGGTGAGCTTGATCTCAGGAACCATGAGATCATACCCTGAGCCAAAATCAAGAATCACACACCCCCAGGGAGAACTCTTTGTGAAGACAAATGCAGAGATTGAAGTTATGCAATTACAAACTAAGGAATGTTAAATTAGCAAGAGGCAAGGAAGACTGTCATAGGTTTCAGGGGGAGCCTGGCCTTGGTAATTCACTGGTTTCAGACCTCTAGCCTCCAGAACTGTGAGGCAATAGATTTCTGTTGTTTTAAGACACGCACTTTGTGATACTTTGTTGTGGCAGCCGAAGGAAACTCCCTATCTGATTGAGGAAATTCCTCTTATTCTAGTCTGCTAGGTTTTTTAAAATCAAGAATAACTGATGAACTTTTACCAAGTGCTTTTTTTTTTTTTTTTTTTTCTGAGTACCAGGCATGTTTTGTTGGATGTTAATTTTCAATTAGGGTATTCAAGGATCATGGTCAGGAACGCAGAATGTGCCTCCACACGGTGCCTTCTTCAGTATTATTTGCAGGCTGCTCATGTGTGAGTTCCTTGTAACAACAGCAGTAGTTGAGCAGTACATAAGCTGCCAACACCATAGATACCAGCAACGCCCCTTTCTTCACATTAACATATTTGTTGTAAAACCGGAAGTAAAACACTCCAGCAATGCCTTTGGGGGTGAAATCCCACATCAGTATGGAGCTTGGCAGCTCTCTTAGTTGGACATCCCTGAGCTTCTTCTCCATGGGTACAGATGACGCCATCTTGGAGTCCTGGGTGTTCCCTATCTCAAATGCTTTTTTGACAACTATTGACACAATTATTGATACAAGTTTTTGATACAATACAATGTTTTTTCTACATTATTACCTTAATATGATGATTTATATTGATTGATTTAAAATCATAAAATAACATGAACATGAAATAGTAATGTTTTTATATGTTTGTGTTTTACAAGTATTGATGTTCTGAAAAGGCTTTTATGTGTATGTTCAAAAGGGGTATGTTAAATACTACTCCTAAATTAATTATTTTCTAGAACTTACCAGTAAAGTCATCTGGGTATTTATATGTTTTTGTAGAAAGGTTTTAAATAATAAATTCCATTTTTATAGATCGTAGACCTTTCAGGTTTTCTATTTCCTCTTGAGTAAGTTTTGTTAAGTAGATTTTTCAAGAAATTTGTCTGTTTCATGAAAACCTTAAATATGTTGATACAAGCTTTTGTAATGTTTCATTGTTGTCTTTTTAAGTCTCTCTATATATGTACACATATATATGTGTATGTATATATGTGTGTGGTCTATATGTATTTCTGCTTCTTTTTGTCTTAACTGTGCCTTTGATTTTCTTGTCTTTTTATATGCCTAAAACTTGTTTGTGTGTTAGATATTGTGGGTCCTAAATTATAAGATTTTGGAATTAGCACCCACCCTTAAAACACATGAATTCTATTTTGCAACACAGTTAAATTTTTGATAGCTCATTCTGGATATTATTAGGCTTATTTCTTGCTGTTTTAAAATGGTTCTGAGATTTAAAATTAGTCCTAGGACTTGCTTTTATTTATACATGAAAATTACCCTAAGGCATGACGATTCTGGGGCTTCTACACAAACTGATTTGCTCTGTGTGGTTTTTGTATTCCAGCTGTACTGATATCCCACATTTTCCAGTACTGCATAACCCTGTAATAAGTAATCTCTGTCACACTGTGAAGATTCAGGTTTCTCCCAAGGTCGTGTGCTGAATCTTCACATAGATTTGTTGTCCCTCTTCTCTGGTATCCAGCCTTGAAAATTCCAGCCCCTTCAGAGTCAGAGGTCTGCATAAAATGAAGCTTGAGCAAATGGAGATGTCTGATAGAAAGTTAATTCTTAAAAAGTAATTATTTATATCAGCTAAAATAATCAGAATGGTAACTGTCTTAGTAATCTTTTCTTGCATAACTAAACTTTTCAAAACACAATGGCTCAAAGAAATAATTAATTATTATTGTTCACAAGCTTATGGGTCAGTTGGGCAGTTCGTGTGATCTGGTCCAGGTTCATTTGATTTCATTTGGGTTTGTTCATGGCTCTTTGGTCAGCTGGTGGCAGATGGACAAGTACAGGCTTCATTCACATGTGTAAGCTGGTTCACTATCAGCCATGATGGCAGGGTCACTTTCCTTATCAAAAATCTACCTCATGTTTGTTAACACGATGATGGCCAGTTTTCAAAAGAGAGGAGGTTAGATGAGACCTCTTGAGCTTAGTCTCATACCTAGAATAACATCATTTCTTTTCTGACATTCTGTGATTAAATCAAATCATGAAAAGTGGCATACATTCTTCTTCTTTTTTTTTAAATATAATTTATTGTCAAATTGGTTTCCATACAACACCCAATGCTCATCCAAACAAGTGCCCTCCTCCATGCATATCACCCACTTCCCCTCTCCCCCACCCCCCATCAACCCTCAGTTTTCTGTATTTAAGGATCTCTTATGGTTTGCCTCCCTCTCTCTCTGTCTGTAACTTTTTTTCCCCTACTCCTACCCCCATGGTCTTCTATTAAGTTTCTCAGGATCCACATAACAGTGCAGACATATGGTACCTGTCTTTCTCTGACTGACTCATTTCACTTAGCATAATACCCTCCAGTTCCATCCACGTTGCTACAAATGGCACGATTTCATTCTTTCTCATTGCCAAGTAGTATTCTATTGTATATATAAATCACAATTTCTTTATCCATTCATCAGTTGATGGACATTTAGGCTCTTTCCATAATTTGGCTATTGTTGAGAGTGCTGCTATAAACATTGGGGTACAAGTGCCCCTATGCATCAGTACTCCTGTATCCCTTGGGTAAATTCCTAGCGGTGCTATTGCTGGGTCATAGGGTAGTTCTATTTTTAATTTTTTGAGGAATCTCCACACTGTTTTCCAGAGTGGCTGCACCAGTTTGCATTCCCACCAACAGTGCCAGAGGGTTCCCGTTTCTCCATATCCTCATCAGCATCTGTAATCTCCTGATTTGTTCATTTTAGCCACTCTGACCGGCATGAGGTGGTATCTCAGTGTGGCTTTGATTTGTATTTCCCTGATGATGATGTATTTCCCTGATGATGAGTGATGTTGAGCATCGTTTCATGTGTCTGTTAGCCATCTGGATGTCTTCTTTGGAGAAGTGTCTTCTTCATGTCCTTTGCCCATTTCTTCACTGGATTATTTGTCTTTTGGGTGTGGAGTTTGGTGAGTTCTTTATAGATTTTAAATAGTAGTCCTTTATCATATATGTCTTTTGCAAATATCTTTTCCCATTCCGTTGGTTGCCTTTTAGTTTTCTTAATTGTTTCCTTTGCAGTACAGAAGCTTTTCATCTTGATGATGTCCCAATAGTTCATTTTTGCCTTTAATTCCCTTGCCTTTGGATGTGCCAAGTAAGAAATTGCTGCGACTGAGGTCAAAGAGGTTGTTTCCTGCTTTCTCCTCTGGAGTTTTCATGGTTTCCTATCTCACATTCAGGTCTTTCATCCATTTTGAGTTTATTTTTCTGTATGGTGTAGGAAGGTGGTCTAGTTTCATTCTTCTGTATGTTGCTGCCCAGTTCTCCCAGCACCATTTGTTAAAGAGACTATCTTTTTTCCACTGGATACTATTTCCTACTTTGTCAAAGATTAGCTGGCCATACATTTCTGGGTTCAATTCTGGATTCTCTATTCTATTCCACTGTTACATGTGTCTGTTTTTGTGCCAATACCATGCTGTCTTGATGATTACAGCTTTGTAGTAGAGGCTAAAGTCTGGGATTGTGATGCCTCCTGCTTTGGTTTTCATCCTCAAATTACTTTGGCTATTTGGGGTCTTTTGTGGTTCCATACAAATTTTAGGATGGTTCTAGCCTTGAGAAGAATGCTGGTGCAATTTTGATTGGGATTGTATTGAATGTGTAGATTGCTTTGGGTAGTATTGACATTTTAACAATATTTATTCTTCCAATGCATGAGCATGGGAAGCTTTTCCATTTCTTTCTGTCTTCTTCAATTTCCTTCATAAACTTTCTATAGTTTTCAGCATACAGATCTTTTACATCTTTGGTTAGATTTATTCCCAGGTGTTTTATGGTTATTGGTGCAATTGTGAATGGGATCAGTTTCTTTATTTGTCTTTCTATTGCTTCATTATTAGTGTATAAGAATGCAACTGATTTCTGTACATTAATTTTGTATCCTGTGACTTTGCTGAATTCATGTATTAGTTCTAGCAGACTTTTTGTGGAGTCTGTCAGGTTTTCCATGTATAGTATCATGTCATCTGCAAAAAGTGAAAGCTTGACTTCATCTTTGTCAATGTTGATGCCTTTGATTTCCTTTTGTTGTCCGACTGCTGATGCCAGAATTTCCAACACTATGTTAAACAACAGCGGTGAGAGTGGACATCCCTGTCGTGTTCCTGATCTCAGAGGGAAAGCTCTCAGTTTTTCCCCATTGAGGATGATGATATGAGCTGTAGGCTTTTCATAAATGGCTTTTATGATGTTTAAGTATGTTCCTTCTATTCCGACTTTCTCAAGGGTTTTTATTAAGAAAGGTTGCTGGATTTTGTCAAAGGCCTTTTCTGCATCGATTGACAGGGTCATATGGTTCTTCTCTTTTTTTTTTGTTAATGTGATGTATCACGTTGATTGATTTGCAAATGTTGAACCAGCCCTGCATCCCAGGAATGAATCCCACTTGATCATGGTGAATAATTCTTTTTATATGCTGTTGAATTCAATTTGCTAGTATCTTATTGAGAATTTTTGCATCCATATTCATCAGGGATATTGGCCTGTAGTTCTCTTTTTTCGCTGGGTCTCTGTCTGGTGTAGGAATCAAAGTAATGCTGGCTTCATAGAAGGAGTCTGGAAGTTTTCCTTCCCTTTCTATTTTTTGGAACAGCTTGAGAAGGATAGGTTTTATCTCTGCTTTAAATATCTGATAGAATTCCCCAGGGAAGCCCTCTGGTATAGGACTCTTATTTGTTGGGATATTTTTGATAACTGATTCAATTTCTTCACTGGTTATGGGTCTGTTCATGTTTTCTATTTCTTTCCATTTGAGTTTTGGTAGTTTGTCAGTGTTTAGGAATGTATCCATTTCTTCCAGGTTATCCACTTTGCTGGCATATAATTTTTCATAGTATTCCCTGATAATTGCTTGTATTTCTGAGGGATTGGTTGTAATAAATCCATTTTCATCTGTGATTTTATCTCTTTGTGTCCTCTCTCTTTTCTTTTTGAGAAGCCTGGATAGAGGTTTATCAATTTTGTGTATTTTTTCAAAAAAACAACTCTTAGTTTCATTGATCTGTTCTACTGTTTCATTTGTGGGGATTTTTAATTCTATATTGTTTATTTCTGCTCTTATCTTTATTATTTCTTTTCTTCTGTTGGGTTTTGGGTCTTTGCTGTTCTGCTTCTAGTTCCTTTAGGTGTACTGCTAGATTTTGTATTTGGGATATTTTTTGTTTCTTGAGATAGGCCTGGATTGCAATGTATTTTCCTCTTAGAACTGCCTTTGCTGCATCCCAAAGTGTCTGCATTATTGTGTTTTTGTTTTCATTAGTTTCCTTTTTTTTTTTTTTTTAATTTCTTCTTTAATTGCCTGGTTGACCCATTCATTCTTTAGTAGTATGTTCTTTAACCTCCATGTTTTTGGAGTTTTTCCTGTAGTTGATTTCAAGTTTATTAGCATTGTGATCTGAAAGTGTGCATGGTATGATCTCAATTATTTTGTATTTATTCAGGGCTGTTTTTTGACCCAGTGTGTGATCTATCTTTGAGAATGTTCCATGTGCACTTGAAAAGAAAGTATATTCTATTGCTTCAGGATGTAGAGTTCTAAATATATCTGTCAAGTCCATATGGCCCAGTGTGTCATTCAGGGCCATTGCTTCCATACTGATTTTCTGCCTAGATGATCTTTCCATTGTTGTAAGTGGAGTATTAAAGTCCTCTGTAATTGCCACATTCTTACTGATAAGATTGCTTATGTTTGTGACTTCTTTATATATTTGGTTGCTCCAAATTGGGTGCATAAACATTTATAATTGTTAGCTATTCCTGGTGGATAGACCCTGTAATCGTTATATAATGCCCTTCTTCATCTCTTGTTACAGCCTTTAGTTTAAAGTCTGGTTTGTCTGAAATAAGTATGGCTCCTACAGCTTTCTTTTGACTTCCAGTAGCATGATAGATAGTTCTCCATCCCCTCACTTTCAATCTGAAGATGTCCTCAGGTCCAAAATGAGTCTCTTGTAGACAGCAAATAGATGGATCTTGCTTTTTTATCCAATCTGATAACCTATGTCTTTTGATTGGAGCATTTAGTCCATTTACATTCAGTGTTATTATTGAAAGATATGGGTTTAGATTCATTGTGTTATCTCTAGGTTTCATGGTTGTAGTGATGTCTGGTCCTTTGTGGTCCTTGCAACATTTCACTCACAGGGTCCCCGCTTATGATCTCTTGTAGGGCTGGTTTAGTGGTGATGAATTCCTTCAGTTTTTGTCTGTTTGGGGAAACTTTTATCTCTCCTTCTATTCTGAATGACAGCTTTGCTGGATAAAGGATTCTTGGCTGCATATTTTTCCTGTTCATCACATTGAAGATTTCCTGCCATTCCTTTCTTGCCTGCCAAGTTTCAGTAGATAGGTCTGCCCTTATGTGTCTACCTTTGTATGTTAAGTCCCATTTATCCCTAGCTGCTTTCAGAATTCTGTCTTTAAACAGTATGGTGGTTCCTAGAAAAATTGAAAATAAAACTACCCTACAACCCAGCAATTGCACTACTAGGTATTTATCGAAAGGATACAGGTATGCTGTTTCAAAGGGGTACATACACTCCAATGTTTATAACAGCACTATCGACAATAGCCAAAGTATGGAAGGAGCCCAAATGTCCATTGACCAATCAATGGATAAAGAAGATGTGGTATATATATACACAATGGAGTATTCCTCGACAATCAAAAAGAATGAAATATTGCCATTTGCAACTATGTGGATGGAATTAGAGTGTATTATGCTAAGCGAAATTAGTCAGTCACAGAAAGACAAATATCATATGACTTCACTCATATGAGAACTTTAAGACACAGAACAGATGAACACAAGGGAAGGGAAGCAAAAATAATACAAAAACAGGGAGGAGGACAAAACATAAGAGACTCTTAAATATGGAGAACAAACAGAGGGTTACTGGAAGGGTTGTGGGGGGGGGGATGGGCTAAATGGGTAAGGGGCATTAAGGAAGCTACCCCTGAAATCATTGTTGTACTATATGCTAACTCATTTGGATTTAAATTTTAAAAAATAAATAAATAAATAAAGGAAACAAAAAAAATTCTCTCTTTATCCTTGTATTTTGCCAGTTTCACTATGATATGTTGTGTGGAAGATCGATTCAAGTTACATCTGAAGGGAGTTCTCTCGGCCTCTTGGAATTTCCATGTCTATTTGCTTCCCCAGATTGAGGAAGTTCTCAGCTATGATTTGTTCAAGTACACCTTCAGGCCCTTTCTTTCTCTCTTCTTCTTCTGTAATTCCTATGATATGGATATTGTTCCATTTGATTGAATCACTTAGTTCTCTAATTCTCCCCTCGTGATCCTGGATTTGTTTTATCTCTCTTTTTCTCAGCTTCCTCTTTTTTCCTAGTTTTATCTTCTAATTCACCTATTCTCCCCTCTGCCTCTTCAATCTGTGCTGTGGCCACCTCCATTTTATTTTGCACCTCATTTATAGCATTTTTTAATGCCTCATGACTATATTTTAGTTCCCTGATCTCTGTAGCAATGGATTTGCTACTGCCTTCTATGCCTTTTTCAAGCTAAGTGGTTAATCTTATGACTATTATTATAAATTCTTCTTCAGTTATATTGCTTATATCTGTTTTGATCAATTCTTTAGCTGTCACTTCTTCCAGGAATTTCTTTTGAGGAGAATTCTTTCGTTTCATCATTTTGGCTAGTTTTATGTCCCTTATGAGTTTTAAAAGCTTGATATGTGCTCTGCACCTGTGAGCACTGCTATATTAAAGGGTAGTCATACACTGTCCAGGGCCTGGCCCTTCAGGAGGTGTTTTTTGAAGAGTGTTACTCGCTCTCTGTTGTTGTGACTTTGGTTATTTTATTTCCCTACTCATAGTGATGTTTTGGACCCTCTACCAGGTGTGCTTTGATTTGTTCCTTGAAGTAGCCCTGGAAAGGAAAACAAACAGACAAACAAACAGGAAACAAAAACACGCAAACACACAGACAAATGAAACAAACAAACAAACAAACAAAAAACAACCCAAAAGCAAAAAACCAGGAACACCAGCTACAAGTAAAGGACAGGGTGGAGGCAGTGCTGATGGAAAAGCACATACAAAGAGAGAAATGACAGGGGTGGGGAAAAAGAAAAAAATAAACATTGACCAGGCAGAGAGACTAAATGGCTTAATCCTGAGAGAGAGAAAGGAAAATATAAAAGGAGGCGGGGAAAAAGAAACAACGATAAAGTTACCCAGACAGGGAAACTATATAGCTTGATTATTCCAGAGAGAAAGGAGAGGAAGAAGGTGTAGAACATGTATCAAGAGAATGGATTAAATATACCTGCTTAAACAAACCAACAACCAGAGTAACCAGCCTAGAGGAAGGAAGAGATAAGAAGGAGAAAAGGAAAGAGGAATATATACGTAAATAACAAGAATTGTCCTAGAATTAATCCAGGCAATGCAGCAGCCCTGATCCGGAAGAGGGGGGCAACCGGTTCCTAAGCATCTATCCTGCTCTAGTAGATACACAGTGACCTGGCGCAGAGGGGCGTGGTCTGGTGTAGGCGGGTCCCGCCTCCACTGTGAACCCCTCAGACTGTTCCCTGAGGCCCTGCGTTGGTGGTGGTGGGGAGAAAAAGGCGACGCCCCAGTCTCTTCTCCAGTGACCCCATGGACACCGTTGGAGTCATCCTCACTGGGCCCCTGCTGCAGACGGGGAGGTCTGTCTGGCTCCCCCGACTCCTGTCTGCTGTGCTTGGCTGGGATTCAAACTCCCACTCCATGCGCTCCGGCACTGGGGAAGCGCCTCTCTATGCTGCCTGATTTGTGGCCCTGGCTGGTTTTGTCCTGTGCAGCATCACATTGGGGAGGTGACCGCTTTCTCCTACTGTGGATTGCGCCCCTTACCTACCACCAAACCGCGGGGGGGGGGGGCTCCCCTCTTCCCCAGGTTGGCAAACTGGGCAGCAGGCCCCAGTCTGAACATAGCCCCACAGTTAGAGATGGGATCCCTCCCCTTCCCAGTTAGAGTTTTTTCTCTTCTCCAGATGCAGCCCTACACTTCCCCAGCTGCTCTTTCTCTTCCTTTTTTCTCTCCACGGAAGGGGATCCCTCCCCTCCGGGCCCACGCAGCCCCATTTTATCTCCCCCAGCTGCAATCAGCCATGTATAGCCTATCAGGTTGTTCCGGTGTCTCCCTGTTACAGTCATTCTCTTTTCCTCCCAGACTCTCAGGGGTTCAAAATCCTTTGGCTTCAGCTTTTCTTGGTTTGAGAGATGCGGAAGTATGGATCCCCCTACTTCTCTGCCATGTTGGCCCCTCCCTTAGATTATACTTCTTAATACGAGGAATTGCAAAGGCACTTTGAAAAGGTATGGATAGAGGGAAAGGAAAGGAATTGTGTCTATATTTTCAATATTATACATGCCCACCATTCCTCAATTTGGGGAGGATATAGTTAAAAAGTTAAGATAATGGCTTCTGTTTGTTTTTGGCAATGACAGAGTCACTGGTACTAGACTTGCTCTCCTTTGAAAAATAACTATAAAACTGGACAAATAGATGAAGCATAGTTTTTCACACATTGAAAAATAGGCTAATTGATTGACTGTCAGCTGTGGCAACAGAATCACTTTTATCATCCAAAAGCCTAACTCATGCTTGTTAACATCATAACATTAACCTTCATGATGCCATGAAAATGTAATTTCTGCCTTTCCTGAAGCAATACTATTAAGCTCATTATTCTTCATTTATTCTACAGATGAATATGACTTTTGCGCTTCCGATGAAGTCCAGAGCTTTCAGTTTTTTCCAGGTAACAATATCATAATGCTTTTCTCCTAAAAAAGAACATCCTATATTGATTCCTCACATATACCTAAGCCTGAATCTTCATTTCTCAAATGTAGCACACTAACTGACTGGATTATATAGTCACTTTCATACTGATTTGATTGCAAGCTTGGTGGAAACGTTCACTCTAACTTTTCAGCATTTTTGCTTTAGAAAAATTGAGAAAGAGGAGAATTTTATATTTGATACTATTCCATACCCTTTTAAGTACCAGCATTCTGAATGTTGACAACTGATTACTCTCTGGACCATTTCTGTCTCCATTCCTGGCTCTGGATATTTTAAAATCATTTTCTTAACAACAACAAAATCTACCAGTTCTTAATTTTGAGGAGAGTTGTTTTCAGCTTGCCACCACAGAATTAAAATACCCAATTCATGCTCATATCACTTGTCCTGGGGGATTGGATTCCATTTTAGTAGAAGAAAATTACTCAACAAAATGATTCTGTGATTAGTGAATATCAGCAATAGTAACCAGCTGATACGAGAGCTTCATGGTGTGGCCTTGAGATGACAAATGCCTGCCAACTTTGACCCTGCTTAGAATTAACTCTGGCCGTTAGAAAAAAAAATAAAACCCAAATATATGAAGAGGCATTATTCTATTTCCCATAGAATGGAGCAAATAACTCTACTTAGTATTTAAATTATCTGCAGAAAAATTTAAAGATACATGTGATTCCTCTTCTGTTATGTTAATCTAATAATCTAAATGGTTTAAATAGTAAGGTTCAAGTTATGATTATTATTCTCTGACATGAGAAATATTGTTTAGGTAAACAAATATTTTTCACTTTTGTGAATTGCCTCAGGATTCAACCTATTTGGATATGTAGAAATGGAATTTATTTTATATCACCACTAGCGCATTAATAAAAATTGGAAATGTGTTTCTTTTATGGTAATACTATTGTGTGGATAATGTTCTTAGTAATAAATATTCTGTAGTGCTTTGATTCTTAAAGTTCTGGGTATTAGTGCCCAATAACATATTGACACTTTTATAGAATTGAAGCTGTTACTTGAGAATACTGAATAAATTTAATTAACATTTTTAATACCTAAAACTGCAAATACAAAGAGAATTTTTATAGTTAATATTCTAGCACAACTTTCCTCATCAGAGAGAACTTGATTAGTATTTTTCTTTTTCTGTACATATTCATTCATAATTAATATAGAGCTTTAACTTGCTAATAAAATTACTCTAACCCTTGCCTTGAATAACTTTAATACAGGAAAAATATTTTTATACTTTAAGAAAATAATTGTTGTGATCCCACTATCTGAAGATCACAAGAGGATTGCTATGTTTTATGAACATTCAAATCCAGCATTTATTATAATATGCATATTTTTATTAGTTTTTAAATATCTTTAAAATACTTAAACAGGATCATAGCGTTCTTTTTCAAAAAAAGAAAAGTAAAAATTCTAAAGTCTTACTAAAATTTGAGGTAGGAACAAAGAGGATAAGTAAAAGCAAACAGAAGGTATAAGAAAAAGCAAGATTCACAGATGAGGTAAGCAATTGTTTGTGTGTGTGTGTGTGTGAGAGAGAGAGAGAGAGAGAGAGAGAAACAGAGAGAGAAGGGAAGAGAGAGTTTGTGTGCACATAACACCTTATGGATTATTCTATCCCCTTCTATGAAGCAGCATAAAAGAGGTGTAACAGAACTTCTGACTTCTGACATATTTTACTCCCAAATTTTCCAAAGAAAAATATTAAGCATGGCATTTCATAGATTTAAAAAAAGTAATTAATCATGCTGTCTTAGATACTGTCCAGAATCCCAATGATCACTCTATACAGAAAGAAGATAAAGAAAGACAAATGGAAACTGTCCAGTTTGTATCATATAATGTCTCCTTTTTCAAAGACTTTCTTTTTTAAATTTTTTTTTCAACGTTTTTTTATTTATTTTTGGGACAGACAGAGACAGAGCATGAACGGGGGAGGGGCAGAGAGAGAGGGAGACACAGAATCGGAAACAGGCTCCAGGCTCCGAGCCATCAGCCCAGAGCCTGACGCGGGGCTCGAACTCACAGACCGTGAGATCGTGACCTGGCTGAAGTCGGACGCTTAACCGACTGCGCCACCCAGGCGCCCCTCAAAGACTTTCTTTACCCTACAGCTTTCAGGTGAGAAATGTAAATTTCAGAATTTTTGTCACTAATTATTTCACAAATATAATTGGGAAAGCACTCTCTTCCCTCCTTAGAGACTTCCATTTATTTTTATCATGAAGTTAAAATCTTGATATATGTCTATTTTTCAAGAAAGATTGAAGTCTTAACATTAATAAAGAGATAAAGAATTTAAATATCATCAATTGCTATTATGCACATATTTATTAATTAAATTTATTAAAGAATATTTGTGATTTTACCCTTATATGCTGAGAAACAGCTAAATAGTAGAGTCTTGCTTCAATTGGAAGGAATAGAAGGAAAATGTATTCCCCATAATAGGGAATCTGTTCATTACATACTAAATTTACCTTGATTATCAATCTCAATGGCCAATTCTTTGATGTATAGCAACTGGTCAACAATATGCTTACAGTTCTTCCTGTAGATTTTGGTAGCTATTACTCATTGGCTTAAAATAGAACAGAAGAAACACCAGTAATATAACCTAAACAGCCATATCTTTAAACATTTGAGAAGTATTCCTTCCTTATTGAATAAATCTCTCAATTCTAAACCATTTGAATCAAAACAAAAAAGATTCAAATTTTAACTAAAAAAACCCTTTATAAGTGTAGCACATGTAAAGTTCTTAATTGTAACATCACTTAAGAGATCATTTTTCAATTGGAATAATTTTTTAACTTATATTTATTGTTGTTTATAATCTTTTTTAATGTTTGTTTATTTTTGAGAGAGAAAGAGAGACCGAGTGCGAGTGAGGGAGGGGCGGAGAGAGAAGGAGACACAGAATCCAAAGCAGGATCTGGGCTCTGAGCTGTCAGCACAGAACCCAACAGGGGACTCAAACTCACTCACGAGCTGTGAGATCATGACCTGAGCCAAAGTCAGATGCTTAACCAACTGAGCCACACAGGTGCCCCTAACCTATATTTAAAAATACATTTAAGGGGCGCCTGGGTGGCTTAGTTGGTTGAGCGTCCGACTTCAGCTCAGGTCACGATCTCACCGTTCGTGAGTTCGAGCCCCGCGTCAGGCTCTGGGCTGATGGCCCAGAGCCTGGAGCCTGCTTCCGATTCTGTGTCTCCCTCTCTCTCTGCCCCTCCCCCATTCATGCTCTGTCTCTCTCTGTCTTAAAAAAATAAATAAACATTAAAAATACATTTAACTTATATGAATAGTGCAAGCGATTAAAATATTTTATTTTATAAGGCTATGGGGACATATCGGTGTGGGATTTGAGAATGTTTATCTGGAAATTTAATTATTCAATAGGGGGTGGTGAATTGCTCTTTTACTATGGTTACTGATGAAACAATATCTTCTTTATTAAA
This sequence comes from Lynx canadensis, assembly GCF_007474595.2. Taxonomy (NCBI): domain Eukaryota; kingdom Metazoa; phylum Chordata; class Mammalia; order Carnivora; family Felidae; genus Lynx; species Lynx canadensis. The sequence continues at coordinate 129,375,040 of NC_044306.2, read as the reverse complement.
TTTATTTCTTAAACCGTTACAAATAATTGATCATGTTAGTTAGTTGTCATATCATCAGAACTATGATTCTTTCTTAATTTATGATAGAAATACTGTACAAAAGGGAAAATAACAACTGTAATGATGCTGTTTGTCATGGTAAAATATGGATCCAAATTCTAAGAGCAAATTATGTTTAATGCATCAAAGACTATTTCAGGCAGGTTATAACATTTTTACTCATTAGATGTTTGATGGGATGGAAGTTTTCAATTGAAGTGAAACGCTTAAAAGCATAAAGTTGAACAAAAATCAAAATGGCTGCACAAATGCTTCAGCAAAGCTTTATTTTAAAGTAACCTTTTTCCTCTCTTCTGCAAAGCTCCCTTCCTCCCTTCGTAGCATTTTGCTCCCTTCGGTACCACCCCAAAGATGTGATGAACAAGTCTGGCAGTGCCTACATAATTCCTTTCAAAACTGTTATAGTCTCTAAGTCTAAAGTTCTCTTTTGGCCAGCAAAAGAGAGGGATGCAGGATGAAAACCAAGAGATGGCTCATGTCCTGGAAAAGACAAGAGCCCCTAATAAGGATCCTTGCCCCGTTTTTATTAGGATCAGAAGGTTTACAAATATGGCGATGGATGTGCACAAAGAGAATGAATCTGTGAACATTAACTTGTGGAAGTGAGGGAAAGGGGGTCTTGAAGATATTTGGGGTTAGGGGTTTGAGTTAATACAAAACAAAATCCTGGCACCAGGCAATCAGGCGGAAGGTTGTTTACAGCAGACATGAGGCACCACCTCTGTTTATCTTAGCTAGCCTAGGGGATGAGACAGGTAGGGCACATCACCTCAGAGTTAACAAGTCACCTTTCTTTTGTTAATTACCTCCATTCTGGGCAACTTCACCCACAGCGCAGTGCAGCGGTCTATAGCCCAATTTACCTGTTTACTTAACTTGGTCCTTCCCTCCTGGGAAAGCAGCTTTCTGCTATAGTACTAAATTGGAGGGCACTTCTGCCTTGAATACCTAATCTTGTTTATTTCATATACCTATGTATTGGGTGCCTTTGCACCTCCTATTCTTGGTGACTTTGCCCCTCCCTAGTCTATTCTGGGGGACCCAGCCCCCCTTAACTCTATTCTAGGGGTCTAAGCCCCCTTCTCTATCATTATTCGCCTAATCTACTTACCCAAACTTGGGCGTGAGCATCCTTGGCTTTGTATTTCTTTATGCCTTGTTAACCCATTGGTGTAACCCCAGGGGATTCCTAAGCTTATTCCCCACACAAAACCAGATAGATCCTGTATTTCTCTATAAAATACCCCAGACCCTTCCTCTGGGTGGGCTTGCAAAAGGCCTTAGCTTGCTGCAGCCTCCTTTGTCCAGCAAAGCAATAAAGCTCTTATTTCTCTTTATTTCAGACTGTCTTCATTTTTGTATTTTGGCTCTGAGGATGGAGTTCGGTTTTTGACAATACAAGCATGAAAAGAACTTAAGCCTGTAGAACTATGAAGAAGGAATGCATGATCATAAAATAGAAAACATATATTCGTTCGATGATAGTAAACATATATTAAGACATTTTCAATTTGTGTTTTCAGAAACTCACTGTGTGGTCACTGTGAGTAGGGTATAATGTGTTTTTTAACCCAAAACTTCCTTCCATAGGCCTGATGTCATTGGCAAAGGCTATTATTTCAAAATGTATATGGAAGTATCATGGTTTGAACTGAAGTACAGTTGGAAGATGCTCACTTTTTGTTTTTTTTTTTCTAATGAGTCTTGACACATGCTAAATTAAAATAAGAAAAGAAATATAAATGATTTATTTGTGAAAAACACATTCATATATTCAGTAAGGTTGTGACAGTTTTTAGACCTATTTAATTAATGATGGGATTTATTAAGTTGTTTCACTAAATGTTTCATTTCTTTTTCTATGGAGTTATGCTGGGGAAAGTGGGGAGAATAGTAATTTTTTTCTAGAAAACTTAAATGTTTTCCAGAAAATTCAATAGCCTCTATAGAAGTGCCCTTTCTAGTGAATTGAAAGTAGAAAATTAGATCAAATTATCTATGGAAGATATGTCAAGATTAATGAAGGATAAAATCAATCAATCAAACTTATATTAGAAACAGTGTTGGTCTAGTTGGGATGTGCCACTTGCCTGTTGGATTAACTTGGCATTTTATTCATGCTCAAGTTATGGGAATATTACAATTTAATAAATTTATTAATTTAGCAATGATTAATAATTATTAGTTTTAATAATTAAGACATAATTTAGTGTAGATAAACTCTCCCTTTTTAGATATACAGTTTGATGAGTTTTTACAAATAAATACAATCCTGTATCCTTGTGATAATGTGATTTATAATAAATATAAATTTGGTCTTCCATTTGTGATATTGTGATTTATAATGAGAAATATAAATTTGGCCTTCCACTCCATTTCAGCACAGAGCTCCTAAAACTCTTGGTATTTCCTGTAGTAAGAGGACAGTTTGTCTTGTTATGTTAATGAGGTGATTTGGTGTGTTGGTTGCCAGGGGAACCAACCAAGTGATTAAAAGGTTAGAACTTTCAGTACCTCCTCAACCTCCAAGGAGGGGAGAGGGGCCGGAGGTTGAATCAGTCACCAAAGGCCAATGATTTAATTAATCATGACCCTGTAATGGATCTTCCGTAAAAACCTAAAAGGATAGGGTTCAGAGAATTTCCAGGCTGGTGAACACATGAAGATTTGGAGAGAGTGGATGGAAGTTCCTAGACAATTCTCTGTACTTTGCCCTACCCGTCTTTTCCATCTGGCTGTTATTATGTTATATCTTATTGTAATAAGCCAGTAATCTGGTAAGTGGAATGTTTCTCTGAGTTCTGTGAGCTACTCTAGCAAATTAATCAAACCTGAGAAAGTAGTCTTGGGACTTTCTGATTTATAACCAGTTGGTCAGAAGCACAGGTATCAACCTAGGCTGGTGAGTTGCAGCTGAAGCGTATGAACAGGTGTTTGGAGGGCAGTCTTGTAGGACTGAGCCCTTAACCTGAGGAATCCAATGTTATCTCCAAGTAGGTAGTATCAGAACTGAGTTGTAGTGTAAGATTCCCAGCAGGTGTCCTGAGAATTGCTCCTTGGTATGGGGACCCCTCCCCTCACTGGAATTAGTACCAGAACATTTATACGCCATTAAAAAGGAACGTTTCTGGGGCCCCTGGGTGGCTCAGTTGGTTTAGCATCCGAATTCGGTTCAGGTCATGATCTCACAGTTTGTGAGTTCAAGCCCTGCGTCTGGCTCTGTGCTGTCAGCTTGGAGCCTGGAGCCTGCTTCAGATTCTGTGTCTCCCTCTCTGCCCTCCCCCCACTCACACTCTGTCTGTCTCTCTCTCTCTCAAAAATAAATAAAACATTTTAAAAATTTTTTTAAAAAAGAAAGAAAGGACATTTCTATCACTCCCAAAAGATTCCTTAATGCCTCTCTGTAGATAATCTCCCATCATTCCCAGTCTCTGGAAACTACTGATCTGATTTCTGGCTTTATGGTTCAGGCTTTCCCTGAATGTATATATATTGTACAATATATATTGCCTTCTGTGTCTCATTTTTCTCTCCATGTAGGCTTTTGAGATTAATCTATACTATTGCATGTATCAGGAGTTTGTTCCCTTTTATTTTATGGATATGCAACAATTTATCTATTCACTGGTTTGAGGATCTTTGGATTGTTCCCAGTTTTGACCAATTACATGTAAAGTAGCTGTAAATATTCATATACAGGTCTAATTTTGGACATGTGCTTTTATTTCTCTTGGATAACTACATAGTGAGAATGCTGTGTCTAATGGAAATTGTATGTTTTACTTAATGAGAAACTTCTTGCAAAGGGACCATACCACTCTGCTTTCCTACCAGCAATATATGGCATTTCCACTTACTCCACATCCTTGCCAGCACTTTCTTTGCCATCCTCCCCTTTTTAAAAATTTGAGCCTTTCTCATAGGTATATGAAAGTATCTAATTATTGTTTTAATTTACATTTCCTTAATAAGTAATAATATGGAACACTTTTTCAGTGCTAATTTGTGTTTCACCTCTCTAGTAAAGTGTCTCTTTAAATATTTTGACCACTTTTTTATTATGAGATTTTATTTTTTAGAACAGTTTCGGGCTTATCGCAAAACTGAGTAGAAAGTACAGAGAATTCCCTTATACTCTATACCCCACACATACACAGCCTCCCCCATTGTCAATACCCATACCACAATGGTATGTTTGTGATAAAATGTGAACTACAATCACACATCATAATCACCTAAAGTACATAGTTTATGTTAGGATTCACTCTTCTTGTCATATTTTCTATGGGTTTGCCAAATGTCTAGTGGCATTTATCAGCCATTATAGTGTCATACAGACCAGTAAAAGTCCTCTGGGCTTTTCATCTGTCTCTCCCATCTAAGCCCTAGCAACCACTGATACTTTATTGTTTCCACAGTTTCCTCTTTTTTAGAATGTCATACAGTTGGGATCATACAGTATGTAGCTTTCTCAGATTGGCTTCTTTCACTTAGCAATACACATTTAAGTTTTTTCTATATCTTTTCATGACTTGATGGCTCATTTTTTTTTTTTTTTTTTAAGTACTACGTAATATTCCAATGCCTGGATGTACCATAGTTAATCCAGTCACTACTAAAGGACATCCTAGGAAATGTTTCCTCCTCTTCTGTATCCTAGAAGATTTGTGATGATTTGGTCTTATTTCTTAAATCTCTGGTATAACTCATCATCTGTTCCTGGGGGTTTCTTCATGGGTTGGTTGAATTATTCAATTTCTGTAACAGATATAAACTATGGAGATTACCTGATACTTCAGTAAGCTTTCGAAAAGCTTTATTCTGTTACTTTTTACTCTGTTTCCTTTTTTCTCTGGTTGCTTTCAAGATTGGATCTTTATTTATTTATTTTTATTTTTTTAGGAGTTTATGATGTGTTTAGGTACTTTTAATTTGTTTGTGTTTTTCACTTTTTTAAATAACCTGCTTGGAATTCTCTGAGATTCTTTAATCTTTGATTTATTGTCTTTCATTTTTTCTGAAAAATTTCCTTTATGATCTTTTCTAGTATTTCTTCTTCCCCTTTCTCTTTATTTCCTGCTATAAATCAAATCACACACATGTTAGACCATTTGATATTGTCTCACAGCTCCTGGATACTCTCTCAGTTCTTTTATTTTTCTTTTTGTTCTTTTTTCTTTTTATGTTTCCTTTGGAATAGTTTATATCAACCTATTTTTAAGTTCACAGATTTCTTCCTCAGATATGTTAAGACCATCATAATAATTCTTCATCTTAGGTATCGTGGGTTTTGGGGGGGGAATGGAGGCAATTTTATTTGACTCATTTTAATAGTTTCCATCTTTCTGTTGAAATTCCTCATCTGTTCCGTGTGTGTTATTTACCTTTACCACTATACCCTTTAACACATTAAATCAAAGTTATAATTATAAAGCCTCTTACTGATAGTTTCCACATTTGTATAATTGTTCAGTCTGCTTTTGTTACTGTTTCGTCTCTGGATGATGGCTTTTTTTTTTCTCCTAGTTTGTCTCACACTTTTTGAATGGATACTGAATATTGTCAATTCAAGAACAGTAAAGACTGAGGTGAAGAGTATTTATAGCTGGAAATGAATAAAACTTTTCTGTTACAATGGTAGTAAGTGAGTAATTAAGTTGGGTTTGGATTTTGTTGTTGATATATTGCCCTTTGAATTCCTTTAGGAATTCTCACTGTCTGAGCTATGTGATTAGGGTAATTTGTGGTGTTAGAAGGTTTTCTCAGTTTTTCTGCTTTATTCTCAGTTTTTGCAATCTCTTGCACACCTGTCAAATTGTGAGTCTCTCTCCACGCTTTTCCCTCTCTAATAGTGGTAGCCTTCAATTACTTATTACTTAATGCTAGGCTCCTGGTAGGGGCAGGAAGTGAGTTTTTGCTTCTTCTGATGTAAGATCGATCTTAGGCAATACCTACGTGCATGAGCATCAGGAAGGGGGCACTGTTATTATTCTTGACCTTCTTATCCCAATGAAAGCCATAGTCAGACTTACAGCTGGAAGTTCTTAAATGGGAGAGATACTTTATCCCCTACTTACTCCCAGCAATAGGACATCTCTGCTTTATATAGGCACAGGATTGTGACCGATAAAGGTTTTTTTTGTCCCTCTCACAGGGGCAGACAATCTTGATTCATCACTCTCCCAGAAGCAGTTATCTTTTCTTGGTTCCTGTGTCAAGAAAGAGTTTACTGATGGGGCGCCTGGGTGGCGCAGTCGGTTAAGCGTCCGACTTCAGCCAGGTCACGATCTCGCGGTCCGTGAGTTCGAGCCCCGCGTCGGGCTCTGGGCTGATGGCTCAGAGCCTGGAGCCTGTTTCCGACTCTGTGACTCCCTCTCTCTCTGCCCCTCCCCCGTTCATGCTCTGTCTCTCTCTGTCCCAAAAATAAATAAACGTTGAAAAAAAAAATTAAAAAAAAAAAAAAGAAAGAGTTTACTGGCATTGCCCCAAAAGCTGATGAATTCTGCCTCTATACAAGTATTGAATCTGTATGTGGTCCCTAGTTACAACAGACTTTCTTGTAACTTAAAGCAGCTTAAAGCTTTTTTTCGTCCTAATGAGAAAGATCCAGGAGAGTGGGCTACATTTTGAGGTTGTTCCACACCACCATGCTCGTAGCAGTTACAAGGTTTATCTGGTGTCCTGTTCTGCCCTTGTTCTTTCCCATGAGCACCCTGTGCAGATGCATAGAAAAGAGCTTGAGTGGATGTAAATGCCCCTTGTGTCTGCTACTCTGAGTTATTCTAAACTCTTATGCTATCCCACATTGAACCTTTAGTTCATTAAAATTTTTGCTGATTTCTTCTTACTTGCTACTATGGCAGCCAATTCTTTCTCTGTGCTCTGTGAAAGTGAAGGAGTTTTATATCCTGTTTCATATTAGAGGTGCTTGCCACTCCTTGGAACTTAGATTACTTTATTGTCTCTCTACCTCACGTCTCTAATGGGTCAAGGGAAGTTTTATTTTTATAGAAAATACAGTATTTTCTTATTGTCAGGATCAGAGTAATGTTCTTCTTTAGCTTTCTACATCCTAAGCAGAAATGGAAATCTACAAAGCATTTAAAAAAGAAAACATGTTTACTGCTCAGCGATATATTTTCCTTCATCATAGAAGTTCAAAAGAGATATAGGAAATTCCTATTACGGCACAAAACAGAATCTCTCCCCAGATATGACATACCAACCTACTGATTTGCAATCTGGCTAATATAAACATCTGCAAGTAGAAGAGGGGAAAAAAGGTCAAAAAATTACTTGGAAAACAGAAAATGGATTGCAACAGTGTAACAAACATTGCTCTTTCTGTATATAAAAAGGGAAATTGATGGTTATATAAATTTGGAATATTTGGGGTTGAATGCAGATTAATAATTTGTTTCCTAAAGGACTTCTCCACGTTTTTAATACGTGAATGTATGCTATGGATCTCTTACAGAAGAAAAGTCTATCTAGCATTTTGCAATCTGATGTGGCCACTAAATCAGCTTTTTTTCTTAACAGAACAAAACAAAGTGTTCCACAGAGCACAATGAAAGAAATGCTGGTTTAGGTATTTCTAAGGCAGCATAGGAATCTTAAAACTTTTTAATATTGTCTCATTTTTACAACTTAGAGGTTGTTGTGTCTAGTATTTCTGGGTTCAACTTGGTCTTGATGAATTTTTTTAAATGTGACAAAGCAGCAAAGTGTAAAGAAAGGTAGGAAACAAAGTGTTTACAGTGTGATTAATTTTACATTAGCCAATTTTAGATACATTCTATGAGATCTAATATAAGCTTTAGTTTTTTTTCCTCTCCCTGAATTCTTTTTAGTCATATAAACTATACTGCAAATAAGTCAAGTTAAATTTGGACAGAGATTTGGGCTTCTGTTTCTGAGACAATTTTTATTATCATCTTCCAAAGGACTCTTTCCAAAACACCTTCCATCTTTTGTATGTCAGATAACTCCTATCTGAATTGTAAGCAAAGAGACTGACTAAATGGGTGAAATAATATTATAACAAACCACTTTGATACCTTAGTAATAATCCACTTATTTTGGACTGGGTCAAGATGTTATTGTCTTATACTACATGAGTAATATTCTATAATATTTAATTTTTTTCCACTTTATCCTTTCATTCATGCACTAGTTAATTCATTTATTAATAATTATTTAAACTTAAGTTCACCACTAATTTGCAAGACCAATGAGGAATAAGGAATTTATTATATTTGGATCTATACTGATCAATGAAATTAATGAAATTAAATGTTTATAGAGTTTTATTACTACTTTGAAAACTCTAAAGTCAATGTGTGTGTGTGTCTGTGTGTGCGTGTAGATGATTGAATATTAACCAAACTTTTGTTTCTCCTTTTAGTTTTTCCTCATGATATCTGCTGCTACAAAAAAATATTTTCAACTAAAATGTATAGTTTATATTGCAGCACATTGGGTGCGCATGCATGCACGTGCGCGCGCGTGCGCACAAACACACTCACACACACACATTTTGTATCTTTGTTACTTATGTGCCTAGAGAAATATGTTGCAAAAGAAACAGTTAATTTCAGAATTAAATGGTTAACCATGGTAAGATAATAAAATCTTATTTTTAAAGGTCAAATGATAATTGATATTCACTGTAGTTTGCATCATGCATTTCTTTGTGCTTTTGACCTACTTGTTAGACATTTGCCTGAACTGATATGCCACACCAGAATAATCGATCATAATTTAGTAGACAATTTCTACATTCCATGGCCAGTGCAATTCCTTAACTCAAGATATATAAAATATTTTTTTTTCCCTTTAGGAAAAGAAAATAGTTAAATTAACCTCATTTTAGAAACCTTAATATTTACATCCAAAATTTGAGTCGCATAATAATATCGCCATGTTCTAATTACTCATTAACATCGGATTGAGTGGCATATTACTAAAGGTTGTTCTATTGATATTTAACTCCTAAATAACTGATGAAATCAGTTAAGATGCCAAGAAAGCAGATATTATAAAAACAGAATAATAGGTATTTATTATTCCTATGTATAAGTTTTAGAAGAAATAAAAATTCAGAAAATCAAGTTACCTAAAAAATTACTTAAAACATCAAGTTCATAGTCATTGCCATTTGACCAATATGGGCTAATAATACTCTGGTAAACTGTTAAGTCTTGAAACATTCCAAAAGTAAGCTGATTAAATCTACATCAAGCATGGCTGCCATCTTGTGGGGACAGGATATAATGTAGTGAGGGGCCAATCTCAAAATAAAGTGCCCCTGTTGGGCTGTAAGTTATCATTTGGCCTCTGTCCACCACTTGTTTGATTTTAATTAACATTCTACCTAAAATTCCATATCAACATCCAGTAAGAAGAGATAAGAAATCTAAAGTAAAAGAGATGTCCTGATATATATAACTAATCTTTGCTCCTAAAAATTCAGAGTGAAATAGGTGATTGGGATTAAAGAGTACATTTGTCATTAGGAGCACTCAGTAATGTATAGAATTGTTGAATCACTATATTGTACACATGAAACTAATATAACATTGTATGTTAACTATACTGGAATTAAAATAAAACTTAAAAAGTTCAATATCATGGGTAACGTATGGATAGTGGAAAAAGCTTTGAAATTCAAAGTTTTGACTTGAATTAATGTTAATAATAGGTAAGTTTGGTAAAGTTCTAATATTAACAAAAAAACCCTTATCAATCAATCTAGTTGCAAATTTTGGTTGGAATGTATATCTAATTGAGTAAGAAGAAAACATGACATTGCTCTGACAGGGCAGCCTTACAGATTTAGGGAAAGTATTGAAATGGAGGAATGGATTAAGAGTTTAATGTAGAAGAAAAGAAGGATGGAAGGAAGGAAGGAAGGAGGGAGGAAGGAAGGAAGGAAATATCACCTGTTATCAAGGATAAGATTTGCACTAGTGACACAGATAACATAATTTGACAGAGTAGAAAGTGATGGGTCACTGCAAGGTTGCCCCTCCCCCAAAAGGACATGGTATACCCAATATGAATATGTTATGTAGAAATGTGTGATTTAGTGATTTTCTTGAAGCATATTTAAAAGTCAAAAAATGTGTTTTCTAAGTTCAAGTCTTTCAACAAATGTCATTACAACTTCTGTGATTCAATTTCCCATTCTCTTCTAGAAAACCAAACCAGGCATTGAATAAGAGAGGCCCTAAAGTCACATTGAGCTCTGAACTTTGATATGCTTAGCATAAAACTTGCCTTTTCAGCCCCTCAAACAAAAAGAAGTTGGTTTTTACTTCTGCAAATGAACATCTTAATTATAAAACAGCCATAATTTGTTATTGCCTTTATATGCAGGTGGTCAGTCACTGCTCTCTCATAGTTTTCCTTTCATATTCATGTTAATTAAAGTTGTTATATACTTAGAATCATTTGTGTGACTAATCATTTGTAATACTAATGATACAATTGTAGCAAATTAGAAAAAAATGATCAAAATGCATTACATTCTACTTTTTCTATGACGTTCTTTTCAAAGCTAACTTTTCTCTCTAATTTTCACATAAGCTGTCCCATAAATTTAGTTTATAGCAAAACAAATCTCTTGAGTCATTGAATATTATTGAGGTTCTTTAAAATTGACTAATGTAAGTTGACTTACTGCCGTTGTAACATGGAGTGAGCAGCTGATTTTTAAAGTTTAGACATTGGTATTCTTAGTACTTGTTTAAAGTGAAAATGAAGGAATTATATATTGCAAGGATTTCCATTATGTTTTCCTCTTTATACACAGTACATTGTAGATGATTAAAGGAGCCTGCATATCCCCTCCAAAAATGAAAATTAATATTTCTCCCCAAATCCAAAATCTGTTCTTCCACAAAAAAATAATCACTATTCCTTATGTCTTAAAGCTGCTCAGATTAGCTACCAGTTCTTGAAATTATAATTGTCTCCCCTTTTCCAAAGGGGATATATTCGAAAACCCACCGTGGATACCAAAAACCATGGCTAGTACTGAACCCTATATATACTAGGTTTATTGCTATCATGTACCTACAATAAAGCTTAGTTGATACATTAGGCACAGTGACAGATTAACAACAATAACTAATAATAAAATAGAACAATTTTAACAATATACTGTAATAGATGGTATATGAATGTGGTCCCTCTCTCTCTCTCTCTCTCTCAAAATACCTTTTTATGCTGTTCTCATCCTTTTTCTAATGACGACATATACCATATACCATATACCATAAGATGATAAAACGCCTATGTGGTAACAGGAGGCAATGTGAATGGTACAAACACTGTGGTGTAGTGTTAGGCTGCTATTGATCTTCTGATGATACAAAAGGACAATCATCTGCTTCCAGATCATGGTTGACTGTGGGTAACTGAGACTGTTGAAAGTGAAACTGTGGATAAGGGGGGGATTACTGTATTGATGTTCATAACACAACTAATGCCTCAATTGAATTGTGTCCACATAGGAAGAATAAATATGTGACTCATGGTTCCCTTACATTTTTATTCCAAAATTAATTATTGGTGAAAACGTTAGTGAATGGAAGCTGTTTTTTTTCAAATATACTAGAATGTCACAAAGTTTTGAATTTCCATGCAACAAGCCATTTCTATATGACAATGCTTGAATTAAAGCCAAGTAGCTTTAATTAGACTAATAGTCTTCATAAAAAAAGCCCAAATGGAATTGCAAGTCCTGAATTTCTTATTTTTCCCCCTCTTGAATGTAACATCTAACTTACATAATAAAGGACTTTGTATCCAGCTAACTAAGTAAACTAAATTTGTATACCTCTAATTATATCACAATATGAAATTTTCTAAAATAGTAGGAAATATGGTTAACATGTAATTAAAAAAATGTCTTCAAACTCATATTTCATACAAAAACCACTTTAGGATTCATTGCATACAGAAATTATATCGACAGTCAAAAAATCGATATTCTTAAATTTAAAATCGGTAAGCCACTGCTATGCTTAAACTCTGCATTAACTTTGTGTCACTTTTGGAAAGCTGCATCTCATGGTACTATTATCTCTTCTGAATGTCAGGAATGGGCATTTTGATGACTTTATGGTTTTTGTGATGCGTCACTCAGACTCTGAAATGTTTGAGTACGGTAATAGTGCTGAAGTATGGCTACCCATTAGAGTCCTAGTCAGAGGATTTAAAACATATTGGTCGGGACCCAAACCCCAGAGATTCTGATTAAATTAGTCTGAAGTACCTTTTTGAAAAGCTTTCCAGGTTATTCCAAAGTAAAGTTGCCTTTAAAAACCAATAAATGGAAGGATTTGGGAATAATGACAACGTTTGGCTCATGATACCCTAGAATGGATTTCCAAGACAGAAGATAATATGAATTGACTGTATTCAGTTATCTCCAGGAATGACATTTATTACAGGACTGAGTCAGTTAATGTTTTGAAGTTCCTCCTTGTTCTTTTATTCTAAGATACTATCCTGTCCTTTCCATGTTAATGGTTATTTCACAATTTTTTTCTTCATAGAGCACATAGTGACTCATCAATTTTTAAATACCCTTGAGAATAATATAATAGCAAGCTATGGAGAAATACATCTATTTATTCAAAAACTTCATTATCTGTAACGAGTAACTATGATCCGTGAAATCACAACAGAACCTTTAAAAAGGAAAATGATATCAGTAATATTAACACAATCAATGTTGAGAACATGTGTACTAATAGGAAAAATAAAGTTAAAGGAATGATCAAAATTGAGACAAATTAATCAGTGATGGCTTCTTGGAAGCACTGATTTGTACCAGATTCAGAGGGAAGTGATGATATCTAAGTCAACAAAGGGGCTCTATGTAAAATGCTGCAGTGAATAAAACATGAATAAGCTATGATCCCTATTCTCAGGGCATTGATGATGTAATTCAGAAGTAGTCCTATCTAACTGATATAAAGGTAGAGGGTGCTATGAGAAGGATGGATTTATTCCATATTAAAGGACTGGACATGACTTCATGGGCAAAATTTGAACTAAGCCTTGAAGTAGGAGAGGGGAGTGGTTGGGAGGATGAATAAATATCTTCCAAAAAAATTACTGACCTAAGTAACAATATGGCAGCACATTTTCTTGAATGCTCAGGGAAAAAGTACACAAGATGAATGCAAGAAGGCGTTTTGGAGAGGTGAGAACGTACAATTGTGTTTGGAGAAATACTAGGCCAATTCACCAGGCTGGAAAATCTCAAAAGAGGTTTGGGCGTCTGGGTGGCTCAGTGTCTCCCTCTCTCTGCTCATTGCCCCTTACCCAGTCATGCTCTCCTCTCTCTCAAAATAAATGAAAGAAAGAAAGAAAGAAAGAAAGAAAGAAAGAAAGAAAGAAAGAAAGAAAAGAGGTTTGCCAAATATGCAGGTAAGAGAGGGCTCTGAAAGACTTTAAGGAGTTGGACATCCACACATCCCAAAGAGCAACATTTCCAAAGGATTGCAATTATAATGGAAATAATATCAGGCCTGTTAATATCTGGCCTCAAGCAGTTATTTGTTTGCATCAACCAACCTCCAGTCTACAGTGAGGTCTGACTGGATATAAGATAATCATTACAAGAAAGGAAGTCACAATTGTCAGGAATTTATTTCAAGGAATAAGCATGCAGAAAATTCTTTCATTCTGGGACTGGGAGGCTGTCATTCAGTACTTTTTCAGCTCTTTTCATGGAGAAGCAACCAACTTCCTCATTCTGAATTTATATACATAGGTCCGTTGTCAGAGCTACTCAATGTAATATTTGGATCAAATGTTTCACTGAAGCATGTATTTTAATTATTATATATTTTTATTTCAAGTTCTTTTTTATCCTTTCTCTATCCTGATTGCTTAAAAATACTCTGGAGAGAGAGGGGGAAAAATCACTGTATAAAAAATAATTAGCACGTCCTCTCCTTTTTATAACTTTATAATTGAAATCTCATTAAAGGCTTTCTAGGTCTCCTTTCCCTTAGTGACCAGGTGTCCCTAATTTGTTTTTATCCGATGTGACTAATTCCAGGCAAAGACTAGAAAAAGTCTGATACCTGTTGGAGAATAGCAATAGCAAGGTTAAATAAGTGGGGTGGATTTTTCAGGTTGTCTTTAACCTCGTAAAACAAACAAACAAAAAAAAAAAACAAAAAAAAAGGAAAAAAAACAAAAGAGCTTCAACGTTTTTCCTCTTGGAGTCCTGCCTTTTTCTCAGTCCCAGTTGAAGATTCCAAGGGAAATGAGAGCACTATTTTGTTTCTCCCTTGTATTGCAGATAGGGGGAGGAGGTGGTTATTAGAGAGAAGCTCTTCCTCTCTCGGTTCCCCCTCTCTCCGCCTGACAGCACCGCTCTCTCGCGGGCTCGCTCGTTCTCCTAGGTGATCCATTTCTAGGCAACGTGGGGCTAGTGCTGAAGCTGCCAGGCTCGCTCCTTGCTCGCTTTCTGCATCCCGCCGGGCGAACCGCTCCAAAAGCATCCTGCAGCCTGCAGGCTTCCCTCCGCCGGCCCGGCCCCGCTGCTCGCGCCCGGCGCAACTCCCCCGCCACCGCGCCCGAGCGAACGGCTCCCCGGGCCCGCCTCACCGAGCTCTGCTCCCCGCCTCGCGCAGAAAAGGAATTTTCTCTGCATTACTATCTGCATTACCTTGAAGTTCACTTTTACTACCCCTCTTGGAGAGGGCTTTTTTCCCCTTCCCCGTTGGAATCTGGCTGCTCCGCTTGGAATCTCCTAATCTTTCCTTTCCACTTACATTTTATTTTGGCAACGAAGACCAGAGATTCTCTGCGGGCCGTTGGGGCGGGGGCGGGGGGGCGCGCTTTTTTTTTTTTTTTTTTTTTGATTGGGGGAGGGGGGAGGGGAACATCCGGCGTAGGTGGGGGCGGGGGGGGGGGGCTGTTGGAAGTTGCGGCGGAGCTGGGACTGGAGACCCGCGGCCCCGGTGCCGCGATGGGGATGGTCTGAGCTCCAGCCTCTCCCCCTGCCCGAGAGCAGCCGAGGCTGGATACATTTTTTAAAAGCCAAACTGCAAACAACTCTGGCGATGCCAAAATTCCCCTCCAAGTGACACGGCTTTGCGAAGGAGGTTTCCTCAGGCTGGGCTCTTTCTCTTATTCGCTCTGCCTTCATCAGCGACGATTAAAGGCTTTGCTCTGGCATAGGAATTTAGGAAAAAAAAAAAAAAAAAAAGCTGCGCTAAACTCTGTCGTGACCTCAAACTCTCCGGACTGGTTTAAAAAATAGATTGAAAGAAAATCCATCCTGAAAGCGATTCAGCATAGGAGGAGATGGAAGTTTTCCCCTTGCTCTTGGTTTTGTCCGCCTGGTGGTCTCGAACCTGGGACTCGGCGAATGCGGATTCAATCATTCACATCGGTAAGAAAGGGCAGGTGTTGCCTGTGGGTACTTTTAACGTTGGGGTTAGCAAATGTTTCCCTTTGCCTCCCCCTCTCCGCCCTTAAGCGTGGCTTACCGGCGCTGGCTTCGGTTTATTGCCCCTTCCCGCTAACCTTCCCTCTCACTTGTTCAGTTTTCTGGCAGGATGTGGCTGTTCGAACCTTGACTTGGGCCGTTGTTTCACGGTGAATCGTGGAAGTGCTGGGCTGGATGCGTGGGGGTCTCGAGTTTACCTCAGTTGTGCGTGTGTGTCGGGAAGTGCGGGGCGGGGGGTGTTCTAAGTGTGTGGAGAAAGGAAGTTTAATCGACTCTACCTTCCATATTCTTTCCCGGATGTACATTTGCTCCATTAAAAAAAAAAAAAAAAAAATATATATATATATATATATATATATATATATATATATATATATATATATGTATCTTTAGGGGAAAGAAGAGGTGTCACCTGTGAGGCGAAAATTGGGGTGAGGGTGGGGGGAGCTCCCTTCGGATCGAACAGGTGGTTTTGCAACGTGAGCGGGCCGCGTTAGCCGCAGCGTTGTGCGATGGGGACGGGGTGCCGGCTGTGCCCCCAGCCTCCTTTTCCTCTTCCCGTGCTCTTGGCTTTGCGGTACACGCGCAGAGTCGCCGCGACGGTGGCGGGAGGGGCCGGCGGCGGTGTGGCGGAGGACGGGGAGCCGCGCGCCTCGCTGCTTCGCGCACACTCCCCCGGCCTGGCGAGGCGGCGACACCGCCTCGGGGCGCACGAGCAGCGCGGGGCGCGCGGGCCGCCCTCGTGGGCTGCCTCGCGGGCACCTGCCTCGCTCGTCTCGCGGTCAACTCCGAGTTGCCGCGCAAGGCCGAGAGCAAAGGCGTTTGGGCTACGGCCGGGCGGCCAGACTCCAAGGAGAGCGCCGAGCCGGCTCGGAGAGGCTCGTGGCCCCACCTATTGGCAACCAGACGGGCCGGGACTGGCCGCGGCGGGCGCGGGCGGGGGCGGGCGGGGGCCGCGCGTCATTATCATGCACAGCGCTCGCGGCTTCAGGCTCCAACTCTTCTCACTTGCTAATCCGTGAGAGCAGAGTGGAGTCGGGCTCCGGCAGCCTTTTCTGCGTTAATGCGACGATTTCCTTTTCGGAAATTCGCGTCCGCGGGCCAGCGAGGTTCATTTACTGGGAAGAAGAGAGACCCCTCTTGGGGAATTTTTCTGGGCACAGGACTTTTATCTGTCCACACGGCTTTATGTTCTTCAAATTGAAGCGACAGATGGGTCGCAGCGTCTCCCCTTTTCGTCCCCCTGCTCCCCTCCCCTGCTCAACACACACACACACGCACACACACACACACACAGTCCTGGAAGGGGAGTCTGCTTCAGGTGGCTGTGGTGCCTGCCCAGGCGAAGGGCTTCTGTCTGGTGTATGCCTCCACAGCAGCCAGCCCCTCAGCTCCAGGGGACTCCCTCTCTTGGTCTCAGAGGCTGTGTCTGTAAACATGTCTGCCATTCTCTGTCATTTATATCAATAGAAACATATAGGTCTCTGTGCAAGGGGTAATGAGGTCAGGATTCACAATACCTGCCGCTTATGCATTAAGTAAATTAAGCACTAGATAGCTTGACTGCTAGATCACGTTTTGCCCGGGGGCTAACAGGACCCGTGGGTTCAGAACTTTTCAGGGAGAAATTACCGTCTTATTGAGGGGTTCAGTAATGTTCTGACAGAATTCAGAAATGAACTGTGCTCCTCTTAAAGAAATGACATACATTTATGTGCAACTGTAAATGAGTGGAGCAGGTTGCAGATATATATTACCACGGTACCTTTACATTCATTTTATGATTCGAGGTTTCTGTCTTATGCTCCTCATCGCTCAGGAGAGAGGTCTTGTGGATAAATGCTTATTTTATTGCTTATTCTGTGGACTACAGGATAAATATGTTATTTGCAAACACCTACAGCCCTTGCTGTCTTTTACCAGATGAATATATTTTGCAATACAGTCTGATCATTTGTTTCTAAATTGAACACAACTGTTGTATTTTTTCCTTGGCATTCTGTTGTCTGTCAATGTGACATGGCTTGTTTATAACCTGACCAAAAAAAAAAAAAAAAAAAAAGTAACTGTGTACAAATTACAGATTTCCTTGGAAAGCTGGTTGTATGCATGAACTCTGTATATCCTACTAAAAGGAATACTTATCAGACAATTTGACTTGAATACAATTAGTACATTAGGCAAGAGGATTCGCTTCTTTTATAGGCTACCTAGTATTGCCATGAAGCTAGCAAACTGATAATTGTTTCAAATATCTTTTATAATACACTGATAATGTTATTTCCCAAATTTAAAAAAATGACCAAGAATAATTTGTGTGCATGTTAGAGGTTAAAAGCCTCTCCCACTTCAACCCCCATCCCAGCCAAAGTGTAATAAATTCAAAACTGAATGCCCCCATTAAAGTATTAAGCCATCAGTTAATATTCATTGGCTCAGTTTACCTGGTTGATTGGAAAAGAGAATTAATTATCTTTAGGAGGTGATTGCCTTCATTTAAATGTTTAATGGGAGAAATATGCTTATAGCAATTTATTATTTTAGGATTTAAGGGATGAAAGTGAGGAAACTAAAGGGAAGGTGAATATTTCAACTCGCAAGTTATAAGGAGATATGCAGAAATGAGAGGTTTTCCTGGCCTCGTGTGGTGTGTTCAAGTAGAAAGCAGCTGCAGTATATAGTCCAGGCAAGCTGGAAAGATTAAAAAAAAAAAAAAGACACTGTTCTAATAGGTTCTTCAAATATTGAATCCTTTTGGTATTGAACAGAATTCTATGTATGAAAACTCTCTTCCTTCTTTCTGCTTGTTTTCATTTCATGCAGGTAGTTTTTAAAAGTTGATTACATATTTTGAACTCTAATATGTTTTATTAAACTCATGAGTTCACTACAATGATGAAATATATCATAATGTTAAATTCCAGTCGTTGAACTGGCAGTGTGTTTTTTTTCAGTAGAAAATGCACTAATATCATACATAATTACTTTGAGTTTCTGTTAAAGTACATTTTAAAGATAATTTGATAATTACATACATTTGTGTAGAGCACATTCACATACAGTATTTAGAAATGAATCACCTCAATTGTGATATTCTTTGCCCCCCCCCAAAAGAAAGGTCTTTTGACATATAAAAACTGCAATTTTGAATTATGCTTTTGCTTTGAGCCTGTGCATTGATTGAGTAATTTCATCAGACCGACATTACTTGATTGCTTAGAAGTTTCCTAATGATCTGCATGCTGTAGGAAGAACCAAAAAATCGTGAGTGGAATGGCAATGATACTGTGTTTTATGAGGCTATTCAAAAGTCGCTCTGATTTATGTAGCTAGAAAGCTCGAAAGTCTTTGAGATTAGCCACGCTGACTGCTATTTTCTTCATACATCAGTCGTTCCACACTCTTTACTCCCTAAACACAACAGGAGTGTAGAGCACTGCTTTAATTAAGCAGGGATTAGGTGGCATTTCCAGTCAACTGCACAGTTTGTGTTTTGCTTCAAATCTAATATGGAGGATCTCATGTTTTAACAGTTTAATGTATGCTCATTTCTTTATCTGGTTCCTGTGCTCACAGAACTGATTGAAATGAGCTCTCCTAAGTTATATATCTCTACGAGGATGCGCTCAAATAATGTACTTAGTCATATGTTACCAAAATCACTCACAGGTTTTTGTTGTTATCAGTCATAGTAAAATACCTTACGCCAACAGGGAATAGAAACCATTTATTTATGTTTTTCTTATAAGTGAATGATACTTTATCCTCTGATATCATAATCATTAACTTTGATATGTTTGAGAAGCCTAAGACAATTCACAAAATAATTTCATCACAAGAAACTTCAAATTAAAGTACAAAACTGATGGCTGAATAAAATGTCACCACATTAAAAACAATAATAGCAGATTTAAAGCAACAGTTTTCATGATTTCTGCAGTGAGGACTATTATATCAAATATGGAATGTAACAGTATTTCCAGAAAATGTACTGTGTCTTCTACCAAAATGTTGTTTTTTCAACCTCTTTACATAATTTGCATTGGGAATAATAACCCCCAGGAGTCACCAAGGGCTCTTTGTGCTGTATAGAGATATCTCAAAATTTAAATTATCCCTTTATGATTTACAGTAGTTGTTTTCTCCCTAAGTTATGGATAACATATAGTATACATTTCTAGAATGTGTGAACAAGTAGTTTCTGAATTTAAAATAAGGGTATACTTTACTCTTATTCTTTTCTGTATCATTAACACAGTTATTTGACGCATAATTCAGATGTGCATTAAGTTAGACAATGTTATTAATCAACAGTATCAACTATGACATGACTAATAAGCCATTACACTAAGGACCTTTGCTTTCTACTCCAAGTGAAGGGTACACCCAATAAATACCTCCTATAAATTTTAACTCAAATATGAATAAAAGTCAAGATGATTAACTTTTGACTTATTAAACAGTAGCAACCAATTGAGACTGTTAGGAGTAATGGAAGATGCATTATATTTAATTCTAATTTCTAAGGCTAAATTTATCACATTGTAATTTTATCTCAAAGGGTTTTGTAACATTGAAACCAGACTTTCTAATCTGGAAGCTTTTTTTTTTTTTTTTCCTTCTTCTACTTGCATATGTTATTTTATTATTAAAAATTAAAGTATTTGGCATACTTTTATGCTTTTGGATCTTCATGATATTTCAGATTATAGGCAGCATATTGGTGAGTAGCAATACTTAGACAGTTTTACTGCAAATATAATGTTTATTAGAAAATACATTTATGGCCTATAAAGATAGCTTTGCCATTAGGTGTCACTGCATTCTGAGCTGTTCCTTTGTAGTCCTACTTGAAAATCACATGAAATATTTTTTTTTTAATTTGCAGAAAAAAATGCCATTCAAAGACGTTTATGATGCTATAAGATACAGGTGGTTTTTATTTTCAAACCAGAGTAGGAAATATTATCCCTGTCTCTTATTCTTGTAAGACTTTAGTTCTAGGACATATCAGCACCCTCTGTTTTCAAGATAAATTAGATCTCCTGACCTAATCATGTAAATTTTTCACCAATTTAAGATACAACAGAAATATATTCTTTAACTAGTATGTATTCTCTGTGAAAAATCTCAGACACCAAGAAGGATACAATAGTGCTTATTACTACTGGTATAAACAGATTAGTGAATGGAGTTTGTTAAATAATTTCTCAACTGTGGTGGTTCTGCTTATTCATGGATCTTTTGGGGTCCCAAACCAATTGATGTTTGTAACACGAAACATGCATACACAGAGCTATGAAAAAAAACATATACACAGACACAAACCAAATATAGATATTATATTTTTAAAACAACGTCATCCATTGTGTTTTGTGCATGATCATATATGTTTTCAGGTAATTTTGGCCTGGTGAGTATTAAGTTTTATGGAATGTATCAGTCTCTTCCACACACATAATATTACCACCATTACCAGTCCAATTGAGTTTGTGTGGTAATTTATATTTTTATAACCAGTGTCTATGATCACTTGTTAATTTTTCTGTTTACTTAGTTTTTTTTTTTTTTTTTTTTTTTTAAGAGGCAAAATCTTCCTTATAGCAACCCCACTACAAGACTAATGGAGAATGAAACTTAGGTCACCTTTAATTGTATAAATTAGTTTTAATATTGGCAAAATCACATAGAGAATGCAGTACTATGTTAAATGAATGAACGATTAGGTCATATTGTTTTAGATCTTGCCTTGTGCAAATATTAATTAATAAACTAGTTGGAATAGTGTATTATGAGGAACTTAGAATAAAATCAAGTGATCAGATGGATATCTAAAGAATAAGGGAAATACTAAAGTAATTTTGGAGTTGACTATTAAGTGGACATTTGTGGATTCAGTTCATTTAAACTGGTGAATTTTAGCATTTGGGTATGGACACATTTCAGATGAATGTGAAATACATGGGGGGGATGTTAAGACTTACTAAAAATGTTCTGGATTAAAATGTCAAGGGTTTGGGACTCAGTACTAATTTTATCAATAGCTAATTGAGCAAAATTGGAAAATTACTTTCTTCAGTCTTCATTTTTATCAATGCTAAAACAAGATTTAGCATTTAAGCTCTAAAATTATGTGAAGTAAAATGACAGATTCATATATTGAGGAAGTGGGAGAATAGATCTAGTCAACCAGGGTTCACATAGCTGTCCTTAACAGCTAGGTTCAGAGTGAATTTAAAAGAAGAAAATATGAGGGAAAATAAATGGAGCATAAAATCTTAATCATTCAAATTAAGAATGATGCTTCTTAATCAAAAAAAAATGATATGAACAAGAATTATGTATAATATATTTATTCATCAGATATTCTAGTTAACTCCAGTATCAGATTGAGAGAACTGGATTTGTTAGTTTTTTGTTTTAGAGTTCTTGTTTTGTCCAGTGTTGGTACTAAGGTGTTTCATTCAGTGCTGCTGAATTTTAAGAGGCAAAATCTTAAGGTGTTTCATTCAGTGCTACTCAGAGCACAACACAATGCTAGTGCTTCTTAAGGCTGACTGGAGGAATGAGTAGTGTTATGTTCGAACCAGCATAGACTACAAAAGCATTTATAATTTACCACCTCAGAGCACACCAGGAATATTAGCATATGCTTGGTATGACTAAAAAATGTAGAGTTTAAAGAAATAACAAATGTTTCTTCAGCGTTCTTCATAATTTTGGATTCCTGCTCCAGGTGTTCTGGCTTTAACCTATTATCCACCAGGTGGTTATAGGGTGAAGCTGGGGCTGGGTTCATCCACTGAAAGCTTCTTTGAATGAACAGAGGGAAGCCCAGAGGCAAGCACAAGCAGCTTAATATCAAAAGGCCTGCCTGTGTGTGTTAAAAAATTTTAGATCACTCTGTAGTCAAGTTCCTTACTAACAAATATTTTCATTCATAACAAAAGATTGAGTAATTGCCTGTATTAAAATAACAATTTTTAGGGGTGCCTGGGTGGCTCAGTTGGTTAAGTGTCTCGCTTCAGCCCAGGTCATCATCCCGCGCTTCGTGGGTTCAAGCCCCACGTTGGGCTCTGTGCTGACAGCCTGGAGCCTCCTTCAGATTCTGTATCTCTGTCTCTCTCTGCCCCTCCCCTGCTTGTAGTCTATCTGTCTCCCCAAAATAAATAAATATAATTTTTTTTAAATAACAATATTTATACTTTTTTCTTTACCCCCAAATAATTTGAAGTACTATTTTAAAAATAAGTTATTTTATTGGCCTAAGTACCTGATTTTTCTCAGTCACCTTAAATAAGGCATTTATGTCATTGTCAAAATCATTATCTTTCTAGAAGTTAGTACTCCTAAAAGTACATGGTAAGGTAGGCATTACGACCAACGTGCATGTGTGCTAATTGGGAGAATGTTCTTTCATTCAGCAAACATTTATTCTGAACCTCTTCTCTATGAAGTACTGTTTTAGGCCGTGGAATTAGAATATTGAATAAATAAGCTATGTCTTTGTATTTAAGAAATTTAGATTCTCTTGGGGGAGGCAAAAACCAGATAAACTAGAAACTATATGTTAGAACTTCAAGTAGTGGTAAATTGTGTGAAGAAAAATGAGGGAATGGCAGTTGCTATTTTGCATAGGGTAGTTTGGTAAGTCCTTTCTAAGGAGGTGATCATTGGAGCCAAGACGTGACTCCAAGAAAGGAAGTGAGCCATATGGATATCTGATGAAAAAGGATTTCAGGCAGAGGGCACAGCAAAGGCAGGGGCCATAAAACTAGGCAGTAAGGAATCTGTTTAATTTGTTTAAGGAACATCTTGAAAGTCAATGTGGTACAAGTATGGAGTTTATTAATGAGCAAAGCAGGAAGTGGAAGGAATAGGTCTGAGAGGCAACCTTTATAGGTTATAGTAAGATATTTAGATCTTCCAGGTATCTAGGGAGCCTACTGGAGGATTGAGACAAAACACGTGATATGAAATGATTTATATCGTAGTAAGAAAATCTTCTCTGGGTAGACTGGTTGGAGTACAAGTATGAAAATTAGTTTGATGATAGTGAATTGGACTAAGTTGGTAGCTGGAGTAGGTGAATAATTGTCATATTGTGGATATTTTGAAAATAGAAGAATAGGATTTTCTAGTGGATTGCTTAGCTGAGAGAAATCTAGAGGGAGTAAAGAGGCTATTTTACTTGAAAAAGTGGGTGAAATGTGTTACTAAAAATATGATAACTGAAATTGGGTACATGGGACAATTACTAAGTTTAGATAGAAATGAAAATTTGCTTTTATTAAATTTGATATTCCTATTAGATATCAAATTACAGAATTTAATTCAGTTGGCATTTATTTACATGAGTTTGAAATTTAGGAGAGAGTTAGGGATTTGAGCTGTACATTTGGAATTCATCATTTTGGACATGGTCTTTAGAGCTATCGGAGGGGGTATCTTGCTTAAGAAATAATTGTGTAGAGAGAACTCCAAGACTATGCTGTAGGCCATTCTGATATGTACAGGTCAGGGAGAGGAAGAGGATCCAGGAAAGGAGAAAGATGAGTGGCCTATGAGTTGAAAGAAAACGTAGGACTGTGTGGTGTTATGGAAGCTAAGTGAGGAAGGTATTTGAAGCAGGAAATGAGAAACTATGTCAGATTCTGTGGATGAAAATTATGACTTGACTTCTGGGTTTGGAATTGTTGAGGATAAACATGACTTTGACAAAAGTGCTTTCAGTCAACTAGAATTGACAAG
The DNA here is from genome assembly GCF_007474595.2 of Lynx canadensis. NCBI lineage: Eukaryota > Metazoa > Chordata > Mammalia > Carnivora > Felidae > Lynx > Lynx canadensis. Next base: position 129,350,745 of record NC_044306.2, on the reverse strand, counting down.
ATACTGATTGGGGAGGATTTGAAGATAATGGGACTTGAAGAACTCTCAGTTTTTCTGTAAGGGAGAACAAGGGAGCTGTGGGGGTGGGAATATGAGGGAAAACGTGGGCTTTGTCTTTAAATAAAGGTGGGGGTTGGGATAGGTATGGTAATTTTTTAAAGTTTTAATTACAAGAAAAATTTCAGTTTTAGGATTGAAATTAAAATGTATTTCTTTATTCAAACCTATTTGATGTTTGAGTTTGGATAGCAAGTGTTTGAATAGAACTCGTATTTTTATTTATTTATTTATTATTTATTTTTGTTTGCTGTCCTTGTTGTTGGTTTTTATTTTGTTTTGTAATCTTGGATCAAGTGATATTGGGTGAGTGGCAGTGGAATTAGAGGAAGAAGCTTAGATGTCCTCTCTCAAACAGACTCCACTAGTTGTTCTGCATTTTTGCTTCATTTAGCTTCCTAGATTAACACTAAAATTTAGATACAATTTTTTTTACCTGAAATTATGAGTGAATTATATACCTTGAGGAGTACTGGCATACAAATAGGATCAACATTTAGTCTGTTAGTAATGTATTAATTTTAAGAACACATAATATATCTATATGATAAATGATATTAAAATACTATTAAATCCTCTTTTACAATAGATACGTTTGAATTGATTATGGGTTTCCTCTAAGTGAATTCTACTATACATTGATTTACTTAAAAGTCATTTTGGAACAATTTAAAAATAAATAGTTATTTTATAAGACAATGCATATCATTGTCTCATAGAAATTAAATAGATGAAAGAGATTCATATGATATTAAATTTTAGTGACACATTTAAATATTTCCTTTTATGGAACTTTCACTTCTGTTTGTACTATACTATAGCTAACAGATCCTTAGTCATAGGTGAAAATGAGAAAAGGAAGTGTACTACATTTTCTAACTTCAGAATTCAACCTTCTGAAAATAAACCTTAGGTTTCTCACAGTCTCCTATTAATACACACACATAAGTTATGTATATTTCACTGATTTTCAGCTAAAATAAGAATATTTGTCCTAAAATAAGAATGCCAGTAGCAGGTGAATTGTATTTTTCTGTGTTCTTTGTCATTTCCAGTCCAGCTCCTTTATAAAAACATTTTTCTTATCAAGACAATATGATTGTCACCTGATGTTTCTGCTTGGTTATGTCTATTAACTGATGTATAAACATGGAATACATGAACAGTGAGGAGATAGAAGTCCTGTGGTTTGGGCACAGCAATGACTGATTAAAAAAGGGAAGCTGTGTATGGTTGGATCCAAGTAACATAATTAATGAAATATGTAACCTCAAAAGTTATTTTAAACTTGCTAGTTCATAACTTCCTGGAGTGGTGAAGTATAATCATTTGAGAGAATTGTTTATAGCAGATTTGAGTACAAACTTAAGTTGTAATGGCCACCTAAAATTGGTGCAGGTGCTTAGTATACTTAACCTTGACATCATTAAAATGGCATGCCCCACCAGCAGCACATTTTAGATTGGCTTATCTTAAAAACTAAAGGCCAGGTAATATCTTTGGAGCTAAAGTGGGACAAGAGAGTCATTACTAGTGTTGTGTTGCATGTAACTTAATTTGAATTAAAATCTAGAAGACTAATTCTTTCTTTGGATAATCTCCACAATCTGACAACAAAGAAAGTTGTTGGTAGTGGACTGGTAATTATAGTCTTGTTCTTCAGTATCTGATTTCTTCTTTGTGGCTTCTATGAATGTCATTGACAGAAAAATAGTTAGGGAATTTGTTTTTTTTAGAATTGCCAGCAACTCTTACATAGCCCAAAGGAGGAATGGTTCTTGTGAAAACCATTGTAAATTTCTTCTTAACTACATTATGTAAAAAATTTTAACACATCATTAGTGTGGGTGGCAACGTAAGCACAGGCTTGAGAGGGATTACTTTTTTGTTTCTTGGTGGTGTAGTCATGATGGGTTTTGGATATTTTTTATAATTCATTATTTTTGAGCTGAGAAATCATGATCTATATCATTATCTTCCATTTGCAGAGAGTATACTTATAAGGTTACATGAAAACCATAACATGACTTTTTTTTTCGATTCAACAGATGCTTATTGAGCAGCTATTATGTACTCAGTACATATGTCTTATGTACTCAGTTGATGATAGAAATATTCACCTAAGACCTGTTTACCATCCTTTAAGAACTTTTAAGTATATCTGCCTTCTGAGATCATATTGTAATATTAGGCAGCTGAAGTAGAGCAGCAATCCAGGACTCAGAATTGGACGACTGTGTTCTACAATGGCATGGGAGATTGTGATAATTCAATAAATAATGTCTTTGTGGTGCCCTTAAAATGTCATAAAACAAACATGTATTTCAGATAAAAATATAAATGGGATAGGGAGATTACCACTTATAGAAGGTCTTTATAATAGAACTATCTTTAACTCAGCTTTCTGCTCATTAATCATTTACCTTATTATACCTTTAGACTACAAAGTCAATACAATCATGACCTAGTAAATGCTAGGGTAAAGTTTCTTCCATTTTCCTTTTTTCCTCTTATTCTTTCCTTTTTGTTTTCTGTAGATCCCAGGAGTTGTGCTCTAAAGTCAAGGAGAGGAGGAGGTAGCTTTAAGATCCAATTATTCTGTAATTAATAACACGTTCCTTTTAAAATTTAATGGGACATATCAGATCATTCCAGTAAGCCTGGTTTCTTGGGTGTGGAAAAAATTAAATTACATTTTCTTTTTTTCTTTACTTTTGAACCTACTAGTATATTACCATTTCATGCTACTAATCTGTACTTTCTTCAAGATGTATAAAACACCAAAGGAAATGACAGTTTTACTATAGCAAGTAAAGGGAAAATTATCTCATAGAAGAAACAAAATTAGTTACCTTTACAAGTGGAATAAGTATTGTTGGGAAGATATTATTATATCAACTTTTAAATGTGTAAATGTAATTGAGACAAACAACAAAAATTGAAAATAACAATTCAAAAACTGACCAATACATGTATCATTCTCCTCAAGAGTTCTTGTTGTGGTTGATAAATAGTTAATAAATAGCAAAAGTGACTGCTCTGATTCATTCTTTTTATTTTTCCTGTCTACCCTTCAGTGGCAATGCTAATGAGCAGTGAAATGGCCAAAAGCAAGGAAGAAGAAGCAAAGGGTTTTAGATAATCTATAAACCGGAAAATCAGCCCCTGAATGCTCATATGCACAGGCTTGCTGAGAAGAAATAGTTTATTTTCCGAAAATATTGCCCAGATACTGAAGACAGAACTTGTTTTTGGCTGCTGAGTTTGTGAGTTTGTAAGAGGAGTGATGCTTCTAGGCCACTAAAGAGGAACATGCTGAATAAAACAGTTTAGGGGCAGAATGAAGAATATTTTGGGGAAAAGAGTGTCTTTCAGGGGTGATGCTGCTGACAGCCAGGACCTCTGTGGTTAGCTCAGTTCCATGTGTCATCTCTATGTTGATGTTTTTAAAGAAAATATGTAGATTTTGGCTATGCCTCTTAAACACTTTAGGTAATTATGTATAAAAATGTGCTGGATTGACATTCCTATCAATATGTATTGTGTACTGAGCACCTATATTGTATATTCCATGTTGGCTTCTAGCTATTGCTATCCTATATACCATAAGGAAAAATTTCAATAGTGCAATTTAAAAAGAAAGTTCAGTGGTTTCAGTACTGTTGGTTTTGTCTTACTAAGTTGAGTGGTCGTTACACAAATGTTGATTTCATATATATATATGTATATGTGTATATATATGTATGTATATATATATTTCATATGTATAAGTACTGATATGTCTTCTGTGGTCTCTGCTCATTGAGAAATCTACTAGTTAAGTGAAGTTCCACCGTGGATAGGGAATGAAACTTACCTTTTAGACCCCATTCACCATATAGTGTGGCTCCATCACTAATGCTCTTTGGAGAATACGAGAGTACTTAACAGTATGCCAGGATCATTAAATGGCAAATCAGAGAATAATTCAGAAGTCTGTGTTCAAGCATGGGACTCTCTGTGATGGATTCAACAATCAAGTCACTTTCTCTACCATTTAGGACTTTTTCTTTGAATCTTTGTTCCCCTTTTAGTATGGGCATGGAGTACTCTGAAGTATTCAAATGAGAGAGAAGAGGGGAAGGAATATACAGAGAGAACAACCAGGTTAATGCTATGAGGCATAACTTGTAATATTCCATGCTTTTAATATTCTATAATACAAATTCATAAAGCTAATGTATAATATTCTGTAATTGATCTTACACTGGCATTAGCACCTTCTGTCTCACCCTTGGGTCAGAAAGTATGAACAATTTTTTTATAAAGTATCCTTAGATACTTTTTTATAAAGTATCCTTATCCTACTAAGAAGATATTTTTTTTCTTGATCTTATTTACATGTTAATCTCTGCTTATGGTAATTGATAATGAAGCTAATCCATCTAATCGATATTTTAATAATAACTGTCCTTAACTCCCAATACAAACTAAGATATTTATATACTGTAGTGATAAGCAGATAAAGAACTTCTTGCATCCAGTTGAGCATGGTGTGGCCCTTGATTGAATTTTCCAATGAAATAGTTTATTTTAATCCATATAAGTTGGAAGGAATGAGGAGAAATCTTTCCACAAAACAACCTTGAAGGCAGAAGGCCACCAGGGTGACTCAGACGGTTAAATGTCCCGACTCTTGGTTTTGACTCAGGTCATGATCTCAGGGGAAGGCAGAGGTTATTCGCCCCCCCCCCCCCACCCAGGCTTTCTTGAGATATAATTGACATATAACATTGTGTAAATTTAAGGTATGATTTGATACATTTCATACATTCATATATTGCAAAATGATGAACACCAAATAGCATAAGCTAACACCTCCAAGGCATCACATAATTACAATTTCTTTTTGTGGTGAAAACATTTAAGATCTACTCATATCAACTTTAAAGTATATAATACTATATTAGCTATAATGACGGTGCTGTACTTCATGTCCCCAGGACTTGATATTCATTTAACTGGAAGTTTGTACAGTTTGACCAATATCTTCCTATTTCCTATATTCCCTACTCCTGGTAACCACCATTCTACTCTGTTTCTCTGAGTTCAGCTTTTTAAGATTCCACATATAAATGTTGTCCTTCAGTATTTGTCATTTTCTGCTGACTTATTTCATTTAACATACTGCCCTCAGGGTTATTCATGTTGTTACAAGTGGCAGATTTCCTTTTTTTCTAAATAATATTCCATTATATAAAATATATATGTTATATATAATATCCATTTTGGCATCAGTTTTCTATTCTTCAGTGAAGTATATTAAATTTGAACTACCTTCTTCCCTCCCCAAATACTCATGCAACTCAATTACTTTATTCATTTTTGAATAAAAAAAAATGTGTCTAGTATACGTTATTCTATTTTATAAACTGACCCTCATGGAAAAAAGAAGTTTGTTCACCACTGTCATGAGAAAGCAGTATCTAGCAGGGATACATGTGGCCAAAGCCAGAGTTATAAAATAGTGTGACAAAAGAGGGAAATGGCAAGTACTTTGGGAGAAACATAAAATACAATGAGGGATATGGCAAGACAGGAGGCAAGAAGTTAGGAAGATCCTTATGGGATCTGTGGGAATTCTTTAAATAATTTAGGCTAAGGAATGCCTAGCTTTGTGTTATAAGATCTTTCTAGTGATAGTGTGGTAGATGGAAACCAGTTAGAGGACTTTGACAGTGTTGCAGGTGTGTGTTGGTGAAGAGGGGTGCCACACATTGGCAAATGGGGTTGGAGAGGACAACTTTCTTAGGAGAGATGCTAAGGAGCATGTATCCGTTGGTGTGATCATTCTTTAGAAGTGAAGGTAAAAGGAAGTCTAACACCATTCCTGAGTACTATCTTGAGTGATCACATTGCAGATGCTATTCACCAACACAGGAAACAGAGAAGAGAGAAACATTCAGTTTGAACTCAGTATTATTTTGGCATGACTGCGAAGTGTCATGTCCCAGACAGCAGCTTTCCAATAATCCCTCTTTTTGACTCAAATGGAGAAAAGAAAGGTCATTCTCCATGGAGATCAATCCTATTTTGATCTAAAACAGGAAACTGTTTTTCTGGTCATTCTTTTGTAACTTTTCTTTCAGATCCAGTACTTAATAATGTAGTTTCCTATTTAAAATATGAATCTTTAGAATATTTTTGAGCTATTGTATTGAGAAAATATTAATTTTACAACACCAAGAGCCTTATGATTTTTAATTCCTGCCTGTGCGTATCATTTTAAAATTACAAATTGTAAATATTACTGACCTTTTAAAAGGTATGTCTTCATTCTCATTTCTTAATATGAATATACTTTTTAAAATCAAAGCTTGGAACTAATACTAAGAGACTAATGCTGTAATTTATATGATAACCATCTCGAATCAAAATCTTGGGTCATAAGAGGTAATATAAAATATGAGGTTAATTTTTTGTACATGATTGCTATTCTAGTTACATATTACAAATAGAATCCCCTTATGTAAATAAATAGAAGACTAAAACATGGAAGAGTAAAAATAGAATTTTATAGTCTTTAGTTACATGTTGTCTGTAACATAATCAGCTTAAGGAAAGGAAACTGTGCTCCTAGGATGGCAGAAGCAAAGCCTGAAACGGGACACAGGTCCCATTTAGAACATACTAAAGGGATCTTTTGGGGACGTCAAGCCTCAGCCTTTTAGTGTCTCAGAAGACTTTGCTTCATAGTTAAGGATCTGTGTTTTCAGATGAGAAATGTTTGCAAAGACTGATCTGGAGTCAGAATATGAAAGCAGTGTGTTTGCATGTGTGTGAAAACACTGGTTGAACTGAGGTGTGGAAGGGAGTGGATCCAAATAAGCCAGTCTTCTTTTTGCCTCTGGATGTCTTTAAAATTTAGCTTTTCAGCCCATTTTTACAATATGTAGTATCAATGCTTAATCTAATGAAAACAATTTAGGTATGATATTATTAGAACTTAACTCTCTCATCTTACTCTTGTTTGCCCTTATTAAGCTGATCACCTGCTGGAGAGCCAGAGATGGACAATTGAGTGTTCCATTGGGGAGGAGGGTTTCCAGCATCTCTTAATCTCAGGCTCTCTAATTGGTTTAGAGTAGATTAAGGGCTTAGACACTTAGAGTCAGTGAGGATAACCTGAGTGACTTTAGTCAGTCACAAACTGTGATGATTGGTAATTTTTGTGTCTTAAGTGATCAGAGTAGCATATACTACCCTAAACAGAAGCACTGGATTTGATATCCCAGTTATATATTCAGATCTTGCCTTGGTCACTTTACTACTTCATAGCTGCCAATTCTGGGTAAGTAATAATACTTTGAAAGTCTCAAATTTACCTGCTCCTGCTTTCTCTCCACCTCATTTGTTATAAGGACACACTGTAATAAAATTTGAAATATGGACTTGGAGACTCCACAAGTCAATATTCATACTTCAGGAGATTAAACTTGCAATTTGAATATACTGCCCATCATGGCCCTTGGTCTGGGTTGTGCGTGAGAAAGTGGGTGCCACACCTGAGATCAGATAGGACTCCCTGTTTATTTTCTGTTCTTGAAACATTAATTCACATGTACAACTCTGGCTTTCTTACAACATATAAATCAAAGTTGAAAGTCTTTATTAAAGTAACTGAATTTAAGTTTAACTATCCCTTCAGAGATAATGTTTCACTCTAAATTTATGTGAAATAGATGGCTGAATTTTTATTTTTTTAAATCACCAAAACTGATATTTATCTACACCTTTGTGGATATGCCCTTTAATCTGAAAGAGGGTGATCTTATGATTTATTATTCAGACCAGGACTCTTTTGAGAGTAAAAATGGCAGTATTAAGATTTCTGCTGGAGCAAAAGGGACAAATGAGGGCTGACTGGAGGCAAACAGGGACTAGACAGCAGTCTCCTTTCAAAGTCCTACCTGCAGGCATGTGATTAGTTTGAAATTTGGCCCAGCCTCAAAGCACTCCTAGGCATGTTCTCTTTCAATAGGTAGGAATTTTCTGTCTTAGCAACAGGTCTAAGCTTGCTCTTATCTAGGTCTTTTATGTTGATTAAAGAAATAGACTTAGATTTTGCTTTGTTTTATTTTTAATTAAAGCACTTTTCTTTATAAGAGGAACATAGCTAAGTATAGGTTGTCTTTGTTCAGATAAATGTATGTAACCGATTCTTTAAACATCAGAAATTAATATCTGCCTTTGCTCCCTTTATTCTTTACATGCTTTCTCTCTGTCTGCTATTTGACTACAGCTCCTAGCAGAACTCACTGGATATGGGCAATTACATCTACTCACACCTAACCTCCAATGTTGTCTCTTTGGAGGTAAATAAAGAGCATGTGTTCTCACATGCGGTGGTTTGTTCTAAGAGATATAAATACAGTTTACAACAAAATTTAAATTTGCTTCAGTTTACCATCCTAAAAAGAGAAATTATCAAGTTAATGTTTATAATTTTTATTTTTTTATAGAAAGATATCACAAACTAGCAAACACTCCAAAGAGGAGGAGAGACTTAACAGTTAAAATTTCAAAGGTCTATATTTAAAAACAATTTAATTTTTCTTAAGGGGATAAACATATAATTTGTTTTCTGGTTTTGAATTTATTGTACTACAGCTATATAATTGAGTCAGCCTCTACAAATTTCTCTTTCAGAAGTATACTGTATTACAATTTGTTTTGAAAGTTATTAGATTGTCTTAACCTTTCTTTCCTTTCTGTTCCAAGGTCTGGTTTTACCTCAAGAAATGATCAGGTGATACCCTGCACAGGCCTTTTATCCTCACACGGTTGCTTTTTTCCTGAAAGCCTAGTTTATATAAATCTTATTTCCTTTTCTTCACTTCTGGCAACCCAGTGTTTACTTTCTGTGTTTTCCAAATGTGACACTGAGTTGGAGAGCATCCTTCCACACTGTGCCCCAGAGAAGATTGCAGCTTCCTCCTTTCTTCATCTGTGGTGACTTTTAGACTTGGGCAGACCCTGTTCCTTAGGTCATTTTCCCTATAGAAATTATAGGCTCTCACGGTTGGGAGGAATATTAGAAATTGTCTATAGTCTAGAGTCCTACTGTTACTGATGAGCAGATTGAGAGGTTAAGTGATTTGAATGCCACATAGATAGGAATTTTTGAACAGTCTATTAAGCGTAATTTTTACTGAAAAAAGTAATTATATTCACATCACCAAAGAGGTATTAATGTGGGCTATTGGCCAGGAGATAGAAATAGCCCAATTATGTAGAATTGGATAATTGCTTTCATTAACATAGGGTCCATTTTACCTGTGCTCTACTATATTGCTATAGAGTACTGTAATTAATTCCTTTGAAGCCTGCTAATATAATGTTAGAGGTAGTTAACCCAGATGTTGGAGAACTATTCCCACAAGCTGCTAGCCGTGTGAGTATATATATCATCTTCTAGAACTTCTCCCAGAATTTAAGTGCAGCAGAGTCTAGCCAGATCCAAATACTTTCTCAGACTACAAACTCCACCCCTCGTTCCTCATGTCTCTCCTCCCTAATCCCCTCCTTCTCCCCACAAACCCAGGTTGAAACTTATTTCTTCTAGTATTCACTAAAAACTTAATTTTGTCTCCATCGAAACATGTATTTATGCAGATAATTTGATTGCTTGAAAATATGCCACCCCCCCCCCCGGTTTTATCACTTTTGGGCACAACATTTTCAATTTTAGTGGTTTTATTTGTAAAATATAGATATAACTACCTATCATGAAGAGACAAATGAAAAGTAAATAAATTAGAAAAATTAAGACAGTTACTAGAACAGAATACATTTTCTGAATAGTAGCTTGAGTTCCCCTTTCTACGTTATCTTTCCTCAAAACCTCAAAAATATAATATTTTAGTTAAATACAGTTCATTTCTGTTGTGTGCATATTTGCCAAATATCTTAAAGCTAGAATTAATTGTTTTTTGTAATTATGTCAAGTGAAGAGGAAAACTCTATGAAAATATGGGCTATTTATATTCTCATGTTCAAACTCAAAGAGATTTGCTCTTTGTTTAACATGACAGAAAACACCTGGAACAATTTTATGGATTTTTTTCATTTTACTTTTCTTTTTTTGCTTCTGAACTTTCATAAAATAGATGATTTTCTAGTTATGTAGACGGTAATAATCTTTTTGCTATTTGGATTCATTTTGAGACATAACCCTTCTTTAAGTCTTCTTTCAAATCCATTTAATTATACTTTTTATATCTTTAAAGTCACAGTCTCTTCTACTTGTATTATTTTTTTGATTTTTAATGTGCATACTATAATAATGAATTACCTTCCAATTTTATTTTAAAATTATTCACTTGTTTTTTTTCTAAACCTCCTACTATTCACTATACTAAAATGTTTGCTTCTTGTGTCCCATGTTTGTATAAAATATCTCAGGAAAAATTGTGTTTTATGAGAGAATAAAGGGAGAGAGAAGTCACAGGGATTTGGTAAGCATTTAATTCTCTTGGCAGTTTTACCTATCAGTACTAATTTACTAATTGTCCTTTTTTGCCCCATTTAAACTAGACTTCTCTTCCAGAATTGAGCTATTAATGTGATTTTAGCTGTTAGAGCTACCTCCACAGGTTTATAACTGATTAAAAGTCACTAAATTATTTGGGCATTTGAAGACAAATCACCACAATTTGTATAGAACTCTGGGTGTAAAGTCTACAGCTTGATTTAATTTAAAGATACTGTAATCAAAGAGGGCTTTGATTGTACGGTACATTAGAATTACCATGATTCAAAGTAATGCCTGTATAGTGCCTTTGTAGTGTATAAGGGTATGTTGAACTAGTTTGCCCACTTTGGGTGCCACTATCATAAATGTAATAAATAGATACAGTACCCTTAGTTCTACTTTATCTCTCTGTGAAAATACCTAGAGGATACTATAGAAGATAACAGAAGGATATAGTGAAAATGACTAAATCCGTTCTCCGTAATGAGAATAGTATATCAGTTGTTATTTGTAATCGTATAGAAGAACCAATAATTAGAGTGACTTTCATCTGCCCTTACAATATGCCAGTCATTGTTGCAAAACCTTTGTAGGTATTATCTCAGCAAATTGTTAAAATAACCTGAATAATGCTGGGACTATCATCATTTCAGTTTTCAAATGAGATTAATGGAAATTTAGCAGTGCTATATAATTTGCCCAACTTCACTCAACCACAGAACATAAAGAGAATAGTTTTCATTTGATTTTTATCTATTTCATGCATCCCATGATCTTTTTTTCTCTGATAGTCACTGTGCCAACAAGAAACCAGACTCTCTTCTAAGAGCCCTCTCTGATTTTCTAATCAGTGTGATGCAGAGTAGCCCATGCATTTCTCATCATGTACTAATATCATTTGTAGCTTTGCATTTGATTTTCCATCAACTTGAAAGAAAAAAAAAGAATAGAATAACTCTTCTATTGAATTGTCATAAAAAAACACAATTTTTAGTTTTGTTGGTACTTTGTGAATGGTATTCTTTTATGGTGGTTTTCTGTGAGTCATACAATTTCAGTGATTAATAAAAACATCACTAGTATGCTCTGTGTCTGTATCTTCAAGTCTCTGTTCATTGGTTTCCAGTTGGTTATCAATGGATTATACAAAAACTTGAAGCTAGCTTGTCTTCATTTCCCATTATTCCTAGAAAATTAAAGATTTGTGCTTATCTGTGTTCCTGCCTGTATTTCTAGGTACAGTTCTTTGTGGCTTCTCAGTCTCTAGTCCTCACTGGGAAAAACTCACGCAGATCCTCATTTTAGAGTAGGTCATGTGCCAGGGAGTAAGCAGATATGTTTCACCTATGTTCTATTTTACTTTTTTCCCGCTGAGAGACAGGAGTGGCTAATTAGTCATGATTCCTTGTCTAGATTTTTAGGTTAAGGTAGCCAGGCCCTACATAAAACATTTGGCCAAAAGTCTTCCCTTAAGAGAAACAAATTGATTTAATTCATTTCACAGAAATGACATAACTATTTTACATCTTTAAAAAATGAAGTTTCTAGATTATATGTTTTAATTTGTTCTTTCCTGAAGTTTTGTTTTCCTTTAATGTAGCAGACAGTTCTAATATTCTTTCTGAACATGTATTCTTTGTTGTCCCTCTTCTGTGTGGAATAGAAAGTAATTAAAAGAAAATTATAATGATTAAAGTAATGTACAAAGTAGGATGTAGTGCTTTATTTGCAAGAAGTTATTTTTATATTTTGTGAGATACTACATTGTTTTAGGTAAGGGCCATCAGGAAAGAAAATAAGGACAAAGAATAGGTTACTTTTATCAATATATTTTAAATAAGCTTCTTGTGTATGTTAGTATATAAGGTGATAAATGCTTATCGACTTGAAGCTGTACAAAGATAGAGACAGAAATGGCAAATGTCGAATAAGAACCAAACAAATAATACACAAATTCAGGAGGAGAAATGACCTTTATGGAGCGCCTAACAGCTGCGTGTGGTCCAGGTCTCTGCTGGAACAGGACAAGGGCTGCATCCTGTGCTCTGTTAAATGTTCTTCTCTGTAGGAACACTGATGCAGTGAGAGGGTGCAGGAGAGTGACAGGTAGGTCACTTCAGCTAATGTCAGATAAGTGACTGTCACTCAGTAGGCCAGAGACTTGCTGAGTGGAACTTTTTGTTTGAAGTTCAGTCAGGTTGGTTCAAAGTAAACATTTAGAAGAAATAACAGAGCAATCTACTTATGCTCATTAGGGAAACGATGATAATTTATTTCTATGATATGTGGTGATACTTCTGCTGTATTTCTATTAACTTCTGTTAGTTTCTCAAGTAATCATACCAAAACCCCTGGTGTCTCTTTTCCTTAAAAGGATGGATGCAATACTAAATTTGCTATAGCGTGAAACTTGTATCTTTCCTTTGTTTCATCTTGAATTGTCTTGTTCTGATAGTTTTATGCTAATGGTTACAAAGAACATAATGAAATGTAACCTGAGAAAAATCTTTTTTATAGGGAAGAAAAAACATTTTTTCCCTGGATATTCATATTAAAATGTAAGAAGCAGAAGTACATATAAAAAAATGGATCTTTTAGGAATGTGCATTTCTAACTCCTGTAGCCAAAGGTTAGTTGATACCTGGTGCAAAGTGTTCTCTCAATATTAATTTGTGGTTTTCACTTTTATGTCCTTGCTAACTATGCTTTGATCATGTCTATTTGAAGCAGAGTAAAGGAGATTGGACTTGGATTTGCAGCTGGGATAAGCCATTATATTACTTTTTTCTTAAAGAATTAACTCTCCAGAGGTTTCTAGTCTTGGATGGAGGTTTATATATGTGTGCTTCCTTGATAATGGCCATCTTTCCCATGTCTACATTGTAACATGCAGGACTGTTAACCCTAAATGATGACTATTTGAAGAATAACAATCCTAAATGGTTAAATATCACAAGTGGATTAGAACTTAAAGCCCTAACTGCTTTTTCTGTAGGTTGTGATTGTCTAAGAAGTGATAGTCCAGAGTTGTGCTTTCTGGCTTCATTCTAAGCCCTCTCCATATGAACTTCAGAATTTATTAGACAGGCAAAGAAGAAAAAAGATGATTGTGGGTTTCCCATAATCATGCTTAATTGTATCAATATGATCCAACCATATTCATATTTCTCCCAACCTGCTTACTCTATTGACTTGGTATCCTCTTGGTTATCTAAAAGATAAAATTGGTGGATAAATTTACTATCTTATGTGTTTTTTATTCATTAAAATAATTCTCATGCTCTCTGCTTAATAGGGTTGTTTGGAGGCTCAAATAAAAAATCGCAAAGCGCAATAATATATATTTATTGTTTCAATATTCATTACACTGTTGTGGAATATCTAAACGTATCAGGCATTCGTTTATGCCCTGGATACACAGTGATAAATACAACAGGGAAAACAATCAAAAGCCTTGTGTTCTTGAAGATTAATTCTAAAATGGGAGACTGTCAATAAAGAAATAATGAAAGTATAAACGGGTATGAAGAGAAAGCAGGGTGAGGAGTTAGAGAGTGATGGGAGTATATGAATTTAGAACAGAAGGTCAGTGACATAATCTCTGAAGAAATAACATAGAGCAGAGACTAAAATGAAGTGATTATCCAGTGATAGGTTATTCCAGAGGGGGGAGAAAAAAGGGAGGGGAGAAGAGAAGTAAGGAGAGAAACATGCTTTGCATGTTCAGGGACCTGCAAGGATGGTTGTTAGTGTAACTATAGGGGAGCAAGCACGGGTGAGTATGTTAGAAAAATAGTTCAAAAAGGAAGACAAAAGATTATTATTTAACTCATTGGGAATCACATATTCCACTATCGTAATGGATTGATGGACTCTCACTTTCACGTAAAATGTTTATTTTTTTTAAATGGAGAGATATGCTCTAAGCTCCTTTTGCTGTCAGAAGCCTTTCTGTGACCACCCTGGGAACATGACAGGGGATCCCCTGTCTAAGCATTTGCTGCTGTTGGATCTCCCCAGCATCCTCTTTGCACCAGTTTGCACCAGGATTCTTGTAATTTTAGGGTTTTGTGGGTCAGAGGAGCCAGATTTTGCAGGGAAGAATTTGCAAGTGATCCAGAACAAAGACCTGTGTGTCTGTGGGTTGATCAGGGACCCTGGAGTCAAGGACTGAGGTAGTTGGGCACAACTCCTAGTTCGGAGGTGTTTTCCTCATTTGGGCGGTTTGCTGAGCAGCAGTAACCAGGGAACTTGCTGCGGTTTGGAGGGCTGGCTTCAGTAGCAGTAACCTCCTTACAAGTGTGTGTCACCTTCTGTTGAGCATTCACAGATTATAGATTCCTTTATTTATTAGTAGGATCCAATTATGGCAACATTCAAAAGTAGAGTTGATAAGATTTCAAGAATTTGCCCTCTAGCACCACCTGCTCCCTACCAAGAAAGAACTTTTGGACACAGTTTTCTTTACAGAGACAGTATTTGGAAATGCCTTATTCATTATTTGTTCTGATTGAAACCAAGAGGATTCTTCTTGTAGTGCCTATAAATAGAGTAACTCCACATAGTATATATTTAATGATTTTTCAAAAGAGAATATATAAACTTAGATTAAACTAAAATCTAGGAATTCAGAAGGGAGACTTGCTAATACTTGGCTTTCCAGAATGGAAAGAACCAGGATATCTAAAGTGCTGCTGAATATGAAATTGAAATGAGTGTGGGTAAAGAGTGAAGCAGAAATGTTACAACGATGCACCCATTTCAATGGGGATGATTGTTAGAGCTTAGTAGTATAGGCTGCTGACAAAATGTTTTCAAGCCATCAGAAATAATTGCATTTAGCCTGTGAATTATTCTTGAAGTCAAGTCTTCCAAAAAAAAAAAATCTAGCTACTAACAAAAGAGAAATAGCATTTTAAAGAAATTTTGATTTTTTCCAAGATCATCTCAAATATATATAACAATTATCCCAATCAGAATATAAATGTTTCCAGGAAAATTAAGTGTACTTTAACAGAATGCACAGGAAGTCCTTTTGTTCATCAAGATTCTTTTTGCAAATCTTTATTGACTAATTACAACTCTATTCAAGGCCCTGTATTATTCCCTGTGGAGATGCTTCACAAAATTGAATTGTAGGGTTTGTCCTCAACTTACAGCACAGGGGAGTTTGAGACATGCATAGGAATTATTGGAAAACAGTCTATGCAGTTTCAATTATTACTCCCAAATGATGTGTCAGATTGGCCTCCTGTTATTTTTATGAAGAAGTCTTATTAAAAAATGGTTAAAATGTATAGAATTTCTAGCACAAACCATTTACTGATTTTTTTTTTTTTAAATTGAAAGGCAAAAGAAAAGAAGACTTGTGTCAACCTCACTAAATGCCTTCTGTATGAGCAGTCTGAAAATTAGATATTGGAGGTAAAATTCATGTTAGAACACTTAGCTCAACTTGTCCTGCTTTGTAGTTACCTTAGCATCTCTTTCTCCCCTACTATTTGAGTAGCACCTGATTGGTAAGAATGTGTCTTACATATCTTGTTATTCCCATGATGACCATCACTGAATCGCTTAACAGCTGACATTATTTCTATATTAAATAGTCAATTTGCTAGTGTGAGAAAAGTAGAAATTACTAAGCCAGATTGAATTTTAAAAAATCCTGGTTTTGGGGCGCCTGGGTGGCGCAGTCGGTTAAGCGTCCGACTTCAGCCAGGTCACGATCTCGCGGTCCGTGAGTTCGAGCCCCGCGTCGGGCTCTGGGCTGACGGCTCAGAGCCTGGAACCTGTTTCCGATTCTGTGTCTCCCTCTCTCTCTGCCCCTCCCCCGGTCATGCTTTGTCTCTCTCTGTCCCAAAAATAAATAAACGTTGAAAAAAAAATTAAAAAAAAAAAACCTGGTTTATATAACAATATAATCTTCTGTGTTTCAATTTATATGATGGAGTTAATAATTTATGTTTCTTTGGAATTTTAAGATTAATTTAAATAAGATGATATATATGCAAATCTAACACAATATAAAGCAGGAGACACATTGCTTGATTCCCCAGTGTCTGCACTGTGGATATCTATGGATATCTATGGATACTGTAGCTCTAGGAGTAAAACATGAGAACCTGCCTGAGCCAATCAGTACATTCAGTCCTCTTGCCCATGGTAAGGTGAGGGGTAGACATGTGACCTATGTTTGCCTAATTAGAAACTTGAACAAAGGTTTTGCCATTTTCTGTAATGGTACTATATGTGGATGAGAAACCTAGACTTGTTACAGCTATCTTGGCTCTCAGCCTGGAGACAAAGCCAGCAAACAGGAGAGTAGAGCCAAGAGAATTGTAGAGAAATAGAGCCAAACCTTGATGGTTTTGTAAACCTTTGGATCACATTGTGCCTGGAGCCTGCCCCCAACTTTGGACTTTTTATTATGTGAGCCAACACTTTCCTGTTTAAGGTTGATTTAGGTTTTCTTATTTATTCTATGTTAAGCATCCTAAATGGTACAGTAATTAATCAATAAATCTTAGCTTCATGACTCTTGAGTAGTTTATTACTACATTGGAAAGGGCCACATTTCTTGTAGTTTTTTATCTTCTCTTTTGAAGGAACTATGGTCTAGGAAAAATTATGTCTCAAACCTCAGTTCCAGAATTACCACCAAATCACACCCTTTGCAGAATAAGCGTAGTATATTACGAAGTTTAACATGAAGCCACTGTCAGCCTGACTGAATTGGAATCCCAGCCCCATCAGCTACTATATATGTGACTTACAGAAATTTACTTAACGTATCTGAATCTGTTTTCTCATACCCAAAAAGAGAATAATTGTATTTTACTGTATATAGACTTATTGTTAAAGACTTATGCAGAGAGTTTACCTATCACATGATAAACACTCAGCAGTCATCATTTTTATTATTATTTATCCTGGTTTTATCCTGACTTGGGAGAGTGTCATATTAGGGAGTTATTCAATCTCAGTTATGACTTTTAGAATTTAAACAAAGGAATAATACATGTTATGAGTAAGTCAGCGCTTTTCTGCATTGATTTGAATCATTTTTTCTTACAGAATTAAAAGAAGACTGAGGCATTCAATAAGTATTTTTTTTTATATTTTAGAAGGTATACAATTATTTATTTATACTTATTTATGAGGTATATTTCCTAGAAAATAAGAAAGATGAGCTACACAGAGGGATGGTTGAATGTATAAAATTGAATGTTCATAAAAGCCAAATGTCAGAATTTATACATGTATGTGGAAATTATTTTAAAGATATACTCTGAGTGATCAAGAATTGGTTTCCTTAATGCATGGAGAAGGCCATGACTGAGTAATTTTCAAAGAGCTGTGGTAGTCCATGGAAGAGAGGTTAGACTCTATCACTTTCTTTTGTGAGAATAAAACTCATGTGTACACACTGAAATATGAGAAGTACAAAGAGGTCCCAAGAGAAAACTAAGTTGTTTCATAATTCTCTTATTTGAGGGCAAGCATTATTAATATTATGATGTATGGCTTTTATTTTCATTTTGCACTTGTGTGCGCGCGCACACACACACACTGTATTTTTGGTAATGTCTACATTGTGCAAGTACACAAATTTATGAGTTATTTGGGGTTTCGGATTCATGTATACTTAATAATTCTTCTTAGATGTCACCCTAACCTTAATATGTTTAGAATTGAAATTTGTTCCCTAACTCTGTCTCTACTCACTGCTTCATCATGTTGTCTGTTTAGGGGGAAGCACTACCATCTGGCAGTTGGGGAAACCAAAGCCCCAGAAGTAGTGCTTGATGTCTCTAATCTCCATCCCCATAAGTAAGGAAAGGCAAATCCCATTAGTATTTCAAACCTATTTCGAACCATCTCTATACTACTCCCTAGCTTTAAGTGCCCATCTCTTACTTTGAGTATTGCAATGACCACATAATTTGAATACCTATATATTATACCCTCGCTAACATATTCTGTTCAAAGTAATTTGAGTAATTCTTAAACATAAAAATGGTGTCATGTTCCTACTATGCTTAAAATCTCTTATGTTCCTATATGACTTTGTAAGACAAAACATAAAACCTTTACCATAACGTATAAGCCTCTGGATTTTCATACGTCTACCTCTTCGTTAGTCTTTGCTCCCAAAACCACATTGGCTTTTTCCATTATCCACTTTTATCATGATCCTTCTTTCTCAAGACCATTGAGTTTACCGCTCTCTTTATCTACATGGTTCTCTCATCTTCATACCCCATCAGACTTCATCTTTGTAATCAAAAGCTGTTTCCTCACTGAAGTCGTTTTGGCTCTATAGATCTGGTGAAATCTCTTATCTTTCCATGAACTTTGCTTATCCTTCACATCATTTATCCCAGTAGAAATTAAAAGATGGTGATTGTGTAATACTTTATATGATATGTGTCCTAATCTACTGTACATTACACAAGGTCAGGGACTGTATCTTAGAGAGCCATATCTCTGTTGTTTATCATGGTCTTTGTGCATAAGACCATACAGAATATTTAGTATTTTTATTAGATCATAAACTATACCCAATAATTTCTAAAATAATGTTTTTAATGTCTCTGTATTATTTTACTGTGAAGATAGAAAACTAATTAGGCCTCCGTTGTTAGACTTTTAAATTATTTTTATTGTGTACTATTATAATGTTACAGTGAATTTAGGAATTCATTGAATTGTGGGTGTTGTTGAATTCCCTAGAAGCTGAGCTTGAGATGGGGATTCTTGTGCAAGTATTTTATTGAGGAATGCTCCCATAAGAAAATGGAAGAAAGTGAGCAAAGTGGGATAGGGCAGAGGGAAAGGCTAAGCAAGGAATTATTTTAGAATTCTGTTTTCTGCATGATCCCAAAAGGGTTCTGGAATTAAAATTTCACCACAGTGGTTGTTACACCTGGAAACTAGTGGCCTGGACTTATACACATTAGTCTTTAGCCATTAACTGTGTGTGTGTGTGTGTGTGTGTGTGTGTGTGTGTGTGTGTGTGTGTAAGAGAAGGGGGGAGAGAGAGAGAGAGAGAGAGAGGGAGAGAGAGAGAGAATGTGTGTATAAGTGCACACATGTGAGCCTATAGTACCTGGACTAAAGAGGATCTAGGCAAGGCACCAGCAGTATCTGGTACAATCTAGGGAGATTTTATGGAAGAGGTCTTATTTAAGCATTAAGTAAGATTTTGATACATAACCAACAAGGAAGGAACATTCTGAGAAGGAACAAAACACAGTGAGGATAGTGCTAAGCATGTTTTTGGGAAAAATGAGTTATAAAATAAAAGCTAAGTGGAGAGTGGATATTTGGAGATAAAATTATAAAAATGAATTGGACTTATATCACAAAAGATCTTAAATTCAAAACTGGTATAAAACATACAAAATTTAAGGAAGAGTTTTATTCAGTAGATATATTGTATTTGTATAATTTTGCGTTAATTTTAAAGATATGTAGACCTGTAAATATAAAGATATTTACTGCTGAGGCACAGCATCTTATTATTTTCTACGCCATTATTTGAATGTCATGTTACTTTTTGTAAATGCAAAATTGTAAGGGAATGTGCCTGGTGTTGAGAAACCTACAATACATGAAAACATACACAAATTCTACCTCTCTCTCAGCTGTATATGTATTAAATGCATCTAAGGAGGAAAGATTATTCTAAAACATCTCACTTTTACATTTTTAGATGCCATTAAAAAGAATTAAAAAGCATTTTTTTACAGGAAATTCCATGAAAAACAGTGTGCTGAAAATACATTTAAGTATTTTGTGCACATGTAGGAAATTTTGAGTCCATAAACGTTATTTAAAATTTGAAAAAAAATCTTACAGTGTACTGTGATTACTAAATCATAAACGTAATATTTAGTTCTTCTCAATTTCCTCATTTGTAAATTACTATTGGATACCGCCTTACCTTATGGGAGGGGTTGGCAATTGAAAAGTTAATGAGTAACTGTTTATAGAGGCTTTTGAGGTCTTTAGATGAAAGGTACAGTATAAATCGAAAATATTAATCTTCAAGTGTGAAATACTCTAATTACTTCCCATTGCCACAAGGACATTATTGGAGATTTATACCTTCCTCTGAAATACCTGGCACAATTGTTATATGAGACAGCATAATTTTAGGTGAACTATTATAATTTTGTGGTCATTACCATGTATCAAAAAGAATAGTTTAAGTATATGTGTTACATTTACATATTCAGCATCTGAATATTTCCCATTATTCATTTATTGATATAACAAACATTAAGATGATTTAAAATGCTTATCTATTATGCTGTACTGTGTCTCTGCCAGAACTTTTTTTGTGATCTAATGTATAAGGAGAAAATGGGAAGACTTTAAAGAGTTTGAACAAAGATATTATGCTCAATATGTTGGCTTTAAAACTAGAATACTTAGATATTTGTTAACCATCCTATGGTAGTGAAAGAAGAAAATAATCATTGCAGTGATATTCTTACATTTATATTATAATAGCAGTACCATTTTTTGGCTCTATATATTTTGTAGGCATGGGGTCGATCATATTTCATGCATTATTATGATCCCCATAATAGGCCTATGAAATGGAGATGGAACTCTGGAATGTAAACATGAGAAAAAGGAGAGAAAAGGCAGGTAATTTGCCAGCTCAAGGTCACACAGCTACTTGGAGGTAGAGCCAGGATTTAAAACCAGGCAGTGTGACTCCTGAGCTTATTCTTTAGCCCCTTTACAATAGTAAATCTCCTGAAAATGCTACCTTACCAGTATTCGGCCTATTTCACTTTTTGGATTCCACTGAATCTGGAATATATATCAAGATAATTTTAATAAGAAAATGAAACTTGGTGGAGTTCTTAGTAGAAGCAGAGTTCTCCGTTGCCAAGTTTTTCTACATGAACTGCGTATTTGGTTTCTTGCCAAACCAATAAGCATAAACACTGAAATTGCAGAGAAGCATCTGAGACACAGAGCTGACTTTTGTTAGGCTCATGTTGAAAACATAGCTAAGGACTCAGCACAAGTAAACTGAGTTTGAGAATGGTAGTCTCTGGAAGTTTTTTTGCATCTGGGAAACTAAATTTGTTTTTATGCATTTGTTTTAGTCCACAAAGTAGACTAAAAATTCCCTTGGAAGGAACTTTTAAAATGAAGAGTAAAAAAGTATAATTTAAGAAAATTGTAATATAAGGCTATTCTTTATGAAAAATTAGAGAAATTACATATCTAATTTAGAAATTGCATCTCCTTTCGCCTTTCTTTCTCATACGCTGTCCCCACCATCTTACACACACACAATCAGCATTTAGGTAAATCAAATTTCTGAAATAGTAAAATGAAGTCTCTTTATCCTTACTCCCCCAAATCTATTTATCACATTTTCTAGCATGAACATTCTGAAGCAATTACATATAATGTTATTCTCTCTTTAGAGTGGCTCAGAGGCTTAGTAACACTGTCCAAACTCTTTGAAACTCTTCTTTGTGCACAGAGCCCTTCTTAATTTGGCATCTGCTCAATTTCCACATTCATCTCCTGCCACTCTCAGATGTTCTTCCTGAACTTTGACTCTCCCTATGGAAATGCTGCTTGCTTGTTCATGTCTTGACCATGTTGTTTTCCCTACCTGGAGCTTTATATAATAAACAGTTATTTATATCTCAAGATTCAACTCAAAGAGATATTCCTCTGTGAAGTGTTCCTATCCTCCTGCAACAGAGAAAGAGTCATCCCTTCCTAGATGCTTGCTTGGCACTCTCTGTTTACTATGTTGCTTTGCAATTTTTATTCAATATATTGCATTGCAATTACTTATTTACTAGTCCCTTTTCCGTTATATTGCCAACTTCTTAGAGTCTGTGCCTATGGCTTATTTGTCTTGTCCATCATGACTGGCACACTGCAGAATAATGCACAGAACTTGTCTGTCTCAGAGTTTTTGCTGAGGCCACAGAGCAGAGAATAATATGTGTCAAGTGTTTTAGCCTGTAGGTGAGCTTGAAATAGGGGCTCATATATCCAGTTTCTCTGCATATTTGTGATAGATACAGAATAAATGGCTAAGTAAATGAGTGAATTAATAACTTCCGACAGGCTGTTGCTTCACTGGAAACTTCTGTCCTTTTCATTTTTTCATTTAATATATGTTTTTAATATATTTCTTTAATACAAATCAGATTTGAAAGGCTCATCAGTCTACCAGTACACTTCAGTTTCTACTTATCATTGATTCTATCACTGCTACATCATGTCAGTATGAAAATGAGTGCCATATGGTCTAGTGTGTTCTGTCTCATGTGTCCCCCTTGCTAGTTTAGATTCCTGTACAGGAAGGGGTGGAAATTCACAGTTGATTTTCTAAAGCTTTGGTTTTATTTTTATTTTTTTATTATTTAAAAAAAATTTTTTTTTCAATGTTTATTTTATTTTTGGGACAGAGAGAGACAGAGCATGAACGGGGGAGGGGCAGAGAGAGAGGGAGACACAGAATCGGAAACAGGCTCCAGGCTCTGAGCCATCAGCCCAGAGCCCGACGCGGGGCTCGAACTCACGGACCGCGAGATCGTGACCTGGCTGAAGTCGGACGCTTAACCGACTGCGCCACCCAGGCGCCCCTTGGTTTTATTTTTATATTCATATGCTTGGCTATTCCTCTGAAAAAATGAGGCCACTAATAAGTGTAATAGTGCATCTGCACACACCTACAACCTGTGCCACAGCTCAGCTTGCCATGTCCTTCAGTCACCTCAGTCTGACTACTCATTCTTTTAGAGACCTTTGAACTCTTGCCAGCTATTAGCCCTCAGTCTGGGTCACATTATCTAGGGATATCTTAGGACCTCAATTACATGGATTATGAAAATGCTTAACTTTAAAAGCCCTTGGGAAGGATTTAGGCTCTCCATGTTTTCCTCTGAGAATCCTTGGCCTTTAAAATATTCACCACCATTTGCCTGGAGATCCCTTTACATATGACTGATTTATGAGAAGGACAGTCTTTGCAGGCAGCCAGAGCCCACACATATCTTCTGCCACTGCAGTGGGTGCTTACCCTGCTATATTTGCACAAGTAATAGGGAAAATGCTACTGATGACTTTCCAGGTTTACTGTGAAACATGCAAGTGAGCTTCTCTTAGGAAAACATGTTCTACATCTCATCAGGGAAAGCTTGATTTCAGAGCAAAGCAAGAATTTTCACTCTAGATCAAAATCGATGATATTTAGGACTCTTTCTTTATTGGAGAATATTTGCAAATGCTGTCTGATGTTGCATGGTGAAATGTTAGCTTCAGGACCTATTTCTGAGAAGTAATTTGGTTATTGCTGAATGCTAAGGCCCTGGTGTGGGAGCCGTACAGACTTATCCTCACATCTTCTACAAACAGATAAACATTTGAGGTTCATGGTTCATCTGCAAAGCTCCAATGGATAAAGGAATATTTTGGCATTTTTTTAAAATTCAAGTTTATGTAACAATTTGAAGGATACCAACATAGTCATGGTACCTTGTATCTTTTTAAAATTGAGTAATAAATTAATAAATACTGAGTACTTTATTCATTTAACAGATAATTATTGTGTATCTGTAGCACTGTTGCTGGACACTCAGAGTTTGAACACAATAGACTAAGGTGCTGTGCTTAGGGAGCTTACAGTGTAGTTGGGGAGACAAACAAGAAAAAAATATTAAAAATATATGAATCAAGAGACTTAAAATCAAGTTGGGAAAGAGTAACTTAAAATATTAAATAAAATGCAAGAATTAAGTAATATCAGTAATGTAAATAAATAAATAAAATTCCCAAGAGAGACAAAGTGCTAGATGAGTTTGAAAAGTGAGACTATGAATTCAGAGAGTGTCATCACTCTAGCTTGAAGGAAATGCGACTTGAGACTGAAGAAGTTATATTTAGTGAGGTCAGTGATCTATCTCATCATTGGCTCATTTGAGTTAAAGTGTTTATAAAAGCAACCGTCTTATATTAGCTCTAGAATTTTCAGGTGAATTTACTTAGAATCAATAAACATTTATAGAAAGGCCTTCTTGAAAGGAAATCATTACAACAAAATCCAATAAGTCAATTAAGATTCAAGTGTGAGTGTTCATTCATAGATTTCCCCTTCAAACAGTTTTGGTGGAGTTTTCAGTAACATGATGAAGTGTATTGATTGTTACTGTAAAAGGAAAGCATACAGATTTTTAGGCAATCTGTTCATTGGAAGATGCCTTGAAATACTTGCAAATTGGCAGCTGCTTCCCAGTGTCCTAATGGCACTGGTTATACTATATTGTCATGTTCCTAAGCTACATCCTGGGAATTAGTTGACTGCTTATAGAAAGGCAAGGGTCTTTGTCCCTTGTGTTCACCGTGTATCCTGAGAATGATGTAATGGGAAAACTTGGTAAATATATTCGTTAAATGTGTAAAAGGTATATTATAAAATGAAGAAAGCCTTATTTCATGTATTTTCCTAATAGTATTCCAAAGGAAATTTATCATCATTGTTTTTATTCAGCGGTTTCTCAAATTTATCTTTCCTCTGCTTATTTACTCTCATTTGTCTGTTTTTCTTTATGTCTTTTGTGAAACTTTGATTTACCTTTTCCATAAGTTTTCTGTATAGTGAGTGATTTTACCAACTGGAAAAGAAAGGCTCAAACTAATCAATGTCTGCATGTTTGTATTTACAAACATGTCTAATATAATCACTATTACTCTGTGTGTGTGTGTTTGTATATAGTATATGGCACCTAACATATGGTCACCTCACAATCAGAGATTATTTTTTTTAAGTTCCAAAAATGATTCAGGTCAGCTAGCTAATTTATTTGAGGCATGGTGTTTTTTTATAGGAATACTATCTGAATTTCTTTATGTACACTGATTTCCTTGTCTTAATTTGAGAAATAAAGTGTTTTTGTGAGATTATGAAATTGGGCACCACTATGAAAGGAATTACAAATTCTCGGCTATCTTCCTCCCCTATTGCTTAAATTATTTTTTTTCTTGATAACTAACATTAAAACATTTTTAAATGTTTATTTGTGTGAGAGAGAGAGGTAGCATGAGTGGGGGAGGAGGGAGAGTGGGATAGAAGATCTGAAGCAGGCTCTGTGCTGACAGCAGAGAGCCTTGTATGGGGCTCAAACCCATGAAATGCAAGATGACCTGAGCTGCAGTTGGATGCTTAACCAACTGAGCCACCAGGTGCCCCAATTATGCAACATTTTAAAGATTGTTTGCTTTTGTTTAAGGTATCTATTGCTGCAGAACTTCTTCCTAAAAATGTTTTAGGAAGACTCAAAGCTGGTTTTTAGTGACTCACAGCTAGAACAACATTTATTTTGCTCGTGAATGTCATGATTTGAAAGGGACAACTTGGTCTCTTCTCTACTCAGAATCACCTAGCGTAGCTCAAGGGCTGGAGACTAGAATCTTCTTCCCTAATGTCCCTTCCCCATTTTTATTGAGGTATAATTGACATACAAAATGGTATGTATTTAAAGGGTACAGTGTGATGATTGGATGTATGTGTAGTTTGTGAAATGATTACCATAATCAGGCAATTAACACATGCATTATCTCACATGGTTAACTTTTTGTGTGTGTGGTGAGAATGCTTATGATCTAATCTAGCAAATTTCATTTATACAATACAGTATTATTAACCATAGACACCATGCTGTACATCACTTATTCATTTTGTAAATGAAAGCTTGTACCTTTTGACCAGCATCTCCCCCTTTTCTCCATTCCCAGCTCTTTGTAACCAGTGTTCTACTCTCTGTTTCTGAGTTTGACTTTTTAAAAAAAAATTATTTAAGATTACAATATATAAAGGAATCATACAGTATTTGTCTTTCTCTGTCTGGCTTTTTTATTATAAGGTACTTATACTACATGGGAATTGATACAGTGTTTTTTGAAAATAGACTTGGATTAACTGTAAATATATATTATAGACTCCAGGGCAATGACTAAGAAAGTGAAAAAAAATGATATGCTACAAAAGGGAAGGAAATGGAATCATATAAAATTCTTAATGAAAACCATACTAAGCAGAAAAAGAGTAGAAGACAAAAATGGAAACAAAGAACAAGGGCAACAAATAGACAAGTGTAACAAATATGATAGATATTAATCCTTACATACCAATAATCACTTTGAACATCAGTCACTTAAGTGAAGCAGTTAGAAGGCAGAGATTGTCAGAGTGGATCCAAAAAAAGACCCGACTGTATGTTGTCTAAAGTAACTTACTTAAGTTATAAAGACACAAAGAGATGAAGAGTATATGGATGGAGAAAAGTATACCCTGCTGCCGCTAATCAGAATGACGTGGTGTGTGTGTGTGTGTATATATATATATATATATATATATATATATATATCACTTTGATTAGCGGTATGTATATACACATACACACACAATATTCAATGTATATAAACTTCCAAACAGTGTCAAACTATCTGAGGCACAACTTGGTAGAATTTCAAAGAGAAATAGATGAATTCACTGCCATAGTTGGATACTTCAGCACTCTTCTCTCAGAAATGGACAGATCCATTGTGCAGAAAATCGACAAGGAAAATAGTTGAACTTGATACCATAACCAATTAAGTAGTCATAATTCACCTCAATTAACTACTTAATCTAATAACAACAGAATAAACATTCTTTTCAATTTAATGTAATATTTATCAAGATAGGCCACATGTTGGACCATAAAACACACCTTAACAAATTTAAAGTAATAGACACCTTACATTTTTTGTTTTCAGACCACAATGGAATTGTTATAAACCAAGAGAATAATGAAAACTAGAAAAATCCCAAAATGTGGTGTTTGCACTCTTCTAAACAAGTCAGTGAAGAAATCTCCAGAGAAATTTAAAAACATTTAACTTAAGTGAAAATGAAAACAACGTATCAAACTTTGTGGGATGTAGCAAGAGCAATACTTAGATAGAAATTTGTAGCATTGAATGCACATATAGGAAAGGAAACAGATCTGAAGCTGTAATTGGAGTTTCCACCGTAGGAAACTAGAAAGAAGATTAAGTTAAATTCATTGTAAGCAGAAGAAAAAAGAATTAGAGCAGAAATCAATGACATTTAAAACAGGAAAGCAGTAGAAAAAAGTCAACAAAAGTAAAAGCTAGTTCTTTGAAAGATCAATAAAATCAATGTCTCTAGCCAGGCTAACTCAGAAAAAAGGAGAGAGGACAAAAAAATATTAATACCGGAAATGAAAGAAGGGACATCACTACAGGTCCTGTGGACATTCAAATATAATGAAGGAATACTATGAACAGGTCTGTGTTGACAATTTGAGGTTTTGATACATGTATACATACACTGTAAGATAATCATCACAGTTTAATTATATATTTATCAATTCACATACTTAATGTTTTTCAATGTGTATGTGATGAGAACATTTAAGATTTACTCTCTTCGTGCATTTCAAGTATACAACTCAGTGGTGTTAATGTAATTGCACTGCTGTACATTATGTCGCCAGGACTTATTCATCTTTGTATAACTGAAACTTTCTGCCCTTTAGCCAACATCTTCCTATTTTCCCCTCTCCTTAATCCCTGGCAACTGTCATTCTACTCTCTGCTTCTATGAATTTAACTCTTTTGGATTCCACATGTAAGTGAGGTATTCAGTATCTATCTTTCTGTGTCTGGCTTTATGTCACATAGTTATGTCACATAGTTTTAGGTCTTCCAGGTTCATTCACATTGTTGCAAATCACATTTCCTTGTTTTTAAAGACTGAATATCTGTGTGTGTGTGTGTGTGTGTGTGTGTGTGTGTGTGTGTGTGTGTGTATTTCACATACTTTTATTTTATTTTATTTTTGGAGATACTGATTTTACTTCTTTTGATATATAGTCCAAAGTGGGATTGCTGGATCATATGGTAGTTTAATTTTTATTTTTTTATGGATCCTCTATACTTTCTTCCATAGTGGCTATACCATTTTTCATTCCTACCAACAATGGCAAGGATTTCCTCTTGTCCACATCCATGCCCAATGCTTGTTATATTTTTCCTGTTTGATAAAATCCATTCTAACAAATATGAAATGATATGTCATTGTGGTTTTGATTTAAATTTCTCTGATGATAAGTGATATTGAGTACCTTTTCATACATCTGTCAGGCATTGTCTGTCTTCCTTGAGAAATGTTTATTCAAATTCTTTGCCTATTTTTTAATTTGGTTATTTGAATTTTGCTACTGAGTCATAGGAGTCCCTTATATATCATGGATATTAACCACTTTTCAGAGATGTGTTTTGCAAATATTTTCCCTATTCCATAGGTTGCCTCTTCATTCTGTTGGTGGTTTCTTTTACTACACATTTTTTTTAGTTTGATGAAATACCACTTGTCTATTTTTGATTTTTTGCCTGTGTCTTTTTGTCATGTCCAAAACTCACTGCTTAAGCCTATGTCAAGAGTTCCCCCCACCCCATTTCTCCTAGTAGTTTTGGTTTAATCTTAACTTTAAGTCTTTAATCCATTTTGAGTTGATTTTTGTATATGGTGTGAGACAGGGATCTAATTTCATTTTCTGTGTATGGATATCCAGTTTCCCCAGCACCATTTATTGAAGAGACTTTCCTTTCCCACTGTGTATTCTTAGAACCCTTCAAAGATCAGTTGACCAAAACTTTATGGGTTTAATTATGGGCTTTCTAGTCTCTTTCATTGGTCTGTTTTTATGTCATATTCTTTTGATTACTACAGTTTTGTAAAATATTTTGAGATCCAGAAGTGTGATTCCCCGTGTCTTAGTTGGGGGAAGAGTGGGGAGGTGATACCTCCAACTTTATTTATTTATTTATTTTTTGCTCAAGGTTGCTTTGGCTGTTTGTGGTTTTTGTGTTTCTAGAATCTTTTTAAAGTTTGCTCTTTGGTGGTGAATGCTGGGACCAACTAAGGCCTCAGCTGGGGCTGGAGCTGGAATACCTACTTGTGGCCTTTCTGTGTGGCTGCTTGGCTCCCACACAATAAATATCTGGGTTTGCAGGGTGAATGTCCCAAAAGGTAGAGAGTCAGGGAGAAGCTGAATTGTTCTAGAAGTCACACAGCTTCACTTCTGCAATTTTATTTATTAGAAGTGAATCATCAAGACTGACCCTTTTTGAGAGTTGGGGAAACAGACCCAATCCTTTTTTTTTTTAATTTTTTTTAATGTATTAGGGAGAGAGAGAGAGAGAGCAGGGGAGGGGCAGAGATAGAGAGGGGGACAGAGGATCAGAAGCAGGCTCCACACTGACAGCAGAGAGCCCAAGGCGGGGCCCCAAATCCACAAACAGAACCATGAGATCATGACCTGAGCTGCAGTCAATCAATGCCACCCAGGCATGCTCCCCCTGCCAATCTTTTTATTGTAAGAAGCTCAAAGATATTGCACACATGTTTTAAAGTCATCACCATGTTCTAAATTACAAATGATATTATGGTAAAATAATGATTAAATTTCACAGGGAAAGATTTATTTATTTTTATTTATTTATAACCATTTCCTGTTATTTTAAAACAATTTTTGCATATTTTCTGATGTAAAAAAAAAGATACCCAGATATTTACATTTTGACAAATATTTTTTATCTCAATGAAAATTATATTCATATAAATTGTAAATTAAAATAGGAAGCTCTTAGAATGACGTGTATTAGCCTTCTGCTTTTACTGCCTTAAAAGTAGCCATGTGTTTTCAGCATATTTAATTATTAATCTTTTCAGTATACAAATGAAAATGGTACTAAATTATAAAATATGTCATTACTAATTTACTAGGTATGTGACTTCACTTACTGGAGAAGTCAGGATTTGGGCCTAAAAGCATCATCTAAACAAACAAGATCTTCACTGCAGTAGCCACTACCAACTGGGGCACTACTCACTTTTAGTGCTCCCCTGTCAGGTTTTACCTATGAGACTCAAGACAGTTCCTCACTGTTTTTTTTCACCCTAACTTGGGACATCATCATCAGGAGCCTTTTCTTAATTAATTTAAATCCTTTTAAGATCAAGTCAAAGGAAAAGAAGTCTATTTCCATTGGTTTGTCCCATTTATCTTGTGTAGAGAGGCAAGTCTGAGAAACAAAATTATCTTGTGACTAACCTTACAAAATTATATTTAGTTTACAGTACAATTTAAATTATATTTATTTTCCAATTTTAAATTCAGTATCTGGGAGAAATCACTATTTTGTAGAAAAAGTTTCAATACTCAATTAACCATTTGTACTCTTTTCCCACTCAGTGGGAATAATAGCAAATAGAATTTAAGAAATTCAGTATATTGTTAAAAAAATTCTTGATAAATTAAAGGAGCTATCTTCTTTTGTGTACACGTTTTCTTACAGAAAGTCATTTAATGATTTAATGTGTCTTATTTCAAATTATTTTAGTTGTGTGTAATATATGTGCGTATCTTTGTCCCTATCTATCAAAGGCTTAATCATAAAAGTATTGTAGTGATACAGTTCATTTTCTAGAACCCATTTTCTAGATTTCCACTGTTAATCGGGGAAAGACTGGAGCAGTCCTGGGTAGCACTCATGAAATCTACTTGCTATATCCTTTCCTCAGTTTCTCCTTGGCCGATGGCTTCACTTTTTTCCACTAATTGCCAACTTTCCTGCTTTCCAGCTTACATGGGTGAAAATGGTCACTGCCAACAGCTTCAGGTTTACTTCTCTTCCATTTTAGAGAGCAGGAAAGTTGAGATTAGAATTACATATCCAATTTTAGGTTTCTGAGGAAGGACCAGTATCAATTGGCAACCTGTATCAATTTTTTAGCCCTGAACAAAGAATTTTGTCTAAGGAATGAGTTTGTTATTTGTGACTGGAATGTAAGATTCAAGTGTTGGATGTGTCAGTGTGGAGACATAGTCCCTGAAAATTGAGTGTGTGTGAGGGTGTGCATGAATGTGTTATGTGTGTTTATGTGTGCATGCATGTGTTTATGTGTATGTGCTTCTGTATTGTGGTATGAGGTTGATGATTAGATGAAATAACAGTCTGCATCCACTTTGTAAGGTTAGGCCTATGCCTGATCATTTTGTTTAAGTTGAGTTTGTTTCCTTCTCTGGTTGATGTATTAAAATAAGGGAAATATGTTGTATATTTTTTGGGTTGAAGATCCAGCTATACTTAGAATAGGGTGATAGAGTCATTAATTTCAAATTAATACAGACTCCTTTTTTACATAGATGGTTATATTCTGTATTTGCCAAACATTCAGCATATTGATTTTTCATAGTAGTTTTGAAAATTTGAAATGTCTCTACTATGTGCTCAGAAATCACATTCAATGAAGCTTTAGGGTGATAACCTATAGAAGGCAAATTTGAGATAGTGGTTATAAATAAGAGGCTGAAGCTTATGAGGTTTTTTATCTTTTGAAATGATTTATGAAAGGAAATGTAGCATACATTTGATAAAATAATAAGTTACCATTTGTAAAATAAATTAACCATCTCAGGAAATAGTGGCAGCTTCATAACAAAAGGGAAAGCAGCAAACTTTAGTTCTTTAATGCAAATACTTCTAATTATTGAAGTTTCAGTGTTATGGAATTTTATTTTTTACATAAATTGTTTTTAGGGTCTAATAATTTTCAAATCATTTCCTTGACAGAAGTGCAAAATTAGTTTTCATTTCGGAAGAAGAAAATGATATAATAATAGAGGCATTCAGTAGTAGGGAGATTAGAATTCAGAGTTCCTGAGGCATAATTTTGAATTTATTCAATTACATTATGTCTTTCAGAAAGAATCAATAGTTCCCTCTTTCTTACAACTAAATTAGTGCTTTACACCTGTTGGCCTAGGTGTAAATAAAAGAGATGGGGTTGTAAGAATACAAAGAATGATTACAGCTATTCAGTCATAAACATTGTGAAGGATCTATAATAATTATAGAAGCATATTTTAAGGTTAAGATATGCTTTATGAGACATTAAATCCAAATACACAATGTTCCAAGGTGCTAAGTAAGGAAAAATTAACAGCTAAATGTACCCCAATAGAAATTAAATAAACAAACTAATTAGAGAAGAAAGAAATTTTGTTAGCATAGGTTACAAAACAAAGAGATCAAAGACACTAATTACAATATTAATTAGAGCCTTTGTTGGCCTTAAATTGGTAGATTTAGCAGAATTGTCTGAAAATTTAATATGTGTTAATTGAACATTGGGGAAACTACCAGTAGTAGAGCCATTCTCCCTCCCTCTTCCTGCCTTCCTCCCTCCCTCTTTTCTTTTCTTTTCTTTTCTTTTCTTTTCTTTTCTTTTCTTTTCTTTTCTTTTCTCTTCTCTTCTCTTCTCTTCTCTTCTCTTCTCTTCTCTTCTCTTCTCTTCTCTTCTTTTCTTTTCTTTTCTTTTCTTTTCTTTTCTTTTCTTTTCTTTTCTTTTCTTTTTCTCTGTGAGGGTCAGTATTGAGAAAATGGAGGGGTTTTATTAATGACCACCAGTGGCTACCTGGATTGTAGTATAGTAAGGTTTCTGAGCTAACGATGTGATTGCCCTTGGCCTTTCAGACTATAAGTCAAGCTTTAATTTTGTTTGTAATGTTTATTTATTTTTGAGAGAGAGATAGAACACAAGCAGGAGAGGGGCAGAGAGAGAGAGAGAGAACACAGAATCCGAAGCAGGCTCCAGTCTCTGTGCTGACAGCTCAGAGCCTGACTCACGGCTTGAACCCATTAACTATGAGATTATGTCTGGTGCTTAACCCACTGAGCCACCTGGGTGTCCCGAGTCAAGCTTTAATTTAAAGTAGATTCAGAAAAAAAACATGTAATTTACTACTTTAATTTAAAAGTCTAGACCATGAAAAATAATACAATTACCCATTCCTAAGGATGAAGTTATTGCAATGAGTTTCTACGAGAAAGGGTTAAAAAGGAGAGAGTCTAACTTCATGATATCACAAAATACTAAACTTGCCAGTTTTTAAAGAATATGTACATGACCAGTTGCCAAGTGGAAAATGCTCATCCTTTCATAGATATCAAATCATTATTAACTTGTGGCAGATATGTACTATACATGTCTGTAAAGAAAAGCAATACACAGGGAAAAATGACCTAAAGTAAGATATAAATGTAAATAAATAGGAGATAATTGTTATTATTACATATCAAATTTTAATTTTTATTTAAATTATAATCTATTTTTAATTTTTTTTAATTTTATTTTTGAGAAAGAGACAGAGTGAGAGCAGGGGAAGGGAAGAGAGAGACGGAAACAGAATCTTCATCAGGCTCCAGGCTCTGAGGTGTCAGCACAGAGCCTGATATGGGGCTTGAACTCACAGACTGAGAGATCATGACCTGAGCCAAAGTTGGACGCCCAACTGACTAAGCCACCCAGGCGCCCCTAAATTATAGTCTAGTTTTAAAGTAAAATGAAATTAAAAATATTTTTGCAGGAAATGAGAGAAGTAAAGAAATAGATGAAGAATAAATTTCAGGATATTATCTTGGGAAATTTATAATATCTATTAGTAAAGATTTTAATTAGGAATATACTTTAAAAAACGAAGTATTTTAATATTTATTTCACATTGCTATAAGGAATGTAATTAGGGATATTGAGTATAATCTTCAGGGGAAACTATTTTTTAATCCTTTTATTTTAAAATAAAGCATGGATAATGAAAACCAAATATGAAAATAAATATGCTTTAAGGATTTGTTGTGTGGTAAGTATTTTTGTAAGCACACCAAGGTCAAGAAATAGAACTTTACTAGTCACCCTATAAGTCTGTTTATCTACTTCCAACACAATTACAAATTGCTCTATGTGCTCAAAAATAACATTCTCCTTCTACTTTTTATGGTTTTATTATGTATTTGTAATGGGGGCATATGTCCATTACATATTGCAATCCATTATGAAGCTGACAGTTGGTAGTATTCTCATACTACCTTATTTCTGTAAGTTACTGTGTGGTCAGTGTTCACGACCTGTCCTTTTTTCCTGTCTTCCTAGTCATTTTGGTTACCTAAATGTCAGTTTTGTTGAGTGTAAAATTCATTTCTTGAGCATACATGTTACTTCACTTTCATCTCACCTAAAGCATTGGGGCTGAAGCCTCCTCATAATGTGATTTTCTTTCTCTTGCTGTTTTTTTTCCCTTAAATCTTGCCATTCAATTCCTCTAAAAGCCCTAAGGAATTTTTGTTGTTCTTTAATGTCCAGTAATCAATCAATGTTCTCTCTCTCTTACCCTTTCTCTTTTTAAGATCGTTACTTGAGGTGGTCTTTCTGGATATTTATTTCATGTGCATGGAGTGCTCTTCAGTATGTAGTTTCACATATATTGTTTTTTTAATTTCAGGAAAGTTTCCTTGAATTATAATTTAAAATTA
Organism: Lynx canadensis; assembly: GCF_007474595.2. Taxonomy (NCBI): domain Eukaryota; kingdom Metazoa; phylum Chordata; class Mammalia; order Carnivora; family Felidae; genus Lynx; species Lynx canadensis. The sequence continues at coordinate 129,315,740 of NC_044306.2, read as the reverse complement.
TTTTTCTGGTTCCTTGCTTTGATTTTAGTCTTTAGGATCTCCTAGGATATGCACAGCGAAACTTTTGGCCTATCTTTGATATTTATCAGTTTGTCTTCAATTCTTTTTATTTATTTTATTATTTTTTTTTAAAGTAGGCTTCATGCTCAGCATGGAGTCCAACGTGTGGCTTGAACTGACGACACTGAGAACAAGACCTGAACTGAGATCCAGAGTCAGATGCTTAACCTCCTGAGCCACTTAGGCACCCCTGTCTTCAAGCCTTCATAATTTTTTTTCTTTTTTAGTGTTTACAATTGGCTTCCTTTTCCTCTTCTAGTTTGTTAAGGCTTTTTCTGGTGTTATTTGATTTTTCTAGTTGAGTGTAATAATTTAAAAATTATTTTTATTGTGACAAAATATAGTTAACATAAAATATGCTATTTCATCCATTTTTACATATGCAAATCACTGCTATTAACATTCACAATGTTGTGCAGCCATCATCACTATCTATTTTCAAAACTTTTCTATCACTCCAAACAGAAACTTTTTACTCATTGAGCAGTAACTTCCATTGTCTCTCCCTATAGCTCCTGATAACCTATAATCTAATTTTTGTATGTAGGTATTTTCCTATGCAAGTTATTTCATATAAGTAGAATCATACAACATTTGGCCTTATGTGTTTGACGTATTTCATTTAGCATAATGGTTTCTAGGTTCATCCATGTTTTACTATGTGTTAGAATTCCCTTCAGAATTTACTTCCATCGTGTGTCTGAATAATATCTCCCTTGTCTGTATATACCACATTTTGTTTATCTGTTGCTGGGCCTTAGGGTTGTTTATAATTTTTGGCTGTTGTGAGCAATGCTGCAGTGAATATTGGTGTGCAGGGATTTGTTTGCATCCCTCTTTTCATTTCTTTTGTGAATATACCGGTAGGTGGAATAGCTGGGTCATTAATGGCTGCACCATTTAACATTTCTCACCAGCAAACATGAAGGTTCCAAATTTTCGCATCCTCGCTAACACTTTATATTTTCCTTATTTAATCATTACAGTCATTTAATTAGGTATGAAGTATTATCTCATGGTGGTTTTAATTTTCATTTCCCTTGTAATTACAATGATGTTGACAACTGTTCATTTGCTTATTGGACATTTGTATATCTTCTTTGGAGAAATTTCTACTGAAGTCCTTTACCCATTTTTTAATTGGATTCTCTTTCTGGTATTGAGTGGTATAAATTCTTTATATATTCTTTATGTCAAACTCTTTTGCTTTTAACAATCTGGTTATAATGTGTTATGGAGTTGATCTATCTTTGCATTTATTCTAATACTTTATTGAGGTTCTTGTATGTGTAGTTTTGTGGCTTTTATCAAATTTTTGGCTACTGTTTCCTCAGATATTTGTTATCCCCCTTTCCTCCATCTCTTTTCCTTTTGGGACTCTCCCTAATGCATATGTTGATCTGCTTCATGTTGTTCTATTTTTTTTCTTAGGATATTAGTTTTCTTCATTCCTTTTTTCTTTCTTCTCAAACTTGATAATTGTATTGTTTTCAAGCTCACCGATTCTCTCTTCTGTCTGCCCAAACCTGCTTTTGAATTCCTTCAGGTCTAGAAATGATTTTTTCCTTTTTATAATTTCTCTTTATTGATAATCTCATTTTGTTCATATGTTTTTTTCTTGATTTCCTGGATTTCTTCATACATGTTTTCCTTTACCTCTTTGGGAATATCTAAGACAGTTTTAAAGTCTTTGATTAGTAAGTTCAGTGTTTGTATATGTGCTGCCAAAGTGAGCACTAGTAAGTCTAATATTTGAACTTCTTTAGGCTTAGATTCTATGAATTGATTTTGTTCCTTTGAATGAGCTGCACTTTCCTTTCTTTGTATGCTATGTGATTTTTGTTGTGGTTGTTGTTGAAAGTGGACATTTGAATATTAGAATATGATACCTTTGGAGATGAGATTCTTTTCCCTACTATTTTTGCAGAGATGATATTCCTTATTGTGTGTTATTACCAAAGCCTCTGTTCCTTAGCTTGTGTTTAGCTGGTCCATTGACAGAGATTTCCTTGAATGTCAGGAGCTAAGAAACAAAAGCAGACCAATAAGCAAATTACCATCTCTTCTAATCTTTGCAGATTGGCCTTCAACACTTAGCCAGACTTGCATTGAGCCTAGAGATCAGCCCAGATTGAAAGGCTTATGGTCTTTGGTCCTTTCTGAGCATACATTTTATCCTGGGCATGCAAATGGCTTTCTGATTTCCCTTTTGCTCCCACCCCCATGTTGATTACCTAGATTTCCCAAGAAAATTCTCTCTCACCTGTTCCTCCTAGGTCTTAGTATATTGTATATGTCTCAACTGTGAGCTATTGCCTGAGGCATATGCAGGTTGTTTTCAGCCTTACAATGCTTCAATCTATGCTCACTGCTTTTTTGGCCTGGGTGAGTTCTGACTAAAGCAAAATAAAAATAAGCACCATGTGTAAGTCCTTAAAGGTAGCTTCCAGATAGGTTAGAACAGATCTCCACAGTAATTTGCATATGTGGTATGCTTTTCTGTCTCTGGAATGAGGGACATAGGGAACTTGGCTGATGTCTTCTAGATTGGTGGCATACCAGGGAAGGAATGGAACAAGGGCTGGTGAAAATGCCAGAAAGCTTTGCTACCTTTTTGAAGTTGACATTTTCCTGAATTAGCATTTACATGATTGCTGTGAAACTTTGTTTTACAGAGATTTTGCAAAGTTGATCCTGACAGTTTCTTATTTTTTGTTGCTTCTGTTGGTGGGGACTTGAGCTCGGAACTGTCTGGTCTGCCATTTTTCTCATGTTACTTGAATCTTCATTTTTGAAATATTTTTCTTTGTTTGGTCATTTTTCCTGAGTGATGTTATGTCATTTCTGTTTTGCTACTTGGGATTTATGTGTTTCTGTAATACCTTGTAGCTTTTCTTAATGTTTTAGCTAATTTTGAAAGAGTATGTTACAATTTTCATTAGTTCAATGAGCAATAATTTCTAGCGCTTTTTCATTGTCTGTAGGGAGGTTATTTTGTTTAATTTCTCTTTTTTTCTTATAATAACTTTGTAGGTGTTTGATCTTGATGTTTTTGCTACTTCTTTTGTTAATTCTAACTTCTCCGAACTTTAAGAAGGCAGTGTGTTCAGGGAAGCTTTTCTAACTTACAGAAAACCCATCTTTTACTGAAGCTTTCCTTCTGACATGCCTGGCTCTGTTCTCCTTACCCACTTTTATTTGGATAATTAGCTATTTTTGTATCTCTGTCCTGCTCAGTTTTTATTATACTCCCAGCAGTTTTTTCCTAGAGTGGAGTCTTGTCTTTGAAAAAAGTTCAGATTGGTATTCTGAATAATAGTAATTCACGATAGCTGCACTTTCTGTTTTGTGGAGGAAACCTTTATTAATTACAAGGGAAAAGGAATGTATGGAATTAAACAATTAAACTAAACATAAAGAGGGAGAGAGTATAGAGAAGAACAAAGAAGGGTTAATACATCAAATCGAGTACTCACAACATCCAACCTTCTTGCTGGGGAAGCACTGCAGTGAACAGCCTGGTTGGAGTCCCCGTTGAGGGTCCCGGACAGAGTGTCCTCCCCTCAGGCATGGCTTCCAACTCACTGTTCCTGCCAGGGCAATACATATACTACCCATGTGTGATCTGTGGTTAGTCATTAAGTTTGCCTAAGTGCAGTCCTGAGCAAGCTGATTTTTTTTTCTCTGTTTCTCTCATCATATCTCACAATATTAGGAACCTGGACATCTGCATATTTCTCTTCCCTCCCTGATCCATTTCAGGGGGCCAGCCAGCCTCCTGGTCTAGCTCAAGGAGGTGAGGCAAGTTAATCCCTCTTGGCATCAGCAACAGAAGAGTCAATTCTGATCCTGGGGCCAGCTGCAGAGCACAAGCCAACTAATCCCCTCATGATTGTGAATGTTCGGCTCTGGTAGAAATGCATGACAGATCACACAGACCAGTCCCATACAGGACAGTTGGTCAGTTTGAAATTTCATAGGGGCATTTCTTCTCCCACCTGTAGACCTATTCAGTGCTTACCTAAGTACATATCTGCCGCTGAAGTTCTGGTATCAGTGTGGACTACTGTGCTTCCCATCAAATAACTTTTGGCTATTTGGGGCCTGAAGTTTTCTCTGGTATTTTTCAGACCCTATTATTTCCCTTTGCTTTCCTCTGTATGTGAGTTCAAAACCCGCAGGTTTGAGACTATTGGTGGTTTGTCCTCACCTGTCTGTATTTTGGGGTTTGTGAGGATACTTTGTCACTTAATTTTGTAAATGTTACCTGTGTGGTTTTTTTGCTATCTTGTTTCTGGTTTTGTGTTTTTTTCCCCCATGGGGATGTGGAGAATTTGAAGAGGATGGCACGACTATTGCCACTACAGCTATTTGCGCAGAGTATTATTTTTTTAAAAAGTGACAAACGTGAGTTAGTTTTATTTGATAAGTTTCATACACTATACAGATTTTGTCAGCAAGTCAATTGGAATTTATTACATGCTTGCTATATGCTAATTATATATACTGAAGACAAACTTGGTTCATATTTATGATTAATATTGCCCTAGACTTGGTTAGACTATCAGAATTAGTAGACTGTTGTGATGATTGCCTAGTGCAATGTAGACAAAGCAGAGATATGAAGTCATAAGGGGAATGATAGGTCAATGAAACCTTTCTCCTACAGCTACAATGCCCTGCTGCCCCTTATTATTGTTGTATTTTAGAAAATGACTTATCCATTTTCCTGTGTGAAGTCCATTTCTTAAGATTTTGTCCTGTGTTTTGCTTAGAATCTTCTTTTTAAGATCTTTACATGCTTCCTCATTCTCATTGAATTATCAGCTCAAATGTTACCTACTCACAGCAGCTATCCCTGATCACCCTAGCTCAAGCTTGCCTCCTGTTAGCATATAATGCTCTTTCCTTTTATTTATGTATTTATTAAATCTTAGATTATCTTTATTTTGAATGTATTCATTTACATGGTTATAGTCTATCTTTTCTTTTGGGAATATCATTAAGCATTTTAAAGTCAGAGATACTTTAAATCACGACCACCATTATGTAATCAGTTTCTAAAAATACGTACACCTCAAAACTTTGTGGATATTTTTCCTCTCTAACTTGCCACTATTATTTCTTTGGACCAGTCGCTATTTTAGTTTCTGGGAGTTATTCGCATAGGCATGTGACAACTATACTACTTAAGTAACAAACCAGAGATTTCTAATATGCCCGAGGAATTTTTAGAGTTTAGAATACAAGTCTTCATGAAGTAACTATTAAAATATGGCTGTAATAGGGCTGTATAGTATTAGATGGCAATTGAATTTTAAGTTTCTTTTAGAATGACTTTTGTATTATGAAGAAAAAGGAAGGGGGTGAGGGCAGCATGTGCTAACATAGCTGGCATATTCTAATGTCATATCTAACTTTATGTTTGAGAAATGAACCCTAACTCTACCTTTTTGCCAAGCTGTTTTTCTAACAGAGTGTTTTTCATAACAGCAAAAATACTCAGTTGGAGCAAAATAATACTCCGTTTCCATATTTATAAGTATTTCCAAAGCATAGACAAGTTTTCCTATACCTAGAGTATAATTTAAAACTATGAATAAGGTTACATATCTTCCCCAGGGTCTATTGAGATCACTCTTGTGCTTACTGGATGTTAAATATGGGACACAGATATAATTCTGTATCTTTTTGATATTTCGGCTTTTTTTTTGATAGTTTCCCATTTTGTATTCTAGTCATGGTAGTATGATTTTTCTTGGTCATTTATGTGCAAAAAGTTAATTTCTACCTTTAAATTGTGGAGGACTAAATACCAGTTGGTTATAATTTTTCAAAAGTTAAAAGGCCAAGTAAAATTACTCCTCTTGCGATATTTTGCAATGTAGATCTTATGGTTGTACTTTGTCACAATATTTTGTTTTTCTTTACTGAGGGTACCTTTGTTTTAAGTTAACATATTTATTAAAGTGTATATTTGGGAAATATGTATTTTTAAATAAGTTTCATAAGAAAGTAGCTGAGGCGAGAGTTTTCCCTTAATTTGCTGTTTTCTTTTGTCCTTCTGGAATGACAATTGTAAATATTTGACTGAAATTGTTGAGTTCTTTAGATACGTACTTATTTTTTTTTACAGTTTCCTTACATTAGAGCTTAGAATTTTAAAGTTTATTTTTGTTTACTTTGAGAGAGAGAGAGAGAAAGAGAATGATGGAGGGGCAGAGAGAGAAGGAGAGAGAGAATCTCAAGTAGGCTCCACACTGTCAGCGCAAAGCCCGATGCGGGGCTTGCACTCGAACTGTGAGATTGTGACCTGAGCTGAAATGAAGAGTTAGATGCTTAACTGGCTGAGCCACCCAGGTGCCCCTAGAGCTTAGAATTTTAAAACACACAATGAAATGATTCTGCTTTTCTATGTGTTACATTCTTTAAACACTCTAGTTTTTAGGAAAATATTCTATTTCAGTGTTAACTATTTTTGCTAATTAGGCACTTCCCATATGTTAAAATGCCTTCTGATTTATGAGAGTCTCAGTCTCTCTCTCTATATATGTATTACATATATATCGTATGTATATATTAAGAAATTACATGTAGATCTGTATATAAACCAGTATATTTGTACAATATATACACTCATGTATATATAGCAAGAAATACAAATGCATAGAATTATATGCATTGTATATACAAGTAGACATACACATATATACACCAATGTACATATGTAACATACAGTATATGGTTTACTGTGATTTGGTATGTCATTATACTTCTCATATTTCAGTGACATTGTTTCTATAGTAACTAATGCACTGAAACAATCAAAGGAGAAAATCATAGCAAAACTTTCTAAATCAAAGGTTTGGAAAAAGCCAACCAAAGCACTTGCTTAGTGGATGATAAGCAGGTGGATGTGTTTGTCTGGGGTTATATATTTTGGAAGTAGCTAGAGCAAAATAAAATCATTTTTGTATAACAAAATACAGTTTAGCCAAGGCTGTAAACACCATACACTCTCTTTAACCAAAAAAATGGCCACATCATTATTTTTTGAAATATATATACACATATCCACAAAACCTTGTATACTCTGTGCAGCATCACATCTGTCTGTATTAAGTTATAGTGTGAAGGAGGATTGATGGCAGTGGTGCCAGACTGACTCAGTATTTCCAAACTTTGGATCAAATATCTATTTGAGAAATACCTATGTTTGAAACAAAGAAGAGTTTTCTGTAGAATTTTCACATGAATTATGTCTTGTATGAATGTCAAGTGCCTAAGGACAGGGTCAGTTTGTCATTGTTTTTCTATGATTTTAATTCTGAAAATTTAAATTATTTAGGAAAAATTAGAACATGAGTCTTTCAGACTCATAATATTTTGTTAAACCCATATGCAAGCTAGTGATGAAGTTTACCAGTAGTCAGAATGTTTATGGGAACAAATTAGAGGTGATTTAAACAGTAACAGAAACATAAAATAATTTTGAAACATTGAAATTTGCTCTTCTAAGCTATCTGAGTTAGGTAAGATACAGCTAGCTTACAGTCTTAACTGGTAAGGAAAAGGGTATTCCCTGGCTTTTTCACTCCTATTCATACATATCATTTGATTATAATGATCATTAAGTAAATTTAATTTGCTTATTATATTCTTAGTACCATAAACATATAACGCAAGCATTTTTATGTTGATATGGACAAAAGATTGTTCCCTAAAATGAAAACAACATTCATTAAAAACATATCTGTAATATACATATGTTAAATAGCTGACTCATATTGTTCAATCTCTGGAATATAATATTTTCAAATGTGATGTATTAAACAAAATTTTTTAACGTTTATTCATTTTTGAGAGAAACAGAGTGCGAGCAGGGGAGGGGCAGAGAGAGGGGGAGACACAGAATCCAAAGCAGGATCCAAGCTCTGAGCTGTCAGCATCAGAGCCCAACGCGGGGCTCAGACTCACAAACCGTGAGATCGTGACCTGAGCCAAAGTCGGATGCTTAACCGACTGAGCCACCCTGGTGCCCTCAAAGTAAGTAAATTTCTTAAAGTGCAAATACAAATATTGTAGATAAATTCTACTTAAATTCTTTGTAGTAGAGGAAAACTGATTTCCTAAGGGATTGGACTTTATAAACTATCAGCATTTGAAATTATGATTTTTATTTTTTGCTTCTCACTTTTCAGTATTTTATAGTCTCTTCTTTAAGCCCTCACCAACATACAGTGCTCTCAAATGCTTTCTGGTCTTTCCCATACCAGTTTATGTTTCCATTTAGTGGTCAGTTGGAAAGTTTAGGACAGATAAACTAAGACCTAAAAGAATGAAGAATAACGTCATTAACATAAAAGCAGTTTGAGTCAGACAGACCTAAGGCTATATTCTAGCTTCACACTTACTGGCTTTTAGCAAGTTATTTAACTTCTCTGAGCTAGAATAATTTTTTCCTTTGTGGATCAGACCATTAGACTTAATGACAAAATGTATATGAAAAGCTGAGCCCAGTGCCTACCAGATTGTAGTCACTAACCATGTGTTAATTTTACCTCTGCCCACTTTCCTTTTTTGTTTTTGTTTTTGTTTGTTTTTGTTTTCTGGTATGATGATATGCAGATAGGTGAGAATGACGTTTAGGGACAGGAAGCCTTTCTACCACATCTGAAATGACACATCTACTCTGCTTGCTTTGGGGGCCAGCATGGTCTGTCTTATTGCCAACTCGGTGAAAGGCTCTAAAAGCTTGCCAAAACATTTTCTCCTAGGCATTTTCCCTAGGGCTTCTAATTCCAAGTGACTTTTAAAATGTGTGACCTTTGATATTGACTATTTTTGGAAGAAAAATCTTTATAGAGGAGTACCAGGGGTAGCAGCCCTGTAATTCTAAATCCCTTGCTGAGCAGAGAATTCTCATCTATCTGAATTGTATTTCTTTGTAAACTACCTTTAATGGTTTGGCTTGGGCAGTCTAATATCTCTCTGGAGATAAGAAAGAAATTCTGTGAACACAGCAAGTATTTTAAGACAGGAAAGGGGAAAAGAAAAAAAAAAAGATTTAATTAAGCACAGAGCTTTACCTGGTTTTCCTTACTGTTATTTATAAGCAACAAAATGCTTCTTGTTTTACACCTATGTACTGTTCCACGGTTTTTATTCTGGCTCCAGCTTCTTTTTTCAGTCTTGTACAATGCAAAGGGAACTTGCTGTAGGTAAACATGCCTTACCTCCCTCTTTTCTGTGTCTTCATCCTTCACCAGGGAGATGCCCCTACTCCACCAAGTTATCTCTGTAAAGATTTCATCGTAAGTCCAGTCAGTGTGTCACTGTCATCTATTTATATATTCATAGCTTCAAATAAAAACAGATTGGTAAACAAAACAAAATCATTACTTAGTCCTGTATGCCAGATGCCGGGTCATAGAATAATAGATGAAGTTTGTCTCTTGTTCTGGAAAAGTTCACAACTGCAGACATACAAATAATATAATGCAATGAGAGAAGTGTGAAGAGAGAGGCATATTCAGAAACTTCACAGCAGTTTTCACCTAGGTCATGGATGCTTGATGAGTAACATCAATGATAACTGAATGAGGCTTTGAAAGATAAGGGATTTGCAAGGTAGAGAGTGAAAGATGATTCTGCATGAGAGAAGGCAGAATCATTGAAGACCACATTGACTGTAGGGACCATCAGATTTTTAAGATAAAGTCTGGGTCTCCAAAAATAACACCCATAAATATCCTAACTGAAAGTGAACTTTACCGGAAACTTTTGTGGGGTTACCCCCATTTATTATCTATAAACACTATTTTTTATAGATAAGAGATAGATATTTAGCTAGATTAGATATGTGTCCTCCATTTTTAATTGTCCTGGTGAGTGTTAAATTTCTTGAGGCTAAGGACTGGGTCTTCCCTATATTTTATTACTCTTCAGAATATCCATATCTAGTCTACTCCTCCTCCTCCTCCTCCAACTACTGATAACTTATTTATTTGCTATGCACCAGAGATTGTGGAAAGAAATAGGCATTTCTATTTCTTTAACTCTAAATCTAAGAGGTTTAACTATAACTCTGAGATTAGATATTGTTACTACTTCTCACAATGTAAAAAAACAGTACTCAGTGGAATCAAATGACTAACCTACCAATTGACTTAAAACATTTAACTTCAAAGCTATAACTCTTACTAAATACATTATCCTACCTTCACAGAGAAATGAAGTCATTCACATACCTTTGCTTCATAGAGAAGTCATTCTACATACATTTGCTAAACTTTGAATGAACAATTCTTAAAGAAATCAAATTAATGCAGTTGAATAACTCTCAATGAAGAAAATATCAATATATGTTAGTATACATTATAAATTCAGAAAAAAAATTCTTGGATAACCTTAAAATAAATGAAGCAGTAAAATATTTTGAAGATGTTTTCACCACGCTGTGGTGCTATTTCTATAGCACCCTGTGGTGCTTTTCTGGGATTCAGGTGTTCACACTCTGCAGTGGCATCTTGGTCATTTTCTAGAAAACAGAGTATCTGTAGCTAACTCCACCTGGGTAGTCCCATAGGAAGCAAGTGTGATAGTATGGTGGGGAAGGTTGGAAAAACAGTTGGAAGAACCAGTGAATATAAAGAACTTTGCCGATCCCTTGTATTTTTTTTTTTTTTTTTTTTTTTAATGTCTCCAAAGTCCTTTGCTGCCACTGTTCTGGTTTTAGCGGAAGGACCTCCAGAATTCACGATCCTTGTGATCTGGGCTTCGAGCTCCTATATGTGCCAATATTTGAAACAGTAATGTGGTATAGTTAGCATCTGCCTTTAGATTCAGCTTTCTCTTTCCATTTTAGGAACACCAGCTCTGTTCATTAGAGGAGTAGAAGGGGTTAAAATGCTAGCAAATGCTGTAGAATTATGTTGCTGGTGCACAGTGTCCTGGAAATAGGATAGGAAGAAAAAAAAAATCCAAGTCTTTTCCATTTCTCATTAAAATCAACATGAAAACATATGAGGTGAAACACTGAGAAAATGAGATTGACTGAACAACATACTGAAACTGGTTTATTGGCGTGAATGATGTCCCTTTCACAGTGGTTATCATAGAAGCCTAACGATATAGTAATGTCGCCCTTGCTTGCAATGACTGGGGCTCCTTTGTTGGTGTTATCTTTGGATTCTGTGGGATGTATTTTGAATAATTCTCAAGAGTGGCAAGTCTTCAAACTTAGTGTCAGTTCTGTTTTTGCCATTAACAGAAGGTAGAATGTGCCAAATTTGAGGAATAAAATGGGTGATCAAAGTGGGAAGTATGATTTCTGGCCAAAAATAAAGTGGGATTGTAAAATACGGGTAATTAAAATAAATGGTGCTGTATCAAAAGGCTCTGATTATTCCTAAAGAACATTTATAAACTTATTTTGAAATCCTGTAGCTTCCCTGTAGTGCATATTTTCCAATTACTTAATCGAATGCATACATTCTGGTATATGTTTACAATTTCATTTTTCTTTTTTAATGTACAGTCACAGCTAATATTTAAAAGTTTTGTTGTTGGGGCACATGGGTGACTCTGCCAGTTACGAGCCTGACTCTTCAGCTGGCCTCAGGTCATGATCTTGTGGTTTGTGGGTTCGAGCCCCTTGTCGGGCTTTGTGCTGACAGCATAGAGTCTGTTTGGGATTCTGTGTCTCCCTTTCTCTGCACCTCCCCTGCTTGCTCTCTCTTTGTTTCTCTCTCTCAAAATACATAAATAAACCTAAAAAACAGTGTTTATAAAAAAAATAAAATTGTTGTTGAGTGACATTATACATATTTTCAAAACTTATCATTTATATTAAAACTAAAACCAAATCTGTCTCAAACTAATGGGATATATTTTGAGAAGTTAAGAAGATAAATGGTTTTGAGACATAAAACATTTTGACCCAAAATGAAAAGGACTTAAAAAGCATGTAGTATTCCTCTAGGAAAATAATGTGAGGTAATTATGAAGTGAGGAGAGAGTCAGACTATTTAGACTAGTTTTTTGTGAGTGTTTTTGTGGCATTGTATTTATTTTATTTTATACTCATCCTAGTCCTGTGTAGTAGATAGTATTTTAATTTTTAGTAGGTCCTCCAGGTTTGCAGTCAATATTTATATCCTCCTGTGTGATTCCAGAACCTTTCCTCAGTTCTAACACAGTACCTCTTATGTTCCCTTCTTTAAAAGAGAGAGCAGAGGGGCGCCTGGGTGGCGCAGTCGGTTGAGCGTCCGACTTCAGCCAGGTCACGATCTCGCGGTCCGTGAGTTCGAGCCCCGCGTCAGGCTCTGGGCTGATGGCTCAGAGCCTGGAGCCTGTTTCCGATTCTGTGTGTCTCCCTCTCTCTCTGCCCCTCCCCCGTTCATGCTCTGTCTCTCTCTGTCCCAAAAATAAATAAACGTTGAAAAAAAAAATTAAAAAAAAAAAAAAAAAAAAAGAGAGAGCAGAAAGAGAAAACTTGCAGTCAGTTTAATTTTCACGTTTCTACATTGTTAATTGAATGTACCTGAGAGGGCGCATTACTTCAACAATCTTATTACTCAGAGTGTGGCGAGTGGACCAGCAGCATCAGCATCACCTGGTAGCTGATTAGTGATGTAGACTATTAGATGCCACCCCAGACTTCTGAATTAGAAACTGCATTAAAAAAAATAACAAAACAAATAATTTGTTTTACAGCAGTGTTCATGAGTATATTTTTGGCAGTCTCTTCGATATATTCCACTGTCTCTGCATTTTTTCAGGCTTTCAAACAAGGCAGATTTTTTGAACTGTGGGAACTATGAACTCATGAATAAGTATGAACTCATTTTGACTTCAGAACAATAAAGAACCTTGAAGGTCATTTCTAGCATTTTAGTTAAAGGACATGAAACTGATGAACTTTTAAGTTGGACATGTTTCCAAAGAAAATAGCTATCAACTGCTGGCTTAATAGCTGTATATTCTTCAAAAATTGATCCGTGACAACTCAAAAGATTGTTAGTAATACTGGGGTCAAATACTAATGATTTATAACTTATACTGTTTAAAGCTATTCATTTTTCTGGATACTGATCTTTGGATCTCATTGTTTCTCTGATGAATTGGTCATTTAGATTTTCTATTTTATTCTGCAATGAACGTAATATACTGAATTGCTAAAATATAATTATGTATAAGGAGTTTGGGTGTTTATTAGCCTGTCATTTTTTAACAAAAAATTATTAAAAAATTTTTTTTTTCCTTAATGTTTTTATTTATTTTTGAGACAGAAAGAGACAGAACATGAGCAGGGAAGGGGCAGAGAGAGAGGGAGACACAGAATCGGAAGCAGGCTCCAGGCTCTGAGCCATCAGCACAGAGCCCGATGCGGGGCTCGAACTCACAGACTGTGAGATCATGACCTGAGCTGAAGTCGGGCACTCAACCGACTGAGCCACCCAGGCGCCCCAACAAAAAATTATTTTGAAGTCCTTTATTTGAACATTTTTAAATGAATTTTTATTGATTCCTATGTCTGGAATTATATTTAACTAATTTTTACTTTCTAATCAAGGTGAATTTTCCATTGTATATCACTGTTCCACTACAAATGGTCACAGTGTTAATAGGAATAATTATTTAAATTGAAATAGTGTTTATGTTTGATATTATTTATACCCAATGTAAATCCAACATGAGACTGGAAGATCTCCCAGCTAATGAAAAAAGTATGGATGCAGCAGAATCAAGTATAGTCTTCTACAGGATCCCTAAAATAGGCTCAGTTGGCCATAGTTATATAATGCATTAATAGGGAATATGAAACTATTCTGTGAAGAGACTGTGGCAGCACTTCCTTGCTGGCATGTATTTTCAGGCCCTTCCTTCCACTCAGAATATCTCCCCTTGACTTACACATGAGGAAATGTTATGGTTCTCATCTTGGGAGGGGGAAAAAATCATGTTAATTGAAGTACTGAAACTTAAATAAAAATGAGCATAAGTATGAGAAGATAGTTAATCTTTATTTTATTCCATATTAGTGAGTTCATGTTATGGCTCATATTTTATTAAAGGTTGGATTTATATATTCATTCAAAAATGTGCATTGTGTCCTAATGGATGTTTGGTATTTTTCTCAGAATGTAAGCATATAGCAGTAGAAAATAAATAAATTCCTACCGTCATTCAGTGGGAGCACATAGACAACATTATGAATAAACTACATAGTATGTTAATGATGATAACTTAGATGGTATGAAATAATATGGAGGCTGTTGAAATTTTTAAATTAGTATAACTGCACAGGACCTCACCATTAAATGGCTTTTTCTTTTAAAAGTTTGTTTATTTTTGAGAGAGAGGGGGAGAGAGAGAGGGGGGGGGCACACACAAGTGGAGGAGGGGCAGAGAGAGAGAGGAACAGAGGATCTGAAGCAGCTTCTGTGCTCCAACTCAAGAACCAGGAGATCATGACTTGAGCCAAAGGCACACACTTAACAAACTGAGCCACACAGATGCCCCCCAAAAAATGACTTTTGAATAAAAACTGAAAAAAATGAAGATGTCTTTGTCGATACCTGGGGCAAGTGCACCACAGACAGCAGAACAACAATTGTGAATCTCCAGAGGCAAGAAAGTAGTGCAATTGAAGATTGACAAGGAGGCCAGTGGAGCTGTTGCAAAAAGATAAAGAGAAGTAGAAAATGCCATCAGAAACAATAGGGATCCAGATCTCAAGGTGATCTCAAGGTACTTTATCTCCCATTTAGCAGATACAAATTTTAGACCACAATGGAGGAGTATAGGAATCATACATTTATTTATTTGTACCTTAGTCTACTTTCTATTTTGAGTTGCCATTCTGTGGAGGTGGTAGATAACTAATCTCAGTCAGCAAGACTCAGCTACTATCTGCCCTGAGGACTGATTCTGACTTCCAGAGGACTTACCCAGAACCAGTGCATTGTGTGAATGTTCAGCTAGTTCTCAAGGTTATCTAACTTCATGGATGTCTGTGATTCTTTCTTATCTCCTGTCAAACTCCACTGCAGATCAACCACTTTTGAAAAAAAAAAAATTTAATGTTTGTTTATTTTTGAGAGAGAGAGAGAGAGAGAGAGACAGACAGACAGACAGACAAAGCGCCTACGGGGGAGGGACAGAGAGAGAGAGAGGGAGACACAGAATCTGAAGCAGGCTCCAGGCTCTGAGCTGTCAGCACAGAGCCCAATGCAGGGCTAGAACCCATGAACTGTGTGATCATGACCTGAGCCAAAGTCGGACACTTAACTGACTGAGTCACCCAGGTGCCCCTCAACTGCTTTTGAGATATCCTGCTTTCCTCTTTGTCTGATTTCTTTAGGTGTAGCCACATTCTTGCTACTCAGCCACAAATGAGGACATCAGACCATTTTGCTCTGCCTATGCCACTTGAACAAGGATTACAAAGGCTTTGTCTGCCTAAACTCACAAATCATCATTCTACAGCTGAGAATGGACTCAAAGTCTTTGATCAGGGACCAGTGGCTCTCTAAATTCCCATCTGTATCTTTTCTATTCTTTGATGAATCCCCAGGAATCTTCTTTCATTATAGGATGGAAGAGGGAAGAAAGGTGGAAATCTGTACTCTTAAACCCTCTTTTCTCACACATTTTGGTAAACCAATAGAAACTTTTAAGAGTTTACTTAGGCTTTTGGAAGAAAGGAAGAGATCCCCTAGGTCTTTTCTTTAATTCTCCAGTCCCTCCTTTATGACCTCTCTCTCCCCAGCATACCATATCACCTTCTCTCCTCTTTTTCTTTCCTACTGTAACATTTACTGCAGAATGGTCTATGTGACTGAATGTCAGAGAGGGCAAAGAATATAGGAGCAAGGAGATATATATATATATATATATATATATATATATATATATATATATATATATATTTAGCTGTATATGTGTATATATATATAAAATACACACACACATACACAGAGTCTAGAAGTATTTGAGACATTCTATGTATTAACTCACTTAATACTCATAATAAATCTATGAGGTAAGCGGTATTATCATTGTCATTTTTCAGAAGAGCAAACTGAGGCCAAGAGGTACTAAGCAACTTGTCTCAAGGTTTAGCATTTAAGAAATTATGTTCAATTATACATCCAAAATCAGCCTTATACAATTATTTTTTTCAATGCCAGAGATTTTGCCTGTTCATTTTTAAGGGCTACACATATTATGTCCCACACAAAACCATCTATCAAAATATGTATATGCATAGGTGTGTGTATATGCATGCACATACACATATATCTATATGTTTATTAAATTAATAAAACTGATACAATAATTGTTTTTTTTCAACGTTTATTTATTTTTGGGACAGAGAGAGACAGAGCATGAACGGGGGAGGGGCAGAGAGAGGGAGACACAGAATCGGAAGCAGGCTCCAGGCTCTGAGCCATCAGCCCAGAGCCTGACGCGGGGCTCGAACTCACGGACCGTGAGATCGTGACCTGGCTGAAGTCGGACGCTTAACCGACTGCGCCACCCAGGCGCCCCTAATAATTGGTTTTAATAAATCTAAATTTCAAATCTTACTATTACAAGACTGTATTTCTGAACTCAAGGTAATACTTTTTCTTCATTTTCCTTATATGCACACTTACACAGTATAAACTATAATTGTATCTTTTGCAAAAGTCAGAGAGTGCTAAATGGATGGCTAAAAGAATGAAAGCATGAAATTATGAATAAATGAGGGAAGAGGAAAGCAGGTGTCTGTTGTACAAAGTAGAGGGAGTCCAAGATATGTATGTTCATCAGTAGAACAGATTTCAAAATAGCTGTAATTTATGGGTAAAGTCTGTGCTTACCTTTGTTAACTTTTTTACAGCATAGATTTCTTTTTAGTATAAGATAGAACATCCACCCCATTTTACTTGTGTGGACTAATTAGACTTACTACAAAACAGTCTAATTAAATGAAAACAAAATGGTATTATGGTAAGTCAGGAAAGGGTAGAAATAATTATTATCTGAAATTCCAATTTTTTTTTTCATTGAGGAGAACCATAGTATGGATTTTAAATGGCTGATTGCTGTGGGCCACGTCTCCATGGTTAAAGAGCTTCAGTGATGGTGTCTCCTATGTTTGGCAGAAGTAGAGAGTAGATCTTTGTAGTAGTAACAGGAAGATGACAGCTCAAAATGAAGGGAAGACTTTTACCTTTTTCCTGTGGATTTCCGCAGTGCACTGAGTCTATTCACTTGTCTATCAAGATCTTCCATTCTGTTCTAAACATTCATTAGCTCTGGGTGTGAGACACCTGAAACTCCTGAAACTATGGAACACAGTTTAAACCTCTGACATAGAGGATCTGTGTTAAAACTGCTACTCAAATCTCTATCCAATAGTAGCTCAAGACCTACTATCTTGTTTTCCACCACATCCTTACATGAACTCTTTAAAAGAGTAGTCGCTGTTTGGGTACCCTTTCCAGTAGAAATTAGCATAAAGTAGCGTTTAAAGAGGTGTAAATCTGGAGTCAGATTTAAATTGTAATCACATCTCTGCTATTCAGTAGCATTGCTATCTTTATTAAATCAGCTAACCTTTCAAGAGCTCAGTTTCCTCATCTGAAAGATGACAATTATAAAATGTTCTATTTCATCTACTTTAAATTTATAATAAATGTTAGCTACTGTTACATATTATAACCACTGACTTCCTGTCTTTTTTTTTTTGCATTATCTCATTTAAAAATTGATTACTGGGGTGCCTGGGTGGCTCAGTCAGTTAAGCCTCCAACTCTTGTTCTAGACTTAGGTCATGATCTCATGGTTCATAAGCTCAAGCCCTGCATTGGGCTCTGTGCTGCCAGCGTGGAGCCTGCTTGGGATTCTCTCTCTCTCTCTCTCTCTCTCTCTCTCTCTCTCTCTCTCCCTCCCTCCCTCCCTCCCTCCCTCCCTCTCTGTCCCTCTCCTTCTCATGTGCTCTATTTCAAAATAAATAAACTTTAAACAGATTTTAAAAATTAAAAATTGATTATCACATCAATAAAATATTTTTTCTTTTTACAGATTAGAAACAGTCTCAGAAATGTTAAATTTGTGTACCCATAGTCAAGCATCCAGTTAAGCACCAATCTTGCAATTAAAAACCTTCATACTTTTCACTGTTCCATATTATCTGTTTTATTTTCCTCCTTGGGAGCAGATAGAGTGGTATGCTGGCTAAAAATCTCTAATTTGGCATTGTATTTCCTGGGTTTCTATGCTAGATGGGAAATATTTAGCAAACTAAACACTTCATCGGAGCCTCAGTTTTCTATCTTACAAAATAGGTATAATGATAGTCTATATCTAACAGTTGTCAGGAATAAATGGGATTATGCATCTAAGGGCTTTAATACAGTACCTGCCATATATTAGGTACTCAAAAAATGTTAAGTGCTATTATTATTTTTCTCCTTGGGAAACAATTAGTCCTGAAAAATGTTCCTGTTGTTCAAAAGTGTTTTCATTTTATTACTTGTAATTATATTAAATTTAGTTTATAATCTACATTAAGAAATCCAGGTGGGGCCCCTGGGTGGCTCAGTCGGTTGAGTGACCCACTTCGGCTCAGGTCATTATCTCAGGGTTTGTGTGTTCCAGCCCCACATCCAGCTGTGTGCTGACAGCTCAGAGCCTGGAGCCTGCTTCAGATTCTGTGTTTCCCTCTCTCTGCCCCTCCCCCACTCGTGCTCTGTTTCTCTCTCTCTCTCTCTCTCAAAAATAAATAAACATTAAATAAAAGAAATCCAGGCATCCAGCTTGATTACTTTATTGTTCCATGTCTTAAATATGATATTCCCCAGATTATTAGTCCAGAAGTTGAGTGACTTGTACTTGTTTACAAAAACAAAATACATTTTTGATTGATGAAAACATTTTACCACTGAGGATATACTCAAAAACATTGCAAAATTTGAAAATAGTTTCAAGGGGGTTTCAAAGCTCCTTTTGTAATTAATAAAAGTGTGAGAAATATATTTAGCTCCAAAGTGCCAATTTGAAAAGAACTTTTTAAAGGTTATTTACTAAAAATAAAGTATATTACTTGAAGATTAGTTTATGTTTTTTTTTTATTATTTTATTTTGACATAATTTCAGATGTGAAAAAGGTTGCAAGAATAAACAAAAAATTCCTGGATACTCTTCACATGTATTTCCCAGACATTAACATTTACTATATTTATACTTTTCTCTCTCTCTGCATGTGCGTGTGGTACTTAGATAGATTTTAGAACTTTTAAAAAATAAGTTGTATATGTGATGCCACTTTTGCTCCTAAATACCTAGGTGTATGTTTGTCTTATATTAATAACTGCTCTAAAATTAGTATTGGAAATTAACATTGAAATAATATTATATTCCAATATTTAGGCTTTACTGAGATTTTGTTATTTGATCTAATAATGTCTTTTATAGCAAAATAAAATCCAAGATCCTGTGTTGCATTTATTTTTTATACCTGTTTAGTCATTTAATCTGGAATCATTCTTGAATATATTCTTGTTTTTCATGGTACTGACACTTTGTAATAATTTTGTAGAGTGTCCCTTAGTTTGTCTGGTATTTCCTCATTATCAGGTTATGCACTTGTAGTACTTTATAATAGACCTATTGCTAATTAAATTTTCATCCATTAGTTTCAGCTTCCACTGGTGACTTTTGCCTGAATTGATTAGTTCATATTAAGATGGTGGCAAATGTTGGTTTTCTAATTTCATCATTCTCACTACATGAGTTAATGGTGTCTAACTAATGGGAGAGAGAACAATGATGAATATTTTTTCATGTATACAAAAAAAAAATTACAAACTGTTAAGTGCCAGGAAGGAAACTGGATGCACTGATACTGAGAAGGATTTGGGGGAGGGTTGCCTTCAACTGTGGTCAGTGAAGTGAATAGCATTTAAACTTCAAGTTTAAGAATAAAAAGGAGCTTGACATGTAAAGAATGGGGGATAGTTCAAGTAAAGAGATCTGCTTTGGGTTAGAAAGGGGATACACCAGTGTGGCAGAGTGTAGTGGGCAGTGGGCAGAGATGAAGGGAAATGTGTAGTTCTGATCACTTCAGATGTGTAAACTATGGTAAAGGCTCATTATTTTCCCCTTAGTGTATTTGAAAGTCATTTTAAGGATTTAAGCAAAGAAATGGCATATGATTTAAAACAACAGCAACAACAATCTCATCTTTGTAGTGAATAGGTTGGAAGGGAGCAAGTGACAAGCAGATCTGTCTATGTGGCCTGTCTTAACTTCTAGGGTCACTATTTAAACTACTCTTATCTCTCATTGGACTATAGTGGGTTTCTAACTTGTCACCTTACAAACTTCTTCACACTTCAAAGTGATCTACTAAAATAAAACAAAAACAAAAACAACATAGTTCCATCATCCTTGCTGACCAGGAGAGCTGGTTGACAGGAAGAGGTGAGGGACAGGGTGGGATAATCAGATGTAGTGAACTCAAAGTTATGTTGGGTTTTATAAGAGGGAAGGAGAGTAATAGTCTGGAAACAACAGTGGAGGAATAAAGAAGACTCAGAAGTGGAAAGGGTTGGAATATGAAGAAGGTTGGGGTCTTAGGTAGCTTTGGGCTGATTCAAGCAGTACAGGGCCTGAGAATCTGGGTAATACCAGATGCTCAGGCAGGCATGTCTTCTAGTTGCCCTGTCCTGGAACATAATGAGATGGGTTGAAAGACCATAGCTAGAATATCTAGTTCTGTGGTGGTTCTGAATACTCTCATTTATGGCACACAGCCTAGAGTTGGAGTATAGTTGGGAGGTTAGGGGGTGAACCAAGTGAGGGATTGAAGGGACTGTGGCTGAACCTTTCTAAATGTTATGGACCTTTTCATTGGTGACTCCCTGTGATGTCTCATGCTGTAATGTTGGCACCTAATGGTCCAAAAACACAATAACAGTATATTTAAAGTTTTAATAAATGCACTTTGCTGTGAATTGTATCACACACCTTTATTACTTGCCTACAGCTTGGTTTTCTATTCACTGTGGATTAATTTTTAAGTTCTTTGGTTTATGGGAAACCTAAACTCATATGAAGAGCTTATAATCTAATTATAAACCTGTGAAGAGACATTGTGTAAGAGATTATTGCATTTGGTTGGAGCGTCTATTAGATGACTTCTAAGGTCTCATCCTATTGAGACTCTATGATTTGATGATTCTAGCATTCTTTTCTTTTCTTTTCTTTTTTTTCTTTTGTCTTCTCTTCTCTTCTCTTCTCTTCTCTTCTCTTCTCTTCTCTTCTCTTCTCTTTTCTTTACCACAGAGTGAGCTAGAAAAGTAAAGGGTGTTGAATGTGACCAGAAGGAAAAATCATCTCTAATAAAGACATGTCTAGTGTGAACAATTCCTAAGCTTTGACCAGTGAGTGGAACTGACACTTATGTAGGTACAGATTTATGGTAGTTGTAAAGGCATGTTTCAATTGAATGGGTAAGTTGTAAACATAAATAAATAAGTAAATAAATAAATAAATACATAAATAAATAAATAAATAAGAAAAAGATGATTAGGTTACAGGGTTTCAAAAAACTGCATGAGGGCCTAGTCTATCCCCTTATTTTACATCTACCGATTAAATAAGCCATATATGATTGTGCTAAAACCTTGATCAAATTAGTTACATTTCTACCCGCTTTTATTGACTGAAATAACGAAGCAGTGTTATACTTGTAAAAGTATTGCAAATAATAGTAAAGATGTAATGTCTTTTGGGTGCAAAGTTACCTCTGTTGACTGAAAGAACAAATAATAGATTTTCTGCTATTGTAAAGAACAAGTTCGTTCTCTCCTATTCTCTTCACAGAGACTCCTCTATGATTAACTTGGCCTAAATTTGCAAAGCGTTAGTCTATAGCTGTGGAAAGGACATAACAGGTGATTTACCTGAGATTAAAACCAACCCAATTGTTAAATATCATAAAGAAAAAAATACAAGCCACTGATTCCTTACATTTTTGTAATTTTTTAGTTATTTTCCGTCAGATGCTCCGGGCAGAAAGACAGCTGCTTGTTTATAAGGCAGGCTTAATTACTTTAAACCCTGAAGACTGAACCATGTACCTGTGAGATGCATCAGCTGCAGGGTCAGTTTGAAAAATCCTTACATTCACTACTAACAAAGTTCTGTATCTACTTAGTTAATATGTTTGAAAAACTAATTTATTCAGAGCATATGCTCTAACAAGTGTTGAATACATTTTCAGATGTTGGGGGTATGTTTGGGATCCCAGAAAGTTGTGGATTCTTGGATAGAACCGCATAGACTTGAATGGAAGGGTCTTGATGAAAGTAGTCCAGCAATCTTAATTTGTGAGTAAGAGAACTATTCTGATAATAAGAAGCAAGGAATATATTTATTTCCTTTCTTTTTTAAAAGAAAATATTTTTCCATTCAAAATATCTGCCAGTGAAAAAGACCTTGATGGTAGGTAACAATATGAAACATTTATTCATAGGTTCTTTTTATGTATCAGGTGTGAAAATACATTTATGGAGCGATGACCAGGTTTTAAAAACATGTGTTGATTTATTATATTGTGCCATTAACAAATGAATATAAAAGTAGCATTTCTATTTTTATGTGATTGCTGCTTTGCCTGTGTATATAAGAGAAGTGTAGACAAATTTATGGATTGAGAGATTATTAGATTTTTATGTTATATAATTGGTACTCCAGAAAACTTCAGTTTATAAATAAGGATACTTGATACTAATAGTTACTTCCGAAATATATGTCAATGCCCTTCTGCCCCAAACTACCAGAAACGTACTTTTATGCAAACAAGTCAGGTTTATTGCCACATTGTAGTAAGGGGGACTACACAAATGAGGAATCCAAGGGTCTCTCAGTCAGGAGGTGTTAGAAAGGACATATTATGTGAGATAGACTTGTATTAGGTAATTTGGGAGGAGGTTCAAGCAGTGATCCTTTTTCTACATTGGAAGCTGCCAGGAAGCAGAAGTAATTCTGTGGTTGGGTTTAATAATTCTTATTAAAGTTGAAGCTGTCATTGGTAAAGAATAAGCAGTTGCTGATAATAGCCCCAACAGGGGATGTGTGTAGATTTTTGTAGTTTGTACAATGTTCTTATTTTTGTCTGTGCTCAAATATATCTACAGAGTGATCTTATTTTGTCTTGACCCATTTCAGACGCTGGCCCTATCTGATGTTGGTGCTCTATGAAAATATTTATGTTCCGTACGCAAGCACCATGGCCTAGCAGTGAGGGGAGACTGACTTACAGAAACATCAAGGCCTACCAGATAGTACAAGGCCAGGTGCTAGGGACTGCTTTCTCTTTCTCATATGTAATAGCCTATATTTCTTTTTTGTTTGTTTATTTATTTATTTTGAGAGAGAGGGAGGGAGGGAGGGAGAGAGAGAGAGAGAGAGGAGAGGGAAGAGAAAGAGAGGAAGAGAGAGGATCCCAAGCAGATTCCACGCTGTCAGTGCAGAGCCTGACACGGGGCTCAAACTCAGACACTGTGAGATCATGACCTGAGCCAAAATCAAGAGTAGGACATTTAACAGACTGAACCATCTAGGTGCCCCGAGTAATAGCATACACTTCTGACTGCATATTTCACGACAAAGTTATTTCATGTGTAATATGATTATTTCCAGCTCCCTGTCATACTTCCGTATTTCATTAATGTCTGTCCCTGTCACTGGTAAACTCACTAAGACAGAATCAATGAGATTATGGCAGAGCAAGTCTTACTTTGGAGTTGTTTAACAAGCACGTATTTAGAAGGAACACTTAAAGATAATAGGATGAAGGGCAGGAGATAGGTGAAATTCTGAATGTGCATAAATAGAGGGTCAAATATAACTAAGGATGAACCATGTAATAAGTTCAGAAATGTGGTTACAAATCTGAAGCCATGGGTATAATGGACACTATTAGTATACAACACCTGAGACAGGTTCACATAAAGTGAATAGCCACCTTATAAGAGAATAAATGACTGAACAAGAAGGATGTTTGGGAGTAAAGCAATCTCTGTCCCAAAGAATAGGCAGCAACAGCAATATAGAATACATCTTTATAGCTTAAAATAAATATGAGGAGAATATACTCAAGGATATAATTTTTCCTTTAACATGCAAACTGAATCTGTGACACTGTGCACCAGAAAGTGTCCAGAGTATATCAAGCATGTCTTCAAATATATACACACACATATATATGTATATATTTGTGGTAAGGGCTGAAAGTACAACAGTAAATAAGAGAGACGGGATTGCATGAATGATACTTTTTTCATTATCACCCATACCATTCAAACAATCTTTAATTCTTTTGTCTTAAACCATTGGAAGGACCTAAAATCTAAGAAGTGATTAAAATGAGAAAATTATTATTTTATTAACAAGACATGAGATCAAATGCCACAGCTGGCAAATATATTCTCCAGATGAACAGCTAGGACTATTTTTGAATGAATAGAATGATATAGTAGTATATAAAGATTATAGAGTCTGTACCAGAGAGTTATCAAAGGAAAAAGCGTTGCTACAGCAATGCTGATACTTTATTAAAAGGACAGACTACTTTTTGCACCATCCATATCTGTGAATTAGTAAAGTGTTCCAAGGTAAGTCACTTATTTGGATCTATGTTCCATATCAGTCCTTTCCTTGAAAGTGGCAGTTTTTCCTATTTATTTTTCTTAGGTGGCTTAAAATTTTCATTTTATTCATTTTTCCATAATGTATTATGATGCAGTATTTATTAAACAGAAATTTAGAGAAGAAATTGTTTCTCTTTTGCTAGAGTTTAACTTTGATATCATTTGGTTTTATGTCTGAAGTCTGATGCATAAAATTTACAAGAGGGACAAAAAAATCACGTTAATGAAATTGCAGAATTTCATAGAGGTGACCAAACTTTTGGAGAAATTCATAGATGATATGAAAGCTTTCATGGCCCATAAAATTTGTGAGTTGCTATTATTTCAGCTTTTCATATTAGATATCCCTACATGGATTTAGTGTATAAAGCTTAAAAAACTGTGAGATCTTCTACAAAGATAAAGTTCAACTGCTATCCGTGTTCATTTTGTTAAGAGAAAAACAAAGGTGTTTATACCATGCCATGCCTGGGAACTCTCCATTTATTTTTGCCTTAACTATTTGCCATAAATAAGAAAGTGTGAGGGAAAAGGAATCGTGGTGAACACTGTTGTACCTTCTTCAGTTACTTTGGAGAGGTGGAGAGTATCACAGATTAATAAATGTTCAATTCTCTTTCCTCCTGTCCTTTCATCGTTCACATTTGGTATCCATTGTGAAATGGACTGAAAAGAAATTTTTTTTTTGCAATCCAAATGTACCAGGAAGTTGCACATTGACCTTAGAAAAATGTCTGATGAATATGCAATTGATTGAATTATGTAAGAAATACGAGGTAAATATAGGTACATTATTGTTATAAGGATGTATTGTATTAAATTGCCAATTGTCATCTATTAGATACAAGAATCTGTAATACAAATTGAGTAATTCTCAGTATAAGTGCTTCAGGGCACATACAACATGTTTCTCCAAACACACAAAAAAAGCAATGATGATTTTTATTCAATTTAATTAAACATAACTAAGTATTATTGGTTGCTAAGAGGGTCAGACTTAAAGGTTTTCATCACAAGAAAAAAAGTTGTGGCTGTGAGTGATGGTGGATGTCATCTAAACTCATTGTGACAATCATTCTGAAATATAGACATATATCGAATCATTATTTGTACGCATAAAATGATTACAGTGTTGTATGCCAGTTATTAGTTAAAAAAAAGCATTATTGGAATTGTCCTTAATGAGAATGTTAGAATTTGGGGGGAAATTGATGCAAATAGAAAAGATATACTGTTGACCCTTGAATAACACGAGGTTTAGGAATGCCTACAGTTGAAAATTCATGTATAACTTTTGACTCCACCAAAGCTCAACTGCTAATAACTTACTCTTTAAAATTTTTTTAATGTTTATTTATTTATGAGAGACAGAGAGAGACAGAGTGTGAGCAGGGGAGGGGCAGAGAGAGAGAGAGAGAGAAAGACACAGAATCTGAAGAGGCTCCAGGCTCTGAGCTGTCAGCACAGAGCCCGACCTGGGGCTCGAACTCACAAGCCATGAGATCATGACCTGAGCCAAAGTTGGACCCTTAACTGACTGAGCCACCCAGGCGCCCCATCTAATAACTTACTCTTGACAAGAATCCTTATCAATAACGTAAAAAGTCAATTAACACATATATTGTATGTTATATGTATTTTAAACTATATTCTTACAATAAAGTGAGCTAGAGAAAAGAAAATGTTATTAAAAAATCGTAAGGAAGAGCCAATACATTTTACAGTATTGTACTGAATTTCACTGAAAAATCTCCACATATAAATGGACCCACACAGTTCAAACCTATGTTGTTCAGGGGTCAATTGTATTTATATTTCTTAGGTATTTCTTAGATACATAATGAGTAAAAACAGAAAAATAATGCTAATATCTGAATTCTGTATCCTGTTACTAATATATATTTATAGCAAACCAACCAAAAATAGAATTCAGACACTTCCCACTAATATACTAATATTTAGAAACTTCCCACTAATGGAAAGGTAGAAATTATATAGTCTGGGTAGCAATATATAATACTACATACCAGGTTTTACTATTTCTGAGTTTTATGAAGGTAAAAGGTTAATTGAAAAACCCGCTGAACCTAAACTGTGTTTCAAGAACAGTAGTGCATTATAAGAGGATAAAGGGAGATTTCTTGGGTCCTTACAAGATTTCTCCTTATTCTGAGGAACTTGTAAAAACCTTAAATGTATGGTTAAGGGGATGGTTTTCATGTATATACACTTGCCTCTATGTGTTACATGCTGAATTTGGCCTATTCCTTTTCTTTGTCCCCTAAGGCAACGTATTGCTACTTTTTTAATAGTAAAAGTCAACTTTTGCATTTGCTAAAAGGATAGCCTTTTAGTAGAAGCCGATCTTCAGTTGATTTCTATAGAGGCCCTCTTCCTCACAAGGAAATGCTTCTAACAGTTGTCAGCTTGCTTCACTTGAGAAAAATACCAATAACAAAACCGCACCTAGGTGGTAGCTCTCTTTTCAGGATCTGCTGATATACTTGCTGTCAGTCAGTGTTCTCCTTGGAGTCTGAGTTCTCTTTGGCACAACTGCTATATAAAAGAGGCATTTTCATTTCCTTGGTAGAGTTATTTCCTGCCTGGAACCAGCTTAAAGTTCAATTCCTTTGCACTTCTAGGAAATTTCCTATAGATCATTTAACATCTCAACTTTATAATTCTTCACCCAAGACAATTCGAAGGAATATAATTTTTTTAAAAGAATATTTTGATTCCACTGGGTTTCTTTCCAGTGGTCTTGTACTTTTATTTTCTATGTATATTCTAATGATTGCAGATAAACTTTTGCAATTAATACTAGTGTTTAATTTTTGCCCTATAAAAATGCTCACTCTAAAATGTTTTTAAAATGAGTTAAATTCTATGTTGTCCTGTAGTTTTAGCTGTGCTGTATTTTTATGAGTGAAATTATCAAGAGAAAACATTAACTTATATATTTCTTTACTGGAATTACTATTAGTGATTTTTTTTTAAATTTTTTTTTCAACGTTTATTTATTTTTGGGACAGAGAGAGACAGAGCATGAACGGGGGAGGGGCAGAGAGAGAGAGGGAGACACAGAATTGGAAACAAGCTCCAGGCTCCGAGCCATCAGCCCAGAGCCTGACGCGGGGCTCGAACTCACGGACCGCGAGATCGTGATCTGGCTGAAGTCGGACGCTTAACCGACTGCGCCACCCAGGCGCCCCGACTATTAGTGATTTTTTAAAAGTTTTTATTTATTTATTTTTGAGAGAGACTGGGGGGGGGGAGGGGCAGAGAGTGTGGGAGAGAGAGAATCCCAAGCAGCCTCTCCACTGTTAGCACAGAGCGCTGTGTGGGTCTCAAACTCATGAACCATGAGATGGTGACCTGAGCTGAAACCAAGAGTTGGGATGCTTAACATACTGAGCCACCCAGGCGAACCTATTAATGATTTTTGTAGTGGCAAAAATCTAATAAAAAAACAAACAAATAGTGGACTCACTCTTTCTCATTTAACAAAGCTGACTTAACACAATCACCACCACAAACTTTCTCATTTAACAAAATTCACATATGTTTAACGGTCACAAGAAGAGTCCCAGCCTAGTAATCATTACAAAGGAGCTTTTTATTAGAGGTGTAGTTTCCAGGTAGGTCTAGAATTTAAAGAATCCAGAAGCTTCTGGCTCTGCTATTTTATTACTTTAGGCTACGTGTTTAACCTTCTTAGGTCTGTATTTCCCTAAAATGGTTTTGGTTTATGATCCTCAAAAGCTATCAGCATAGTAAAATGATATAATTAGATCATATTTTAAATGCATTAAACAAGATACCTTTTTAGGAAGCCAAATTAAAATTATTTTCTAAGGATAAGAATTATTTTGGGTTATAAATGAATTCACTTTAATTTCTACCCAGCCTTTCAACATATGTGGTTATTAGAATTTTGTAGTATACTTCTTTTTATTATTTTATTTATTTTATTTTTTTGGCTAAGTGATAAAGATTTTATGTATGTATGTATGTATTTATTTACTTTTTCTAAATATAACTTATTGTCAAGTTAGCTAACATACAGTGGATACAGTGTGCTCTTGGTTTCAGGAGTAGATTCCCATGATACATCACTTGTATACAGCACCCAGTGCTCATGCCTCCTCAGTGCCCATCACCCATTTTTCCCTCTCCTCCACTTCACCCCTTCAATCCTCAGTTTGTTCTCTGTATTTAAGCGTCTCTTATGGTTTGCCTCCCTCTCTGTTTGAAACTATCTTTCCCTTTCCCCTCCACCATGGTCTTCTGTTAAGTTTCTCATTCCACATATGAATGAAAACATGATATCTGTCTTTCTCTGACTGACTTATTTCACTTAGCATAATACCCTCCAGTTCCATCCACGTTGTTGCAAGTGGCAGGATTTCATTCTTTCTTATTGCCAAGTAGTATTTCATTGTATATGTAAACCACATCTTCTTTACCATTCATCAGTTGATGGATATTTAGGCTCTTTCCATAATTTGGCTATTGTTGAAAGTGCTGCTATAAACATTGAGGTAGATGTGCCCCTGTGAATCAGCACTCTTATAGTGTTATTGTTAGGTCATAGGGTAATTCTATTTTTAATTTTTTGAGAAACCTCCACACTGTTTTCCAGAGTGGTTGCACCAGTTTGCATTCCCATCAGCAGTGATAAAGGGTTCCCCTTTCCCCACATCGTTGGCAACATCTGTTGTTTCCTGAGTTGTTAATTTTAGCCACTTTGACTGGTGTGAGGTTGTATCTCTCTCAGTGTGGTTTTGATTTGTATTTCCCTGATGATGAACAGTGCTAAGCATCTTTTCATGTGTCTTTTGGCTATCTGGATGTCTTCTTTGGAAAAGTATGTATTTATGTCTTCTGTTTCTTTTCTTTTTTTTAAACCTGTATTTATTTTTGAGAAAGAAAGAGACAGAGTGTGAGCAGGGTAGGGATGGAGAGAGAGGTAGACAAAGAATCCGAAGCAGGCTTCAGGCTTCAGCTGTCTGCACAGAACCCGATGCGGGGCTCGAACTCACGAAACGTGAGTTCATGACCTGAGCAGAAGTCAGATGCTTAACAGACTGAGCCACCCAGGTGCCCTTCTGCCCATTTCTTCACTGGATTATTTGTTTTTCAGGTGTTGAGTTTGGTAAGTTCTTTATAGATTTTGGAAACTCACTTTTTATCTGATATGTCATTTGCAAATATCTACTCTCATCCCATCAGTTGCCTTTCAGTTTTGTTGATTGTTTCCTTTGCTGTGCAGAAGCTTTTTATCTTGATGAGGTACCAATAGTTCATTTTGGTTATATTTCTCTTGCTTTCAAAGATGTGTGGAGTGGGATATTGCTGTGGCTAAGGTCAAAGATGTTGTTGCCTGTTTTCTCCTCTGGCGTTTTGATGGTTGCCTGTCTCACATTTAGGTCTCTCATCCATTTTGAGTGTTTTTTTTTTTTTTTTTTTTTTTTTTTTGGTGTAAGAAAGTGGTCCAGTTTCATTCTTCTACATGTTGCTGTCTAGCTCTCCCAGTACCTTTTGCTAAAAAGACTGTCTTTTTTCCATTGGATACTCTTTCCTGCTTTGTCACAGATTAGTTGGCCATACATTTGTGGGTATGATTCTGGATTATCTGTTCTATTCCATTGATCTGTGTGTCTGTTTTTTGTGTCAATACCATACTGTCTTGATGACTACAGCTTTGTAGTAGAGGCTAAAGCCTGGGATTGTGATGGCTCTAGTTTTGGTTTTCTTTTTAAGCATTACTTTGACTATTCAGGGGCCTTTGTGGTTCCATACAAATTTTAGGATTGTTTGTTCTAGCTTCGAGAAGAATGCTGGTGAAATTTTGATTGGGATTGCATTGAATGTGTGAATTGCTTTGGGTAGTATTGACATTTTAACAATATTTGTTCTTCCAATCCATGAACATGGAACATTTTTCCTTTTTGTGTGTGTGTCTTCAATGTATTTCTTACGTTTTCTATAGTTTCAGCATAAAGATATTTTACATTTTTGGTTAGGTTTGTTCCTAGGTATTTTATGATCCTTCGTGCAATTGTAAATGGGGTCTATTTCTTGATTTCTCTTTCTATTGCTTCATTATTGGTGTATAGGAATGTGACAGATTTCTGTACATTGATTATATATCCTGCAACTTTGCTGAATTCACGTATCAGTTTTAGCAACTTTTTAGTGGAGTCTTTTCATTTTCCTCATAGAGTAGAATGTCATCTGCAAAAAGTGAAAGTTTAACTTCTTTGCAAATTCGGATGCCCTTTATTTCATTTTGTTGTTGAGGTTAGGACTTCCAACATAATGTTAAACAACAGTGTTTAGAATGGACATCCCTGTTGTGTTCCTGGTCTCAGGGGAAAAGCTCTCAATTTTTCCCCATTGAGGATGATACTAGCTATGGACCTTTCATATATGACTTTTATGATGTTAAGATATGTTCGTTCTGTTCCGACTTTGAGGGTTTTTATTACGAAAGGCTGCTTGGGGTGCCTGGGTGGTTCAGTCACTTACAGCTGACTTCGGCTCAGGTTATGATCTTGGAGTCTGTGAGTTCGAGCCCTGCATCGGGCCCTGCTGACAGCTCAGAACCTGGAGCTTGCTTCGGATTCTGTGTCTCCCTCTGTCTCTGCCCCTTCCCTGCTTGTGCTCTGTCTCTCTGTCTCTCTCAAAAAATAAATAAACATTAAACAATAACAAAAAAAAAGAAAGGATACTGTATTTTGTCAAATGCTTTTTCCACCTCTATTGATGGGATCATATGTTTCTTATCCTTTATTCTATTAATGTGATATATCACATTGATTGATTTGCAAATACTGAACCAGCCCTGTAGCCCAGGAATTAATCCAACTTGATCATGGTGAATAGTTCTTTTAATATACTGTTGAATTTGATTTACTAGTATCTTGTTGGGAATTTTGGCATCCATGTTCATCAAGGATGTTGGCCTGTAATTCTTTTTAGTGGGGTCTCTGTGTGGTTTGGGAATAGAGGTAATGCTGGCTTCATAGAATGAGTCTGGAAGCTTTCCCTCTGTTTCTATTTTTTGTAACAGTTTGAGAAGAATAGGTATTAACTATGCTTTAAATGTCTAGTAGAATTCCCCTGGGAAGCCATCTGGCCCAGGACTCTAATTTGTTGGGAGAATTTTGGTAACTGCTTCAATTTATTCACTAGTTATGGGTCTGTTCAAATTTTCTGTTTCTTCCTGTTTGAGTTTTGGCAGTGTGTGGGTGTTTAGGAATTTGTCCATTTCTTCCAGGTTGTCTAGTTTGTTGCCATAGAGTTTTTCATAATATTCTATAATGTTTGTATTTCTGTGGTGTTGGTTGTGATCTCTCCTCTTTCATTCGTGATTTTATCTATTTGGGTTCTCTCTCTCTTTTCTTTTTGAGAAGTCTGGCTAGGGGGTTTTATCAATTTTATTTAGTCTTTCAAAAAGCGAGCTCTTAGATTTGTTGATCTCTTCTGGTTTTTGTTTTTTTTTTGGATTCTACATTGTTTATTTCTGCTTTAATCTTTATTATTACTCTTCTTCTGCTGGCCATTGTTGCTCTGCTTTTAATTACTTTAGGTGTGAGGTTAGGTTTTGTATTTGGCATTTTTCTTGTTTCTTGAGATCTTGATTGCAATGTATTTTCCTCTTAGGACTGCCTTTGCTGCATCACAAAGGGTTTGAACTGTTTTTGGAATGTGTTGTGTGCTCCCTGTTGTGACTCTGGTTGATTTATCTCCCTACTTGTAGTGGTGGTTTGGACCTTCTACCAGGTATTTGATTTGTTTGTTGAAGTCACCCTGGAAGTAATTTAAAAGGGGTGGGTGGTAGAAGAAGCCTTATCCCATAGAAAGAGATAAATGACAGGGGCAGGTAAAAGGAAAAGAAAAGGAAAAGGAAAATTGACCAGGCAGAGAATCAGAGAAACTATATGGCTTAATCCAGAGAGAGAGAGAGAGAGAGCAAGAGAGAGAGAGAGAGAGGAAAATGAAGAAAAGAGAGATATAGAGAGGTGTAAAAAGAATAGATTAAAAAATGTCTGCTTAAACAAATAACCATAATGGAGAAGGGAAGAAATAAGAGGAAAACAAGAAAAAAAAAATCTACATATAAAATAAGAATTGACCAAAAATTAAATCAGAAAATGCAAAACCACTGGACCGATGTCTGATGGTGCCTTTGAACTGGTGGCTGTGCTGGTCTGCAGGAGGAGCCCTTCTGGTTTGGTCAGTGTCAGTCTTGCTTAGGTAGATATGCAGTGACCAGACACGGAGGAGTGGGGTTTGGTGTAAGCAGGGCCCCCCTCCACTGTGGGCCGGCTCTCCTGTCCTGAAGCCCTGCCTTGTTGGTGATGGGGAGAAAAATTGCAAGCCCCCAGTCTCTCCTCCCTGACCTGGTGTCCCAAACCACACTGTTCAGACAGTCCTCACAGTGTCCTGCAGGTGTAAGCCAGTTTGTCCTGCTCCACAGTCTCCAGTGCCTCCCAGATGCCCAGCTGGTATTCAAACCCTGATGTCTTAAAGAATCCCACTCCACGTGCCTTGGTTCTGGGGTAGTGCCACTCCACCCAGCTGACAAAGGGCCTGTGGCTGGTGCCT
The DNA here is from genome assembly GCF_007474595.2 of Lynx canadensis. Classification (NCBI taxonomy): domain Eukaryota; kingdom Metazoa; phylum Chordata; class Mammalia; order Carnivora; family Felidae; genus Lynx; species Lynx canadensis. The sequence continues at coordinate 129,282,354 of NC_044306.2, read as the reverse complement.
GCAGAATCTTTGGCCCTTAGAGCTGCAATTAAACCTTTCCACAGCACTTGAGGGAGGGGATTGCTCTCCCAGTGCACCTCTGAGTTCACTACCAGCTCAGAGCTGGCTCCTCCCAACCCCCATCCCAGGCATGTTTACAGGGCTTCCAGCCCCAGTCTGGAGAAAGTCCTGCAACCCTGGATCATTATTACTCCCAAAGCTGTTTGCAAGTTAGAAACCGGCTCTCTCTCTTTTTTCCGTTCCCCAGTCTGTGGTCCAGAGAGGTTTTTCTCTTGTTCAAATACAATCCTACACTTCCACAGCTTCTCTTTTTCTACCTTTTGTCTCTCCATAGAAGGGGTTCCCTCCCCTCCATGCCTAGCTGCCCATCTTCTCTCTCCCAATTAGCAGTCATGCACCTATGGCCCGCCAAGCTGTCCCTGTGGGCCCCTGGAGATGTTTCTGTCACTCTGTAGCCTGGATTCCTGGAATTCCAAGTCTTCTGGCCTCAAAACTGCTGTGTTTGAAGGATGAGGGAACTTCGAGGCCCCCCCTACTTCTCTGCCATGTTGACTCCTCCCTGTAGTGCACTTTTGAGATCATTGGTCCTTTTATTTAGACATCCGAAGTGCACCAATAATTATTATCTTTTAATATCTTAAATCATATAATTTTAGAATTAGAAAAGATTTTAGAATTTATTAAAAAGCTGCTTTTTTTTTTAGATATTAGAAAAAAATGAGACCTAGAGAAGTTGAATGACTTGGCAAGCTAAGTTAATGAATAAGGCAGAACTGAAAATTGAAGGAGATTTTAACTCATCACCCCAACCCTAGAGATAAAATTAAATTTTGTCAGGAGATTAAATTGTTAATCACTGATTCAAACTAGTCTTAGAAATTCATTTTTATGTTTGTGCCTGGTATATAGGTGGTTGTAATTTAAAGGGCTAACTTAACATGTTTGTGTGCATATTTAAAAATGTTGGCTTGATGGTGTTATCGTATTTGAAAAATTTTCTTTTTGATAGTTTACCATTGGGTATCCTTGACATGATAAAATGAAATCATCATCACACATACACACTCACAGAGCTCACCTATATAATTTGGTGTGTATATAAGGATCTTAGAATTTTTTATTCTTTCAGATTTGAAAACAATTAAAATTTTAAAATTAAAATTTTAAATTTTAAAAATGCCTATTTTTTATCAACTTAGGCAATTATTAAACAATTTTAATTTACCATAAAGATGTTGGGGAAAGAGTAACTTACACCCAGTTGACCTCATAAACATGAATCAAAGCATTTTATTTGCTACATGATAATGCTGCCTATTATTTACCTCATGTCTGGTAATCTTAGTCATAATATATATTCTTATGTCCACAAACCCAGTATGGTTTTATGTATTTTATCTTCATTTATCTAATATTAAAAGAAATTAAATCTTTTTTATATCATTTACATATAATTTAAGAATTATGACCATTTGCATTTTCCTAAAGGTAATTATTCTGGAACCTATTACATTTAGGCTAAAGTTATATTCTGGTTTTTAAAAAAAAGGTTTGGGGCTCCTGGGTGGCTCAGTTGGTTAGGCATCTGACTTTGGCTCAGGTCATGATCTTATGGTTCATGGGTTTGAGCCCTGTGTTGGGCTTGGTGCTGACAGCTCAGAGTCTGGACCCTTCTGATTCTGTGTCTCTCTCTCTCTCTGCCCCTCCTTCATTCGCACTCTGTCTCTCAAAAACAAATAAACATTAAAAAAAAAATTTAAAGAAATAAAAAAAAAAAAGTTTTGCTATCACTTAAAAAACAAAGTTTTATCACCAGAATAACAAGACATGGAAAATACTAACTACATTTAATTTTCAAATAAAATAGTTAAACATATATTAATATAATTATTAATGTAATTATTGATGTGATTATCCTATGCTTAGACATTAATTTATCTAATAGTTTTCCTTAAGTTCACAATTCTTTTAATGTCTCTTGCTCTAACTTAAGAGTGTGAGGAATCCAACATGATGCTAATAGCTGTTTGGGTGCTTTTGTTCACATTGTGTGGACTTTGTTAAAATTTTCTGTAAAATACATGGAGACAAGAGAGTGTAACTCCCTGATAGACTCTAATCATAATAGAAAACAAACCAAAAAACCCCATATATATTTTGACCTTTTATTCATAGCTGTTAAATATTGCTATTTATTTAAAAGGTAATTAAAAATTAAATATCTACTTTATAGAAATTAAATTTTAGTGATTAAATTATATAAAAATGGAGGGATATGATGAGGTTGGACAGTACATTCTATAACCTATTATTTTACAAGAAGAAAAACTATGATCACGTGTGATATGGTCATTATTGGCTCTGAGAGCCGTGAAACACTAATAGAGAGGACTCAGCAGAGATACATAGGAGTTACTCAGGTGTTGTGATAGTATGAGGCCTCTTGTGATGCTGTTTTCTATCCTTGCACATTGAAAACTGACCATCCCTTCAGGAAAAGGTTGGAAATATCCCTAGAGCCGCTCCCCCCCCCCCCCCCGCCGCCGCGAGCTTATTTTAGTAGCCTTACAGGCATCTAATAAAATTTTATTTTTTCATTGTCTTTAATTATATACAGGTCTTAAATTGTCTTTTAAGCCATCCCTAAGGTATAGTTGTAGAGATGCCAGGCTGCACAAATATTAATCCTATACTTATTACTTTGGTGAAGAAAATATTGTTTATGTTAAGCAACTTGTCAAACAGGTTAAAATGATCTAATTATGTGAAAAACTACTAGTTTACAGCATAGATTAAAAAGTGCTCATCTTCAATGTGATGTAATGTGCACTTTATTGATTAGTAGCAACAAAGCAGGGATACCACTGGTATTTGGAATGCATTTTTACTTCTTCTTCTTTTTTTTTTTTTGCTATTATTTCGCCTTTTGTTTTATACATAGTAGGCTGTTGTAAGTACATGTTGGCTTTTTTGTTTGTTTTGTTTGTTTGTTTTTAACTATGTAATGACAATTTTGTGAGATTATACTGTTTAGGAGAAAATTAGCATCTATTCCAAGCATAAAATTTCTGTTCTAAGTGAAAAACTCCCTTGGCTCTTTTAGCATATTTATTTCTTGAAGAAATTGTTTACTAACTCTACAAAAGGACAAGTTATTTAGCCTTTTGAGCCTCAGTTTCTTATCTGGAATTTGTGGACTTTGCATCATAGAGATTTAGTGAAGATTAAATTGTATCAAATATTTACAAGAAAAGGTTCTGTCCTCCCCAACTCGTACCTTTGAGTATTTGCTTTGGCTCTATGTTCGTCCCATTTTCTCACCTATTTTGAGAATATTTTGTTGACTTATGTTGCATGTTCATTTGTCAGTCAGTATTTTGGGAAAAATACACTTATATATTAATATAAATTAGTTCTTGGTATAAAATTTTTGAAAAGTTTTTTTGTTGTAATTTAGTGTTTCAGAATGTAAAATTTATAAAATGTTTCAAAATATGGAATCGTGTGGTATAGTTATTTCTGGCTTATAACAATTCACTCTTCAGGGGGGTTTTTTCTTCACCTAAAAATCAGCTTTTTCAGCTATCATTTTAACCAATTCAGTTATATAACTAAAATGACAGATACAACATTACATCTCATCTATAGACCCACAAAAATCTCTAAATGATATGCTTAGTAACATCAAAAATAAGAATTCTAGGATAATCAGTACTTTGTAAGCAGAAAGCCACTTTTTTTTCCCTCCAGTATTATCTAATAATTTCTCTAGAGATTTGTATAAAGACTCTTAAGATTTACTAGGTTCTAGGCACTGTGCTGAGGGCTTTATATATATAATTTAATCTTCACAATAGCTGAGATTGGTAACTATTATTATCCCTGTGTATTGGTGAGAAAACTGAGGCACAAAAAAGTTAATAAATTCACCTAAGGTTACTCATTGACTGAGTGTCTGAGTCAAGATCTGAACCCAGCTGTCTGGCTCCAGAATCTATACTTTTAACCTATATTCTACATTATCTCTATTTTTCTAATATATACTTTGTATGTGGAGACAAGTGGTCTACCCCATGATTTGGATGATTTTTCTAGTAGTTGTACTGTCTTATCACTGAATAATGACAGTTTTTTTTTCCTTGATCCCTGGAAGATAGATTGACAACTGACTAATACTGGTATGGGAAACTTATGGTCATATTAATCAGGTGGGACTTTTTTTTTTTTTTTCTGCAGTGCCAGTCATCTAGAAGTTGCTTGTACCTCACCATGCTAATGTCATTGGTTCATTTCTGTATCTGCATCAGTGAATTCATTTGGACAATACAGATTTTCACCACAATGCTGAAGTTTCTTTATTCTAATGCATTCATTCTTCAAAGGGAATTAACCACCACCATAAGGAAGTGCTGTGGAGCTTAATTTCAATGTGTGAACAATTTGACGTGGAATATCAGTGAATTGATTCTGAAATCTAAATTGAACTCTGGCTCATTTGTCAGCTAGTGTAAAGATTTATTTTCTCTTATGCATGTGTTCTAAAATCTACCCTGTGGTTTTAATTTTGGCTGTGACTGTTTAGCATCCCACTTAATTTACTTTCTTAGACAACCATAGGGCATGATAAAGACAATGAAGTTCAGGGTGTCTACAGACTGGAAATTTGTTACTGTTTTTTCAGGTATTTTATTTTTTTCTCCTAAGCTGAAATACATTTTTTAAATAGGTTTTTGGGTCTATGTAATTTCTGTATGTCAGTGAACATTCCATTAGTATTAAAAATGTAGCGGGTAGGTGTCTACACATTTAGGGTTTGAATATATTTATAGCTATGCTATGATTGAAATGATTTCAGGGATATAGAATTTAGTATAATTTTTGTATTCTGTTAAGTGACTATATTGAGTATATGACATTACATGTTCTACTGAGATTGGAGAAGAAAACATATTTTAAAAGAGGAGCTGAAAAAAATGTAGAGATAGCTATATCCATGGCAACAGTATAACACCCATACAAAAGGGAGTGAGAGTACGCTGGCTGGATAGCTGCATGGCAACAGCGGAGTCCAACAGGGGAGGAGGAAGGAAAGTTTTGAACCTGGACTATTGGGGGCTTTTTAAAATATGTTAGATGTAGCCATTACTAAACCTGATTAATGTCTTTTTAGCTTTCTTCAGTCTCTTATACATCATATTTGTGATATTAATTTAAAAAATAGTTGAAAAATTTAGGTATGTGATATAAAGTCAGTTAATATTCACTGAACATTTGTAACAATATGGGTATATGCTGTTGGAAATTAAAAGCAATTGTTGAGAAAAAAAGTCTGTATGACTCATCAATGACATATATTTGTGAGGACTTGAAGATATTTGTGTGTAAGATAAATTAACTTTCAGTTTTAAAAAGGGATAACCTTTATTTTATAACTGGTTTTATTTTTTGAGGATGAGTGTGCAAGTATGCATATATATTTCTATATGCATATAATATTTTTATATACATATATCAAATCACTGCATTAGTCTTCTTAAAGTCAATTCCATTTTGCCAAATATCTTGATTATTGCAGGAGATAGATATAAACATTGTTAGATACTATTAGAGTACATCTTTTCTAAAAAATCAAATTGAAATTTTAAAAAATGATATTTTGAAATTCTGTTTGTAAGTGTTAAACTTTCTTTACAAATATAAACTAAATTATTAAGCATTGTATCAAAGCTCCAAAAGGAAAAGTTAGAAGTTGTTAAAATACATCTTTGAGCTCAATTCTACCTTACTCCTAGCATAAGAGTCATTCCAGTTCAGCATTTTGGCTTCCACTTATTCCTGGAAGGCTTCAAGATTTATCCCAGGGTAAATATATTTAAGACCCTTAAAATGATTAAAAGATAAAGTGATTAATTCTCCCACTATTCTGAATAGTCGGATATTTTCTGACCTTTTTAGTTGTACTGATCTGAGGTGTAGTGGTTACTCTGTGTGTTTCTTTTCTTTTTCTTCCTCTTCTTATTTCCCCCTTTCCTTCTTCCTCTACCCCTATCTCCTTTTAATGATGCTTGGCTTATTACCTGAGTTATTTGAAGCCTCACTATAAAATGGATTTATAAAATTCAAATATCGCTTGTGAGTTTGCTTCCAAGTAATGTATTCCTTGAAAATCAGGAGTATTTTCTTGGTATTTAATAATATTTTAAACCTACACATTGTTCCTTGTAGCTGCTAAAATACAAGCAAATTTATTATCCATTCTTTTCTTCCAAATGTAATATATTATTCTATCTTAATGATATATTGGTCTCTAAGTTTTTTCTATACTTGATGAAACTCTTGCTTTAATCAAAGTATTATCCCAAGTATTAAAAGAAAAAGGGGATGAAGAAAGATATTGTAGTTAAAATGAGGGTGTTTGTGTACATTGTCTGTAGAGTCTCAAATAGATTGAAACTCTATTAGAATTTTTGCATATTTGTCATTTTTATACCTTTAGTGCACAGAAAATCACCTTAGATAAAGTAGGCTCATCATTCCTTCAGATGTAGAGGGCTTTGAGGAATTTACATGGAGTAACACTTAAAAACATCGTTCTACATTCTGTTAGCCAGTAATCCTGGATTTCTATCCTACTCATATAGCTAATGTTCCACATATTAATAGTCAGAGGAGTTACCTGGAAGCATACAAATAATTGGGAGTCACACATATATTTGAACTGATATAGTAATAAAATTCCAGATAGAATATGCTTCAAGCTACTAGGTGTCTAGGTATTCTTCATTATGTGAAGTCGTGAAGAACTCTTGAGGTTTCAGTGATGTTGACTGTAGAGATTCGTGATGCATTTCGGGCATTCTAGGAATGGCCTTGGAAGCCGTCCAAAGGGTAGTGCTTGTGAAGCTGGGGCTGTGAGAGAAACCTGGATCACCATCATGCGCCATGGGCTTGTCACTTTAAAGATGTTTCCTTACATCTTGAGAAGTGTTAGGTGTGTCCTCTAAAATATAAAAATGCATCTGTCAAAAAAATAGGCCAGCTCCAGGGTCATTGTTCAGAATATCTAGTGTTATAAAATAGTCATGTTAACTTTCCTTCCATAAATGTTGATCTTTATGATTTGATTTATTCTCATAAACATTTGTAATACACATATTTAGACTACCCTTTGATATTGCACATCTCTTTGGATATAATTAAAAATTTTGACAACTTCTGGAAATAACTGTATGGCTAAATAGTTTGGGTAGTTTCTGTAAATTGTTAGTATTTGTTTGCTATTTGGTGAATTTAATTAACTTAATTAATTAATTTATTAATATGAAATTTATTGTCAAATTGGTTTCCATACAACACCCAGTGCTCACCCCAACAGGTGCCCTCCTCAGTGACCATCACCCACCCTCCCCTCCCTCCCACCCCCCCATCAACCCTCAGTTTATTCTCAGTTTTTAAGAATCTCTTATGGTTTGCTTCCTTCCCTCTCTGTAACTTTTTTTTTCCTTCCCCTCCCCCATGGTCTTCTGTTAAGTTTCTCCGGATCCACATAAGAATGAAAACATATGGTATCTGTGTTTCTCTGAATGACTTATTTCACTTAGCATAACACTCTCCAGTTCCATCCACATTGCTACAAAAGGCTATATTTCATTCTTTCTCATTGCCAAGTAGTATTCCACTGTATATATAAACCACAGCTTCTTTATCCGTTCATTAGTTGATGGACATTTAGGATCTTTCCATAATTTGGCTATTGTTGAAAGTGCTGCTATAAACATTGGGGTGCAAGTGCCCCTGTGCATCAGCACGCCTGTATTTGGTGAATTTTAAAAGTATTTAAATGTTCAATTTTTACATTAGATATTTTATTTGTGGCAACAAAGAATATCACTTGGAGTTACAAAGAATAGAGACATTCTTACACAGTCTGAGATAAGGAATTAAAACCACTTTTTCCCTAATGTTATTTTTAGTTTGTTGTAACCATGTTGATATTATAAAAACTGAAGTCAAGATGTGTAATCCTTACAGTAATGGAATTTATAAACTATAGCTCTTTGCTGCATTTTTTTTCATCTGTGTTTAAAAAAAAAACAAACACAAAATTAATATCACTTAGTTTTAGTTGTAAAGTTTTAGGCCTTTGACATGATTTAGAGCTCCTGAATGATGAGGTAACCATAAATATGTTTTAAAAACAAATTAGATGAGGAGTGCCTGGGTGGCTCAGTAGGTTGGGCAGCTGACTTTGGCTCAGGGAATAATCTCACAGCTGGTGAGTTTGAGCCCCACGTAGGGCTCTGTTCTGACAGCTCAGAGCCTGGATCCTGCTTTGGATTATGTGTCTCCCTCTCGCTCTGCCCCTCCCCTCTCACGCTGTGTCTCTATTTATTTCAAAAATAAATAGACATTAAAAAAAATTTTTTAACGTTTATTTATTTTTGAGACAGAGAGAGACAGAGCATGAACAGGGGAGGGGCAGAGAGAGAGGGAGACACAGAATCTGAAACAGGCCCCAGGCTCTGAGCGGTCAGCACAGAGCCCAACGTGGGGCTCGAACCCACAAACTGTGAGATCATGACCTGAGCCGAAGTTGGACACTTAACCGACCAAGCCACCCAGGTGCCCCAAAAATAAATAACATTAAAAAAAAAATTAAAAAAAAAAATTAGACGGGCGCCTGGGTGGCTTAGTCTGTTAAGCCTGACTTTGCTCAGGTCATGATCTCTTTGTTCGTGGGTTTGAGCCCAGAGTTGGGTTCTGTTCTGACAGCTCAAAGCCTAGGGCCTGCTTCGGATTCTATGCCTCCCTCTCTCTCTGCTCCTTACCTGCTCACACTCTGTCTTTCTCTCTCTCAAAATTAAAACATTAAAAAGAATTAGAATAAACAAATGTTTGTGTAAATATAGTTCTACATTTTGCATATCCTTTGTTTTCAATTGGAAAGACTTTATTTTGAGTTGTTGGGAGGGAAATTTTTCTCTACTTTTCAAAGTTCTTTTGGCTGATTAAGAATTAAATTGACATGAAACAGATTAAAAAGGTTTAATTACATTCATGCTGAAGCCAAGCAGTAAAATTGAGACCCCCCCCCCCAAGTGACTGAGATATATTCGGCTTTTGTACATATTAGAAAAAGAAACAAATGTGTAAGGAATTGGCATGGCAAAGAAAGCTTAATGTGTAGAAACTTCAAGCAGTAAAGAACTCTAAACGGGAGCTGGGGCACTAAAAATAAAAGTAACCAGATTTGTTTGTATAGCTTTTTTGGCTCTGAATTTCCTATCTCTGGTAATAAGGATGTCTCTTTACCTCCTGGTGCGAGGAGGGTACCTTTCACATGGGAGATTTATTTCCTGCTTTCTGGACAAAGAATGGTCAGAGCGTTCTCCCTGTACTGACTGTTTCCTAAGTAACTTTAATTCAAAATAATAAATATGCCATTGTGACACATTTTGAGGTGACCTACCCTGGGCTCTGAAGAGTTAAACATAGGAAGTAAAACACTTAATTTGTATTGTGTTATGTATAAATTGGCAATTTACCCTTGAACTAAGTCCTCCAATACTTCAATAGCTAAAATATGCCCTTTGTGAAATGTCACCCCCAACATACACATCATTATGTGATCTGACAATTAAAATTAATTTTTATGTGGTAGTAATTTTGTATGCTATTCTATTCAGTGATGTCCTCCAGATAAAACTCTGCAATGAGGTCAAAGTACTTTCAAATAGTAATGCCTACATCTTTTTGTTGTGTTGTTGTTGTTTAACTGTTTCAACCTAACTAGGAAACATGTCTGTCATTTTGCTACTTTGTCGTGATCCCTTTCTTTTCTACAGGCTAGATTTTATTGGGGATAATTATTCTATATTCACATTCAGTTAGGGCATTGCTAATGTGATCATCAGAGTGATATGTACCATGTATTCTGTTTTATATTTCTTAAGGGAAAACCAGAACTGTAATATTAATTTTAAAGTCCAGATGTATGACAATTAAAAATTAAACTGTCAACACTCTCCATTTTAGTAGTGTCAAAGTAATGACAAAATATGTTGCTGAAATAAATGGGAATTAATTTTAGTTGGCAGCTATGTAGATAGCATTATAGGCAGCAAAAACAAAAGAAGATCTTTGAGAAGGAAAATCAGGTAGTAGAAAAGAGAAAATATTATAAGCAAAAAATATTTATTCTTAAATTAAGCCCCTATTATTTTTAAGACTTTTCTATAGCACTAATTGATAACAAAATCTGTTTTGCTTCACTGTGCTGGATAAGATATGTATCAAAAGTTGCTCAAAAGAAAATACGTATTAAAACAAATTACTATGTAAATAAATATATTGTTTATTGAATTATTTTGAATTTATACAAAATATTGTGGCTAACTTTCTAGATATCAGGGAAATATAAACAGACAGTGCTATGAAGGACTGGAAAATTTAATTGAGATATTTATATATTTGTGTCACCTTTACAGATTTGATGTAAAAATGACTCCCTATATGTCAATCATTAATTTGGTATTGATGATAAGGTAAAATGGAAGATAACTGTTGTGTTTCTTTTACCTCTCAATTGCAGATGTAATATGCTTAATAAACCCTAATAGAGCAGACATTTTTAGTGGAATATAACAATTTCAAAGTACACTGGGGCTATGAGTTTAAACAGTTGATAGTGATTTATCAACTTATGTATATTTATATTTCAGTTCTAATAATGTAAGGCATGTATAACTTTAGATACTCAGAAATATGGTATTTCTCACTGTCCTAAACAATATTTCAACTCTAGGAATAAAAAGATGTAATGGAAGTTGAGGGATGATACCTAGATATATCCAGAAATGGCAAATTCTGATATTTTTCTTCTTCCTTTTTATGTACCCAAAATATTTTATTTGCTTCTTTATTTTGTATAGGAGATATTATGAAAGAAAAAAACAGTAAAAGCAACTGTGCTTGAAGGAAGAGTAGGCAGTATCCAGAGAATGAGATACGTTGTGAAATATGTTTTTATAAGCCTTGATCACACCTCCCAATATGTCCCTCAACGAACAACAGACAGGAATATTTATCAAAGATTACTTCTCTTGACAATTCCTGGCTAATAAGTGTGTTAGACCAGGATAAATGGGAGACTAAGCCATGTTGCTGTAGCTGTGCCCAGGAGCAGAAACGTGAATAAGGGTATATAGTCAGTGGAGAGAAAGAAAAGATGTAAATAGAAGTGGAAAGTTATCTCTGGTGGATACTATCTTGATATTATGACTTAATATTATGCAGGAATAATTGCCAGAACATGGGATGATAGATTACCTATTTTAAGCAATTTCTCAGTTTAGAATGGGCCTTTCTTACATTTTGAAAAGAGTTTTAAAGTCTGTAGTATAAATACAGTTTTTCTTGGCTAATAAAGATGTTCAACATTTTTTTTTGTGAACCAATATTTTAAAAAAATATTTCCTGTTGTTGTTGGAAGAGTTACTATGTATTTCCTACCAGTGTTACCTGGTGCTTAAGGAGATTGTTTGTTCCTCTTCTGTCAGAGAACTCTAAAAGAGATCAATTTTCTGCCAAATTGTTTTGCTGACGGCAATTGCTGATATTGCTGTCAGGAAAAAGAGGAGAGTTTTATGTACCTGGAAGAGTTTTTACTGTTTTAGGTCACTGGCTGTATTGAAAACCAGAAGAAAGCTTTGGTTTCTCTGACTTTACTATATAGTCACAATACTCTGCCTGTAGTTTCACTATTTTCCTGAAGTTGTAATAGCATTTCCAATAGTGTAGTCACAGTAGTATCCTTGGGCCTCTCTCCAGTCATCAGCCAACTCATTCCCTTGCCTTCTGCATTTCCTCATGACTAGATCTTCTGAATGTTAATATAATTCTTCATCCTGAGGAAGGGTAAAAGCACAATCTAAATAAGCATGCTACAGATCAGCTAGGTTTAGCAGTAACCACCATCACTTGAGGGCTCTCAGTTCACATCACTGGGATCCTGCATTGTTCTCCAAGTCTTGTTCTTTTTAAGCAGTCCTAGTATATAGTACTCTAGCAATGACCACCAAACATTGACTACTCCCTATTCTCATGAGTCTCATTTCATACAAAAAGTTTTTAATTTAATTCCTGATTCCTTGCCTCCTATGATTTTGTATGTGTCTGTGTGTCTGTGTGTGAGAGATAGACCTGACTCTTAACTCCAACATTAGAGCTCAGTCCCTGTAATACTTCTTGTGGTTAAAGTATTTATTATCTAATCTCAATAACTATTATAAAGATGAAATTTGGAAATGTTAGTAAGTTATATGAGAAAACTAGGTTTTGTGGTTAGTGGATCATGAGGAATGGTAGCATACTACATTTCTGTTTGGGGATTCACAGTACATGTTAACATACACCCAAAGTAGCATCACGATAATGGAAACTGATCCTTCATTGTATTTAACCTAATAATGTTCAAATTGATTTGCATACACAACAATTTTATAGTGTACTAACTAATAACATAATGTTGATAATTTAGAAAGTTTGACATTTTAGAGAGAAATTCTGAACTAGGTATTTAGTGAAAAGCTCATCTATAAAAATAATTTCCACAGTACTTTGATATGGCTACCAGTATCTGATATTTTTACACAGAAATTATGGTTTTTAAAAGTGGCCATTTAAGCACTGCCTGGGTAGCTCAGTTGGTTGAGCGTCCAACTTGGGCTTAGGTCATGATCTCACAGTTTGTGGGTTTGAGCCCTGCATCAGGCTCTGTGCTCACTGCTTGCTCAGAGCCTGGAGTCTGCTTCAGATTCTGTGTCTCCCTATCTCTCTGCTCCTCCCCTGCTCACTCTTTGTCTCACTGTTTCTCAAAAATAAATAAATGTAAAAAAAAAATTAAAAAAAGTGGTCATTTAATTGATTTTACTATACTCCTCATACATAGGAGAGGTATGGGCAAGGGACAGTATGGCGTATATACATTTAAAAACTTTATAAAGTGTTTTCTTTACATCATTTTCCTCTGTTACATAAAAACTCAGTGACTGATATGACATGAACCTGATTCCCTTTACAAAATAATGTGACCATTTTCTCTGTAGGTAAAAAAAAAACCAAAAAAAACAAAAAACAAAAAAAAAAACTCTGGGAACTATTAAAACTGTATCTTGTGCAGCTTCACACTTGTAAGGATTTGTTTGAATATCTAATTGTGTAAATTTCCACCTTAGTAGATGCTATGAATGTCACAATTGTTTCTCAGGTAGGTACTACAATCTTTATGACTGGAATTTCCTTCAAATACACTCTAAAAAAAAGATGTGTTAATGTATCTACATTTCAATAAGACATTTCAAAGATCTCTTTTAATGTCTCTTTTGGCAAGATAGAAAAATATTGACAGATGATAGAACCAGGCAGGATTTTAATTGGTTGAAAGATCATATTTAGATAATCATGAGTTATAGATTAGTATTAACTGAAATGCAGATTACTAGTGGCTTAAGACTCCATCCCTGACTTTGTCATACTCTAAATTTTCATGATTAACTTGGATAAGAATATTAGAAACCATCTTCTCAAACTTGCAGGTGCTATGAAGCTGGAAAGAATAGAAATTTGTTGGAATTACAACATTGAACCCCCCCCCCAAAAAAAAAAACTGGGAAAAATTCAGAGAATAGATGAGGATGGTCAAAATTGTATTTAACAAAGTTAACTCGAATGTCTTGAAAAAACAAAAAAAAGGCACCTGGTGGCTCAGTTGGTTGAGCGTCTGACTTCAGCTCAGGTCATGATCCTAGGGTTAGTGAATTTGAGCCCCTCATCAGACTCTGTGCTGACAGCTCAGAGCCTGGAGCCTGCTTCAGATTCTGTGTTTCTCTTTCTCTCTCTGCTCTTCCCTCACTTGTACTCTGTTTCTCTCTCTCTCTCTCTCTCTCTCTCTCTCTCTCTCTCAAAAATAAATAAAAATTAAAAAAACAAAAACCCAAAACAGAACAACTGGAAGCAGTAAAAACAAGGACACAGTGAGAGAGGAGGGTAAACTTTGACTACAGCATGCAAATTTAGCTCAACTCTGAACTCAATATGGGAGGAAGAGAGAAACTAACATTAACTGTGTACTACCTGTATACCTTCAGCTAGTAACTTTCATATACTTACCTATTTATCTTCAACAACAAAGCAGTGAGATCGAGATTCCTATGAATAGTATACCAATGAAGAACAGTAATGGAATGAGAATAAATAACCTGTCCAAAACCATTTAGTAATAAATGTCAGAACTGACCTTTATTCCCAATTCTATTAGAATTCATGTTGTTATCCATAGGATATAGAACTCCAGTATACAGAAAGAAAAAGTGAAAAAGTTTACTCTGCCTTGATCCAACCACATCTTGTGACTCTTTTAGGTCTGTCCATGGTTGTAGAGGGACATTAATAGAATGGATCGAGTCCAGGGGAGAATAGACAAACTAATTTCATATCATGTGCATTTAATAAAATTAGAATCTGTGTATTTTAAATATGAAGATTTTCTGGTAGGATGTCAAAGATGATTAAACAATTTAAAGGCTATTTTCTTTAAAAGAAAAGATTCTTTTTCTCCTGTTTGCCTCTAGTGGGAAAAACTAAAATCAGTGAATGGAATATGGGGAGTTGTAGATTTTACTCAACATAAGACAGACCTATTCTGTCTATTGCAGTATTGCTACTTTACTTTTTATCCTAGCTCTTATTATCTTATACTGTGCTCTATATTTTTATCTTGTATATTTTCTGTTTTTTTTTTTCCCACAAAGAAAAAATTTCCAAAATACCAGGAATTTATGTCTCCTTAACCATGCCTTCCTTGGTATCCAGAACACTGCCTTGGACAAAATAGGCACCTAATAAAATTTGTTGAATGAATAAAATCAAGCCAGAAATTTCTAGCTTCAGTTGTGATCCTAGCACGTTACATTTTCCTTACTTGCAAATAGTTTGTTCCTTATTGTCAGCTAAAGAAATATTCACATAAGTTGGGAATTCACAAATTCATAACAAATTCATATAATTTGATGTCAAGGAATACTGTATTTTCTAAAAATTATGTTAGAAATAGTGAC
The DNA here is from genome assembly GCF_007474595.2 of Lynx canadensis. Classification (NCBI taxonomy): domain Eukaryota; kingdom Metazoa; phylum Chordata; class Mammalia; order Carnivora; family Felidae; genus Lynx; species Lynx canadensis. The sequence continues at coordinate 129,267,238 of NC_044306.2, read as the reverse complement.
TCATAATGGATTGGTTAATCTATCAGTCTCTATCTGGAATACACTTGGAACATTTTGTACATTGTGAAGTTGCATATGGTCATCAAACTGTTTTATAGAGGTGTAAGGTCTGAAGTTAAACTGTTAACTGCTGCTTTTGTGATCTTGAACAATTTGTGCAACATCATAATATCCCTATCTCCAACTGAAACTATCAGTACCTACCTTATGAAATTATTTTAGGCATTAAAAGCCATAATGTATATAATTAAGTGCTTAATGCTGCCTCTGGCATGGAGTAAGCTTAAATATTAAATAATGTTATCAATATTATCAATAATAATAGTATTACTCTTACTGTAGCCACTGACTACTCACATTGTTTACCTTGAAAATAATAAATATCATCTAACATTTAGAAATGCTCCCTGGGGTTTGCCTCTCCCCTCCCCCAGTAGTTTTTCTGATCTTTAGGTAGAAAAACAAAATGTTATAGGATAAAGAGAGGACTGAGTGGATTACAGATGTAGATAAAAAAAAATCTGTCCTCAAGGAGTGTGTGGTCTCTCTCTGTACCCACTGTTATCCTCTTACTACTTTGGACTTTTTAGGTGCAACCCCTTTTCCATTGTTTCTGTTGAAGTATTGACAGGTAATAGCAAGTTGAGTTGCCATAGGCAGCTTTGCTATAAAAGACTAGCACTCTCTCTCCCATTACAGTATTTTCCTTGCTTTTGTGAAAAGACTCCCACACTGGTATCTGCTGCTGAAATTGATTCTGAAAGAGCCATTAAAAAAAAAATGACCCGCCCTCAGGCTATGACAGGTCTGTCATAGTGTCTTTGTCTTCATTCTGTTTTTGAAAAACCTACAGTTTTTGTCTGAAACTTTATTTTATGGAAGCATACCACTGACAACTACCAGGAGGACTCATTATGACTTTAGTCATTGCAGATTTACATTGGTTGACCTAAGGCACATTTCAATTATGTAGCCTGAATCTGTATCATTTAAAAACAAATTTGTTTTTTTTTAAATTGTATGTATTACTGTGAACCATTTAAAAGTAAACTGCACACACGATAACTCTTTAATTTTAGATAAATTAGTGTACATTTCTAAAACAGCAAAGATAATCTCTTACTTCCTGAAATAGTTAGAATTGGAAAATTAACACTGATATGCTACTTACCTAAAATATAGGCATTATTAAAATATTGTTATTTTTCTCAGTAACATCCCTTGTAGCTAAAGGAAAAAAAGACTGTATGATTTAAAAATTATTATTTTACCTGAATATTCCCTTATTGCCTTTCCTACCCTCCATTACTGACATATTTTTCGTCGTATTTACCAATCATACAGGGCCAATCATATTCATCCATATCATTTTCTTTCCTCTTCATTTATATAGGCAATCTCTAGAATCATGCATACAACCTTAAAAGATTTCTCTCTAAAAGTTTAAACATTTTTTTTTTTTTTTTTTTTTTTTGAGACAGAGACAGAGCATGAATGGGGGAGGGTCAGAGAGAGGGAGGCACAGAATCTGAAACAGGCTCCAGGCTCTGAGCTGTCAGCACAGAGCCTGACGCGGGGCTCGAACTCACGGACCGTGAGATCATGACCTGAGCCGAAGTCGGCCGCTCAACCGACTGAGCCACCCAGGCGCCCCTAAACATTATTTTTTAAAGGAGTAGAACAAATTACCTATCCATGTAAATTTATATCTCATGTTTGAAATAAAAAAAAAACCCAAAATGTTGATAACTATAATGTGGGATTAAAATTTAATGTAATATGAACATGTAAATCTTGTAATCTTAATTGTTGCTCCCTTTCATAATTCTAAATGTGAATTCAATTTGAGATTAATTAATAAATATTGTTAGATACATAATTATACATTTACTAATATACTAAGGAAGCATTTCACTTGAAAACCTATGTATATATATATTTAAAACATTATATTGTCAGATAATAAGATGTAATTACATGGGAAATACTTAGTAAAAATCTAAAAATCTAAAAATGAAAAATAAGATAATATATGTAAAATAGACATTTTATCAAATGTAAAATAACGTATCAAACAGATAATGAAAATACAGACATCAAACTGTATTTTAATAATTTTATTTCAGTAACTGCTTCTTAGAAGTATATTTTCAAGAAATTGACAGTCTTGATGGTTTTCCAAATCATGTTTTAAAAATGATGCTTCTATCACTGATAAAATATTTCATCGAATGTATTCTTAACACTGCTACCATTCATTTGATAAACACCAACAAAACATTAAAAGTGTTGTCACTATGCATCTGTGTACTCTCAGTCCTTGTGATTGATAGTTTTATTTAATAATACTGTGACAAACTGGTAATGCCATAGTTCCTAATCCTTTAGAGCCAGACTGCATAGATCTTCTTTCCAGCCCCATTGGCTGGAAATGCAGTGTGTGATTACATCTAAGTTCTTGAGCTAAACCTCAGTTAAAGGATAAATCGACAGAGGTATGAACAGTTATTTTCCATTAGAGTTATTTTTTTTTTTTTAATTTTTTTTTTTCAACGTTTATTTATTTTTTTTGGGACAGAGAGAGACAGAGCATGAACGGGGGAGGGGCAGAGAGAGAGGGAGACACAGAATCGGAAACAGGCTCCAGGCTCTGAGCCATCAGCCCAGAGCCCGACGCGGGGCTCGAACTCCCGGACCGCGAGATCGTGACCTGGCTGAAGTCGGACGCTTAACCGACTGCGCCACCCAGGCGCCCCTAGAGTTATTTTTTAAAGTTTATTTATTATGAGAGAGAGAGAGAGAGAGAGAGAGAGCGTGCGAGTGAGCACGGGTGAGTAAGTGTGCATGAGCAGGGGAGGGGAAGAGACAGAGAGAGAGTCCCAGGCAGGCTCCACACTCTGTGCTGATCCTGAGGTGGGGCTCTTGTCTCTTGACTGGGAGATCATGACCTGATCCAAAATCAAGAGTTGGACACTTAACTGACTGAGCCACCCAGGCGCCCTTCCGTTAGAGTTTTAAATCATACTAGAAACTATAATTCTGGCTGGGAAAGAGAAATTATAACAGATTTCTTCTTCTGAATGACACTTAAATATTTATTTAAATGACCTACTATATGTTTTGATACAAAGGAAAATATGTAACATGAATAGGACAAATGAACAGGTAAAGTACATTTAGTGTAACACTTGATTATATTTACCAAGTATCTTCTGCATCTAGGTCTCAGGTCTGGAAAGACTGGCAGTAATCTACTAAAACCGGTACTAACGAAGTACTGATACAGTCAATTCTCAAAATGTTACTTTCTAACCATTTTGTTGAAGAAACTAAAACCTATCTTTATCCTGCGTTTTGTTACTCTATCATGACTTCCTCTTCTGATCATATTCTGACTCATGCTACACAGTGTTATATCTGCAGATATATACCTAGCACTCACACACACACAAGCATAGTAGGACACAGAATTTAGGTGAAAGAAAGGGAATTTGAAGGAGGAACAAGATGATAAATAGAGGCCAAATCTTCAGGATTAAGCAAAACCCAAATCTTCAGCATTAAGCAAAAGAATCAAGAATCAAGAATAAAAAAGAATGGAAGTATGCTAATGAAGGATTAGGTAATGATTGAATGCAAATAAGTAAATGAGAATAAGCAAGTAATAAAAATAGAGTAACTGAAAACAAAGAGGAGAATAATACTCATGCAAACTATGAAAAGTACAAACACAAAAAATGTATAATGGATTGAAAAAATACAGAAAGGGGCAGTGACTGGTCTTGAAACTGCCGTGATCACACTAATGCTAAATTACATTTTTCTGAATTTTTGTTTTTGAAACCTCTCTTCACCTAACCTATTTATGATGAGAATAAATCTGCATGTTATTGAATTTATAAATCTAAGACAGTCTTTAACATATTTATAGGTGGCCAACAGTTAATTAAATAGGAAAGTATTTGTTTTATGTAATTTTATGCTTAGTTTTTGGTTCTTTTCATGTTTTTAGTTTTTTTTAATTAAGAAATTTATATTTTATTATTAAAATACTTCCTGGGTTCAGAGTGGTTGGGTCAAGTTTTTGTTTTTGTTTTTGTTTTTGTTTTGGGGGGGGTGATTAAGTCCTATAAATAATATACTGTTTAAATTTGAAGAATTTTTTTATTTTTAAAATGTTTATTTATTTTTGAGAGAGAGAGCACGAGCAGTGGAGGGGCAGAGAGAGGGAGGGAAACACAGAATCTGAAACAGGCTCCAGGCTCTGAGCTGTCAGCACAGAGCCCAATGTGGGCCCTGAACTTAGAATATGACATCATGACCTGAGCCAAAGTCAGAAGCCTAACTGACTGAACGACCCAGGCTCCCCTAAGTTTGAAGAATTTAGAGACGCATCATAATATTCTTGTTTCATACTATTTTTTTGTGTGTGTGAAAACAGAAAAGGTTTTATTAATTTGTCACGATGGGGGAAATGGAGATGTAAATTTCTATCTGTATAATATAGCGGCATGCTAGATGACATGGCTTATCTATGTTTTTGGATGGTTTTATATAATCAGCATCCTCAGAAATTTAGTATTTGAAGAGTTATTTTTAGAAGTCATCTGCCACTTGATAATTAATACATATTAAGTTCTCAGAATATTTGATGGGATAGTACAATTGAATTCATAGTTGAATTCAGTACCTAAACTGAAGATCTACCTAAGCCCCAACCTAGAAGAAATGATCTGGAGAGCATTGTTTTTCATACTTATTGATCTAGTCAGGGGAAAATAAGTACATGGATCAGAAAATAAAGGTATCTGGATATTCATTCTTATGGAATTTTTATGTTACAATCTGGTGATCTGATGAAATGCCTTCCCAGTTAGATATATTTATGCAATTAGTGTTGGTCATTTTGAATAATACCAATTTGAGTTTATCACTTCAGCCATCATGTTTTCAAAAATTAAGCAGCCAAGTCACAAAAGGTGACTTGGTTTGTCCAGGGTTACACAGCAAGCCAGTGGAAATACCACTGATCTCCTTTATGGTATTTGCTAGGTTTTTAGGCATGACACCTCAATGCCTAATTATTGGGCCATAATTTTCGTTTCAATAAAAACCATCAGCATGTTATTTGTATTTGTAATAATACAATCATATGCAATTCCACATCTTTTTAAAACATGTTATGGTTTCTTAATTGTTTTCACTGAGTGTTAACCATACTTGACCTTAGCCAACAAGTGAAGAAGGGGTTATTTTCACTGATTTTATTTAAGGGCCGCTCTTTACTGATAGTGAACAGCAATTTTAGCAAATAATCTATTGATCAGCATAGGGTATATTAATCTTAATAAGTAATGTCCCTTATGCATGCATTCTAGAAAACTTTTTTCACACAGGCCAGATGTTTTGATCTTGTCCTAGATGTTGTGGTGTGGTTAGTTTTGTAGTCTGTAGTTCACTGATTACTGTGTGTGTTAAGCTCCCTATTGATATTTTAGCTGAAAAAAAAATATAAATACTTTGCACCAGGGATGATTAATTACACCTTATAAAAATAATTACTGGGGTACCTGGATGGCTCAGTTGGTTGAGTGTCCAGCTCAGGTCATGATGCCAGGGTTGTGAGGTTGGGCCCTGCGTCGGACTCTCTGCTGAGCGTGGACCCTGCCTAAGACTCTGTCTCTCCCTCTCTCTATGCCCCTTCCCCCTCTTGCACTCTTTCTCTCTCTCTAAAACAAAAAATAATAAAAAATTTAAACATTTAAAAAAGAAAAAAATTGTAGAATAAGCCTGATTAAATAAGCTTCCAAATCTCTACATTGAATAAGTTTTAATTCTTAAAATTTATTCATTTTCTCTGAAGTCCAACTTGTAAGAATTATTATAGTTTTCTGTATGTTTTTTCAGATTTTAAAACTATTTATTTGCATATTTAAACATTGTGCATTCCAGTAATTAAAATCGTTTGAATAACAACAAAAAATAACACTCTGAGTAAACTGCATTTTGTAGCCTACAGAACACGTTGGGCCAACTTGGTTTTTACTCTAGATTTCACTGTCCTCCCACCGAGCTTCTTCCTTCACCAACATGCAAGTTCTTTTCCTTCCCTGCTGGCCAGACAGGCAGGTGGTAGAGGCTGGCATGGCCTTTGTTGGCAGTACTTCTAGATTCTTTGATGTGCAAAGGGGCAGCACAGTCATTTAAACTTGATTCAACCTCTCTGCATCTTACAAAGTTAAACAGCTAAAAGAAGTAAAATAAGGCAATGCTTTTGTGGGATGTACAGTGCATATTGGTGGTGCATGCTTTATTATGATTTGCCTGGTCTTCTCCTGTTCTGTCACTTCTTTTGAAGGTCGTAGAATTTTATCCTGTGTTTCTGTCTTCTTCAGTTCTCAATCTCAGCCATGTTGGGTGTTTCAGACATGGTTGTAGAGGAATAGAGTGAGGTAGGTGAGCGAGTGAAGTCTGGTCTATGCGGTGGCCTCCACCAAGTGCCTGGCTTCTATGATTATATGTAATCTCAATAACATTTATATTGTGACTTGATGTAAGTAGCATTTGCAATACTTAATTAACATAAATTTGTGTAAATTGGTATACTTCTTTCCACATAAGTTCTGTTTAATAGCCATGCAATTTTATAAAATTTATATTTTGCATTTGTTTACTATTACTTTTTGACTTCTTCCCAATAGTTTAGTTTCCAGTTGTTTATTCTTAGTGTTCAGTGGTAATGAAAGGTAATTCATATTTAATTCTGTTAGTGATACATTTTGACAAAATACAATCTCTGACCTAAATTAAAATTACAGAATGTTTTTAAGTTCTGAATTAAATGAACTTGCCCAATATTTTCTTTAAAATAGTTTGTGTAGAATATAGTATTTTCTCCAATAATTAATAAAAAATTAGCTTGAATGCCCACATATTTTGTTGGTATACTCGCTAGTAACAGGGATGTTTTTGCAATAACAAAAAACAATTAATGTTTTTCAAGAAATCATTAAAAGGAAATAAGATGATCTCTGCCTTGTAGGAACTCAGAAAATAGTAGGAGGACAGCTTTTAACCAATTCATCTATTTAATTAGTATCTTGAAAAAATGAAGATGTATAATAAAATAATAGTTTTGTAGCTCTTTAAAAAGATTTTCAGATACATTGCAAAAACCACATTAATTAATAGATATTATCATTTTTTCACTAATCAGGAAAGTAAAAGTTAGTTGAAAGGTTTTGTGCAAGAGATACAAAATGTTAACTAAGCAGAATCAATGCTTAAACCAGGTCTTCAAACTCAAAATCTTCATTCTTGCCAATTGCCAGCTCTCTTGTTCCTGATATATTTATTCTATGTACATTCATGGGACCACATATCTGTCTCATAGATAGAACATGCTTTCTACAAAATATTGGATATAGTTACAATATGATGGGTAACATTTACTAACTATTTATTATATGCCATATTTTTAAATATAATATTTCCATTCCTTGTAACACTCTAAACAATTAGACTTTCATGGAAGTATTTCATTTTACATAGGGGAATACTAAAGTTTAACAACTAGTAAGTTATTAAACTTACTAGTTTAATTATTATTTTCAAACTGAAGTCTGGCTCTGAAGGCTAAACACTTTATGTTCTCTAAATATTTGTCCTTATAGAAAACTATATTTTATAAAATATAAATATACCAAGCCGGTCCTTGGTATCAAAGAAATTGTATCTTTTGAAATATGTAATAAGCTCTTAACAGATTTCTTGTTAAACATCTGTAATTTTTAATGAGACAAAAGAATTAGATATGATAAACATTTTGGAGTTACTTATTAAAGCCAAACTGATTTAAGGAAATGATGCTTTAAGTGACTTGACACATTGTGTGAAATGTTTAGACTCATTTGCTATTGGTGAAGTATTATGGGAAAATTTACATTTTAACTTAGCATTGTTTTATTCCAAGACAACAGAGAAATTTACTTCAATAGTAGGTATTTTAACTGTTCCATGAAAAATAGAGCTAAAGTGCTTAAGGAATAATAAAGAGCTTATCCTTTATTATATTTTTAATTAAAATGAGGCACAAACAAGGGAAACAAAATAAAAAAATAAACTATTAGGACTACATCAAAATAAAAAGCTGCACAGTGAAGGAAACAATCAACAAAACTAAAAGTTAGCATATGGAATGGGAGAAGATATTAGCAAATGACGTATCTGGTAAGGGATTAGTATCCAAAATATACGAAGAACTTATAAAACTAAACACCCCAAATATGAATATCCAATTAAAAAGTGGATAGAAGATGTGAGTAGACATTTTTCCAAAGAAGATATACATATGGCCAACAGACATGAAATGATGTTTAACATCTCTTATCATCAGGGAAATACAAATCAAAACCTCAGTGAGATACCACCTCACATCTGTGAGAATGGCTAAAATCAACAACACAAAAAGCAGCAGGTGTTGATTAGGATATAGAGAAAAGGGAACCCCTTGCACTGTTGGCAGGAATGAAAACTGGTTCAGCTGCTGTGGAAAACAGTATGGAGGTTCCTCAAAAAGTTAAAAATAGAACTACCTTCCTGTCCAGCAATTGCACTACTAGGTATTTATCTACAGAATACAAAGACATTAAAGGGACACATGTACCCTGATGTTCATAGCAGAATTATCTACAATAGCCAAATTATGGAAACATCATAAGTATGCATTGATTGATGAATAAGGAAAAAGTGGTGTATATATATATATACACACACACACACACACACACACGCGCACACACAATACACACACACACAATGGAATATTGCTCAGCCATAAAAAGGAATGCTGCCATTTGCAATGACTTCAATGGAGCTAGAGAGTATTATGCTAAGCAAAATAAGTCAGTCAGAAAGACAAATGCCATATGATTTTATTCATGTGAAATTTGAGAAGCAAAAGAAGCCAGCAAAGGAGAAAAAAAGAGAGGCAAACTAAGACACAGATTCCTAACTATAGATAACAAACTGATGATCTCCAGAAGGGATTTGGGTGGGCAGATGGGTTAAATAGGTGATGGGGATTAAGAAATGCACTTGCGATGAGCATCAGGTGATGTATGGAATTGTTGAATCACTGTATTGTACATCTGGACCTAATATTGTACTGTATGTTAACTAACTGGAATTTAAATTAAAACTTTGAAAAAATAAGTAAGATGATGCCAGTGTCTTGCGTGTCATATTAACCAAAAACATTTGATAAATATAGAGAAAAAAATATTTATTTTTTGTGTGTGTCATTGTGCTAAATCCTTTTATAATATAAATGACCCTATTTAATTAACAATGTACTTTAAATTACGATAATCACACACAGTCATCTTCAGCTAGTAATTTTTAAGCTTCTACATGAGAGAGACACTGCATTAGGAAATGTATGATACACAATGATTTAACTTCAGGGGCTAGAGCCTAATTACTGGATGACACATAAACATAAAATGATAGAGATAGCACATAAATGCCAAGAGAGGAGTATAAATGATAATTGTTCTAGATCTTCACAGCGAAATAATAATTGTAATGAATGATTATAACCTATTATTGTTTATTTTTATCTAGCAGAGTTTAGGATCTAAAAGGTTCTGAAGAGCAGAAAAGGTAAGAAAAGGTCCAGTACATTAGGAGTCTCCAGTTCTGTATAAATTCTAAATAGTGAATTCCAGTGTAGGAGTGTTGATTTACCAACAGTTTAAATAAAATGATTTTATTTTTTAATTTATTTTCCTAAAACATGGAAAAACCATTCATTAACAGGACAAACTGTTGCTCAATTTTATGGTTTCTTGAGATATGATAAGATCAAACATTAACTAAAATGAGCCACATCGTAAAACAAAGGTTGAAGAACAATTCCTTTTTTTCATTTCTTACAATGAAAGTAGTCTGTAACTCACATTAGACACAATTATCAAAATTTGAATCTTGAAGACCTTTGAAATAATTATGTAAGACTTCCATAATTCAGAACAGTGTCATAATCATCATAGAATTTATAAGAAAGATCATTTATTTTACAAATATATTTATGAATTGCTGTTGACTCATAAGCTAAAGTATTTAAAAAGTTTAGAAGTCTTTTAAAATCACAAGTTCTCATTAAACCTTGTTACCTCAAGTGGCAAAAAAAAAAAATCACAAGTTCTCAGTAATAGCTCTCTCATAAGTATACTGAAAGGAAGGACAAAGATAACTAAAAGGACAATTAAAATTTGTATGTGGGTGTGTGTTTGACTGTGTGTCCGTCTTTCTCTGTACATAAGAGATAATGGCAGAGCTTAGGCTGTTAACTAGCCTAGCACTGACATCTGTCAACCGTCAGTGAATATGATGATCAGAAGGAATTGCTAATTAAATATATTCGTTACTATTTAAAAACTCAAAATCAAGAGTAAAGAAAAATAAATTATATCACCTGACTGTGTGGAATAAACTGAAAATGAGAGGAAATGCTCCCTATTGTAAGGTAAAGTGATGAAGGTAATGTTGCATGGAAGTGGAATGGACAAAATATAGTGTCCTTTGTTGATAAAAAACCCTCAAGATAGTAAGGATAAAAGGAACATATCTCAAGATCATAAAGGCTATATGCGAAAGATGCATAGTTAATATCATCCTCAATGGTGAAAAAATGAGAGCTTTCTCCCTAAGGTCAGGAACATGGCAGGGATATCCACTCTCACCACTGTTGAACATAGTGTTGGAAGTCCTAGCCTCAGCAATCAGGCAACAAAAAGAAAATGCATCCAGATGGGCAAGGAAGAAGTCAAACTTTCACTCTTCGCAGATGACATGATACTATGTGGAAAACCTTATTTAAAGATTTCACCAAAGAACTGCTAGAATTGTTACATGAACTTAGCAAAGTCACAGGATACATAATCAACATACAGAAATTGGCTGCATTTCTTTTTTTTTTTAATGTTGATTTATTTTTTAGAGAGAGAGTTTGAGCAGGTGAGGGGCAGAGAGAGAGTGGGGGACAGAGGATCTGAAGTGGGCTCGAACTCATGAATCATGAGATCATGACCTGAATTGATGGAGCCCCAGTTGGTTACATTTCTATATGTCAATAATGAAGCAGGAGAAAGTGAGATCAAGGAACTGATCCCATTTATAGTTGCACCAAAAACCATAAAATACCTAGGAATAAATGTAACCAAAGAGGTAAAAGATTTGTACACTGAAAACTATAGAAAGCTTATGAAAGAAATTGAAGAAGACTTAGAAATGGAAAATTCTATGCTCACAGATCAGAAAAACAAATATTGTTAAAATGTTAATATTACCGAAAGCAGTCTACACATTCAGTGCAATCCTTATCAAAATGACACCAGCATTCTTCACAGAGCCAGAACAAACAATTCTAAAATTTGTATGGAACCAGAAAAGACCCCAAATAGCCAAAGCAATCCTGATAAGGAAAACCAAGCCTGGAAGCATCACAATTCCGGACCTCAACTGTATTACAAAGCTGTAATCATCAAGACAGTATGGTACTGGCATAAAAACAGACACATAAGTCAATGGAACAGAGTAGAGAACCCAGAATTGAACCCACAAATGTATGGCCAACTAATCTTTGACAAAGCCGGAAAGAATATCCAATGGAAAAAAGAGTCTCTTCAGATGGTGTTGGGAAAACTGGACAGTGACATGCAGAAGAATGACCCTTGACCACTTTCTTACATCAAACACGAAAATAAACTCAAAATGGATGAAAGACTTAAATGTAAGCGAGGAAACCATCAAAATCTTAAAGGAGAAAATAGGCAGCAATCTCTTTGACCTGGGCCATAGAAACTTTTTACTAGGTATGTCGCCAAAAGCAAGGGAAACAAAAGCAAAAATGAACTATTAGAACCTCATCTAGTTAGAAGATTCTGCACAACAAAGGAAACAGTCAGCAAACTAAAAGGCAACTGATGAAATGGGAGAAGATATTTTCAGGTGACATATTGGATAAAGGGTTAGTGTCCAAAATCTATAAAGAACTTACCAAATTCAACACCCAAAAAACAAATAATCCAGTGAAGAAATCAGCAAGACACAAACAGACACTTTTCTAAAGAAGACACCCAGATGGCTAATAGACACATGAAAAGATGCTCAACATCACTCATCATCAGGGAAATACAAATCAGAACCATGATGAGATACCACCTCACACCTGTCAGATTTACTAAAATTAACAACTCAGGAAACAACAGATGTTGGTGAGAATGTGGAGAAAGGGGAACCCTTTTGCGCTGCTGGTGGGAATGCAAACTGGTGCAGCCACTCTGGAAAACGATATGGAGATTCCTCAAAAAATTAAAGATAGAGCTACCATATGATCCAGCAATTGTTCTACTAGGTATTTATTCAAAGGATACCAAAATGCTAATTCAAAGGGGAACATGCACCTCAATGTTTATAGCAGCACTAGCAACAATAGCCAAATTGGAAAGAGCCCAAATGTCCATTGACTGATGAATGGATAAAGAAATAGTGGTAAATATATAAAATGAAATATTACTCAGCCATCAAAAAGAATGAAATCTTGCTATATGCAACAATGTGGGTGGAGCTAGAATGTATTATGCTAAGCAAAATAAGTCAGAGAAGAACATATATGATTTCACTCATATGTGGAATTTGAGAATAAAACATTAACATACAGGATGGGAAGGAAAAATAAGATTAAAAACAGAGAAGGAGGCAAACCATAAGAGACTCTTTCTTTTAAATTTTTTTTAAATGTTTATTTTTGAAAGAGACAGAGAGAGTGCGAGCGGGCAAAGGGTAGAGAGAGAGGGAGACACAGAATCTGAAGCAGGATCCAGGCTCTGAGCTGTTAGCACAGGGCCTGACATGAGGCTGGAACTCAAGAACCGTGAGATCATAACCTGAGTGAATGTCGGACGCTTAACTGACTGAGTCACCCAGGCGCCCCAAGAGACCCTTACATACAGAGAACAAACTGACGTTTGCTGGAGGGAAATTGGGTGGGGGGATGGACTAAATGGGTGATGGGCATTAAGGAAGGCACTTGTTGGGATGATCACTGGGTATTATATATAAGTGATGAATCATGAAATTTTACTCCTGGAACCATTATTACACTGTATGTTAACTAACTTGGATTTAAATAAAATAAAAAAAAAGTAAACTAGGAAAAAAAATAAGTGGCATGGAAAACCATGGGGTAATAGGAAGACAACAGAGTAGAAGACAACAGAGACATCTAAATATAGCTCCTGTCAGGACACAAAGGAGATAATTGTCACAATAGCAACCTGAGACCAACCTGCTGTCCGTGTAAGTGAGAGAGGGAACATGACAAAGAGTAATTACTGAGGGACCATATGAAGGAGATTTTGAATTCTTCTATATCTGTGTTTGAAGGTTGAGTCAGATTGGTATTGATTACCATTACTGTGTCTACCCCAAACTTATGTGGCCTGGTAAAACCTGCGTTTCACCCAGAAATCACGTATTCATGTAGCTGCTTAGAGATATTCTGACACACACACATATATATACATAAACATTCATTTGCACCAGCATTTGAAATGGCAAACATTTGGCACTAAGAGTTAAGATGAACTAGGGCGTATTAAACAATGGAATAATATACAAATGCTAAGAGGATGGAAAACGTCTAGATACAGAAATGGACATATCTCCAGGAAAAACTTTAATATGAAAGCAGATGCAAGACAACAGTGTGTATCATGTACAGTCTTATTTTTGAGTGTGAGGTGAGGATATCCTATACTTTTATTTCCTTGTGCATGCATACAAATTCTGGAATTATACTCAAGGAACTCAGAATAGTCATCATTCATGGGAGAGGCGAGAATAGGAATTAGGCAGATGAGGGAGAATGATAGGAGAGAAACTAGATGATTATGTAACTTTCAGTGTTTTTTAGGTTTCAACCTTATTATTTAAAAGGGAAATTAAAGAAATACATTCTATGTAATAGTCATGTTACTATCTAGCAGTGGGACCGGAGTGCCTCACATCTTTAAAAAGCAGTACAACTACCTGAATCAGGTAATCTCAAAGTCCATTACAGCTCGTACATCCATTATTTCTTGAATTGATTCTCTGTTCATTTTTAGTTTTGACATTTAAAACAAAAGTTACATTTGGTTTAGTCAGAGATCTGACTATTTATCATCCATTTTCTTTTAGTTATTCACGTTATGCTTTCATGGGAAGAGAGATAATAAACATGCAGATATCAAACTGGGCTTACTTATTTAGTGCAAATTTCTATATCCTACAGTACCACAGGTTACTCTTTCACAATAATAATTTGAGGACAGTTTGCTCTCTCCAGAACTGGAAACTGAGTCATGATTGTGTTTGTACCCTCACAATTGCCATTATCCGTCTCAGGTTGAACCCATAAGCTGATAGACCTTCAAGCTATTCGCAGGTTCTAACATACTGTTAATTCCAACCTTTCTACCCCACTAACACTTGTTAAGCCTTTTATCCCATGAAACATTCTGTTGTATTTTCAACTGGCAGTCATATTGAAAAGAGGATGAATGTATACCTAAATGCAATTTTAGGCTTAAATATATTAAATCGTGTTTTCATTCTCTGACAAAGAAAATTTTTGTGATCTGTTAATTCAGTTGAGAAGCTCTATTAAGATAAAACATTACGTTATTTGTAATTATACATTTCACAGTGTAAATTTATTAGGTAGAATAAAAGCAACTAAGTATATATGTGGAATATGTGTGTGTGTGTGTGTGTGTGTGTGTGTGTGTGTATTTGCGTGTAGTTTTGTAATTTTTCAGTTAGACAAAACATCTCTTTATGGCTAGAATTTCATAGCTGGAAAGATCTTAAAGATAAGTCTCACTATACATTTCATTGTCTTGGGAACTGAAATTCAGAATAAATGAACACATACTGTGAAGAACACATTTCTGTGAAGAAATACATCCTTTAAGTATTGCAACTAGAAGCTCTTCTCTCATTTACATTTGTAACAACAGCGTTATTGAGATAGAATTCACATACCATAAAATTCACTCTTTTGAAGTGTACGGTTAAGTGGTTTTTAGTTTTTCACAGTGTGTAATCATTACCACTAATTTTAGAATATTTTATCACTCCCAAAAGAAAATCCATACCCATTAGCAGTCACTTCCCATTCACCCCTCCGTTTAGTCACTGGCAACCACTAATCTACTGTTTGTCTCCATGGATTTGCTTATTCTAGCCTTTTCGGATAAATAGAGTCATAAGATATGTGAGCTTTTGTGACTTGTCTCTCTCACTTGGTTAAATATTTTCAAGGTTCATCTGTATTTTAGCATGTATCGATTTTTTTATTACCAAATAATATTCATATTATGAACAGTGATCACCTTTTTGTTGATCCATTCATTAGCTTATGGACATTTAGGTGGTTCCCCTTTTGGACTATGAGGAGTAATACTCTTTAAACAGTTTTGTACAGTTTTTTTATGTGGCTGTATATTTTAAGTTTTCTTGAGTTGTACCTAGGAGTTGAATCTTTGGGTTTTGTGATAAATAATTCTGTGTTAACATTTTGAGGAAAACATGTAACCTGTTTTCCAAAATGGCTGCACCATTTTAAATTCCTGCCAGCAATATGCGAAGGTTTAAATTTCTCTACATCCTCACCGGCACTTGTTATTGCCTACCTTTTTGTTTTTTTCTTTTTCTAATTAAGTAACCCTATGTGTGAAGTGATATCTCATTGACACTTGATAGATTGTGATGTTGAACATCTCTTCATGCACAAATTGGCCACTTGTGTATATTCCTTGGTGAAATGTGTATTGAAATTCTTTGCCCATTTTTAAATTTGGTTATTTGTCCTTTTATTGTTAAATTTAAAAGTTTTTTGTATATTCTCAACATAAGCCCCTAATCACATATAGCATTTGCAAACTTTTTCTCCTGTTCTTAACATCGTCTTTACTTTCTTTATGTGTCCTTTGGTGCACACAAATTTTTAAATTTTCTGAAGTCCAGTTCATCTATTTCTACTTTTGTTGCTATGCTTTTGTTGTCATATTTTAGAATTCATTTGCCTAATCCAAGGTCACAAAGACTGGCTTCTGTGTTTTGTTCCATGAATTCATTTGCATTTTTAACAGTTCTTTCCCCAAAGGAGTTGATCATATACAATTTGGCAATAGGTTGAAAAATAAACAAGTAAACAAAGAAGATAGGAAGGGTATGTTACGTGTATTTATAGAGTAATTTTGCCTTCATTCATTCATTCATTCAACAAATCTTTTTGAATACCCACAATGAAGCAAGCATGGTATAAGGAGCTGGATATTTCTTTTTTTAAAAAAAATTTAAATGTTTATTTTTGAGAGAGAGAGCTGGGGTGTAAGTGGGGGAGGGCTAGAGAAAGAGGGGGACACAGAATCCAAAGCAGGCTCAAGGCTCTGAGCTGTCAGCACAGAGCCAGAAGCCACACTCAAACTCGTGAACTGTGAGATAATGACCTGAGCCAAAGTCAGATGCTTAACCAACTGAGACACCCAGGCGTCCCTGGAACTGGATATTTCTATGTAATAAGTAATTTAATTTTATCACCAGCTTTTTGTGGCAGGTGTTATATATTATTTTTTAAAAAACAAAACAGTTAATTAACTTTACCTGAGTCATTGTGTTAATAAGGAGTGGGGCTAAAGTTTAAAAAGGCAGTCTGATTCTAGAGCCTACTTCAAACCAAGCCAAATAACATAGTCAGTCATTAATAACACAAACGCCAAAGTCAGGGAATTGCGCGGGTTTGAAGAGTGGCTCCCATACTTCTCAGCAATTGGCCTTTGGGGTAGTTAATTAACTTCTTTCTATTTCCTCCTTGCAAAGTACAAATAATAATCATATTAATAGAGCTGTTAGGAGAATTAAATGCATTTAAGTACTTAAAGTACTTTAAACTATGCCTGGCACATTATTAATACTATAATATGTTAGTAATACCTATTTATAAAAATAATTATAAGTGATCACTTCTCTCAGGGAGACATTCTGCTAGAGGAGATAGAGATTGCAATAATGACCATATATATAATTACATAATTACAAATTTTGGTAAGTGTTATATGTAGGAAAGGAAAAGAGTAAAATTAAAAAAATATATATAAAAGGGATTAGACAGTTCAATACACTGAAGTAGTTCTCCATTCTGTGCTATAGAGGATAAGGTCTTTTTATGCTTGATGTCTCAGATGTCTGTACAATAATTTATATTTTTAAATTTTTTTAATGTTTTTATTTATTTTTGAGACAGAGAGAGAGCATGAACAGGGGAAGGGCAGAGAGAGAGGGAGACACAGAATCTGAAGCAGGCTCCAGGCTCTGAGCTGTCAGCACAGAGCCCGATGAGGGGCTCGAACTCATGGACCACGAGATCATGACCTGAGCTGAAGTCGGACGCTTAACCGACTGAGCCACCCAGGCGCCCCTCAATAATGCATGTTTTAATATAGGTAAAGTTTTAACATACCAATATATGAGTAGAAAAAAATTTTGATTAGGATAAAAATGTCCTTGAATCTAATCTAAAAAAATAGGTCATAGCCTAAATTCAGAAATACAAAACAATTTCTGCATATGAAAGTATTTCATAAGGTCATATTTCCTCTATACTGGAAATATACTGCAGTATAACTATTTCAGTTCTTTTTTTTAGAAATGGGGTATAAATCATATAACATTAAAATAACATTAAATACTTTTAAATAATTTTGAAGTAAGAAAAGCACATATCTTCCTGTAAATTTCAGACCTTTGGTTTTAGAAATACTCAAAAGTCAAGAAAGTCACTATCATTGTAGTGTTACTATGAAACACCCAGGGATGTTAAGCGTGATGACTAGAATTTGAAAAACGTATGTGTAAGACACCTGATTTAGGAACAGAAGACAGTATAGATAGTATTATTTGCAAATGAATGGGGACATTTTGCCTTGGGAAGTATCTAGAGCTTTCTTCCCCGAAGAGTAAGGGGATTTACTGGTCTCCTCTTTGCAACCACATAGTCCCGTGTTTAAGCTTTCTGTCTGGGAAATAAATGAAGTCAATATTATTCTTTAATAGTTAAGTAGTTTTTCATGTAAATTATTAAAATTAATATAGATTGGCATCAACAAAATATACATGTCAGGTATATTGCTATGAAATCTCTATTTTTTTAAATAAAAAAAATAGGATACCCATTTTCTTCCTTTTCACAGTCATGCACACACTGACCTGCTGTTAATCCTGCTGTTTCCATTAGAAACTTGTTGGTTAAGAAAGGGCCTGGCAATTTGGAAAGAAATGTCCTAACTAGATGAGACAGAGCTGGGTAAAGCCTGTAGTTTTTTGTAATTCACCTGAGCAAGATTTCTTTACCCTGGGGTCTGGCAAGAAACAAAGAAACATTCCTAGATGTTAACAAAAGTAGGCCAAGGGAAATGTGTGTGTGTGTGTGTGTGTGTGTGTGTGTGTGTGTGTGTGTGTAGAAAGGGGACTATCCCAGTGAGCATTACTAATGACTCCTTAAATGGATTGTATTTTCTTATATACACTTGAACATAAATAAAGCCAGAATAAGTTGCAGGCCAGCTGGGCACTTGCTCAGAGCACCACTCTTAGAAAAGCTAAAGAATCACCCAACATATAAATAGGTGGAAAATATTAAAAACTTTCTGCAAAGAAGTTTGGAAGTTTTTCTAAATAAATTTTGAATTTTTCTCCTTTTGGTATCATTTAGAGGGTATCTTTCTTATACCCTCCTCCTGCCTAATCCAACCACCACTATGTAACACCTGAGGTTTAGTCAGGTTTAGCCTGGATAAAGAATAGTATGACTATCAGACATGGCAGTACCCTTTTGGCTAGGAAACAAAAAAGGACTTTGAGATCAATAGCTAAGGGTATAAGGCTTGTAACACAGAGAGTTACGTATGAAACTCTAATGTTTATCTTCATATGTGACCCCATCCCTTCTCTATCCTGATATTCTTTTTAAAAAAAATTTAATGTTTATTTCATTGTTTTTGAGAGAGAGAACATGAGCAGGGGAGAGGCAGAGAGTGAAGGAGACACAAAATCTGAAACAGGCTCCACATACTGAGCTGTCAGCACAGAGCCCAATGCGGGGCTCGAACTCACAAACAGTGAGATCATGACCTGAGCCGAAGTCTGATGGCTAACTGACTGAGCCATCCAGGCACCCCTTCTATCCTGATATTCTAATGAGGTAGGAAATTTGGATTTGTTCATGGCATTTATCTCTCTGCTCCTTATCCCTCATTACTTAACATACTTTACTGTGCTTTCTGTTATGCTTTGCTACCTTAACCTTGAGAAATAAGTATGTGTAACAACAATATAAATGAAAGATCTTAAAAATATTAGGGGATAGGGACAGGGAAAGGGAATTTAAATCAGTTCAATCCCTAAATTAAAAGTTAGTTGGGGAGGTCTTCAGGGCTGGGGAAGTCATTGCTTGTGCTGTGGAGAGGGGAGCTGATCCTGGGAGGTTATAAATAGAATAGGTACATTATTAAACCTTTCAGAGCTGGTTGAAGTTGTTGGGGGTAGGGAGTCTAATGGCATTATTTTCCTCCCATCCCCTAGGATTTCAGTTAGGGAGATTCCACTGCTACACAAAGAATGCCACACCCCCAAGAAACAGTCTTTCTGGAATGCTCAGGGATTGTACTCCTTTCTATACCTCTTTTCTTCTTCTTCTTTTTTTTCTTTTTTTTACCACTTTGAACATTTGTTTTCAGTAAGGAAACATGTTCAATTTTCTTTAACCTTTAAGCCTGCTACACTGGCTTTGTGGTAGAACTTGTGCAGTATTACATTCATATGTTCTGTTTTGCTAATAGCTCTTGTTTTGCAGTTTTTAAAATATTTTTATAATCTTTATTTACTATTTTTGAGAGACAGAGACAGAGTGCGAGACGGGGAGCTCTCTGAGAAAGGAAGCACAGAATCTGAAGCAGGCTCCAGGCTCTGAGATGTCAGTGCAGAGCCCGACACGGGGCTCGAACCCACGAACCACGGGTTCATGACCTGGGCTGAAGTCGGACACAACCGACTGAGCCTCCCAGGTGCCCCTCTTTTGCATTATTTTAAACTTCTCTCTAGTATTTAGTCACGCTTCTACATTCAAATACATTATGTTTTTATATTCAAATACATTTGGTGCTTTATTTCATATTCTTAGTCCTCTATCTCTGAAGTGTAAAATTTTCCCAATTTTAAAATCTCCTGGCTTTAAGTTTTTAATTTTACCTTGACAAGTTATATGATTTTAATGTATCATAATTCCTTTAAAGGTATTGTATTTTCTCTGATACTCATCTATTTCATCTATCAGCATCGGCATCTTTTAGGTTTTTATGTTTCTAATTCATTTCTGTTTATTTTGTTTTAAAGCTCTATTTTCATGTCATTTCTTCTCATTTCCTTATTTGAATTTTTTTCTTTTTGCTTATTTTTGTTTTTTTTCTTATAATTTGGTTTGTGGTTATGGAGCCAAAAAACAACGAAAACTATCTCATAGGAGCAGTGACATGCAGAGAGAGAGGGCATTCCTCTAATTGTACAATGTTGTCTTTCCTTTAACATATTCCCCATTCTTTTAATGAGATATCTTCAAAGAAACCACACAAGATTCTAGAGGCTGCAAATTAACTCTAGAGAACTACAGTATACTGTATGTGGCTAGCATAATTGATTTATAGATATTTACTGCTTTTGGATACATTATGCCACTCAACTTAAAATTCATAGTGTCTCAGGCAGTTTTTCTCTCTTTTAAATTCCCTTCACCTACTTCGCCAGTCCTCCCACCTTCCTTTCCTCTTGCAACCTACCGGTATTTAGTAGGTCTCTGTATTTAAGAGTTTGTTTTGTCTTGTTTTTGTTTTTAGAAAGTACTACTTTCGTAGGTGAATTTAAAAATCACTATTTCAAACACCTGTTTCTCAAAATTGGGACTAAAGGACATTCAGGAACTTGAATTTTTAACAGACACCAGATACTGGTATCATAAAACATAAAATAATATCTGAAAATGAAACATAATATTCAACATAAATAAAAAAATGTACATAATAAACGTATATCTGTGTTACAAAATATATGAAATTGATCTGAGTATGAAACTTCTTCCTACACATTAGGGTCCAATACCACTACAGATAGCCTGAGAATGAGGAAAGAGAGGTACACTGGGCATACTTCAGAGTTTTTTCAAGGGGTGTGCCCTCGTCCCAGTCACTGCTGATCTTTTTTTGTTGTTTATTTTGTGGAAAACTTGCCACATTATTTTGTCACTGGCTTTTCTCTGCTGTCAGCATTCCTAATAAGGAGACAATCAGGATATGGCTATAATAATGCTCTGGGTATGGCCTCTATCGTTCATAAGACTCCTCAAATTGATTTTATAAGAAAATGTATTGTTATATCCAAGCCTGATGTAACTGTTTAGTCATTTTCCGGGCTATGCTGATTGTGGCCATATCCTTTGCAATGCCATTAAACTTTATGTGTTAGAACAGACCTAACATGACTTACTGGGAAGCATCTTTGACCTACCCTTAAAAACTCTTCAATCTTATATTTTTGTGTAGTGGACTTCACATTTGGGCGCATAATTTCATTAGTTTTGTCCTTCACAAGAGAAATTTATTGTTATACTGCTAGTGTGGACTCTTAAACCACAGCAGTATGTTTAACTGAACACAGGAGAGTGTTCCTTGTTTGGAACTATATTTTGAACTCACTGTATGTCAGTATCTAGAAAAAGCTGAATTGACAGATAAAATCCATGTATCCAGACACTTGTTCATTGTGCACCTATTTTGTATGTAATCCCTATAGTTTTCTAGGCATTGACAACTACAAATTGAATACTTTAGGCAAAATCTCTAGTTTTATGAAGCTGAAATTCTACTGTAAACACAATTTTTATACAGAGCAATATACATATTGAATAAGAGCTTAAACCCTGAAGTTATATGTGAATTCAGATCTTACCTTGGACACATTTTGAATGTGTGATCTTGGGTTTCTCTTCTTTCACTTAGGAAAAGCATATAGTAATACAGGTTGATAGTCCTTTATCTGAAACTCTTGGGGGCAGATATATTTCAGAATTCAGAACTATTGGACTTCTGGAAAGTTAATATGGAACATATCTACGCAATATGTAAGAATCTCAGAAGATCTGCTGTAGCAATTTTTGTACTTTTTCAAAGATACCTATTTCAAAGATACAGTGAAATAAATGAAAACTAGAAATAAGTTCACCTCACTTCAGGTCAGTATTTCCCACCAGAAGGGCTTATGTGTCAGATTTGTGAAAAAGCAAACAACAAAAACACAATTTTTGGGTTTTACTGTGGTTTTGGATTTCAAAATTGTATCTAAGAGCTTATAGATCTATACCTAGGATTGTTATGATGACTGAACAAGGCAATTAATATCTTCTCAGCATGAGTTCTATCATGTGGTGTGTTCGTGTCTATCATTAATAATAACATTGGTCTGGCTGTTTCTTTGATAAGCTAAAAAAATACTGACTCAGCAATTCCAGCACAAAATCCTATACCTGAAGTCCTTCATTTGACTCCACCCCTCACCTCAGAGTATTTTTACATAGGGACCTTGAGGATTTTTCTGTGGAAACATTATGAAACAGAGCCTTGTAAAACTTGCTGCATTTTCTACCCATTCTTGGTATTGTCTTTCATCCTACCATAATTTCCCCTTTTCCTGATTTTCAATACATTTGCTTTTTACAGTTTTCACCTGTTACATTGTAAGGATTTTTGTATGCGGTCTTCAGCTTATCAAGGCATTTCATATATAATAAATTTGTATGTTAGGTGTGTATAGTGTAGTATTCTCTTTTCTTTCTCCACATTTTCAGATCCAAGATCCATCATCTATTCACCAAAAATCTTTACTTTCTGTTTTCATTGGAAATATATTCTATTTGTGTGTGTATGCACATATATGTTTTAAATTAGTTCTTGTGAGATAGCCTAGAAAAGTAAACATCTTTATATTCTGATTCTTTCAGGAAATAAGTTAGAAGTCTTACTTGCAGTTCAATATTGAAATAAGACAATTTCTAAATTGGAGAATAAGCTATGTGCCAACTGGTTTATTGCATGTTTAAGAAGAGCATTTGTGTTTCACCATAAAAGCAAATTGTTTCTTTGCAACATAAATTATGAAAGTCGTAATAAGTTTCTTTTCTGACTCCTAATCCTGAAAATGTAGAAGCGAAGGAAAAGGAGAAGAGAACAACATTCATTTTTGCCCTTGATGATAATTTTTCTATAATGTTGATCTGTAATTTTTATATTTCTGCCTTGTATTTAACCTCAAAGATTTTCATTTATCATCTAAATGTAAAGTAATTTTAAATTTAGAAATAAATAATTCTCTGAGTTAATCACATCTTATTCTTCTCTACTTTCACATTAATGTGTTATACTTAAACTCCATTAACTGACAATTGGTAATAACAATAAGTATCATTCCTGCCATTCCATTTAGCATCATTATCAGCCCATCCACACACCTTGTTGCACTTTACAAGGCATAAACACTGAATTGCTTATAGGTCACCAAACATACCCTGGCATTTCAGACAACTTTTATTTCTGTGCACTTGTGTTTCTTTTAGCTGTATTAAGTGTCCTCCTCTCCTTTGTTCAATGGAACAAATCCTGTGTGACCTTCAACCCAAAGCAAAGGTCATTACTTTCAAAACTTTTCTTTTGATAGTCTTAAGGAGCATTCTTTTGTTTTACTTGTTATTCTTCTGTATTTTCTCTTTATCTTGTCTGTCTACATGTGTATTTTTGCATTTATTACAATATATTGTATAAATTTTTATGAGTTTCTTGAGAGGAGGCCTGTGGCTCATTCATCTTGGTATCTCTGGGAAAGCATTCTCTATATTTTTGCTTATTGTAAATGTATTTAAAATAAATAGGTTAAAATTAAAGCATGTATGTTGAAGAATGATCCAGTTCATGGAAAGGTGTAAATACTCGGCTGAGATCTGTTGATAATCTGAATGATGGAAGAGGTGGAAGAATACAAGATACAAGATTTAGACCTTGAATTTGTGGTGCTAATGCGCTATCCAAGTCAGTAAGATTATGGATGTGGGCTAAAGGAGAAAGATTAGACATGAAGTAAAAATCAAAAGGGAAGAAAAGGTGCCAACGTGATAGAACAGCCAAAAGAGCCTACAGAAACAACCATGATATGTTGAGGAATGCCACCATTTAAGAGGTTTACATATACAAAGTTATTGTGAAGGATTTTAAAGGGATGGCATGAGATATGGAGGGTGAAAGGAGAGAGAGATTATTGTTCTGGAAACTGAAAGAAAGTAATTGTTAATTGTGTTCAATAAATGTATCTGGGAGATGTTGCTGATGTTAGTGGTGGCAGTTTTGTTGCAATAATGAATAAAACAGCTTAGATTGTAGTGTTTTGAAGGATAAATGGATTTTAAGAAAAAAGAGATGGTGGCTACAGACTGTAAGGAGGAGTATGCTAGATTGTGCTAGAGAAGGCTGTGGGATTATTAGGAGATTTTTTTTTTTTAATGTAGGAATAACCTAGGCATGTTAGGATTAAATTTAAGGGGTGCCTTGGTGGCTCAGTAGGGTAAGCATTCTGACTTTGGCTCAGGTCATGATCTCACAGTTCATGGGTTTGAGCCACACGTTGGGCTCTGGGCTGACAGTTCAGAACCTGGAGCCTGCTTCCAATTCTGTGTGTCCTTCTCTTTCTCTGCCCTTCCCCTGCTTGTGCTCTGTGATGCTCTCAAAAAATAAATAAACATTAAAAAAATTTTAAAAAGATTAAATTTAAAAACAGGCTGAAATAAGGTACAAATAAGGTACAAATAAGGTACAAAACTAGAGAGAGATGAAAAATATATAACAGAATAGGAATTGTAGATCATATGATAAACAGAATAGCTTTGCCCTGAGACTGGTGACTTGTAGTGAGGGTTGACATTGTAAATAAGTAAATTTGTAGACTGGAGAACATTAATTTGAGGATTTTGCTGCATTATGCTGTCTGTTTTCTCAGTGAAGTAGAAAATAATGCCATTGTCCAAGGCAATAGCTAGTGGGAAGGTAAGGTTTTATCAGAATGGTAGAAGTTATGATCAGTGGTTTGAGGGGTATAAAGAGGAAGCTGACTAGAGATATTTAGAAGGATTATCAGGCAGCCCTGAAGATTCAAAAATGAGTCTGAACGCATTGAATCTATGGGGCCCAAATTTATAAAGCTTTTATGATTGTCTCCACCGGGCCTTAGCAGCAAGGAAAGGAAGTAGATGACTGTTAATGCAAGTTTGGAGTTGTTCAGAGTAAATATTACATAAACAGAAGCAAAAGTGAGGGGGTGGGGAGGAGGGGAAGGGGAAAGAGTGAGTTAATGTAATCATTCACATAATAATTGAAAGGATGAACAGTAGATTTAATTTGAGGTAGAGACAGAAAGCCAGAGGGAGTTGAGTCATCATGTGGCTGATGATGTCAGTGATGGTCATGAGCTTTCCTAAAAGCTGTAACAAAGAAAAACTTTTGGTTGTGAATAGTTAGTCTAGAAATTAACTTCTCTTTGGAAATACCTTTATGTCACCAGGTTTGTCTTGGTTATAAATTCTATAGTATAGCATGTACATTCTGCATGGAGATGTTTTGTTTTGTTTTGTTTTCAGACTTAGTTTCTGTTAGGATATTCATCTAGCTAGCATTAATTTTCATTGTTATACCATGTATCGGGTTATATCCCAGACTGATATTTTTATATCCCAGACTGATATAAATTGTGACTGATATTTTTATAAGAAAAATTTCACTCAAAATAATGTTTTACAATTAAACATGAACTTAAAAATCTCAGGGATTGATTGATTGTAATGCCATGATAATGTGTCTCAGCTTTCATTACTTGATAAAAAAATCTTTTTTACTCCACTTGTCTTAGGATATTCTAGATAACAGAGGTTTGATAGGATATCTAGAGAATGCTTTTTACCTTGCCTTAATTTTTACTGGGAAAGAACAAGATAAATTAAATGAGTCACCCTTAACGTATAATATTATTTTTTGTAACTTCTTACAAATGAAAAGTGGCTTCTGGCTTATATGCTTTTTCATAAAATACTTTATTTACCTGTATCATTGCTGATATATCCTAATGAAATTGTTGATTTTAGCAATAAATCTCCTTCCTACATCATTTTATCGTTAACAGATTACTTTCATGTACATGATCTCATGTATACTAAATTGCATTAAACTCTACAGCAAAGATAGATCATTTTAATGTTCAAAGAGGTGACAAAAATAATTGTCAACTAGTTTATTAATGATAATGTGGTAATTCGTGAAAATAATTTTTCTCTTTGATAAAGGAAAAGATTACATGATTATATTTCCATAAGTAATAGAAATTGGACTTGAAATGTATTATATATACCTTTAAAAACCATCAATTAAAAAATTCTAAATATAGATAACAAAAAATGTAGAAACCCTATGAATATGATTTGAGGGTAACATACTTTGAAACATAATGCCAAAGATAATTCACTAGATTATCTAGAACAACTGGTTCTATTTTTTGTTTTTCTTTATTTTTCTTTATTGTATTTTGTATTGACAACTTCATATTGAATTTAGATTAGTAAATAATAAATAATTGTACTAGTATAAAATATAAAAGATAAGAATTCAAGTAGGGAGAATATAAAGCTCCTGCTCTCAAAGAACTCGTACTCTAGTAAAGTATATAATTATAATAGAAAGGTGAAGATGCAGTGATCATAACTTATTCACTAATTCCACAAATCTTATCTTCAATCCCAGGTATGTCCTAAACACTAGATATAATAGTGTTCAAGTGTTTATCATCTTATGTGCCATTGCGGAACCTATAGTTTAATATGAAAAGGTGATTGTCACTCAATTAATAAAAATATAAAATCGTGACAGTTGTATGTGATAAGAAGGAGCAATACACATAGCTACTACATTGTGTAACAGAAGATTCTAAGGTAGTCTTTGTGGTCAGAGATGCTTCTCTAAGGAAGCTGAAATTTGACATTTGAAGAATAAGCACAGGTGATAGCAGTGAACATTTTCAGAGGACCTGTAGTGGTAAAGGGTTTGGTAGATTCAGTAAGCTAGGGAAGGCTAAAATTGCTGGTGAACAGAGTAAAATGGAGTGTGGTATAAAATGAGGCTGAGTGACAGGTGAAGAACAGACCATTCAAGATGTTAGGTTATGTAAAGTGTATGAAGACAGTGGGATAGGACAGGGCTGGGGTGGAAGCAGCAGATTGTGACCTGATTATAGTTGCATTTTGAAAATGTCACTCTGGCTATAATGTAGAGGGAAGATTGAAGAGGGCTAAGAGTATATATAGAAGAGTGGACCAGGAGAAAGATGGTGGTAGCCGGACAGAAGGAAGTGGAGGCAGATTCAATATTTAATTACTGGATAAGATAGAAATGAAAGACTAATGGTTTTGTAAAGAGAGCAAGGAAGAAAAAAAAAAAAGATGTCAAGGATATCATCTAGAGTTCTTACTTGCTTAAATAGATGATGGTACTATTCATGGAGTTGGGATCTATCCCTCCGTCTCCCCCAAAAGGACATGAGTTTAATGTTTGTTGAGACACCATAAATGGTAAGTCATTCTGGTGGGAAACTTCCATTTCCCTGTCTTAGATTCCTGTGAGGAAGAACTCACAAAACAATAATACGCTGAACCTTTCCACCTTACCTTTTACTCAGTCCTCTCCAGTGTAGGTAGAAAGATTATCTGGTTAATGCTTTTAAAGGGGGAAGAAGCTGATATAAGCATCTCTCTCCTCTCTCCCTCTCTCTTCCTTCTCCATCTTCCTGTCCATCCCTTTCCCTCTCTACCTCTCTGTCTCTTTCTTTTTTTGCTAGAGTAAGATATTTATACTTATCTCCAGAGAGCTAACGAGCTTAATTTGTGAGTCTGTGCTACTTGAGATAGGCTTGGAGTTGTCCTTCCATTTTAGGAAAACATAGACAAATCTGTCCTTTTCAGGGGTGGTATGTTGCAAACCTATTTCATTCACAGATAAAACCTTTACTCTGTGGAATCTACTAGTAATAAAGCTTAACATTTTGATCCTCCATTTGTCTTCTCCTGTGATTGTTTCTTAGTTGGCTTTTAACTTATGTGGGAAGGGAATGTGGTGTAGACTGCCTAATACTCTTATAAGTAACTCAAGAAATGAGTAATGTGCCTCTAGGAGTAATTGAAACTGTGGATATGGATTTCAGTGACTTGGGAGAAAGTTGAGAAGTAGGTGACTAATCAAAGAACCTGAACTGAATGTCAGCCCTGGTAAATTAAGATGAGGGGTTAACTATATCAAACAAATTTCAACAACATAGACATTCTATTTGTGAATTTAGCAAATGCTGTAAGATCTGGGGCTCCAATTGAAGTAGTATCTGGTCTGGTAACATCTGGTAATATCTGTGAAATAGTATCTGTCACCTGATGGTGACAGGTTCAAGTAGGAAATAATGCTTTTGAAGGAGTATCTCTTGTGTTCTTCTTAAAGTTGAATAGAAGTTAGAAAACGAAAGAAATGAGCAACATATGGGGGAGAAGAAGATAGCACACAATTTCAAATCACCTTCCTCCTTCCTTTTTTCCTTAAAGAACATCTCTAAGAACAAGTACTTATTTAGAGCAGCTTTAAACTGAAGAAGAAAAGATTTACTAGAACCATTCTAGGACACATTATAAAGGTCATTCAAATGATCAACAGTAGTAATCAGAAAATAGTTTCTCAAAATTAAAAAAAATGCCTATTTTAATTACTTGAATAATTCAAAGTTGACACTGTTCTTTGAAAGTATAAAAAGGATATGTCATAAGTTTCTTAATCTGTACTCTGATGCATCAGAAAATTATAAGAGTGAATTGGTTTAAACATAGTTTTAGCATATAACTTATTCTTGGGGTTTATACTAATGTCTGCATTGAAGAGGCTTTAGCTGTTCTTAAAATCAATTGCATGAAAAGCATCCAACTGGAAAAATCACTTTCCTTCAGAGAATTCAGCAATGATTACAACCCATCCTTTAACAGTTTTCTACTATACCTTTGCTGGGTAGCATATATAACACTAAACTGTAATATAAACTTGGTTGGATCAATTCATTATGTGTATGTTATATTTGTCTGGAAATTATCATCATAAACATAAACAATAAGGTTTAACACCTAGTGTGTTGCCATCATGCAGGTAACAGCTATTCAAGAATGCATAGAATCGAAGATTTGATGACAATTTGTGATTATTCCATGTAAACTCCAACCCAGTACAGGAGTCTGTTTATCTCTGAAGACCAGTTGTTAGGATTTTTTAAACAATGCTAACAAAGGGAAGGTCACATGATTGTAAGACATATCATGCTTTTTGTTGGATACAAGGGTTTTTTAAATATTTTATTTGACTCCTAATTTCAGTCCCTAGTTCTATCCTTTACACAGTACATAAATAATTACCACTTGATAATGGTAGATCTTCAACTAGGTAAAGCTGTCATGGCATTCACACAATAATGTTTTTTAACACATATTCTCTGCCAGTTACTACATTGAGCTTAAAAAGGTGAATGAGAATAGCTCTTGATATTCTTCATTTCCATCACTTGTTCTTTCATATAGTTGGTTTCTAAATACCTCCATATCATACACAAACACCTTTGAAAGCACTTTCTTTAAAAATTTTATTTATATTTGTTAATGATAATATGTAAATCATGGAAAGTAATATTTTGAGTAATATTTGTGTACTAGGATCTATGCAAAGTATTTTATATTAATTATTAAAATCATACCTAGTGGTGCCTTCTGCATTTCTAGTACTTGAATCCAGTATATTGGGAGAAGGGATATATTGTAGGAGGCAGAACTTGCACAATAGTGGGAGGGGGTTGGGGAATGAAGGGATGGAGAGAGCAATTAGAGGATCTGAGAAAAGTTCACCAGTCAACCTTCCTAAAGCACTGTCTCAGTGTCATCGGAGTTCACACAAGAATCCTGAGATTCATTGAGTTGCTGAAGTGGGACTGCCACTGGAAGTTTGTGGAGAAGTCAGTTAGAAGCTTTTGCCTTTGTGAGCTGTCCCCTCTTGGTTCACGGTTACATATCTGATAATGGGCCTAAGGCTACTGCTGTTCATGTAGTGCTACTAGTTGGAAGGAAGAATGGAAAAAGGAAAGAAGAGAGTGAGGACAAGCTGGAATCTGTTGGGCACCTCTGTATGAGTCACTCTGTCTGATGCCAAAGTATGCTTAGCGAGGAATGACCACTGCTTCACCTTCATCTTCCACATCTTTTGCGAATTCCTCTTTTGTTCATCTCTAATTCAGCACCGTAAAGGGAAGATGATTCTGGGCAACACAGCTCTCAACTTAACTGAGTCGACAGTAGAACAAACACGCAAGGTACTATTTTAGAGACTTAGGATTCAATAGTGAGTGAACAAGACAAAAAAATTCCTTGCTTCTTCTAGCTAACATTCTAGTGGTAGGGTCAGAAAATAATCTAATAAGAGGTTTATCTAATGTCAAATGGTGGAAGGTGCAACTAAAATAATTAAGCTAAATAGAGAGTAGATTGTTGTGAACCAATAGTAGAAACATGGATAACCAGTAGTAGAAACATTGCTGTAGTGTGGGTGAAAGACATTGATAGCTCAAACTGGGGGGATAGCCTAGCCATCTTAGTGGTGAGAAATGGTCCTATCTTGAAGCTGTTTTATAGGTAGAGCTTAGGTAACAGGATTTGCTGGTGGACTATTTATTAGTTATAAAGAAGAAAATGGGGGCCGCCTGGGTGGCTCAGTCGGTTGAGCGTCCGATTTCGGCTCAGGTCATGATCTCATGGTTTGTGAGTTCAAGTCCCGCGTCGGGCTCTGTGCTGACAGCTCATAGCCTGGAGCCTGCTTCAGATTCTGTGTCTCCTCCTTTCTCTGCCCCTCCCATACTCATGCTCTGTCTGTCTCTCAATAATAAATAAACGTTAAGAAAAAAAAATTAAGAAAAAAAAGAAAATGGAGGATACTAATGTTTTTGAGTAAAGGAATATAATTCTGGTGGTGTTTGCCGAGATGGGGAAGGATGGGACACAAATGAGTTTGGTGAAGAAATTAAGGCCTGTTGGAAGTCAAAGTAGAGATTTCATGTTGATTAGGCATTTACACAGAAGCGGGTTGAGATCAGGGGAGAGGTGGAACTGGATATGTACATTTTGGAGTTATCTGAGTCCAAAATGTATTTGAAGACAGAAAGACTAGAGGAAATTAGTGGGGAAGATGATTTAGAGTTTAAAAAGAAAAGAGGTGTTATGTTCTGGTGGCATATGCTTCAACAGAGGGAATAATACTTCTTATGAATTGTCTTGCTTATATTTTGTTTTCCTTAACAAAAAAAACTAGAGCTAATTTTCAATAATAGTTGAACACTCTAGAATAAAATTTAAACATACAGAAGTTGGGTGAAAGAGACAACCAGCATAGTTAATTTAACAGTCTATAAAGCCAAAAGTAAGTTAGCACAGATCGATAGAGATGTTGATAGACATGAACTGCAGATTTGTTCTCAATAACCAAAACAAGAGAAGCAACACAATTACTTAAATTAATTAAATTAGCAGATTTATAGTGGCCATAAATTTAAAAAATAGAGGATGAAAAGGAAAAGTTGCTCTGGAAATAATTGGGAAGTCTCTGGAGCTTCCATCCATTTGAAGTTGAGTGAAAACGATTTCATTTGACTTGTCCAGGATAATGTTCCCTACCATGGCAGGTAGCATTAGGGTTTCTTACATCATCCCATTACTGAAACAAAATTCAATAATAAAAAAAAAAATTCTATAGGGGCGCAAGCAGTCTGACTAACGTTCGTAATTCTCTAGTAGTCTGTCTTGATCTATACTAGAATACATGTATTTCAGGGACTCTTCCATAAAATTTTCTCAGATAGGATTTGATAATTGTTGGAGAGAAAAGAGCTCAGGGTTTGCCTCTCTGCAAAGGATCTGTGCTCCTTTTCCTTCCAGTCTGTCTACGAGATACATATGAGACCACATACTCTTTTTTTTTTTTCTGTAAGGTGTTACATGTATACCTGGACTGCATATATACCGTGCTTCTAGTAAGGGAGATGACCACCTCCTTTGGGTGTAGTAAATTGTTTTTTTTTTTTTTTTTTTAACTTAAGCTCAGAACTTTTAGTAGTGATCATTTTTTGGTAGTTAAGAACTGCTCGTGATGATGAGGAGAATGATAATTGGGAGTAATTCTCTAGGACCACTGATACACAAACAACACAAATGTAGTACTTGGGAATACCTGTCAAACCTCCGGAAAAAAGACTAAAACAACAACAAAAACCCCCAACAACTTAATGAATATGGGAAGAAAGTCTCAAGACCAATGTGTAAATCAAGTTAACAAACTTATTTCCTCATCATTTTCCTTGCATGGTAATGATACTCTTTTGAACTAAATGAAAATACAAGGCACGTTGTTAACTCCTAATATCAACAAAAAAAATTGTTCACTTATACCAGGAGTTCTAATAACAAAAGGACTATCTTTCATACTCCTAAAAGTAAGCTAAGACTCAAAAGTTGCTTGTACAGAGATGAGCTAATAACTATTATTATTTACTAGAAATAAAACAGCTTAATGAATGAGGATGAAACATAATTCCCGTGACTATCTAAATTATATTTTAAATGGTAAAATTAAGTTTTAAATTGTCATTAAACAGTTTAGTAAGGCAATTAAATTTTCAGTTGTGCTGAATGCAGCAGAAACTTTGAGGTTATTATAATAATTACGAAAATTTTCTTGGCTACCAAGCAAAACAAGTATCTTACAGCAAATAGTTTAAATATAATTTTCTGTTGGAAAGAAGTGAAGAAGATTATTTTTTCCACATGAGTATGATTATTAAGTAGACAACAGCAAATCCAACCAAGAAAATCCATTTTTGAAGTGTGCTAAAGGGTCGTTGGTTTAGATACGGCAATTAATCACTGTATTATTTATAATACTTTAGGAACAGCTCACACTACATTAATCGTTGGTAACTTCTGCCTAATTAACAAGACTGCCCACAAATGTCAAACAGCACAAAAACACATGTGAGTGAAATATACACGTACACACACACACACACACGCACACACATGTATATATTAGCTAAGGACTGATAATCACAAAATGAAAAACTTGAACTTGCATCCAAGTTCACCTGCTTGCACTTTTTATATTTTCATTGGACATTTTATGAATCAGTGCTTTTGTCCCAGGGCTGAAGAGTACTATTTAAGATACAGTCTATATTGCATGGTGTCTTAATTCAGACAAACTGCCCTTTAGTATTGTTTGTAGCTTATTCTGTATAGATAGCTTCCTGCTTTCCCACGAGGATTAAGTAGGTGTGACCAAGAGTGATAAAACAGACTGCAGTTAACATTGCCTGGCTCCATCATTTCCCCACCTGTATGATTTAAAGCAAGTTACTCAACCTTTCTGTACCTTCATTTCATAATTTACAAAATGGCCTTAATAATATCATGTAACTTAGGTTGAGAATTAATATATTTTAAGTATTGAACAGTATCTGCCTATATAATAAATATTAGCTAATATTTTAATTTGTATTATTTTGATAAGAAACATTATACTGTTCTTTAGCTTTTTCTAGTTCTGTTTTCTTTAGCCTTGGAGATATGCTCCAGTCCCACCCATTTTCTTTCTCATTAGCATCTCTCTTTAACACCTGAGCAACCAATGTATGCACATAGTATAGGTGCAATAAATGCTTTATGATGCAAATATACAGTTCAGCCTTTCTGTGGAACTTCACCTGCTGTGTCTCTTGAACATAGTTTCTTCAGATATTTGATCTATTTCACATGTCTGAAATTCATGTTGGATTTTATAAAACTATAATAATGACACCCTTGAGCATTTACTGACAGCCAGCATTGAAATAGAGTAACAAATTCTGAGGACTTTGGAGTCCTAGGACTAGAGTGTGTGTGACAGCATGCTGTACAAAGAATTTTTATGTGATGACTGAAGTGGGAAAATGGGAATTAGAATAGACAAAGTAAATGCTTAGATTAAGGATATGTTAAAACAATGTGATATAGTTGAGAATAACAGAGAACTGCAGATGTCTGATAAACCGAGTGTGCCCATTGTGAATGAAAGCAGCAGTCAGTGGTAATGCTAAAGTGCAGGATTACAAATACAGCAAAGCTTTCAGGTATACAGAAGTGATAGCTTCATGTGATTGCAAAAAATAGTGTTTGTTAAGTGAGTCTCCTTAGCCACTCAGGTATGTAGAGAACAAAAATATGGAAATGTTGCCCTTTTAGAAAGGAAATACAACAGCAAAGAACAAAAACAAACATATTTTCTCGGACTCTTGAATAGCACAATCTCCCAACATTGAGGGTCAAAGACTTTTGATGTTATATTATGTATAATGGTATATAATTTTCTACCTTGTCTTTCCATTGCTCTGGATCTTTGTTTGTGGACCTAAAGGGTCCTCCCCTCTCTTCTATTCCTGTCTAATATGCTCACAGAGCATTAGGTCACCTCCTAAGGAACCTTCTGAAATAAACTGACAGGAAATCATATTTAGCCTGTGAGCTAACCAATGACTCATGTGTTTTAAGATGGAGGAGGTTGCGCTTACCTGCCTGTGTTAGTGTCTGGACACAGATTTTTGACTGCTGGCATCTACATTTACTGAGTTTATGTCATTTCCTTTCAATTTCACATACTAGGAACTCATTTCATACTCAATTACTAATTTAATTAATGGACTTGATTCTGAAGTCAGTCTTTTGTTTGCCCTATCATTGGCTTTATGTTACTAAATTCTTGAACTGTGTTCTTACCGAAAATATCATATGGATGCTCCAAATAACACCGAACTTTGATTCTTACATTAATCTTCTTTTCTCTAATATCAATTCTGGCTTCTTTAGTGTCTTCCAATTTATGGAACTCTATCTCATAATATTGCTACTGTATTATGTTGACCTTAAGTTCCCCACAATATATGCCAAATATATTTTGATGACTGCATGAGAAAATGAATAGATTGGGAGAAATGGCACCATAACATTGCAAAGGACAGCATAAATAGTTTGTTGAATTATGGACTACATCACAGGCCATTTTTTTGGTTAGAAAATGTTTTGTTGTTGTTATCAAGTGCACCGTTTTCATAGTCTATCTCAAATGTCATGTAGAAAGGTAAACTAAGAAATGATGACATAATAAACAATCCCTAAATCTTCTATTTTACCTTGATATAATTACACATTGGAAAATTAAAAATTTTTAACATTAATTTATTTATTTTGAGAGAGAGAGAGAGAGAGAGAGAGCGCGTGCTCATGAGTGGGGGAGGGGCAGAGAGAGAGGGAGAGAGAGAACTGTCAGCACAGAGCCTGATGTGGGCTTGTGATCCTGAAACTGTGAGATCATGACCTTAATCGAAACCAAGAGTTGGACACTTAATCAACTGAGCCACCTAGGTGCCCCTGGAAAATTAAATTTTTAAGAAAATGTAAATAAGTAGATCATCATAGGGGGATTAATCTTTAAAAGGTAACAAATAGTGCATTATCTTTCACCATATGCAAATTCAACTCAAAATGGATTAAAGACTTGAACATTAAGACCTGAAACTATAAAACTCCTTGAAGAAAACATAGGTGGTAAGCTCCTTGACATGAGTCTTGGTGATGATTTTGGAGTCTGACACCAAAAATAAAAGCAACAAAAGCAAAAATAAGCAAGTGGGACTACATTAAACTTAAAAGCTTCTGCATAGCAAAGGAAACCATCAAAATAAAAAGGCAACTTACTGAATGGGAGTAAATATTTGTAAACCATGTATCTGATCAGGGGTTAGTTTCTAAAATATATAAAGAACTCATACAACTCAATAGCAAAAAATCAATAGATGTTCAACATCATTAATCATCAGGGAAATGCAGATCAAAACCACAATGAAATATCACGTTATACCTGTTAGAATGACAATTATCAAAAAGATAAGAAATAACA
Source organism: Lynx canadensis (assembly GCF_007474595.2). NCBI lineage: Eukaryota > Metazoa > Chordata > Mammalia > Carnivora > Felidae > Lynx > Lynx canadensis. The sequence continues at coordinate 129,230,954 of NC_044306.2, read as the reverse complement.
AGTGTTGGTGATGATTTGGAGAAAAGGGAGCCCTAATGTACTATTGATGGTAATGTAAATGGGTATAGCCACTAAGGAAAAGAGTATGGAGGGTCCCCAAAATTTAAGAATAGAATTAAATTATGAATCATCACTTCCATTTCTTGGTATAAGAAAACAGAAACAATGGGATGAAAAGATATTGCACCCTTGTGTTTATTGAAGCATTATTTATAATAGCCAAGATATGGAAACAACCCAAGTGTCCATTGATGGAAGAATGGATAAAGAAGATGTGGTATTTATATACCATGAAATATTATTCATCTGTAAAAGGCTGAGATCTTATCCTTTGACAAAGTAGAGAGACCTTGAGGGCATTATGCTAAGTGAAACAAGTCAGGGAAAACAAATACTAGATGATCTCTCTTAAAATGTGGAATCCAAAACATACACACAAACCGCAAGCTCATAGACACAGAGAGTAGAGTGGTGGTTGCCAAAGGTGAAGGGTGGGAGTGGGAGAAATTGGTGAAAGGGGTCAGAAAATTTTGAAAAAAGGAAATGTAACATAGTGCATTAGTATTTTCTCCCTCAGTTATCTTGGTACCATTTGATTGTTGAGCTTACTTATAGTAACACTAAAACAAACCCCGTAAGTACAGAGTTTTGTAGTAAATAATTTAGTTTTGCATATTTTCTTATCTTAATGAATGTAAATTTCTTGTGCATGTTGTCTTCTCTGTTAGAGAGTATTTTACAGACCTAGCAAAAATCAAGGCATTGTGAAGAAAAAAACTCTCTGCTTTGTGCTTCCTTGGAGATTAGGATTATTATTTTGTTTTAAATATTTGATTAATGTTAGTAAAAGAGATTTTTTAAAGAGATTATTTTAAAATAGCATTTTGATTGACATTTATTTTCTAAGGTTCTAAACAACTTACTGGATGCATCATAATAAATTCATGTTAGTTTTTCTGGTCTTCTTTCTCTTTTGACCTTTCCCTTGATAATCTTGTTTATTATAGTTTTTGCATTTTTAACAAGGGAGACAAAGGAGGAGAGGATAAGTATGATCAATTTATTTCTTAATCTTTTTAAGAAATTAACATCAGTGAAATGTATTTATAATAATTTTCATTTTATTGAACATCTTCATATATTATCTATAATTGTTGTCTTACTTGCTAATAAGAACAACTAAGTAAATGAGGTTAGTTATTATTTACCATATTTTAGAGATGAGAAACATGAATGTTAGAGATACTATATGAAGCTAAGTGCCACATTTCCTGGGTTTTACTGTTCCTTTTTCTATGCTGCTTCCATTATGGTTATAAAATAGTATTTTAATTTATCATCTCAGTAATTATTTTATCCCCTTGGTTATAAAATGACTTACCAATATCAACGAAGATTCAAAGAGAAAGCAAGTGGGATCACTTGGGTGGCTCAGTCAGATAAGCGTCCAAGTCTGGATTTCAGCTCTAGTCATGAGCTCACAGCTCCTGAGATTGAGTTTTGCATCAGGCTCTGCATGGTCTGCATGGAGCCTGCTTGGGATCCTCTTTCTCCCTCTCTCCATGCCCCTCCCCGCTCATGCTGTTTCTCTCTCCCTCCCTCTCTCAAAATAAATAAATAAACTTGAAAAAAAAAGAGCAAACAAACAAACAAGTTTGGATTCAGAAGTGGAACCTAAAATGAGACCAAAATACAAATCATGTACTTACCACAGGTGGGTCATGGATTTAGCTATTAGTTTTCCTCCAATCAAACTCAAAAGGGATATCGAATCAGTTACACAATTGATGGTGCTCATAAGTTTAAAAAGAACCAATTATTTTTTGAGATGAAAAATTGTTCTCAGTAGTAATATCAGACTAGAAATTTTCTGAGTGCAGTGGCTCTCCTAGAAACTGTTTAATATAATGGAATTATTTTCAACAACATTCTTCAGGAGATTCCACATTGAATTTTATGGACTGATTCTTTTATAACTTCTGATGGCATCATAGCAAAATACAGTTAAGCAAAAACAATTTATAGAGAAGTTTGTAGAGTGAAATAGACACACTGCCTGGTTAGATCAGGAGTACAGATATTTTGAGGGCTTTGGATGGTCTTTTTATTCCTCAGGCAATCTTCCCTTGCAAGTAATTATCAATACATATAAAATAGCAATGCATTCAAGATTACATTATCTGTCTTACATGGATAATGATTTAATGTCAGTTAAGATAAGATTCACAGAACTTAAAAGGCCACAATGAGGTGGGATAGGAGTGATACATTCAAGTGAATGCTGGAGAGCCTAGGAAGGACAAAGGCTAAATGTGAAGGCGTTTGGAGACAAACCATGTAAAATCCAGGTGGAATAATTTGGTATTATCTAGTTTTTACATGCATCAGTTTTTTCAGGTTTAAATAAGTTTAATATCTTTTAGGAAAGAATTTCAAATTAAATATAATATCTTCTAATGATAAAAAATTTATCTAAGAAGGAAATTAATATGTTATGTATATAGATAAAGTTAGGTTTCTTTGAAAGTCAACTGAATATTTTAGAAACTTCTAGTATGAAAGTGTAGCACCCTTAAATCCAGGTAGTCTGCAAAAAGCTCAAATGTTTAGAAGTAGAAAAGTACTTGCTGTTGTTGATCACATGGAAATGAAATCTACCAACTCAATATTAGCATTCTTTAATTCTGTAGTGACTGACTTAAATATGAAAGGAGCTGCTCATATCCAAGATCAGAGGTATACCTTCTGTGTTTTGTATCAAATGATCTAGTACCTCTCCATTTTTTTCAATTCACTGATCCCTATGCAAGTTGACACCTCCCTGCACTTTCCTGCAAGGTTGTTCTTGTTCTTGGGCTACCAGGTCACCTTCGTATTTTCATTTATGATAGGGTTGAGGAGACCGGTGAGACCCTCTACAAATTTTCATAGGAACTGTATAAATTTTTTCATCCTGACTATAGCTTTGTGGTCAAAGAATTTTTGACAGAAGAGAATAAGCCCTAACTATCCAAAAGGAAACGAGGATCAAACCTAGCTGAAAACAGTGTACATGAAGTTGATGCAGAAGATGTAAAGAGGATACATGTATTTTGTGCATAACGAAATTGTGCTGTGTTTTTTTTTTTTTAATTTTTTTTTTCAACGTTTATTTATTTTGGGGACAGAGAGAGACAGAGCATGAACGGGGGAGGGGCAGAGAGAGAGGGAGACACAGAATCGGAAACAGGCTCCAGGCTCTGAGCCATCAGCCCAGAGCCCGACGCGGGGCTCGAACTCACGGACCATGAGATCGTGACCTGGCTGAAGTCGGACGCTTAACCGACTGCGCCACCCAGGCGCCCCATGTGCTGTGGTTTTCATGAGAGCTTGTGTGTCTAAAACAGAGCAGGTTATTAGTTCCCTTCTACTTCTTTGTGTCAGACCATACACTATTTGATAAACTGGACCCCGTATGGAGCAGAAGAAACCAGAGAGTGAGTCTATGTAAATCACAGGGTATGAAGACTTGCAGAAGGTGTAGGATGCTTGGACTAGAGAGGAAAAGTTTTTGACTGTTGTCTGTAAATACTGGCAGAGCTCTCATGTAAATGATGCTATAAATTTTCTATGCTATTGCAGAGATGAGAACTAGAATTCATGGGTGACGTATTGTGGGAGACATAAACTCATTGTGAGAAATAACTGTATGGTTGGTTCTGGGAAGGGCTGCCTCCAGAAGAAGTGAGTTCTCCATCACTAGAGAATATATTCCAGTATTTATTTGTCCAGGATATTTTCATAGAGAGGGTAGTATACAGCTTAGAATACTGGATGCTTTTCTCTACTTCATAGAGAGGGTATCATAACAGCTTAGTAGACTGGGTGTTTTCATTCCTCAGTTTCCTTTAGACCTTGTGATAGAAATTTTGTTGTCCTGATACTCTTTGGTACAGTTTTGGGCACTAGGAATCACTGTACCATGTGCAAAGATATTAAAATTTATAGGGAACTTCACAGAAAGGCTTTTCTGAGTCATGAGGATTTGGGTTTGTCTTCCATGTTTCATATGGAAAGGAACATTAATATTATAGTGAATCCTACTTGCTGTGAAAGCATACCAGAAAGTTGCTGGCATTGCTAAAGTCACAATTGCCTTTAAATGAATGATTGTTGGCAGACAAATAATGACAATGTTTATTAGTAACTATCAGTATATAAAAATGTTTTTCTTTCGTGGGTGGGTAACAAACTTTGAAATCAGTTAAGTATGAAAATTCGAAGTGAGCTGACTTAAAATTCAGGGAAGCAGTATAAATTTCTCAAAATTTTCTCAGCATACTGAAGATGTGGCAATAAACAATTACCTCTTGAAACATTCCCTCTTCCAAGATGAACTTCTAACATACTGATATTACAGGGCTATAGAATTCAGTGCAAACATTCTGGGTATCTAATTTTATTTCATTTATGAAACACCATAGCCATTCAACCTTTCCTGAGTTTTTTTTTCTTTTTTGGTGTTTATTTTTGTTTTTGTTTTTACATTTATTTAACTGAAATTAATACTATTTACTATTTCTATCTGTGAAATGTACAGATAATCTTGGACAATTACAATCCAATATAAGATTCATAAGAATAGCATCCTGCATCATAACTGTGTGTATAGAAACATGTACTTATGTATGTGTGTGTGTATATATATGTATATATATAAAATTGTGTGTGTGTATATATGTGTGTGTGTATACTTATGTGTGTGTGTGTGTATATATATATATATAAAATTGGCATACATATATATCTACATAGATTTCTTATTCAAGACCAAAGGAAAGCAGCCTCCTAAAGGCCTGATATTTTTGATAATTACTTAAGGAACAATTTATCGATTATATAAAAATAGTATATATTGGTCCCAAAATAGAATATTTATTTAAAACCAATGCATTTAGGGGCGCCTGGGTGGCGCAGTCGGTTAAGCGTCTGACTTCAGCCAGGTCACGTTCTCGCGGTCCGTGAGTTCGAGCCCCGCGTCGGGCTCTGGGCTGATGGCTCAGAGCCTGGAGCCTGTTTCCGATTCTGTGTTTCCCTCTCTCTCTGCCCCTCCCCTGTTCATGCTCTGTCTCTCTCTGTCTCAAAATAAATAAACGTTGAAAAAAAAAATTTTTAAAAAAATAAAACCAATGCATTTAATGTTTACATGATATAACAGGGAGTAACATTTTTATTTACTAAATATAATAGGATGAAATACATTAACCAGTTTTATTTAGCTATAACTTTGGCTGTAGCATTTTTTTAAGTTTGCCTATTTATTTAGAGAGAGAGGGAGAGAGAGCATGTGAGCTGGGGAGGGGGAAAGAGAGAGAGAATCTCAAGCATTCTCCATGCTGTCAGCGTAGAGCCCACCTCAGGGCTAGAAGCTACCAACAGGGAGTTTATAACCTGAGCCAAAATCAAGAGTTGGACGCTTAATCGACTGAGCACCTAGGGGACCCTGTAGTAATTTTTATTCAATGCATCACTAAATGTATGAATTTTTGCAGAATGATTAAATATCTAAAGAAGTATTCTAGTTTGATTCATGTACTTGTCTATAATTGACAGAAATGTTTGTATTAAAAGTGGACCTTATGCTTTTAAAAATGAATTTTACATTAAGAAGAGGCTTTAAATTCAAAATGTTTAAAAATATTGGTGCAGTAATATTTTACAACATGACAAGTTGCTAACGTTTCATTGCTGAGTGATTTGAAAATATGATGGAATAGTATCATTCCAGGAATACTTAAAATATTGTTAAATGTTTGAATGGTCTGGAAAGGAAATCTCTCTATATTTCTGATATTTGATTATTCATATTTCTTTTTCTGCTTAACCCTAAGTATTTCACTAATAAAATCAATATGAAAAATATGTTAATCAGACATCAAAACAAACTTAATAGCTTTTCTTCCTTTCTGCATGTTGCATCTATATGTCAACCTGTGGAAATTGAGGCTCCATTAAATTGAATTGCTTGGGCTCAAGACAAACTACCCCCTTTAGAAATATACATAAAGAAAACAAAATTGCTTAGATGTTTTGTTGCTTTTTAAAATGTCTTATGCCTCAGTATTAACTTCAGTGTCTTGGAGCCTTTCTTTGAACTCTCCTTACTAGTATCAGTTTCTCTTGAGCCAAGTTAACATGCTTTTTTTGATATTCATTTTCTAACTTGCGTTTGTATAACAACATTTAATAATTGCCTGAGTTATTATAGCCCAGTTGTAAGTTCCCATATTTGGTTTTGTATTTATTTTATATGTATATATGTCAGAAATAACACAAAAGTTCATGCTGATAAATTTCATGATGATGTCACTAATTTTTTTTTTTTATTTTAAAATTAGGATGTAACATGTGAAAATTGCTGAACCACATCAACTGGTAGGCTTGTGTGTGTCTATACTCTAAGACTTAGGCCAACTATTTTACCCACTTGTGGCTGTATCTTAGTTAGAAAAAAAGAAGAGGGGCTGAGAGAATGGTGTGATATATTGATAATGAAAATAATCAGGCTGCCAGGAAGCTTGGAGCCTAAATCCAAATGCAGGGGTTGATCATCACCTTATTGCTTGCATTTTTGTGCTTCCCATACTCCCTGGCCTTTATCTTAGTATCTGTCACTCATTTTATTGGCATTTGGTTTGTTTTTATTTCATAGTATGTATTTGATAAGCCATGAAAAATCAGTTTTGCCTTGTACTGGTAGGGTTCAAGTGTTACATAATTTTGAAAATAAAATAATGTATTGTATGGCAGTTTACATTCTCTTTGTTTTTATTTTTCCTTTGTTTAAATTTTAGCTGCAGCACATGTTCATGCTGATTATCCCAGCTCTTCATTGAATAACATGCCACCTTTTTAATCGGTGTCTTCTGTTCATTGAAAATTCCCAGTTCTTCTCTTTAATGCTTACATAGTTTTGAATTTTCTTCTTTACTCTGATATAACCTTCAAGAAGAAGATCCTTATATACACAAAGCTGATCTTCTAACAATGTCTCCTGTGTAGTTATTCGTGAAGTATCTCATAAAATTATACTGATATGCAATATAATTTTCTGTCTTACTGCCAGTACTTTGTGAGAGCCTGTTGGCACATTCTGTCTCCTCTCAAGTTCAGATGCTATGTATACTATGAAAGTTAGTGAAAAAAAGAGACATTCCCTTTGATTGTCTTCTTCTTTTTCTTTCTTTACTTTTAAAGCGTGTTTACCTAGTGTGTAAGCAGGAGAGGGGCAGAGAGAGGGAAAGACAGAATCACAAGCAGGCTCTACTCTACCAGCATGGACCCCTACATGGGGCCCAAACCCATGAACTGTGAGATCACGATCCGATCTGAGATCAAGCAAGAGTTTGATGCCTAATCAACTGAATCACCCAGATGCCCCTTGATTTTCTTTATAAACATCTCTATAAAAGTCTCTACTACAATATAATAATTGCAGAATGCAAGAATATATCCTAAAAATTTAGCACTGATGGATAGTTGATTCATTTACATGACTGATGCATATTTGATATCACTTCTGCTATTTAAACATATGAAGTAAATATTTCTCATAAAAAGTGAAAGTGACTAAGTTTTCAGTCAACTCTATAAGAAATTATTAGAAAAATAATCAGAATATGGCTTGGCTTCACAAAATGTAAGTGATATCATATATGCCTTATTTATTTGTTTGCTTATGATAGGTTATATAAACTGTAGCCAACATAGTGTTTCTGGACTTCACCAAGAATATAATGGCTGATCATCTAGTAAAAATATTTAATACTTATGTAAGGCTTATTATGTACCTGATACTCTTCTAAGTATTTCATATTTATTAACTTATTTGATCTTATCAATAGTTCTGTGAAGTAGGTGATACTATTTGTTTCATTGTATAAACTCAGGCTAGTATGATTAATTTGGGTAATTTGAATCCCAAGCTGTCTGGTTCTAGAATCCAGGTTTTTACTTGAAGTGTTATATTCCAGTTATTTGAGAGATGGAATATCATAGAAATCTTTGCTTTTACCCTTCAAGTACCATATCAACATATAGAGGCATAACTCAAGGATATTACGGATTTGGTTCCAGACTACCAGAATAAAGTAAGTGAGGTAAATTTTTTGGTTTCCCAGTGAATGTAAAAATTATGTTTATATTATACTATAGTCTTTTTTTAAAAAAATGTTTACTTATTTATTTTGAGGGGGGTTGGGCAGAGAGAGAGAGAGGGAGAGAAAGAATCACAAGCAGGCTTGTGCTGTCAGTGCAGAGCCCAATGCGGGGCTCAATTTCACAGACCATGAGATCATGATCTGAGCCGAAATCGAGTCAGATGCTTAACTGACCGAGCCACCCTGGGGCCCCTATACTCCTGTCTAGTAAGTGTGTGGTAGTATTATGTCTAAAAATGTGTACATACCTTAATTAAAAAACAGTTTATTGAAAAAAATGCTAACCATCATCTGAGCTTTCAGTGAGTTGTAATCTTTTTGCTGGCAGAGGGTCTTGTTGTTGATGGATGCTTACTGATTAAGGGGGTGTTTGCTGAAGGCTGGAGTGGCAGTGGCAGTTTCTTAAAATAAGACAACAATAAAGTTTTCCTTACATATATTGACTCTTATTTTCATGAATGGTTTCTCTGTAGCATGTGATGCTGTTTGAAATCATTTTACCCACAGTAGAACTTCTTTCAAAATTGAATCTTATTGTACATCTCCATTAGAGCTCTTGGGTGACCAGGTGAATTGTCAATAGTCATATTTTGAAAAGAACCTTTTCTCTGAGCAATAGGTTTCAACGTGGACTTAAAATATTCAGTAGATCATGTTGTAAACAGATGTGCTGTCATCCAGGCCTTGTTGTTTCATATATACACTACAGTCTCAGAGTAGGCTTAGCATAGTTCTTGAGGATCCTAGGACTTTTGGAACGGAAAATGAATAATGGCAACGGTAAATGGTAAATGAATTTTTAAAGCAAGGCATTGACTTCTCTCTAGCTATTGAAGTCCTAGATGGCATCTTCTTTTTCATCTTTCAGTAGGTGGGTTTTTCATCTTCATTGAAAATCTTTTTGCCATTTTCATTGGTTATCTTAGCTAGATCTACTGGATAACTTGGTGAAGCTTCCACATCAGTACTGTTGCTTTGCCTTGGACTTTTATGTTAGGGAGATGGCTTTTTTCTGTAAGTCTCATGAACCAACCTCTGCTAGCTTCAGACTTTTGCAACTTCCTCATGTCTCTCAGCCTTTGTAGAACTCAAGAGAATTAGGGCCTTGCTCTGGATTAGACTTTGGTTTAAGAGACTCTTGTGGCCAGTTTGATCTTCTATCCAAACCACTCAAACTTTCTTCATATCAACAATAAGACTGCTTTGCTTTCTTATCTGTCATGTGTTCACTGGAGTAGCACTTCTAACTTCCTTCAGGAGCTTTTCCTTTGCTTTCATATCTTGACTGTTCTATGCAAAAGGCTTTCAATCTGCCTACCTCACTAAGCTCAATCATTTCTAGGTTTTGATTTAAAGTGATAGATATTGCAACTCTTCCTTTCATTTGAACACATAGAGGCCATTGTAGGGTCATTAATTGTCCTAATTTCAACATTGGTGTGTCTCAGAAAATAGGGAGGCCTGAGGAGAGAGGTGGGGGAACAGCTGAATGGTAGAGTAGTCAGAACACACACGTTTATCACTTATGTTCACCGTCTTTTAGGGTGCTATTGGTGACACATCAAAACAATTATAATAGTAGTAACATCAAAGATCACTGATTACAAATTACCATTACAAATATGACAATAATGGAAAAGTTTCAAATATTGTGAGAATTCCTGAATTGTGACAGACATGGAGTGGGTAAATTTGGTTGGAAAACTGGCACTGATAGACTAACTCCACACAGGGTTACCACAGACTTTCAGTTTGTAAAAATAAAAAAAAAAAAAAAGGCAAGGTACAATAAAGGAGGCATGCCTGGAAAAGGGAAGGAGGACTCCTTCTGTTAGAAGTTTCAGGGCTCTTGCCTGAATCTTGTCTTCTGTGTTTTAAATTTTCATCAGTTGTGAAGGTTCTGAGGCAGGTTGTATCAAACTTGCAAGTTAAAACTGACACAGACAAAAAAGTGATATGCTAAGTGACAGATTTGGGATGCAAAAGGAGCAATGGAATAGATCCTATAATAAATACAGCAGGAGTAAATACAAGCTGCTATGCTTGAATCCAGTAAACCATGAGACAAGGACAGCATAAGGAAGAACTGTCCGAGGAAAAAGTTGGGTGAACAATTCTTAGTGATTTTTGGAGAGCCCAGCTCCACTGTGGTGTGGATCCCATAAAAGTAAACTCAGTTTTACATTGGCTGCATTAATATGTTGTACTTAATTTAGTATAATAATAATCTCATCTTGGTTAGGGCATAATTCTGAATTCTTTTCCCAGTTAGTATTTTCAGCTCTGATAATCATTTCCCATGCTACAATGCTATAGGCATAAATTTTTAATCTTCTCTAATCCATTATGGTTTTAAAATTCAGCTAAAATTCTATCTCAAATTTGACCTAACTTGAATGTTCTCACTTCTCCCCTGGTGGCCTTAAACTGAGGCAATGATTGCTGGAAGCGAAGATGAAGTGGATCATGGGCTGACTCTGAGATAAATGTCCCCTTCTTTCTTTTTAAGGTAAAACTGCTTTGGGCAGCGTGCATGGCTCAGTCTGTTGAGTGTCGAACTCTTGCTTTTGGCTCAGGTCGTGGTCTTGTGATTCAGTTCATGGGATCAAGCCCCAGGTCGGTCTTCACACTTACAGTGCAGAGCTTGGGATTCTCTCTCTGTGTCTCTTTCTGCTCCTCCTTCTCTCTCTCTCTCTCTCTCTCTCTCTCAAAATAAATAAACATTTTTTTTAAAGGTATAACTGCTTCAATATGTTAGGTCTGAGAAGAGAGGGCAAAAAGTGCTAATGGTATGTTTACTTAACAGTTGCTGCTTTTCTGTCTTTGCTTGGCTAACTTTGATGTGGCGCTATCGTGGACCTCATATGTGAAATATTTGGAAAACCACTCTGATATGGGAGATCCAATCTGAATACAAGCTGGCCTATTTGGAGCAAATTCTTAGCTGTACACTCAATTGCCCCTTGTTTGGGGAATCTCTTCACTTAGTATTAGTGCCTGTAGCCTAGCTACATTTCATATATTCACCTGACTCAAGGGAAACTTATTTATAATAACTGTTAAGTATTTAGGCTGCTCCAGTTCAACACCTTGCCTAGGGTGGTGGACTACTTGCATAAAATGCAGAGAATAGAAATCTCTGCATGAATGATTAGAACAGATGTTTTTAAGTTTTGCCTGTAACCTTTAAGTTAATGCAGATTCATAGATTTGCTCTTGTACTGTCCCTTTGGGGATTCTCTTCAGCAGATCTGGTATAAAGCCTGCAAATACTTTATCATTTGTTTATTTTTTAAAACAGTTCCAGTTGCCAGTAGTGTTGGGAACCACTAAATAAGATTACCATACTTACCATCCTAAAATTACATATACTAGTTACTTTCTTTAAATCAAACCCTTTAAGAACTGTGATAGTTTAATACTTAAAAGCAACCATATATAAAAAGTTCTGACAGTAGTGCATTGAATTTGCAAGATACAACTTTACAGAAAATATATGCCAGTTCATATTTATGTGATAATGTGTTACCTCAAAACCTCAAAAATAGATTTGCTTTGTTGATGTGGTTTCCTTCTACTAGTGAAGGAAACTAGTCCAATAACGTAAAGGGTTAAGACTCCTTAGAGGAAAGAAGAAAATACTACCATCTTTAGAAATGTCTATGAAAATACCTCCCAAGGCAAACTGTTGGCACACTACCTAATGGCAGATTGTGTACATCTGTGTGAGTGAAAATCAGCTCAAGGGTGTCAAGTGCTCTTTTGAGTCACACTAGAGTCCCTTTATATTTATTTTCCAAACCAAGTAGTAGTTGCCATTTCTACCAACCCACACAGTCCTATTATTTTCCCATCTTTGCTTTATAAATAGCTGACTCTCACAGCGCTTAATTTTTTGTTGGGAAGTAATCAAATAATAATGCATTTCTCACATTTGGGACCTCATGGCCAAGGAAACTTACATGGAATGACCAATTTACAGATGTGTTTGGATAAGGCTTCTCTGAGGAACAGCAATAGTGATTTTAATTTTTAGTAAAATAATTCGTTTTAAGTGAGGTTTGCTTTGCTATATATCCCTACCAAATTATACACAGACTAGTTAGAGAAATGATGCATTAGTAATTAATCCAGTGTGAAGACTAGCATCTAAAACATTTTTTAAGTGAATGGAGGAGAAATTAAAAATGAGAAATTCCTAAACTAAATATAATTATTTAAATAAAATAAAAGTTATAGTAAAAGTTCTGTGAAATATATTTGAATGAAAGCCAGTATAAAAACATTTAGATATTCTATTAAAATACCTAATACCAAGAAAATTTTCAAAATTAAAATAATATATAACTTTCAATTTCATTACTCAACTTCAGCCACTGCAAACATTCTGGGACCTCAGCTTCCATTTCTTCATTCTGTGATATTTATTTTTAAAGATTATTTCAGTCATACTGGACATGGAATATGCAGTCCCTCTGCATCAATTTACATTTTATTATAAACATTTTCCATAATATTACCTATTACTCACAAACATAATTATAATTATTATATAGTATTTTATTAGAAAACATGATTTAGCTATTTTTCCCACAACTATATATTATATATGGCTTGCTCACAGGTTTTAATATTATATATAGAACTGTTTTAGAGACCTGTATCCCTAGGGTATTCTTGTATTTTGGACTACTTCCTTAAAATAGACAACCAGAATTGGGATGATTAGATTGTAGAGGCTAGCTAATTTTAAGTTTTTTGTTCATAATGCAAAATTGCTTTACATAACTCACCGTGCTACCAGAAAGATAGGCAAATACCTGATTCACAAACTTACTAGTATTTGATGCTCATTTTTTATAATGTTGTAAGAAAATTATGTTTCATTGTGTCTTAGATTTGTATAAAATACAAATTATTGGGTTAGTGGAGATTAGTGGAGTTTAAAAATTTTTCCATATGTAGAAAATCCATTTGTATTTCTCTTGCACAAAATTTCTTTCAATGCAAAAAATAAATTTTTCCTTTTTTATGTTATGAAATTTAGTGTTTTTCTGAGCAGTGTATAGGCTCTTTATAAAATAATCAACTTTTATCTGGCATAACTGCAAAAATACTGCTTCTAGTTATTTTTGTTTTTGCTGATTTATTATATTCAAGATTTACTTGAAATGTGATCTAATCTAATACTTTTGCTGGTATATATAATTTAATCCAAATTTGTTTATATCTCAGAGCAGTCAGAAATCCATAGAATTCATTAACTCCTTCCTACCACTACATTTAATTTTATAAGTCACAGTTTCAGAGTATCAAAGGTTAGTGGGAATAATTTAGTCAGTGAGAAAAGCTGCTTCTTTGTGGGAAAGTATCTTTATCAAAGCACTTGGATCAAAGCTGGCTTTGAGTCTCAGAGAAAGCAATTAGATTAAAAGAAAATTAGGATCTTGGCTCACACTAAGAGCATGTAAAACATAATTCATCTTGATTGAGAGTTTTTAATCTTCCATCATTGGGTATCAAATATGTCACATATGAAAAATAATTTCAGCTTTGTTTTCAACTTTCCTAAGTTTGGTCACTGTTCCTTAGCAGCAAAAGTTAAGTTCCTTTCATATTGGAAGATAAAGTAGTTTTAGAGTCTAAACACACACACACACACACACACACACACACACACACACACACACCACACACTTCATCAGTGATAATGTCATATTCAAATAATGTCTCATCCTTTGATCTTCTATGGTGCCTGTCTTGGTGCCTCATATGTAATAGGTGCAGAATCTATAATTGTAGAATAAATGGATGGATTTCTTGCAATAGAATGTCAGAAGTCATTAAGCATGTCCTCATAATACCTGTAGAACTGCCAAAAGGCTTGCTTAGGAGTTGAAAAAGAAATAAGAAATAAGAAAGAAAATGACCTCGACCTCAAAAGAACAGAGGACAACAACTCCATGAACAGTGAAAATCAATGAAGGCAAAAATGGTCCATTTTCACCTCATCCCTTTTCAGGGACAGACCAGTTTTACTTCATTGATTTTCAGTGCTCATTGAGTTGTGTTCTGTTCTTTGGTTGTACTGCATTCTCTATCTTTTCAGCCTCAGTTTTGTGTTTTGTTTTGAACTGTGGTTACTCTCAGGTCGGCTTTGATGGCAGAGATTTAGCTCAATGAAACCCTTTCTGCTTACTTGATTTTTCTGTTCTAGATAGTATCATTACTTCTTCAAATTTTGATTAATTTTTTAAAATGTTTATTTTTGAGAGAGAGTGCGTGAGCAGGGGAGGGGCAGAGAGAGAAGGAAACACAGCATGTGAAGTAGGCTCCAGGCTCTGAGCTGTCAGCATAGAGCCCCATGCGGGACTTGAACTCATGAATCACGAGATCATGACCAGTGCCAAAATCTGATGCTTAACCCAGGCGTCCCAGTATCATTACTTTTTAATATTGTCTTAATTGTACTTTTCTGAAGAATCTCCTATAAATATTTTTCTTTATTTTGATCTGTCAGTCCTGTTTTTATGTGTGAAAATAGTTCTAGGAAATTGAAAATGAGAAAATGTAATTATTTGTGTGAAAATTTAAGTAAGTAGTGTGACCATTCAAATGAGGTATCTGATTTGTTTGTGTTCAGTTTGTATATAAAGAAATTTCTAAAAAGGATAATTTCAGCACCTAAATATGTAATTTTGTGATTGCCAGATAACAGAATTGCCAGGTCAGGGCATTCTGAAGTTAAAAGTCCTGCCTTATGAGACAGAGAGATGCACTTGAACTGGGTAGAGAGACCTCACTTTGGAGCTGACAGTGGAAGAAGAGATAATCGTCCAGATTATAGTACCCTTAGGGAATGAGACAATAAGTATTTGGGTCACACTGATGGATTCTGGGTACATCATGAAATCAGGTGTTTTTAAGTATTAGTTATATTTTTTATACTTCAAAATTTGCCTGGATTCACTCTGGATTTAGGAGGGATTGATCTAAAGGTTTGAAGACAGGGAAAAGCTCAGGCCAATATTTTGAAAGATTAAACTGAGTGAGATTAATGATTTGGCCACCAGGCATTTACAGCTTTTTAGAGTATATAAATCATTTACAATGTGTAGACACACACTTTCAATAGAGTTGCAGTAAGGTGCAGTAATTTCCTAATTTTTTAATGGATGTACCTAGGGTAGAAATAATAAGTTACGTTAAAATAAAGAGTTTGATAAATATGTATTAAAAGTGAGGCAAATACTGTGTATGTTGTAAAGAAAGAAAGCCCATTTCAGTAAATATGTGGATGAATACTTCATACAGGAGTTTGACTTTGATCTCAGGCTCAAATGATGACTCTTAATGTGAATTTGGAATATCCTAGGCTGAGAAAAGACAGAGTTAATTCATGGAAACGTATAGAAGAGTATATTCGCAGAATAATCCTATCTGGTCCAATTGTAAGAATAGCCTAAGTATTTATTTTAAAGTGAACCTAGGAAATTAGGCTTTGGAGGATCCATAAGATGAGTTGGAGGTATTTGCACTTTATTATAAGTAGAGATGAAGCACTGAGGCAAAGCCAGGAATAGGCTAACTCATATTCTTCTTTCTCAGTTGAAAACACATGTTGTTTTGTAGATGTGAGGCTTCTGCTAGTCATGATTGAATTTCTCTGTATTCATTCATTCGTTCATTCGTCACTCATTTCATTATTCATTCTTAACTGTTATAGACCTTAAGGTCACAGCAGTACAAAGACAGGTATAATCTTCTTGCATGGAATTTATAATAGTAGAAGACTATTTTTATATCCTTGGCTACCAAACTCTAGAAGTGAAAGTTTTAATAGAAATAATTATGCTTATGCCACATAATTGTCCTTTATGGCACATCTGAAAATTCTATTACTAGTATAAACATTGCCTTGCTATTATGCTTTCATTAACAAATTTACATTTTGGTAATCTACATATTGTTAATCCAAGCTTTAATGAAGTGTTCTGTGTGATTTTAAGCATAAAAATGAGAATAATACACATAACCAGAATGTGTGAGAAAAACATATATATGGAAGTTCTTATTCCTATTGTATTTTGTCACTTATCCCCTACTCATTCTTGTAATTGCATATGTATACACACATACATATGCATATATGTATATACACATACATATGCATATATGTATATACACATACACATACCTATTTATCCACTTATGAATATGAGGTATATGTGAATATTTGTATGCATATATGCTTAGATCTTGTCCTCTGAAAAGCAAATGCCGTTTCAGAATTAGTTATGCAGAGATGTATTAGGGAAATGTCCATGAAGAAAGGAAGGGAAGAGTCTAGAGAAGGCAGGGAGAATCCCAGACACTGATGCAAGTCTGCTCCCTGGGCAGAAATAAGGGAAGGGAGAAGAGAAATAGAAGAAGGATTGGATTGTCAGAATCTCGGATCTCAGATACAACAGATTTCATAGAAAATTTAGGGAGACCAATGGGGAGTCCTTGTACCAAAATTGCCTGACAGAAGAGTCCTGGCTCTTTAGGGAAAGGGCCTGCCTTAGTAATCCTGCCCTGCTCAGTCATTTGCTGAGAATAATCCATGGGTACCATGGCCTCAAAAAAAATGCAGTGGTGGATTCTAAAACACAGAAGCTAGGGCTGTGTTTTAGTCCATTATAGTCCCCACAGCAGGATATTTGAGAGATGCACTTTCATGCACACCACAATATACATACATACATACATACATACATACGTATATATAAATATTAAAAATATTTACTTCCTCCAAATGAATTATTAATGAATATTTTAAAATATCTTCATTTTTAGTTACCATCATAGATATCACATTATTAGGATAATCTATTTTTAGGATATTTTATTTTTTTCACTTATATATTAGCATATCCATGTATTATTATCTCCTATACCAGAAGATATAAAGACACAAGTAACTTGCTCTTTGGGTGCAATGTTAGAGACTGTTACCTAGTCTTGGTGAATGATTTTTAGCATCCAGAAAGGAAATCCTACAGTATATCTTTTAATTTTCTTCTCAAATGTTTGTCTTCTTTTACAAGTAGAAAATATTCAAGCTATCTGTGTATTGGATCATTTTTTAATAATCCATAACTTTGGGAAGCTAAATTTTACTACTCTTACAAAAATCAAGACTAGTGACTGTTTTCTTGCTTCATGAACTGAATATAATTGCAATATATATTCACTAAACCACAGGATGCACACTTTGGCCACAGCCAAAACATAATTAGATTTCTCAGAGATACCTCCTAGTGTTTAAGAAAAATAGCACTATATCACAGTGCTACAAAACTATATATACATGGTGTGACTTTTTTTTTGAGAAATATGATTGATATCACATTGCATGCTGTTTGCTCCCGTAGTATTAATGAAACTTGAGTGCCTTTAGACAAGTCATAAACAACGCGTTTCTTACCTTAAACAATGACAAGCTAATAACATTAGTATCTTTTTTCCACTTGGTGGTTACTTAACTTCCTAATTCTGTTATTCATATAGTACAGAGAGGAGTATAAAGAAGAGTACCTAGGTGGGTGGAAGTGAGGATTAAGCATAATAATAAATTTGGCCAGTACCTTATAGGTCTCTTGATATAATTTTTTTTTCAAACTTTAAGAATCTAACTGTTCATTCTTCTGCATATAAATACAGTTTTATTGGCAAAGTGAAACATAAGCATAACTAAAATCCATTGTGTTTACTCTGAAAAATGTTGTGAGAATCCTTTGTACACACAAACTCTGTAGTTTCATGTACCATGGGGAACATTCACATTAAATCTGTACCCTTTACAATGTCTCTGGATCACTTTTCAATTATTCACATTTTTTGTGTTCCCCCCCAAATGCACAAAAAGCACAACTATAGTAATACAAAATAAATCCTTTCAAAAATGTTGACTTTTAAATGTCATCTAATATATGTCATCTAATATATGGTTGAGATTCTGCTGTGCTTCTAGCCATCAATATTTTACAACTTCATGATTGAGGATTGGAAATTAGTGCTACTTTTTATAGTACTACATTAAATATCAATTAATTAAAGCAATTTTAAGGGAAATTATTTCTCAGTTATAGTCAGTGGGACAACTAGAAAAAGCCTAATTGAGCTCATCACTTTGAAGGGCACTGGAATTTATGTGAAAGAAAAAAAATATTATCTCTATTTTTTAATAATTTGGAGTAATATTTTTATGCATTTATCCAATAAGGATTCACTGAGTTTTACAGGCCAAATACTTCTCACCTACAAACGGCTAGGTGAAAAATAGAGACATTTCCCTGCTTTTGCAAAATTTATATTCCAGTGTTCTTATATTCATCAAAAAACTTATTTTCTAATGCTCTTATATTCCTGGAACAGTCCACTACAGAATTGATTACTTGGTTACAACTGGACAGAATGTAGGAAGGAAAAGTACAAGGTGTCATGAGCTCCTGTAATCTTGGTACTAGGCCTAGACTTGGTCCTGGGGAGGTGTCCTTGTGGGGGTGGTGTGGGAGCGGAAATCTGGAGACTGAGGAGATGGCATCTAGGAATATAGCGGAGGAAAAGGGTCCCAGTGAGAGGGAGTAGAATGTAAGAACATCCTAAAATGGGGAGGAACATATGCTTCAGGAAATAAGAGACCATTGTGACAGGGGCTCTGAAAACAAGCACTAATGACCTGGGACATGAGGCTGGAGAGAAGAGTAGGTCTCTAAATATGTCCTAATCTAGTCATAAGAGTAAATTTAAGGTGAATTTTGTTGTATGTGTGGAGCTTATTATACTTAAGGTCATTGTTTGATACCAGCATGTAACAGTAAATTATAACACCTATTGTTGCCTGAGATATTCTTGATTAAATCACAGGAAATTTTCACTTTAGTGAAAGACAAATTGCTGCCTCATTATACATTTAAAAAAATTCTTAATGAGCAGTTTTTACATAGAGCATATCATTTGTATAAGTCACTTATGTATTTGAAATGAGTTCACATCAATTGGTGGATGATACATCAGAAATTTAGAACTTGCTCACATCATTCCAAGTTCTTAAATTACATTACAATATAAAGTGTTCTTTCAATTCCATGTATCACCTGACACTCATCAAAATACATGCACTCTTAATCCTCATCACCTATTTCACCCATCCTCCCACCAACCTTCCCTCTGTAACCATCAGTTTTCCGTAGTTAAGAGTCTGTTTCTTGGTTTGTCGGTTTTTTTCTCTTCCCCTTTGCTTGTTTGTTTTTTTCTTAAATTCCATATGTGGGTGAAATCATATGGTATTTGTCTTTCTCTGACTGGCCTATTTCGCTTACTACTATGCTCTTTAGATATATCCATGTCGTTGCAAATGGCAAGATTTCATTCTTTTTATGGCTAATTAATATTCCATTGTATATTTGTGTGTGTGGGAGGATGGGTGTGTAAATACACACACACACACACACACACACACGACATTCTTCTTTATTTATCTATTGATGAACTTTTGAGTTGCTTCTATATCTTGGCTATTGTAAATAATGCTGCAGTAAACATAGGGGTGCATGTATCCCTTTGAACTAGTCATATATTTTGGTAAATACCCAGGAGGGCATTTACTGGATCATAGAGTAGTTCTTTATTTAATTTTTTGAGGAACCTCCATACTGTCTTCCACAGTAGATGCACCAGTTTGCATCCCCACCAAGAGTGCATGAGGGTTCCTATTTCTCCACATCATTGCCAACACTTGTTGTTTCTTGTATTTTTTTTATATTAGCCATGGAATCTACTTTTGCTTTTATTTATTTTTTATGTTTATTCATTTTTGATAGAGACAGAATGTGAGCGGGGGAGGGTCAAAGGGAGAGGGAGGCACAGAATCTGAGGTAGGCTCCAGGCTCTGAGCTGTCAGCACAGAACCCGATGTGGGGCTTGAATCCATGAACTGTGACATCATGACCTGAGCCAAAGTCGGACACTAAACTGACTGAGCCACCCAGGCACTCCATGGAATCTACTTTTAAAAGTAAGATCTTGTGAGAGAATAGTAGGGTTTGATGATTAAGAGGTTTTCTCTTCCTTCCACTAAATTCAAACCGCAATATTGGTGTTCTCTGAATACATTAGATAGTATAGAGGTTGCAACTCAGAGAAAAACATCAGAGAACTCAGTCACTTACATTAGTGAAAAAGAAAAGATATGTGTGTGGTGTGGCTCTAAAATAAAGGATCTAATTGTGTCACTTTTGGCATCTATGCCACCTATTAACAGTTTTATCTTATGTGTGGAATAACAAAAACATGTAAAGTACAGCAATATGTAAAGTTTACATATTAATAGGAACCACAAGTTTATTTCTCACTATCTGTACTGGCTTGTTATGATAATCTGCTAACTAGTCATCCTATTTCCTATATTTTCTCCCTCTTATCTAAATTAGATATATTGTTATTTTTAAATTGCAGATGTGTTAGGCAAGATGTGTGCCTAAAATCCTTCAATAACTATCTTCTGCTTTATATATTAGGCATGAATATATCTTCATGTCTTTAACCTGTTTTTAAGCTTATTTTCCACACTCCCTGCAGCCAACACAAACCTCCTATAGTCTGTATATATTCTGTGTTTTCTTACCTTCAGGCTTATCATCACATTACTCTTCCTGGTTGTTATTTTCTCTTCCTTCTGTTTACTCTATCACTTCAATTCTGACTACTCTTTAAAGCCAAGTTCAGATGACTTAAACTCCATGAGCCCTTCCCTAATCCTGTCTTCTCTTCATCAAAGAATTCTCTGTGATACAGTAACAATGCTTTTTTTTTAAATAACACTTGTCACATTTTCCATTGAAGTATTTATGTCTATCAGCTAGATTATAAGGAACTTGAAGGTGAGGATTATATCTGAGTCATTTAGTTCATGCCTTGCATAGTAAATATACCAAGAATGAATAAATATGTGAAGTGAAAAAATATATTACTTTCATATGCATCCAGAGAATGTAGGCTTCATCCACATACACAAGTCAGGTTGAGTATTTAGCTGACTTGGAGAAGAAATGTCTTATTATAAAGAAAAGTATAATGTTGTATGCATTTACTTTTTCACTCATTTAAAATTTTTTTCTACAGTAATTTATTGAACATCTGCTTTGGGATAGGAGTATTACACAAGTTGTTTGCAAATTCAAGATTGATGTGAATCTTTAGCTGAACTTTTCAAGAAATGTGACATTTCTTTCTGACAGAGGTATAAGATTATAGAGTGAGAGAATATAAAAGAAAGCATATGCAAAATTTATTTGGGATGGGCCTATATTAGTCTGTATATAGGAGTTTGTGTTGAACTTTTGCCCCCTCCCCTTAAAGAAATTTATCTACTACACATTTTTATTCCTTTGAAATAAAAATAATGTTGCTGTCATTTTAATATTATTTTTGTAATGCATAGAATAAATTAAGCTATTTTCACTATGAGCTGATGACATAGAGGGAAGTGATGAAATAAGGCATGAGCTCTGTGGTTAGAAATAGCTTGAAGGAGGGTACGTGGGTGGCTTATTTGGTTAAGCTTTGGACTCTTGATTTCAGCTCAGGTGATGATATCAGGATTTGTGAGGCCGGGCTGTATGCTGAGAGTATAGAGCCTGGTTGGTATATTTTCTCTCCCTCTCTCTTTGCCCTCCCCCACTCACACACACACTCTCTCCCTCTGTCAAAATAAATAAATAAACTTTTTAAAAAAAGAAATAGCATGAAAGACTTTACTTTGAACACAATTCGAATATTTGAACTATGTGAAAAAGTTCTGGCTAAAAATGGTCATATCTCTTCATTTCAGTGTGAGAGTGAAATGTTTGTACCTTTAAATTTTTGTTCATTTTATTCCCAAAATAAACTCTCATGGAAGCAAAAGTTTGCAAAACTATTAATCTCTATGATATGCATGGTAACAACAGATGAACCAGTGAATCAGATGGCCCAAATTCTACTCCTGGGTCAGTCACTGAATTAAATCTGTGACCTTGGTCAATTCATCTAAATACTCTCTACCTCAAAAGCCTTATCTGCAGAATTTGGGGATTAGTCTTCAATAGTTTTTTTTTTTTTTTTTTTTTTTTTTTAATTTCTTTGAGGAGTCACAGTGGTTCACAGAGTCCGTTTAGGAACTGCCTGGCAAGAAGGAGAGGCCCAGTGTGCTGGGTACCACCACTTTTAGTATTTGTTTTTGTCTTCTGTTTTATTATGTTATTAAAATTCCCTTTACAGTAGATTCCTTGGATTGAATCATTTCTGCATTTCATACATCAGTAACTTCAGTTGATTTTTACTTCTCTGTGGAGCATGGATAGTTTAAGGTCAATATAATTATCATTTAGTTCATTTTCTTCACTTATCAAACATATATTGAGAAATTTTCTGCATGTCTGGGTCTGTGCCTAGCATTATGGAAAGTCAGAGGCCACAGAGTTCAGAATCTATTGGAGAAGATAGTCACATAAATATCTAAGGAAAAAATCCATGTTATGGGTGTTATTCCATAAATGTGAATAAAGTGCCTTTGAAGGATATAGGCAGAAACTATATACTTCCTGTGTTTCATGCATCTGGTAGCTAGAGAACCATGATAGCAGCCTGATGCAAGTTTGTTTTAATTCCAGTGATTTCATCTTTTGTTTTAGAACTGAAGCACTTTTTATTTCAGGAACATTAATTTTAAAGCAGATGCCTGAAGAAATAGATTTGAAAAAAAATTTTATTTTTAAAGTCATTTATTCACCTATTATTTTATTACAATATGCCACATTTCTACCTTTATAAGAAAATAGTTAAAGCATATAAAATCCCGTAGATTGTGAGAAGTATAGAGATCATTGTGACACAAGTATAAAAATGGAAATGTTCATAATTGTTATAAGTAATTTCGTATACAAATATGTCAGAGTCCAAGTGAAATATCCATGGGAAATGAGCACTTAAAAGTATTTGTTAGTATAACTTAATTATTATAGTACAAAATGTTAATATTTTTAAAAGTTTATTTAGAGAGTGAGAGAGAGTGTGTGAGTGGGGGATGCACAGAGAGAGAGAGAGAGAGAGAGAGAGAGAGAGAGAGAGAATCCCAGGCAAGCTCTGTACCATCAGCACAGAGCCCAACATGGGTTTGATCTTACATAATGTGATATCATGAGCTGGGCCAAAATCAAGAGTCAGATGCTTAACCGTTAACACTGAGCCACCAGGCACCCCCAAAATATTGATGTTTAAAGCATGCTTAAACACTGCTTACAATTTACCTTTAGTATTTACTGAAAGAATCTCAAAGTAATATGTACTACTTCATGAAAAAAGAAATATAAAAATCTCATTATTCTGCTCTCTAGAATTTTAAGTTTTTGTTGATTACCCATGTACATTATTTATATTATCTTTTTCTCCCTCCTATTCTTTCTTCTTTGAACATCATTACGCTTTGTCCTGCCCAAAATGTGAATATATGCACCTTACCTACCCCAGATTTTAGTCTGTATTCATTGAAATGTATATTTGCTTGTGATGGTTAATTTTATGTGTCACTGTTAGTAGGTTATGATACTCAGATACTTAGTCAAACATGATGTTTCTATGAACGCAGGTTAGAATTTTTTATTTATTTATTTTGAGATAAATTTATTTTGAGAGAAGTGGGGAGAGGCAGAGAGAGAGAGGGAGAGAGAGAGAATCTCAAGGAGGCTCTGCACTGTCAGCACAGAGCCCATTGTGGGGCTAGAACTCATGAACTATGAGATCATGACCTGAGCCAAAACCAAGAGTCAGGCACTTAACTGACTGAACCACCCAGGTACCCCTGTGAAAGCAGTTTTTAAATGAGGTTAACGTTTAAATCAGTAAACTTTGAGTAAAACAGATTATCCTCCATATCGTGGGTGAGCCCCATCCAATCAGCAGAAGGGCTTACTAGGAAAAGAATGATTTTCAGTGAAGTAGAGGGAATTCTGCCAATATCACCTTTGGACTCAAATTGCAACTCTTCCATTCATTTTCAGCTTTTTGGCCTATCTTGTAGAGTTTGGGCTTGCTAAGCTTCTATAATTGAGTGAGCCAATTCTTTAAAAGTCAGTCAGTCAATCTCTCTCTCTCTCTCTCTGTCCATATCCTGTATGTGTGTTGATGTATTACCTACTATATATATATTTCCTGTCAGTGCTGTTTCTCTGGAGGACCCTAAATAATACCTGTTTTGAGGCATAGAATGTACTGATCATGTTACAGTAGTTTGAACCAAAATAATTGGCCTAAGCCAGAAAATCACTCCTTTGATAAGTGATGTGCCATAGTGATAACAGATATTGAAAGGCAAATATGGTATGGTCAAGATAATAAAGTGAGCAGATATTCTTCCAGAGGACAGAATCGGTGGTGTGAATATGTAGATCAGTTAGGTACTCAGTTTTATTTACAGAGGGACATCAGTGAACCCCATAATGCTGCAGTTCTTAAGCAAAACTATCCCGCTTTTCCTTATTTCCCTCTTTCTGAATATCATGGAGACAGACCTGGGTATTGTACAAAAGTTCCTGACCTGTAGGACGGGGGTAAAATTCGAGAACTACTGACATATCCATCTGCAATGGACAGGAAGTAACTTCAGTGATATATTTAATTAATGCTTATGATTGTTATTTATGACCATTAATAGGTTCTTTAGTTCACAAATTGTTTTACAAAAATTGTGGCTGTTTTTCCTTTATTTTGTCTTGTTTTGACTTTTAGTGGAAATATAAGAGGCTTTTGAACTCCTAGAATAAGCAGGGCTTATTTGAAATTCTGGACTCTTTGAATCTGAAATATATTTCCTGAAGGGTTTTCTAAATTTAGTGAAATTGGACACTAACTTAATTGTAGTTTTCTTTTTCAAAAAACAAAAAACAAAAAAAACATGATACTAAAAAAAGAATAAACTAGGAAAAAAGTGCACATCAGGCAGCTGGGTTTTTTTGTCAGTTATCAACATTTTAATATATTAGATCTCTTTAAAAAAGCATAGTTACGTGAAGATACATTTGAAGCTCAATATAGACACCACCTCAAACCATTTATCTCATATTTCTTATTCCTATTTTACCATATATGTATTCATAATAAATATTCATCTATCATTTCACTAAAATTTTTATATGTGTAATATATATTATATAATATTTATGTAACTTTTTTCAATTAATACTTGTTGATGTTTGCCATAATTGTGTGCATATGTCTGGTTTGTGCGCTTTCATTGCAATAGTGTATTGCACTATTTCACTTTGCACATATACCACGAGGATTTTCAATATTGTGAATGTAAATTTTGTTCATTTGTAATTTGTTCTAATACAAACAATTTACACGGTTCTACTGAACATTCTTTGTGAATATCTTTGTAAAAATAATATTCTGGTGAGTATTATTTACATATTTCATTCAGTACTGAGATTTTTAAAAAAGTTCATCAGTTTTCAAGTTTGTAAAACATGATTCAGTCCTGTAAAATATTTTCTAGAGGTGCCTGGGTGCCTCAGTTGGTTAAGCTTTCAACTCTTGATTTTGGCTCAGGTCATGGTCTCATGATTTGTGAGATCAAGCCTGGTGTTGGGCTCTGTGGTGACAGTGCAGAGTCTGCTTGGGATTCTCTCTCCTCTTTCCACCCCTTCCTCGCTCATGCTTCCTCTCAAAATAAATAAGTAAATAAATGTTAAAGAATAAAATATTTAGAAAATATTTAAAATTACATAACAAGTCTCGAGACCTACACTAGTTTTTCCACCTAATTATATATATTTACATACAAAGCACTACTATATTAAGTATCCATCATGTTAGTTCATGTGTTTGTAACATGTAGTGAAGGTAGAAGGTTTTAAAGTAAAAGATTTAATCAAGTATATTTGTCATCTGTTCTAGGCGAAAACTACAAGAAATTTAAAATGAGAAATGATCCCATATACCCTCCGTGTCTTT
Source organism: Lynx canadensis (assembly GCF_007474595.2). Classification (NCBI taxonomy): domain Eukaryota; kingdom Metazoa; phylum Chordata; class Mammalia; order Carnivora; family Felidae; genus Lynx; species Lynx canadensis. The sequence goes on along the minus strand of NC_044306.2, from coordinate 129,204,720 downwards.
TTCATAAGAAGTCAAATACTTGTCCAGTATAGAGGACCATATAACTACTTCCCATAAAATTACAGTTTCCGAATATATATTGGTCATAACATAGATCTTATTTCCTAAGGAAAGCCATTAACCCTAAACATACTTTTATTTCCTTCCTTATCTCTGACACACACTTTCTGTAGGAAGCTTTTTTTTTTTTTAATTTTTTTTTCAACGTTTTTTATTTATTTTTGGGACAGAGAGAGACAGAGCATGAACGGGGGAGGGGCAGAGAGAGAGGGAGACACAGAATCGGAAACAGGCTCCAGGCTCCGAGCCATCAGCCCAGAGCCTGACGCGGGGCTCGAACTCCCGGACCGCGAGATCGTGACCTGGCTGAAGTCGGAGGCTTAACCCACTGCGCCACCCAGGCGCCCCTGTAGGAAGCTTTTAAAGTTATTTTTGTTTTTCTTATTGACATATTTACAATTAAATCCAATTTTATCAAACTTCAGCTAAGTGTTAGTCTCTTCTCTAGGTGCTTTTACATATGGTATCTGATTGTATCTAATTTTTAATACTAAGGAAATTATGAAATGATTATGTGTAGTGGCTTCTTTGTTTTATTTTCTTTTGAGTGTTGCTTAAATTTGGCACATGGTCACAGTGTAGATCGGTAGTTAATTTTCATTTCTTCTTTTTCGGTATGTTAGAGCAGATTTGACACAGTGATTATTTTCCAAGGGGAGCACACTCTTAAGCTAAATTATCAGGAATGTGTAGGTATTATTCCCAAGGAAGATGTTCATCGGCTTCAAAGTGTGTTTTTTTAACCATACCACTGAGATTTTATGTTGCATCCTCTCCAGCTGAAATTTTTGTCTATGGTGATAATCTCTGCATAGATAGAATGCTCTGTATTTGTGACATTGCAAAATATTGAAAATTTTTATGTATTCAAGTAGTAACAAGCATTGCTCCAGAACCTAGTACTTTATGAACACATAATTCCTTTAGGGATCCCAGCCAGGGGTTTGAAAACGGAAAGCAAACAAATTTTTGTTTTTCCTCTGTGAAGTTCAGTAAAATAGCAATATACAGTACAACCCACAATACTCACATCACTAAATTAAAGTGTGCTTATGGTTAATGTCAAAAACTTCAGTCATCTACCCATCACAGTCTGGCAAGGAGAACGCTTTTCCTTTATTTGTACTGTACTCAAGCAGGATTCTTGCCCGTTCTTACCACAGTTTGCTACTCAGGATAGCTATAGCCAGAGAAGGTCGGCTTTGTTTCACTCTGTCATTGTTTAAAAATAAATTAAGAACCATCTTCCTGTGGCTGTTGATTTTTTTCTAACAGCCCTTAGCTGGAACTATATGTATATTTTGCTTAAAAATAAAGTTAAGGTTTTCAATTTGTAGTGAAGGTCACCAATCAACACCAAAATATTTTTGTTCTTGTTTTCTGAAAACTCAAGAAAGGTAATTGGTTAAGGATAAGGAAATGGCTTGCTATCTAGGGAGATGATATTCTATAGTTCATAATTTAAGGCCTTCCCTAACCAAAATATATTTCTAAAATGGTTATTTTCTTGTAATTTGAGTTAAAGAATTAAATTATCTTGCTTAAAACAAGTGAGATATGTGAATGCTTCTCCATAGAATACTCGTAAGTCACTCTCAGTGTTTCACTCAGGGTCTTACAGACGAAAGATAAAGCCAGTGAGACTTACTGAGTAGATGCATATGGCTGCTCAAGTCTATTGTGATGTCTGACAAAGCTCTTATTTCTATTGAGAGCCATAAAGACCGAAAGAAATACATACATCTTTATTATAAGGGACATAGTTTTCTCTTGTTCACCTTTGGACAGATTTAAATTTAAATTTTCATGTAAATTCATGTTTATTTAAGAGATAGAAGTAAATTTATAGCATTAGAAAAGAAACCATATCATATGTTGTTTATAAAAATTGTTCTGTTTATAATATGTCCATCAGTTTTTCAAGGCTATTAAGTGATTCTTTATTGCATATGCCTTTACACTGAAAATAAAACAGTGATTCTAAAATATAGTAACTAGTTACTGTAAAGTTTCCATTTAAAACTGATATTTCATTTTCCTAATTCTGTTTCATAATTCAAGGTCAAAAACATGATCTGGATGTTGCAAATTATCCTCTCAAACCAAGGTTTTTGCCCTCAAAACTTGAGTTAGAATTTTCTTTAAGGTATCTTGCTTGTATAATCATTTGTATTTTTTTCTGTGTCATTAAATTGTTAACTCACTCTTCCTATAGAAGCCCTCACTTGGGGTATTGATGAATACTTACATACACACATAGATCAATCTCATTGAGTTCAAGTACAAAGAGTAAATTCTACCATCACAGAGTTTTGTCTGAAATATTTGAACCACAGCATCTATGAGAATAATTTAACTTAATTAGGCCTTGTTTTTAATCATATATATCTTTTGGAAAACAAAAAACTCCACTTTGTGCTAAGTTTAACAACAATGAGTCTCAACTCTGAGATCAACAGTGAAATCAAGGGACTTAGATCAATCTGTATTAAAACCTGAGGTATCAAATCTAGCTCAATGAAATTGTCAAAAATGACTTAAAAACAAGCTGAAGGTCACTCTTCATTTAGTCATTTCCGTACTGATTTTTCTTCTTCTTATGCCTGTTCTCACACAGCTTCTTTTTGTTTAAAGAACTTCGTATTAAAAAGTTAGGGATGCTAGGATTTAAGCCTCCTATTGGTAATTTTAAGAGGAATTTAACTCTTTCTTGTCTACCTTTCTTCCATGGTGAGAAGTGGGATACTAGACATTAGATTCATTGAGGTCTAAGGATTCTGATGGTCCCAATTTCCATCTTAGAGTCTTATCTTACCACCTCTTTTTTTTCTTCTTTTTTTCCTTTCCTTTTTTTTTTTTAACCCAATTGCTACTTTCTTCAGCTTCTCTACTATTTAAATACTGCCCCCCCCCCTCACATTTATATGATAAGTCATTTTCAGGGACCATTCCCCACACCATTCTCAAACATTCATAAAATATCCTTTCTTAAATTGTAGAGCATATTATCTTCTCTCTTCTCCAGAATTCCTTCCTATCCTGTCATATAATCTATAATCTGTCCTGATGAAATTAAGAATTAGTACTATTTGGGGCCCCTGGGTGGCTCAGTCAGTTAATTGTCCACCTCTTGATTTCAACTCAGGTCATGATCTCACAGTTCCTGAGTTTTGAGTCCCATGTCAGTCTCTGCACTGACAGCATGGAGCTTGCTTGGGATTCTCTCTTTCCCTCTCTATCTGCCTCTGTCTCTGTCTCACAAAAAAAAAAAAATAAATGAACTTAAAAAAATTTAGTAGTAAAAAAAAGAATAGGGCTGTCATAGCAAGAACCAGAGGAATGAGAAAGAGTGGAAATAGCATAGCTCTGGTTGAAACTGTTTTAATTGTGACCTTTCTGTTAGCAGCAACTTACTCTCACTGTACTCTAAGTATTTTTTACTATATTCAAACAGAGGCTTCAGATGATCTCAGTTAAGAGAAAGAAAGACTGTTCTCTTTAATGTTAGACATAAAGCTGTAGCCCTTGACACCAGAAAGCTTTTAGTAGATATATTAACATTTTGCTCTATGCTCTTTAGCACTGTTTAGATGAATTAAGAAAATATTTTTAACTATTTTCCTCTGATGACAAAACAATATAATGCCTACTAATACTGCCACTGTATATGAATTTCAAGAGTGTCAGAACACCTCAAAAAAAGGTGATGTGTAAATCCAATATATCATATTCAGTTCAACTACCATTTGATAGTGTGTGTAAGGCTCCAAGGAATCAAAAATGAGAAAGACAAGTGAGTGATCTCAAAGAGCTTACAATCTTGTAGAAGTGCTATAAATATAAACACATAAATAGTAAAAAGTATTTATTTAAAAATAGGGCTATCTATAAAACATAGCAGTTATACAGAAAAGTGCCTAAATCTCAAAGGAAGCTAAGGCAACTACTTCCTAGAAGTAAGCTCTCATGGACAGAATTTTGAAAGATAAGTGGGAATATTTGTCAAAAAAGGAGTAGAGAGGGAAGTGAAGGAAATTTTAGGCAGAGAGAACACATACAAATCAAGAAGACATTACTGAATATTGTAATTCATTAAGGAGTGTTTTGAAATAGGATTACATATATGCCAAAACAGGAAAATACCATACTCCTCGCATAAGGTATCATTTCACCAGATTGCTTAATTTGTCTGCTCATTGGTATTATGGAACTTATTTACAAAATTATTTACATAGAGTTGTAATTTACCAGCAGCAAATAAAAAACTCCTAGAGATGTGAATGATGAGGTGCTTTTCTTTGCCGTTTCATCAAAATCTTCATTGAGGAAAAGCTTACATTCCTCTAATTGGATTTTTCCTTTTAAAAGTATCTAAGTGTTTATTTGCAGTTCACAAAGCATCATAATCTTGTTTGTTTGAAAATCTTACTTGACATTCTTTCTGTTTATTCTTGGTATTAAATTAGGTGCCAATAGAATAAATAATGAGATTGTGAGATGTTAATACCGTTGTCACTTCAGTTTTCTACCCGTTTCCACTAATGTGAAACGCATCTAACACATTTGCATAAATCCTGACTTATAAATGTGGTAATACACAACCAAAGTTGCAAATTGCATTAATTTACCTCTATTGGCAATAGACAATATAGACAAAAGAAAGATCTGTCTAGGCAGAGGTTGAAACCCTCACAAAATCCTTTTGTATTATATTTATGTAGATTTTCATTGCTTTTCAGAACTTTTGCATTGATTTAAACTTTTTTAAAATTAGTCCTGCACTTTATTTTCATTAATTAATTTTTAGACTCTTGCTTCTATTAGTTTTTTCCTATATTTTACTCCTCCTTCCAACTCCCTTTTTAATGTTAAGCTTATTTTTCTGTTAAACCAATTAGACTGTTTAGCTTTGAAAATTTATTCTACATTCTCTAAATTGTTACTATCTATGAAACTAGGCTTAAATTGGCCCATATATACTGATATTTTAGAAGTTCTTTAAGAGCTTAGTATGTCTGGGAAATGAGTGATGTAGAATAATCATTTTAAAGCTGCATGAATGATGTGAAATGTAAACTTAGCTATTGAGTATATAAAAACCTGACTCAAAGAAGAACCAGATTATCAATAATATATGTATATTAGAGAGATTATAATGAATCTAGGCTATGTCAGCTATTATCTAGATGTTTGTTTATTTTGAAAGAGAGGGAGAGAGAGAGAGCATGAACAGGGGAGAGGCATAGAGAGAGGGAGAGAGAGTCCCAGGGCAGGCCCCGCGCTGTCAGCACAGAGCCCGATGCAGAGCTCTGTCTCAAGAGCTGTGAGATCATGATCTGGGCTGAAATCAAGAGTTGGAGGTTTAACCAACTAAGCCACCCATGTGCCCCAGTCAGCTATTATCTAAACAAAGAAGGAGAAGTTAATTCATCCACCCAGCACAAATTGAAATATAATTATATACTACACGCATTTTTACCATGTTCTGCAGATACAAACAAAAATATTGTTATTTAAAATTTATTGAGTATCTATTATATAGCAGTTATTATGTTAAAGGTTTTCATCATTGGGTTATATAAGTTTTCAGTAACCACCCTGAAAAGGTGCTATATTTAGCTTAAGTTTTTGGGTCAGGACATAAAACTTAGAGAAACAAAATGACTCTACCCAAGTCACTCAGCAAGTAAAAAGTGGCAGAACTGGGACTGGATCCTTGTTCTGGCAAAGCCCATGCCCACCATATAATATATTTTAGAAGCTCCACTTACCCCATATATTTGGCTATTAATTATTAAGATATATTAACCAATCAGAAAAAAGTTCTAATCGAAGAGAATTATTCCTTTGAAAATATTTTCTTTAGTTTCCAGTTATTTTGTATTCTGGTTTTAAAAATAGTTATGGAAGAATGAAAGGCTTATTTTTTGTTATAGCATCCACTTCCAGTATTGAGCAATCCAGCGAGAAGGGTTTAGACAATCTGATACAACGGGTCAGGAGAAGAGTTACAGGACAATGACACAAACAAATGAACAACAGAACTAAATAAAGGAAATAAAAAAAATAAAACCACAACAAAAATACAGATTTTTGTGGAGAATAACCCCAAATCCATCAGGTCAAGGTCCCATAATCTTTGTTTTTCTGAAGACTAGATTAAAAATAATAGTTAATAGGAGATGTTTGGAGGTAATAAAGCAAACCTGAGGAACCTTAGTCACAGAGAAGAGTTCATTGCTTTCTGAATTATTTTCACAATAGTAAAGGCAAAAATTACTTTGATAAGATTAAAATTTGAAAATTCAGTTATATTGATAAATTAAGGAGACACTGAATTCCTTATAGTCCAGGAGATAACATTATGTATACCAAAATATTTAGTTTGTAATATAATCTAAACCTACTGAAAGTACAGATAACGTCATAGATATATTAAAATTTTGCTTCGAAAGTATTTATAAAAGCAGGTGTCGAATATTTCAACCCAAATAGGAGAATAGAAAAAGATGCATTCTCATTGGTATTTCTAAAGGCTGTAAGTATTCTAAGCTATAATTGGATGTGGAACTCGAGTTTAAGAGACAATTTTCCCTGTATAGTAAATTTCTCTCTTCTTTAGCAGCTAAAAAATGAAAACTCCCAAACAAAACTTCTAAAAAGATAGGGAGAGGGAAGCAAATGATTTCACCTTAACCCTCAATAGAAAAATAACTCCTAAAATGTGGCCCAAGAGTAATTCAATATTTTGATTGAAAAAATAATACCAATTTGATTTAACAAATAAATACCAGTAATTACACTTTAAAATAATGCAGCCTTTATTCATTTCTGAAGAAGAGAGATGCAATTTTATTTCAGTACTGTCAAGGCAAACCGTCATCCTTCTTTAGTAGGGAGTATTCTTTATGCAATCTTTCTAAGTATAAAGAATTGCTTGAAATTCTTAGAGGTTTGGCACAGCCTAACCAAGGAATAAAATCTTTCCTCAAACTGAAATGTATTAGAAACAGTAAAAGGGGATTTAAGCAAAAATTAGCTAAAATAGTTCAGAATTACATCTATATTGTAAGTCCAAGGGTGTGAAACTACTAGTGCTTCATAGGTGAGCAGAATTTGCGTTTATTGTATGTTAGCTGTGACTTATAGTATATAAACATCTCCTAAAGCAACAAATGAGAATGATTGATATGATTTTTCAAATTTTACAGATTTAAAATAGTGGTCTGAAACAGGCCTTAGAGATTATTTAAACAGTGGTGTTCACTCCATCACTGGAATACTGTTCAATTTTGAGAAACATCTACTTTAATTTTGCTAATATTCTCCATGTACAGTATTCGTGGGAGCATCTTTTGGTAGATGTGTAGTATATTGTTAAAATTGGATGCAAATCCTTAAAGTAGATAGCAAAATACAGTGGTAAGATCAAGCCACTGTCAAAGAAAGATATCATATTTTCTGAAATATAGGAGGACTTTACCGTTTGTGCATGTAACACAGCAGTACAAGGGGGAAGTGACACAGTAGAAAGGCAAAGAAATGGCATGTTAAGTGTGGATTATTTAAAAATTACTATGTGATATTGTAATAAGGTAAGGATTGTGTTTTAATTATTGTTGACCTACAAAGAATTTTGTTGGTGATTCTTTAGTTCCTTCAATTGCCCAGTCCTAAAAAGTAATATTTCAAAATGTTCCATCAATCCAGACAACATTGAGGACCAGTGGTGTTTTACAGCCCTTTTACTTTGTAGGTCAGTAAACTGAAGGCTTTAGTGGTTCAGTGATTTAACCATAGTCAGTGATCCAGTCATTACAAAACTGCAACTAGAACACAGATCTCCTAATGTTTTTCATGTTATACCTTCTTCCATGCTATGTTGCATAATCGGAAGATAGTTGTAAAATTTGTGGGTTTAAAAAAGTTTTTTACATTTATTTATTTATTTATTTATTTTTAAACAGTTTTTTTTTTTCAACGTTTATTTTATTTTTGGGACAGAGAGAGACAGAGCATGAACGGGGGAGGGGCAGACCTGGCTGAAGTCGGACGCTTAACCGACTGCGCCACCCAGGCGCCCCTACATTTATTTATTTTTGAGAGAGTGAGACGAGAGAGAGAGAGAGAGAGAGAGAGAGAGACAGAGAGCGCGAAAGACCGCACAAGCAGGGGAGGGACAGAGAGAATGGGAGACACAGAATCTGAAGCAGGCTCCGGGCTTCTAGCTGTCAGCACAGAGCCCAACACAGGGTTCGAACTCACAAACCACGAGATCATGACCTGAGCCAAAGTTGGACACTTAACCAACTGAGCCACCCAGGAGCCCCAATTTATGTTTTTTTTTTTTAAACTCTAACGTAAGACTTTTGCAATAGTGGTAAATGAACAATAGAATCAATCAAAATAATTTACATATGCATTTTAAGAGCTTTATCTGGTGCACATGACATAGAATAAACTATACATATTTAGATTGTACAATTTATACATTTGGCATGTATATGAAACATAACAACAGTCAAGATAATGATCATCCCCTTCCCACCAATTCTCATTTGCTTCTTTGTAATGCCTCATTCTCAAACTTCCTATTTGCAACTCTATCCCCAGGCAAATGTTGATTATCCTTTCACTATATTAGTTTGTGTTTTATATGTACATATTTGTATTTATATTTTCTTTTTTTTTTAATTTTTTTTTAACGTTTATTTATTTTTGAGACAGAGAGAGACAGAGCATGAACGGGGGAGGGGCAGAGAGAGAGGGAGACACAGAATCGGAAGCAGGCTCCAGGCTCTGAGCCATCAGCCCAGAGCCCGACGCGGGGCTCGAACTCACGGACCGCGAGATCGTGACCTGAGCTGAAGTCGGACGCTTAACCGACTGAGCCACCCAGGCACCCCATTTATATTTTCTATATTTATTTAATAAATATATTTTCTGTATTTATTTTATAAATATATTTTCTATATTTTATAAATATATTTTCTATATTTATTTTATAAATATATTTTCTGTATTTATTTTATAAATATATTGTCTGTATTTATTTTATAGATATATTTTCTGTATTTATTTTATAGATATATTTTCTGTATTTATATATAGTTCCTTTTATTTTTTTTTATTTTTTTTTAATGTTTATTTATTTTTGAGGCAGAGAGAGATACAGCATGAGCAGGGAAGGGGCAAAGAGAGAGGGAGACACAGAATGTGAAGCAGGCTCCAGGCTCTGAGCTGTCAGCACAGAGCCCGACGCAGGGCTGGAACTCACGAACTGTGAGATCGTGATCTGAGCCAAAGTCGGGCGCTCAACCGACTGAGCCACCCAGTCGCCCCAAGTTCCTTTTATATATATAATTGCTCATATACATAAATACGGAATCATATATTCCATTTTGGTCATTTTTCTGGCCCATTTTTAACTCAGCCATATTATTATGGCATCTATATATGTTTCAGTGTTTATCAATACTTCATTGTTTATTGTTTTTCATTGCTGAGTAGTATTTCATTGTATGAGTATACCATGACTTGTTTACCAGTTTATATAGTGTTAGACATTTGGATTGTGTCTAGTTTTTAACTATTACAAATAAAACTAATAGGAACATTATTGTTCAAGTTTTTGTATGGATATACGCTTTATAAATTTTGGGTAAATACTTATAAGTGCAACAGCTGGCCCATATATAATAAATGTGTTTAACTTTTAAGAAACTGCCAATTTTTGTTCCAAAATCGTTTCACCATTTCCCTTACCCACTGGTAATATATGAAAATTCCAGTTATTCCATATCTTCAGCAGCACTTGATGTGGTCATTAAAAAGAAAATGATATACTAGTGTCTCATTGTGGTTCTAATTTGCATTTATCTAATGACTAATGCCTTATATCCTGAAACCTTGTAAACAGTCTTTAGTTCTGGTGGGTTTTATGTAGATTCTATTGGATATCTTCATAGATAATAATGACATCATCTACTGGTAAATAAGATTTTATGTCTTCAATTTTGAATGACATATTTCCTTTTTTTTTTTTTTTTCTGATTTATTGGATCAGCTAGTACCTCTAAGGACAATGTTGAACAGAAGTGATGAGAGTGAACATTCTTGACATGTTCCTGATCTCAGCATTCTTCACCGTTAAGTATAATGTTAGCTGTAGATTTGTCAAACATGGCATTTGCAGGCATTTTCCTTTTACTTTTAGATTCCTCAGAGTTTCAACCTAAAATATGGTCTGTCATGGTAAATATTTTGTATTACCTGGACAGGAATATGTGTTCTACTGTTGTTAATTGATGTGCTCTGTAATTATCAATATAATTATTGAATTCCTATATATGTGTTCTATAAATTGTTAGAGGTGTTGAAATTGCTCTGATTATCAATGTAATTATTAAATTCCTACATATGTGTTCTATAAATTATTGAATTCCTATGTATGTGTCTATAAACTATTGTGAGAGAGGTGTTGAAATTTCTTTCTGTCATTTTAGATTTGTCTTTTTTCTCTTTGAAGTTCAGTCTGGTTTTGCTTTGTGCATTTTGTAGATCTGTCATTAACACATAAACATTTAGAATTATTTTGTTCTCTTGAATTGCCTCCTTTATCATTTTGATATGAACTTCTGTATATCTGATAATGCTAATTTGTTCAGAAAGGCTAACATTCTTTGTTCACAAGTTTACCTTGCTGATAATATAGTTGATCCACCTCTGCTTGATTAGTGCAAGCAAAGGATCTCATTTCCCATTCTTTTACTTATAACGTATTTGTATTTTTCTGTTTATAATGTATGTCTTCTAGACAGCATATAGTTTGGTCTTGCTTTAAAAAAAAATCTTAATCCAATCTAAATTACTTTTATTTTGGTTGAAGATCATTTGTGTCCAAAGTGATTTTGATACAGTTGAATTTAAATCTACCATTGCTGCGCATGGGTGGCTCAGTCTTTTAAGTGTTCAATTCTTGATTTCAGCTCAAGTCACGATCTCATGGTTCATGGAGTCAAGCCCTGCCTTGGGCTTTGCACTGACAGCATGGGGCTCTGCTTAGGAATCTGTCTCTCTCTCTCTGTCTTGAATTCCCCTGCTCTTGCTCGCTTGTTCTTTCTCTCAAAATATATAAATAACTTAAAGACTTTAAAAAAATAAATAAATCTACCATCTTGCTAATTCTTTTCTATTTGTACTATGTGCTTATTCTCTTGTTCTGCTTCATTTTGGATTAATTGAGCATTTGTTTTGATTCTTTGTTGCCTTTTGGTTGACTTATTTGTTGAGTTTGTTGTATTATTTTTGAGGTTGGTTTAGGGTTTAGAGTATTCATATTTAACTTTTCATAGTCTACTTTTGAGTGATATTATACCACTTAAAAATAGTGTAAGAATCTGAAATCATTGTTTTCTCATTTTTCTTCTGATAGCCTGTGTGTTGTTGTTGCCATACTTCTGGATATGCTATAATCCCACACTACATCATTATTTTTCTCTTTAAGTAACCAATTGTGGGGGGCCTGGGCGCCTTGGTTGAGCGTCAGACTTCAGCTCAGGTCATGATCTCATGGCTCATGGGTTCAAGCCGTGAGATAGCACCTGTGAGATAGCACCTGTGCTGATAGCTGATAGCTCAGAGCCTGGAGCCTGCTTTCTCTCTCTATCTCTCTCTCAAAAATAAATACACATGAAAAAAATTAAAAAAAATAGCCAGTTGGGTTTTAAAGACCTTGAATATGAAAAAAATATGTTATATTCATCTACATAGTTACCTTTCCTAAGGCTCTTCATTCACTTTTGTTTCTATATTTACATTTTGGATCATTGGCTCTCTTTCTTTTTAAAGTTTATTTATTAACTTTTGAGAGAGAGAGAGAGAGAGAGAGAGAGAGAGAGAGAGAGAGAGCAAGTGGGGAAGGAGCAGAGAGAGAGAGAGAGCAAGCCGGGAAGGAGCAGAGAGAGGGAAAGACAGAATCCCAAGCAGGTTCTGCACTGATAGTGGAGAATCACATATGAGGCTCAAACTCAGGAAATTGTGAGATCATGACCTGAGCTGAGATCATGACACTGAGCCACCCAGGTGCCCCTGGATCATTCTCTTTATGCCTGTATGTCTGCATTTAACATGATTTGTAATGTGATTCTGATGGTGATTAATGTTTAAATCTTTTGTATGTCTGATAGTGTCTTGATTTTACTTTTGGTTTTGAACAGTAATTTTACTGGGTAAAAAATCATTAGTTGACAGTTTCTCTTTCAGTGCTTTAAAAATGTTGATCCATCGAATCCTGACTTGCATTGTTTCTGATGTTAAATCAGCTTGTTTTTTATCTCTGTTCCTCTGTATATGTTTGTTTTTTTCCTCTCTAGCTGTTTTTAAGATATTCTCCTTTTCCTTGGTTTCAAGAAATTTGATTGTAATGTACCTGGGTCCAATTCTTTGCATACTTCTTGTTTTTTGTATCTGTGGGCTTATAGTTTTCATAGAATTCAGGCGAAAAAATGAACCATTATATTTTTCTTCTCCTCTCTTTTTTATTTTGAAATTATTTTAATTTAGAAATACAAAACATCTTAGAAGGAAAAAAATGACAGAAAACTACAGAACATTTAGGCAAATATTTACTCCACGAGCTTCTCAAATCCTTTTTCACCAATTTCCCCAAGGTGAAAAACTCTCCTAAAAAGATATTCAGCCACCAACACATGATGTTAATAGTGATATGGATCAATTTCACAAAAAAGCCAATGAATCCCACAGCAATCTTCTGGAATTCTTTTCTATCAAGTTTAGTGCATGTTTTAACCAGCCGAGCTCAATCCTTCATAAACTGCTGACTTAGCTCAATGGACTGCATTACCTGATCCATGATGCCTGCTCGCTGACATGTCACATGCCAGGAATGGGTAGCACTGCTCTTCCCTTCTTGGTGGATTCCAACCACACAAGTGTAAATTTCTGTGGTTTTCTCACAAGTTGCTAATTAGGTATTTCTTTCAGTTATTTTTTTCTCTATGTGTTTCATTTTGAATAGTTTCTAATGCTATCTGTTTTTTCAAGTTTACTCTTCTTTTGCAAACTGTGCTAAGTAGTTTTCTATTTTGGTATTAAGAATAGTCAATAGTCTCAGCCATAGTATGCCTTGGTGAATGATAGGTCTACAGCTTTCATGTGTTTCTTTCTCCAGTTTTCAGTAGTTTACTCACACACAAGCACTAATGGGTACTATGCCGAGTACATAAGGAGGAGTACTTAGGGAGTATGTTGGACTGTCCTACAGTCTCCTGTCAGTTGCCATGATCTAGAAATGTTCTTCAAATTATAAGCTAGGGCAATTGTTGGCCTCACCTTGTTTGTTTCTTGTCCCTCAGATATCACTGTTTTTGTATCCTGTTGTCAAAAATATTAAGAACTGTTGTTTCGTATATTTTGTTCAGGGTTTAGTTGTTTTGGTGGATAGTTAAATCCGGTCCCTGTGACTTATCTTGGCTGAAAGTGTAAGTGCCATATATATGTTAATATAATAATAATTATGTAGTTATATAATTTTATAATATATACTATAATATTACTATTATGTAATATACATATATAAATATATTTAATATTTCAATTTTAGTATTTAGAAAATCTTACCCTTAATTTTCAATCCTGTTTCATAACATAGTTATTTCCAAGTTCTACCTGTTATTTCTACGTGTACTCATCAAAAATAAATGAACAGTATGGTATTTATTGTACACTTAAAATCTTGTTAGGAAGGTACATCTGATGTTAAGTGTTCTTATACACACAAAAAAAGTGGACCCAAGTATTTTGGTGGTGATGGATATATTTACTACCTTTATTGGGTGGTGGGATCATGAGTATATGTATATGTTCAATATCATCAAAATGTATACATTAAATATGTACTTTTTTGTATATTACTTATATCTCAAAAAAGTTGAAAAACTTAAATGCATTTTATTGTTTCCTAGAAACTCAGTGATAATTTAACAATTCCACCTTTGAATTTTCTTGAAAAAAGTATGGCTTTATGTTTTATTAATTGCAATTAACACTTTTATATAATATTATATTAAAATATTATCTTTAATAAAATGTATACTAAAATGTATCATTTAGGTATTGCTTAGAAGTGTCAGTTTTAGAAAAGAAGAGTAGAATAAGGTGCACTATTTTCATATATTTAAAAATTCACTGCTTCTGTAGAAATTGATTAAACAATTGCTTTACCAGCATTATATTGCACAATGTGGGGCATATAAAAGACATTTTAAAAAGAACATATATGTTCCAGAAAGCTTACAGTGATGTTGGAAATATAAAATTAAGATGGAGTTTATGGAGCAAAACAGTTGTACCCCTATGAGTGATAGTCTAGCCATGTTTAGGGCATTTGAGCACAGTGATTTTGTGTGCTGATAATTTTCTTTTCAATTTTAAACCTTAAAAACTCAGTTAAAGATAAGTTTTACATTAAAGATAAGGTATTATTATAAAAGTTTTAGAAGTATAAAAATTATCATCTTACAACACAATGTAGCAAATTTTTATGCTATCCCTAAAGGATGAAACTGTGGCACACTGGGAGTTATATAACTTGTCCAATACAATGCAACTAGTAAAATTTTATAGCATGTTGAAATAAAACTGTTATCTGGTTACATATCCTTAATACTGCATTGCTTTGGTTATCTAATCCTGTTTATTAGTGAAAATTATTAAAATAATAAAATATTTTATCAATGTCTAATAAAAGTTTACATATGTATCAGAACCTATTAACATTATAGCCATTAAGTAGAGGAAAATCATTTGATATATTTTTTACATATGATGGTATTTAAAGTTGTATTTTTTTATGGTTAACTTCATTGTTTTATTTATTGAGGTATAATTGACATATTAGTTTCAGGTATACAACATAGTGATTTGACATTTGTACAAATTAGGAAAGGTCACCATGATAGGTCTAAATACCGTCTCTCACCTTGCAAAGTTAATACAATGTTATCGACTATATTCCCCATGCTCTATATTATATCCTCATGACCTATTTTTTTTTATAACTGTAGGTTTATACTTTGTAATTCCCTTCACCCATTTCTTCCCCTGCCCCTGGCAACCAGCAATCTGTTGTCTATATCTATGAACTTGGGTTTTGTTTTCCTTGTTTCATTTTTTAAACTATACACATTAGTGAAATCATGAGATATTTGTCTTTCTCTGACTTATTTTGCTTAGCATAATAATTTCAAGGTCCATATATGTTATCAAAGATGGCAAAATATCATTCTTTTTATAGCTGTGTAGTATTCTTCTGTGTGTGTGTGTGTGTGTGTGTGTGTGTGTGTATGTATGCACATACACAACCACATTTTATCTGTTCATCCAACACTTGACACTGATATTTCCATATCTTGGCTGTTGTAAATAATGCAGTGAACATAAGAGTGCACAGATTTTTTCAAATTAGTGTTTTTGTTTTCCTTGCATAGATATCCAGTAGTGGAATTGCTGGATCATATGGTAGTTTTATTTTTAATTTTTTAAGGAACCTCCATACTGTTTTCCATAGTGGCCACACCAATTTAAATTCCCACCCATAGTTTATGAAACTTTCCTTTTTTCCACATATTCACCAACAGTTTTTATTTCTTGTCTTTATAATAATAACTGTTCTGACAGGTGTGAGGTCATATCTCATTGTGGTTTTGATTTGCATTTCTCTGATAATTAGTGATGCTGACCATCTTTTCATCTGCCTGTTGGCCATCTATATGTCTTTGGAAAGAATGCCTATTCAGATCCTCTGCCCATTTTTTTCATCATTGTTTTTGTTACTGAGTTGTAGAAGTTCTTTATGTGTTTTGGATATTAACCCCTTATCAGATATATGATTCTGAAATATTTTCTTCCATTCACTAGGTTGCCTTTTTATTTTGTTGATGGTTTCCCTCACAATGCAGAAGCTTTATGTTTAATGTGGTACTATTTGTTTAATTTTGCTTTTGTTTCCCTTGCCTTTGGTGTCAGGTCAAAAAAAGCATTGCTAAGACAAATGTCAAGTAGCTTACCACCTATATTTTCTTTTTTGAATTTTAGGATTTCAGGTTTTATATTCAAGTCTTTAATCCAATTTAGTTAATTCTTGTATATGATGTAAGGTAGTTTCCCAGTGTCATTCTTTTGTGTGTAGTTGTCAGTACCATTTATTGAATACCACTTATTGAAGAGATTGTTCTTTCCTCATTGTATACTCTTGCCTATTTTGTCATAGATTAATTGACCATAAATGGATGGGCTTATTTCTGTGCTCTTTATTCTATTTATCTAAAGGAAAATCTGTTTCCTTTTTCATTCCAGTATCATACTGTTTTGATTATATTTGTGGTATAGTTTGAAATCAGGGAGCTTGATATCTCCATCTTTGTTCTTCTCTCTCAAGATTGTTTTGGTTAGTTTGGGTCTTTTGTGGTTCTATACATATTTTAGAATTATTGCCTTAGTTTTGTGAAAAAATGTCACTGGAACGTCTTTACATCTTTTTAAAAGTTTATTTATTAAATACATAAATAAATAAGAGAGATAATATTAAATATTATTAAATTATTAAATATTAAATTATTTTTAAATAAGAGAGAGAGAATGCAGGGGAGAGGCAGAGAGAGAGGGATAGAGAGAATCTTAAGTAGGCTCCATGCTGTCAGTGCAGAACCTGGAGCAGAGCTTGAACTCAAGAACCACAAGATCATGACCTGAGCCCAAATCAAGAATCAGATGTTTAACCAACTAAGCCACAAGGTGCCCCTGTCATTGGAGTTTTGATAGGGATTGCATTGAATCTGTAGATTGCTATGGGTAGTATAGAATTTTTTACAATACTGTTTGTTCCATTCCATGATCATGAGATATCTTTCCATTTATTTGTGTCTTCTTCAATTTCTTTCATCATTGTCAAGCTTTTCAGTGTACATACAGTAGTTTTACCTCCTTGGTTAAATATTTCCTAGGTGGGGCACCTGGATGGCTCACTCAGTTAAACGTCCAACTTTGGCTCAGGTCATGAGCTCATGGTTTGTGAGCTCGAGCTCTGCATTTGGCTGTGTGCTGACTGCTCAGAGCCTGGAGCCTGCTTCAGATTCTGTGTCTCCTTCTCTCTCTGCCCCTTCCCCACTCATGCTCTGTGTCTCTCTGTCTCTCAAAAATAAAAAATAACAATTTTCCCTAGGTATTTTATTCTTTTTGATGTGATTTTAAATGGGATTATTTTCTTGATTTGTTTAGTGTATAGAAATTATTAGTGCATATAAAGGCAACACATTTTCATATATTAATTTTATATTATGCAACTTATCTGAATTCATTTATTACTTATAATAGTGGAGTAGTTTTGGTGTAGTCTTAAGGTTTTCTTATATAATATAATTCATTTGCAAATCGTGGCAGTCTTACTCCTTTTTTTCTAATGTGTCTGCCTTTATTTCTTTTATTCTTGCCTAATTGCTGTGGCTGGGACTTCCAAAACTATGTTGAATAAAAGTCGGGAGAGTATGCATCCTTATCTTCTTCTTGACCTTAGAAAGGCTTTCTGCTTTTCACTGTTTAGTAAGATATTAGCTGTGGATTGCCATATATGGCCTTTATTATGCTAGATACATTCCCCCTATATCCACTTTGTTGAGAGTTTTTATCATAAGTGATGTTGAATTTTGTTCAAAAGCCTTTTCTGTATCTATTGAGATGATTATGTGATTTTTATCCTTTATTGTGTTAATGTGGTATGTCATATTGATTGATTTGTAGATGTTGAACCATCCTGGCATCCTGGAATAGATCTCACTTGATCATGGCATGTGATTCTTATAATGTGTTTTTTGATTTGTTTTGCTAATATTTTGTGGAGGAGTTTTTAATCTGTGTTTATCAGGGATATTGACTTGTAATTTTCTTTTTCTTTCTTTCTTTCTTTCTTTCTTTCTTTCTTTCTTTCTTTCTTTCTTTCTCTTTCTTTCTTTTTCCTTCCTTCCTTCCTTCCTTCCTTCCTTCCTTCCTTCCTTCCTTCCTTCCATCCTTCCATCCTTCCTTCCTTCCTTCCATCCTTCCTTCCTTCCTTCCTTCCACTCTTTTCTTCCTTCCTTCCACTCTTTCCTTCCTTCCTTCCACTCTTTCCTTCCTTCCTTCCTTTCTTTGTATGTTGTCCTTGTCTGGTTTTGGTATTGGGGTAATGCTGGTCTCAAAAATGTATTTAGAAGCATTTCCTCCTCTTCAGTTTTTTGTACGATTTTGAGAAAGATAAGTATTATATCTTTTTTGATAGTTTGGTAGAATTCATCTGTGAAGCCATATCATCCTGGTCTTTTGTTTGTTGGGGAGGTTTTAATTACTGATTCAATCTCTTTACTATCAGTTTATTCATGTTTTCTATTTCTTCAAGATTCAGTCTTGGAAGATTGTAAACTTTTAGGAATTTATTGATGTCTTCTACTTTGTCCAATATGTTGGCATATAATTATTCATTGTAAGTCTCTTATGATCCTTTGTATTTCTGTGGTGTCAGTTGTAACTTTTCATTTATTTCTGATTTTATCTATCTGAGCTACCTCTCTCTCTCTCTCTCTCTCTCTCTCTCTCTCTCTCTTTCTTTTTGGTGAGTCTAGCTAAAACTTTGTCTATTTTGTTTATATTTCCAAAGAATCAACTGTTAGTTTTCATGATCTTTTTTGTTGTCTTTTTAGTCTCTATTTAATTTATTACCACTCAAATAAGGCCTATATTCTTAAAAAGATTATATATATAATGGTTTTACCTAATTATTGTCACAACATGTAGCCAAATATGGATATGTAAAATTTGCTAATGTAGGGGCTCCTGGGTTGCTCAGTCAGTTGAGCATTTGACTCTTGATTTCAGCTCAGGTCATTATTTCACAGGCATGATATCAAACCCTGTGTTGGGCTCTGTGCTGGGCATGGGGCCTGTTTAAGACTCTGTCTCTCCCTCCCCTCTGCCCCTCCCTTGCTTTCTCTCTATTCTCTATTTTTGTTTTTAAATTTTTAAAATATTTACTTATTTTTGAGAGACACAGAGAGACAGTATGTGATTGGGAGAGGGGCAGAGACAGAAGGAGTCACAGAATCCAAAGTAGGCTCCAGGCTCTGAGCTGTCAGCACAGAGCCCGATGTGGGGCTCAAACCCATGAATTGTGAGATCATGACCTGAGCCAAAGTCAGATGCTCAACCGACTGAGCCACCCAGGCACCCCTCTCTCTCTCTCTTGAAAATATGTTTGCTATTGTAGAGCAAAGGAATTTTAAAAACATATCAACAAAGTTTATTAAGATTGTTTTTTAGTATCCAATTTATAAGACTAATCAAGTTGATATAATACATAATTTTTGAGGTGTTGGGCCATCCAAAATATACTATATAATGTGATCATTTTAAACTTCTCAAATGGGTGATGGGGGGAACCTACAAATACAGAGATGGCTAAACTATTGATTTGTCTGAGAGAGAGGGAGAGACAGAAACAGGGAGAGATTGATTGTTGATTGATTGATTGATTGATTGATTGATGTTTCCTGTTGTTACATGTGTAAAGATGTACTTAAATCTTTTAGGCATGGAATAAGATTTTTGTCATGAAATAGCAACTCTGGACTGGAAAAATTCTAGCGTTAAAAAAGACTGTAATTGTTATACTTTGCTAATGCAACACTTACTTTCTCATATGCAAGATACTTACTGTCTCCGTGGTTAACTCATCATAGTATCACTGAGAGAGTAGCAATCTGAATCTATGTCAAGTTATTTAGTGTAGAATAAATGGACAGATACATCTATGCAGTTTAAAGGCATAGTTTCCAGTGACCCAGTTTTTGGCATATTACTGTCATGGTTCACTCTAGGTTTCTAAATACTGTTTCTGTGCTTACTGAGCCAGAGACAGCATGCTTGATTTCGTCAGTTTATACTTGAATACCTTTAATATGTGAATTCATGCATTCTACTCACCATTTATCACTCTAACCCTCTAGGGCAGATGAATGCACACAATGTATTTTGGATTTTCTTTAAAGTATCATAAATACCCTGGGCTATATTTTGGTTTTAATACAATTTATAATTTTAGAAAAGATAAATTTCATTTCTGAAAGCAGCTTGTTTTAAAATAAAATTTGAATCCATTAAAAAATTTTTGTAGATATACTGTACACATAACATATATTTATATATATCTATATCTATATATCATCTGTTTCTATATCTGTCTATATCTCTCTTTTTCTAGACACACACACACACACACACACACACCATAAAATATATTCTTGACATAAAAGTTACATTTGGTATTGTGCTGTTTAATCTACACATAAACACTCTATAACGGATACTCTGAGGGGTGCCTGGATGGCTCAGTGGGCTGAGCGTCTGACTTCAGCTCAGGTCATGATCTCGCGGTCCATGAGTTCGAGCCCTGCGTCAGGCTCTGTGCTGACAGCTCAGAGCCTGGAGCCTGTTTCAGATTCTGTGTTTCCCTCTCTCTCTGACTCTCCCCCATTCATGCTCTGTCTCTGTCTCAAAAATAAATAAACGTTAAAAAAAATTTAAATAGATACTATGATGTTCCTCATTTTACATATGGGAAAATTGGAGCACAGAAATATTCATTAATTTGTCCCAAGTTCACACAGGGAAGCCGAAACACATTTTGAATAAGAGATGATATGGCTAATAAAAGGTGCTGCTTTTATAGGGAATACTTTTCAGACCATTTCTTTCCTTTTGGTTTTATGAACCTCTGCTGTATTCTACATAGTATAATTACAAAGCTGAGATCACGGACAGGTTTTGCTAAGAAAGTAACCCCACCATATTGGAGTTTTTCTTAAAATAGTCAAACTTGGGGCACCTGGGTGGCTCAGTCGGTTAAGTGTCTGGCTCTTGGTTTCAGCTCCAGGCATGATCTCATGGTTTTGTGGGTTCAAGCTCTGCATTGTGCTCTGTGCTGGTAGCACAGAACCTGATTGGGATTCTCTCTTTCCCTCTCTCTCTGCCCTGTCCCCACTTGCACTGTCTCTGTCCCTCAAACTGAATAAACTTAAAAAAATTAAAAAAATAGTCAAACTTGGTGAATAAATCAGATCTTTGACTTTATTATCTAGTATAAACCTCACCTAGCAATATTATTTTTAATTTATTCTGATTTTTCCCATAACAGCAATTGTCTTCAGACCTTTTCTAACTTAAATTGCTGAATGATGACATAGGTGAATTGATCAATAGGAACAAATATATTAAGTGAAAAACAAGAAGTACAAATCAATCAGTTCAGAGAAGAGAGATTTGCTATTGGCTATAGTAGGCAGAAAATGTTAGAGAGGATGTAAAGGCTTGATCTGGACTCTGCAGATAATAGAAGAGGCATGTTTTGTTGGGGTAATTTAACATAGTATTCAGATAAAGATAAATATTAAAGTATTTTATAAATCCAGTTTTATAGGTAATCACTAGGAATCTGAATCTTTTCAAAATTTGTAATTAGTTGTAGCTTAAAATTTCCCATTAGATATTGAGTATTATTATTATTAGCTATTTTGAATCATATTTTACCTTCTGATTAATTTTCTTATTAGTTTCTCCAAAGCGAATAATAATAATTCTTGTCAAAAATACACGTTTTCTTGGGGCACCTTGGGTGGCTCAGTCTATTAAGTGTCTGACTTTAGCTCAGGTCATGATCTCACGGTTTGTGAGTTCAAGCCCCACATCGGGCTTTGTGTGGACACCTCAGAGCCTGGAGCTGCTTCAGATTCTTTGTTTTCTCCTCTATATCCTTCCCCACTTGTGCTCTGTCTCTCTCTCTCTCTCTCTCTCTCTCTCTCAAAAGTAAATAAACATTAAATTTTTTTTAAATGCACATATTCTCTAAGTTCCACTAAAATGTAGGGTTTTTTTTTAACAATGTTTATCTTTTTTATGAAAAAAATTTTAACATTTATTCATTTTTGAAAGACAGAGTGTGAGTGAGGGAGGGGCAGAGAGAGACACACACACACACATAGAATCTGAAGCAGGCTCCAGGCTCTGAGCTGTCAGCACAGAGCCTGATACGGGGCTCAAACTCACCTGAACCGAAGTTGGACGCTTAACCAGCTGAGCCACCCAGGTGCCCCAATGATTATTTATTTTTGAGAGAGAGAGAGAGAGACAGAGCGTGAGCAGGGGAGGGGCAGAGAGAGAGAGTGAGACACAGAATCCTAAAGCTCCAGGCTCTGAGCTGTCAACACAGAGCCTGACATGAGCAGTGAGATCATGACCTGAGCCAAAGTCAGCTATTTAACCGACTGAGCCACCCTGGAGCCCCTAAAATGTAGGTTTAATTTATTAATTTGTTAGTGTAAAAGAAAAACAGATGATCAGAATCTGTGAGGAAGATGGAATAGGAGTGGAATGGAAAGACTTCTTTGTTTTTTAACAGCTTTGTTGAAATATCTTTGACAAATCTGTATAACTTAATATTTTGATATGTGCCGTGCACATTGTGAAATAATCACCACAATCAAGCTAATTAACATATTTATCACTTCCATGTAGTTATCATTTTGTGTGTGTGTGTATGTGTTGAGAAGATTTAAGTTAAGATCTATCCTTTTTGCAAATTTCAAGGATAAAATACGATATTGTTACCTATAGTCACCATATTGTATGTTAGATCTCTAGAACTTACTGATCTTATATAACTGAAACTTTGTACTGTTTGGCCAACATTTCCTATTTTCCTCTCCACACAGCTCCTGTCCTACTCTCTGTAGGACACCGCTCTCCTACTCTCTGTTTCTATGCATTTGACTATTTTATTATTATTATTACAGTTATTTTAGAGAGAGAGCATGAGCTGGGGAGAGGGACTGAGAGAGAGAGAGAGGGAGGGAGGGAGGGAGGGAGGGAGGGAGGGAGAGGGAGAGGGAGAGAATTCCAAGCAGGATCCTTGCACACTGCAGAGCCTGATGTCAGGCTTGATCCCATCATGAGCCAAAATCAAGAGTACAGTGCTCAACTCACTGAGCCGTCAAGGTGCCTCTTGACTGTTTAGATTCCACATGGCCACAATGAGGTCATGTAGTATTTCTCTCTCCGTGTTGCTTATTTAGTAAGCGAAATGTCCTCCAGCTACATCAGTGTTGTCACAAATGGCAGGATTTCGTTTTTCTTTATGGTTGGATAATATTTTGATTTATATTTATCAAATCATCTGTCAAAGGGCATGTATGCTGTTTCCATATCTTGACTATTGTAAATAGTACTGCAATGAGCATGGGAGTGCAGATATCTCTTTGTAGTCCTGATTTCAGTTCTTTTGGATATATACTCAGAAGTTTGATTGCTGGATCATATGGTAGTTCTATTTTTAATTTCTCAAAGAACATCTATATTGTTTTTATAATGTGCATACTAACTTACATTTCCATCAGCAGTGCACAAGGTCTCTCTTTTGTCTACATCTTTGCTAACACTTGCTATCTTTTTTTTTTTATAATAGCCATCCTGAAAGATATGAGATAGTATCTCATTGTGGTTTTAATTTCTATGATGATTAGTGACATTGAACTCCTTTTCATATACCTGTTATCCATTTGAAGTTCTATTTGAGAGATGCTTATTCAGTTTCTTTGCCCATTTTTTTAATTGTTATTTGTATTTTGGGTACTGAGTTGTATGAGTTCTTTATACATCTTTGATATTAACCCCTTGTCAGACATATGGTTCATAAATATTTCTCCATTGTGTAAGTTCCTTTTCATTATGTTAATTGTTTCTTTTGCTCTTTCAAATATCTTCCTATCACTTCTACGTATATAATTTACTTGTCTTGCTTGAAGTGTATGTCAGTGTTTATGATAATCACAAATATCTAATTTTACTTTACATAAGTTTATTAAGAACAGCAGGAATATTGGGAAGTAAATTTTCTAGACATGGTACCTGTGTTTCCTGTGACTGCCATAACAAATAACGTCAAATATAATGGCTTAGAACAACAGAAATGTATTCTTTCACAGTGCTCGAGGCTGAGAGTCCAAAAACTAACCCTAGGAGGCCTGTGTTCTTTATGGGGAGTGAATCCATTCTTTGCCACTTCTGCCTTCTGTTGGCTGCCCTGGCATTCCTTAACTGTGGCTGCCTGTCTCTGATCTCTGGATCTATTGTCATCTTGCCTCCTCTTCTCGTGTTTACCTCAAATTTCTCTCTGCTTTTCACTTATAAAGATATTTATTATTGAATTTAAGGTCTAATTGGATAATCAAGGATAATATTTTTAGCTCTCCCACTATTCTTTACTCAATTACACCTGTAAATCTCTTTTTCTAAATAAGATAACATTCACAAATTACAGGAATTAAAAGATAGACATATTTTGAGGGCCACCACTCAATCGACTACAGTCCCACTTTCCGTTTTCTGGGCTTTCCTCAAAACTCGTATTTTGATCCCTACCTATGCTTAGAGTTCCCTAGCTAACTGTGCTTCCCCCTCCCACCCTATTGTAGTTCTTAGGAAATTGTGAACTCTATTTCAAATCTTTACCAAATTTCAAGACTTCTCATCCTATTACTACTGTTTGGTACATAATTCTCTGACATCCCTGTGCTCCATGTGCTGACAAGGTTGGTAAGGTTTACTGGTCTCAATACAACAGAATTATTTCTCCAACACAGTTAAAGTTCTGAGGTCATCATAATGGGCTGAGTGTGTAAACAACATAAATGTGGAAAACCAGAATTAATGCAGCTGTTACCAGACAAGTACACAGAATTTGTGTATTAGTGAACTCAAAAGTCTTGAGAAAATTGTTTATAGTCTTTCATTTTGTACATTTTTACACTCTTCTAATTTAAAAAAAAAATTTCTATGTTACATGTTTTTAAACTTTCTTGAAGCAAAGGAGCATTACCCTCTTGTTCTGGGCCAATTATGGAAAGAACAGATGAAGGTATCTTGTGATTGTTCTGGGGTGAGTGCTCATTTAATGTAATGGCAATAGAGAATGGACATGAATTGTAAGCACTATTTAAATTATTCTCACATTCTTTCATTTTCTCCCAGACCTAGACAGACACTGTTGAATTGGTGAAAGGGGAATAAGTATATAAATTTAATCTATTTAGGTTTGTTAACTGATCTAGATAGCACAATAGTTTTACATTTAAAATGCACATGCCTTTAAGATGAGAGATAAATTGAGGTCAGAAAAAGAGGTTTGTGTCTTCATTTGGTCTTGTCAACCTAGAGCCTCTTCTTGAGTCATATTCCAGGGAAAATAGTTCTGTCTATTTCTGTCTTATCCTAATTCTGTCTTATCCTGGCCTTACTATGGTTAAGAGGCTGTAAAGATGCATAATATAAGAATCATAATGGAAAGGGATATTTGCTGCATCACTGCTTACATCCAATACTCATGACTTAATGTACTATTTAACATTAAAAATGCATATAGTTTATTATTAATTTTGCTTCTTAAATTCTGTATGTTATGTAATTTTTTGAAAAAAATGTATATTTTAACTTTGAATAGTAAAATTATGAAATACTAATTAGGAAAATGTGCTGCACCATGGAATGTATTCTTAAATGGAACGCTTTGACAGAACAACTAGGCACATCTACATAGAATTTGTTGCTTAACTAGTGTAGTCAGTCACAAACACAAACTTATAACAGAAGTTTAGCTTTGTGTAAGATGTCAGCTAGTTTTTTTGAGTTAAAGTTCCTATTTTCAAATGATGTAGGCATGCTTTTTTCAGTTTATGTTATCAAGACTTGGTCAATATTTATGTTAAGGGGAGGCAGTTAGCTTCTCCTTACCAAATAAATATTACCGGGCTGATCAAAACTAGAATGAATCCTGGATCAGGGTCACCAACCACCAAATGCAGGGAAAAATCTGATTTCTGAATGACGTTAACAAGCTGGGGTCAGATGTCTTGAAAGTAGGATCTGGGGGAAGCAGATATGAAAAGTATGAATTATTTTGCCAAACTGAGGTCAAAATAATGAAAGTCATTTTTGAGATATTTGAGATTTTGGGGGAGTGCTTTCAGGATCCTATAGGGTCAGGGAGGTAATCGGGCAACAGAAAAAAAAAAAAAAGAAGAAAACACTTTAGGATGTTTAGTAGCAGAGTGTCCCTTATTGGGGTCATACCTGATATTGCAAGGCTAAGCAAATGAGCTTAAATATTTTTGGAGAATTCTAAGAAATAGAAAAATTGTGCATGAGACTGCATAATTGCTAACCTGCAGTAAACTTTAAACTCTCTGATTTTCTATGTGAATGAAGATAAAACTATGTAAATGACAAAGCAAGGTTGTTTCTGTATAAACTAACTCATGAAAACTTATTATTTCTAAATTTGTTTTGATTTTATTCATATTATGACAAAATAAGGTAAATCTGTAATAGGAAAAAGAAAATTCCATATAGGTGGAGAAATTTTTAACAGTAATTGCTATAGCCAGTGCTTTGATTCATTTTCAATAATTGTAACTGTTCTTTACTAGTGCTTATAATATGCTGGATATTCCTGTAAGCGCTTTACACATGTTTTTCTCCATTCAGTCCACACAGCAGCCTGCTGTGGTAGATACTGTTATTTGTTCCATTATGTAGATTAATCCAAGATACAGGGGGTTTAGTAACTGCCTCAAAATAACAAAGAGAGTAACTGGCACAACCGGGATTAGAACCCTGCACCCCACCCCCAAAGCTGATGTAGAGCTGGATCTTGAAGCAGCACTTCCACAGGCAAAGCACTGAGGTGCCTTCTGCAAACTACATAATGATTCAATCATGCACCTGAAAAACTTACTAATTAGAAAAAAGTATAAATAAAACATAATTTTGGATATCCAGAAACTCCAATAGTAATATATTTTATTATACACTGTATATGAGAGAAGTAAAATATTATAGGAATTCCAGACACTCAAAGACCACATCTATGTAGAATGTTTAGAAAAGACATCTGGAAAGATTAAAGGTTCCAGATAGATCCTGTATAATGAGTGTTTAGAAAGTTAGAGAGAAATTCAATTTTAGGCAAAGTCAGAGAACAGAACAATCCTGGTTAACTGGAGCATAATGTGACACAAATTGGAAAGTCACATCAGAATAGGAATGGAGAGCCGAAGATTCAAGCCAAAAATTCCAGACCTAGTTTAGTAGGTATTGAGATTGTAGGATGATATGAAGAGTACTATATGAATAAAGAGAATAGTGGTTAGGCTTCTTTGGAGTCATATAGCTTTGATCCAAATCTCATCTCTACTACGTATGAGCTGTGATTTTAGTCAAGCTGTCTAATATTATGCTTTCTATTGCATATATGTAAACTCAGATTAATGGAAATATTTGCTTCATTTGGTTATTATATGGATTATATCAAAAACTTCATGTGGAAGCCAAAGCACAGTGCTTGCCTTTAATTTAGGAATTATCTGTTCATTAAACAGTTATTGAAGGACTATTATAATGTCATTCCATTATTACTAATTTTATTGTTATTACTGTTATTTGATATAGCTAATAACTTGAGGAAATTCATGGCAAAGGTATATAAGGTAGATCAAAAAGGAGAGAGGAAGAAGGTGAAGCAACTAATTAGAAAAAAAAAAATTCAGGGGCGCCTGGGTGGCGCAGTCAGTTAAGCGTCCGACCTCAGCTAGGTCACGATCTCGTGGTCCGTGAGTTCGAGCCCCACGTCAGGCTCTGGGCTGATGGCTCGGAGCCTGGAGCCTGTTTCCGATTCTGTGTCTCCCTCTCTCTCTGCCCCTCCCCCGTTCATGCTCTGTCTCTCTCTGTCCCAAAAATAAATAAAAAACGTTGAAAAAAAATTTTAAAAAGAAAAAAAAAATTCAGTGGTATAAAAGGGGATAAAGGAGCCTAAATGTAGAATATGACAGTTGGGAAAAATAAGGACTCGATAGGAATATTCACATATTTATAATTAAACCCATTTTATTTATGTATTTTTATTCATTATTTATAATGGTTTACTTCTAGAAGAGGTAACTCAGAACAATTAATAAGAGAGGAAAAATCTGGCGCGCCTTGGTGGCTCAGTAGGTTAAGCTTCTGACTTTGGCTCAGGCCATGATCTCACATTTCATAGTTCGAGCCCTGCGTCAGGCTCTGTGCTGACAGCTCAGAGCCTGGAGCCTACTTCAGATTCTGTGTCTCCCTCTCTCTCTGACCCTCCCCCACTCAAGCTCTGTCTCTTTGTCTCTCTCAAAAATAAATCAACATCAAAAAATTAAAAAAGAGGAAAAATGTTTACAAGATCATTTATATTGAAAGAGTGTGAAGAAGTGCTCAAGATTTTTGAGCCTTAAACTTTACATACATGTCTGTATCATGTCTACTGTGTTAATTTTATATGGTTTCTGGGCCTGAAAACAAGATTTGGAATTGCAGGAAAAATGAGTGTAGTGAAAACTGATGATGTGATACAGAGTAGTTAATAATAGTGGTGGGATCTCCTTAACACCCACTTTATTTGATTTGATGGAAAGTGGTCCCTACACATAAACTTGAACTCCTACAAAAGATAAGCTAGCCAATTTGACAAGTCAGGTGTTATGTAATGCTACTAATGAAAACACTAACCTTAAAAAAATGTTTATTTTTAATCATTTAAAAACTAAACTCTGGGGCAGCTGGGTGGCTCAGTTGGTTAAGTGTTTGACTCTTGATTTTGGCCCAGGTCATGACCCTCATAGTCGTGAGACAGAGCCCCGCATGGGGTTCCATGCTAGGCCTGGGGCCTACTTGAGATTCTCTCTCTCCTTTTCCCTCTGCCTCATGAGTGTGCATGCACGTTCTCATTCTTTTTTTTTCTCTCTCTCTCTCTCTTCTCTCTTTCTCTCTCTCAAAACAAACAAACAAACATAAAAACAAAACAACAAAGTCTAAACTCTGTGGACAGAATCAAATCATCTTTAAGAACACATTAGAAACACTTTGTGAAAAAATGTGCAGTGAATTTAATGTCTTGCTGTCGGGTGTACAGCATAAAAAAAAGAAAAAGAAAGGTACTTCTCTCATAAGTCTCATATTTCATATAAATTGAGTTTCTTATATTTTTTGATATACTCTCTGTCATGTCAGGAAATATAATGGAGCTTGCAGCTTTAAAATAACATTATTTCAATTTGGCTTTAAAAATTAGATTTATATTTATGTTTGTGGTTTATTTGTATTCTACTCTTTCAAAAAATGATCTGAAGTACCCTACCAATTGCTCTCCTTCCTTTTCTTACACACACATACATTTCTTACACATACACACACATACAGACTCTCACTAAAAGTTTAATATAAGATGAGTAACAAGGACAATAGTCTTTGACAAGAAGGAAAAAGAAAATATGCTAACTTAATGAGTTAACCCAGTCTATGATTTAAGTTAGGATAGCATCATAAATTTCATTGTAGCCAAGACAACAAAAGAAGAAGGGGAAGGATGAAATTACACATATATATTAAAACTCCTTCAAGTTTCTTGGTATAGTGAATCTTTTACTTACGTACAAGGAAAATCTCACATGGGAATATTATAAAACATACAATGTATGATTTAATTGACAGTAGCTTAACTACAAAATGTAGCAAACACAGAAGAATTCATATGACTTTTTTTTTTGGGAGGGGCACGGGTTGATCAAACTAGATTATAAAAGAATAGTAGCCAGCTAAACTCCTAAGCTTGAATCCATTTTTTTTTTCTTGTGGTAAAAAACAACATGAGATCTGCCCTAACCAAATTTTAAGTGTGCAGTGCAATGTTGTTAACTATAAGAACAATGTTGTACATCATAGCTCTTAAAACATTTTCATTTCACATGACTGAAGCTCTCTAAACGTTAATAAGCATCTCTATTTCTCTGTCTCACCAGTGCCTGGAAACCACTATTCTACTTTCTGCTTTGATGAGTTTGACTACTTTAGATACTCTGTGTGTGGAATCAGCCAGTTTTCCTTCTGTGATTGATTGATTTCTTTTCTCTTGATGTCCCCAAGTTTTATCCATATTGTAGCATGGGAGAGGATTTTTCTTTTTTATGGTTGAATAATATTCTATTGTATGTATATAGAATATTTTCTTTATCCATTCATCTGTTGAGGGACATTTAGAATGTTTCCATTTCTTGGCTATTGTAAATAACGCTGTAATAATTATGGGTGTGTGTAGAGATTGCTTTGAGATCTTGATTTCAGTTCTTTTGGGCACATATCCAGAAGTGAGATTGCTGGATCATATGGTAGTTCGATTTTTAATTTTCTGTAGGATACTTCATACTGTTTTACATAGTGCCTGCATAATGTTACATTTCTACCAACAGTACACAAGGGTTCTAAATTATCTGCGTCTAGTCAACGTTTGCTGTTTTCTGTTGGTTTGTTTTTATAATACCCGTTAGAACAGGTGTAAAGTGATATTTCATTGTGTTTTTGGTTTGCATTTCCCTGATGATTATATCCATATTAAAGTCCATGACATTTTTTTCAGGAACAGAAAAAAAAATCTTACAATTCTTTTGGAACCACAAAAGACCTAACATAGCCAAAACAATTCTGAGAAAAAAGAACAAAGCTGAGGGCCTTGTAGTTCCTGATTTTAAAACATATTACAAAGTGGGATGAGTGGCAGTGTGATGGAACAGTTGATTAGGGAATGCATTTTCCTGAGGTCAGCCTGTTCTCACAAGAAGCTGTTAATCACTTTTCAGCATTGCAATGATCAGAAGTGGGTAAAGGTTCAGGGGCCTGGAAAGGGAGAGAAGCCTGATTAAAGTTTGGTCAAGCTAGTGGGCACTTTTTCCAGATTGCTCAGTGAGGACAAACAGTTCAACTATTCATTTAGGAGACAAAGAATGAGAATTTGGAGATTCTTTCATCTGTCTTTGTCATAAGTAAAACAAGGAGTACCTGCGAGTCTTATCTAACTAGTATAGGGAATGGTTGTTCTTTGCATTTGGTCATTTTGGGGAACACAAAAATGGTTGGGAAATTTCTTGACTGTTGCTATTTTTACCAGAATTTTGGACATTATCACTGCCAAGTGGAACTTTACTGGCACGTGCTGCACATACCCCTTTCTGGTGAACTTGCGGGGAGACTGAAGTTAGATGGCTCAGTTTTCTATATAACCTCTCATTTGTGTGGAAATCCACTGTGAGTCTGTGCCATAACCTCATTTTAGCTCTTGGTCTAGATTATTTTCTCCCCATCAGTAGTGCCTCAGCCACAGAGAATTCAGGTCAGGTTTGCCAATTCTTAGTGGAGCGTACACACCAGGAAGAAAATGAAGGGTGCAAACCAGAAGAGCTGGCTGGGTGATCATGTTTATTTACTCTCTTAATTCATCATAACAAAAATATTGGATCACCTTGTACTGTGACCTTTCTTAAAGTCTGAGTTTTGGAGTGATAAACAGCCTCTTTTTTTATAATATTTTTCCCCTGGCTTTATTGGTATATATTTGACATTGTATTAGTTTAAAATACACAACATAATACACACACACACACACACACACACACACACACACACACACATATATAGTAAAATGATTACAACAATATGTTTAGTTAACATCATAGCTATTTTTAAAATGTGTTTTGTTCTACGTTTTATTTAGTATGTTGAAATACATTAAAAACATAACATTAGGTCCATCAAAAGCATATTCAGATACTTATTAGTCAAAGTCTCAATTTTGTAACAGTCTTTCTCAAAATTCTTAGTCTATTTTGTTAGGCACAGATGAATATTTCCATGTATAAAAACAACAAATAAACTCATATTATTGGAAGAATGGCATTTTTTAAAAAAAATAAACACTGATGAAAAATGCATTGAAGTTTCTTCTTATTGAAAGTACATAGCTTTTCTTGAAGTAAAAGATGAAGAATGTCCATCTGTTACATTTATTAAAATTTTAAAGTTGAAGGAATCTTAGTCTGAAGCAATACGACTGAAAGAAAATTTCCTTAGAATTAGTTACCAGTGTTACTATTTTATTTTATAATTTATTTGCCTGTGGTTTTACTGAGGAAGAATTTCATCTTGGAGGCTAGGAATTCTGATGCTCTTGTATTATAATAACAGATCATGTCATTAAAGGTTTTTTGACTCTATGTTCTCTTTCCAGTTTAAATTGATGAGATAGCAAATATATGGAAATTTATTCTGCCTGTTTGTAGC
Organism: Lynx canadensis; assembly: GCF_007474595.2. Classification (NCBI taxonomy): domain Eukaryota; kingdom Metazoa; phylum Chordata; class Mammalia; order Carnivora; family Felidae; genus Lynx; species Lynx canadensis. Next base: position 129,172,377 of record NC_044306.2, on the reverse strand, counting down.
CTTCATCATATTCAAAGTTAAAAGATGTATTTGGATGGTGTGGGTTGGAGAGGATGGCAGGTGATCAGAATTAATTAGGAATGCACACACAGGAATAGAGTTAGAAGTACAAATTATAAGTGTCTTCATTGGTGGTTTATGAAAAATGGAATGCCAAATTTCTTCAGTGCTTATAATTTCTGTTCAATTTATGCGCCATTATACAGTATTCTGATCTGATAAGTTTCTAGTAGATTTATCTTAAGGCTTTATTAAGCTGAATAACAAATGAACACACGCTTTATTGCGATGGACAGTGTAGTGAAGCCAGTAGGTTTCCAAAATGATTTAGAATGTGGATGGTTATTTCACTAGTTTATTGTGTTCACCTTCATTAAAGACAATTACTATGCCCTGTTGAAAAAGTAGTGTGGAATAATTGCCGTGACACATGAAATTTGATTCTGAATTCCCAGTGTATAACCCTAACTTAGAACAGTTCCATCTTAGCATGAGATTGACGGAGAATTTCATAGGTAGTAGTCACTCTGAAGTCCTATAAAAAGTATTTTGGGACTTGATGCCATTTTGATTCTTCTTAAATTGTCAATATTAATCTTAAAAAATCTAGAAAAAAACATATTCAAAATACCAATAAATTATTTCTATTTTGCGTAATTAACTATAAGTGGTCATAATGAGTAATAAATCCTGTAATTGGAACATAAAACCCAATATCCTATCTAAAAGTAAAAAGAAAAAAATGAATAGAATAGAATAAGAAAAATATAGGAGCAGTAGTTAATCAGATAGTATTGTTGTTTTATATTTTGTCTTCTTGTTTACTTAACGTTTCCCTAATAGACAATAAGAAACTTATAGACAGAGTTTAGGTCATGTACATGATTGCATCTCAGGTACTTGCTTTTTTCCCTGACATATTAGCTCAATAAATTTATGATGAACCACTGTTTCTAAAAGTAATCTATGACTGGCTGAAACATTTATTTGTGACTGTCTTGAAAGAGATATGTGAGTAAAAAGTCTATTACATGCATTTTTGTGTATCTTGCTTATTGCAGTATCTTGGTTAGAGAAGTCTTCCATCTATAAATTATACTTCCATTTTCACAGCTTCAAAGAGCTCTAGTTCTGTGTTTCCTGTGGTATATTGATGCTTTTATGTTATGCTATAACTGCACACTCCCCAAGCCTAACATGAAACTTCTCATGTCGTTTTCTCATTGCTATCAGCTTAGCTCACTTCTTTATTACATAAAAATTCGTTTACAGCAACAAACTAAGACTGACATTTCTTACTAAAGCAGAATGTTTTACTTGATTCTCTTTTCTTGGCATTTGACAATGAATGATGCAGTGGCTAGTGACATTTCTTATTATACTGAGTTATTATTTTTTCATTGTCATGTTTTATACATTTGTCTTGATCAAAAAAAATGCCTTATAGATAGGAATTTGTTAAATACATTTTGATTACTTTATTTCATTCCTATCTATGAGCTCATTTCCTTTACTTTTGTATTTTCTCTAACATTTAGATGTTTTTTAGAGAACACATCTCAGCTATGTTTTCGTGTTTAATGATTACCAACATAAATACTCTAATTCTTTAAGTCTTTGATTAGCAAACAGGACCTGGTTTCTTTTATTTGGTCTGTCTTCTTGTATGTATGTTTGCACATGTTGTGAAGACAAATAAATACATTTTAACATTTCATAATTTCATTATGTATCAATTTAGATGACTTAATTATTCTGTGATTTCTTCACAGGATGTTAAAGCCATTATCATTTCTAACCCTGTTTTGTGTCATTTTACAAATTGCTTGGTCATGCTAGATGAAGTTAATTTTGGATTACTGTAATAATACTATTTCAAAGTAGGCATTGTATATTTTCCTAAATTTTTCACATAATATAAAGGTGAATGAGATTTTTTTTTTATGAGATTGGCTTTCATTGAGGTCAACATATTCCCAGAATCTGAATCTTTAGCTATTCATAAACAGGCTTCTTTAACATAAATAGTTTTAGTTATAACTATCCTAAAAAACTTGTGTATCTTCACTAGTGGATCACCAAGTGGATTTTATGAGAAAGATCCTTCCCAAAGACAAATCTTACAAAGGCTTTGAATATAGGAAAGGACTTTCTTAACCTTGTTGGTTTCCAATAATCATGTTCTGGAAAGTCTCTAATGAACTGTCAGGAGCAATTGTTTTCCTTAGTTACTAATTTGGCAGCGTGTGCTGAAGTTAGAAGATTCGCTCATGGTAAATTAGTCGCAAGTATTTAACCTCCTAAATGGTGTGTAATTAGCAACAAGTGGGCCCAAATATTTTGACTTAAATAATGTTTATTGGGTGTATAAATATTAATCAGGGTTTATTTTACTAACCAGGTAGGCAATTGCATTGATACGTACCTGCATGTATCATTGAGAGTTTAAGCAAGACTTATTTTCTAATGATCACTATTCAGAATGCCCATATTTAATTAGAGCATCCTTTCAGATACTCCTTGTTAGAGAACAGGACAACATTTTTATGTCCACAAAGTCTAGTTTTAATTTATTTCTGTATGTGATCTGAGTCACAGATATTATAATGTTTCTCTGGTGACTAAGTGGTACCATTGTAACACTGAAATAGGAAGCTCAAAGGCTCCTTGGGACCAGCAAGTTCTTAAATGGTTGATACGCCACATTGTAAGTAGTGAGGGATCATATCTGAAACCCCATGAAATGAAAATTATTGTCAAAAACTACCTAGTAACTGAGTAAACAATGGGGCAAAACTGGGTAGATTTTTATGGCTTGGTGTTACTATTTCCCCAAGAAGAAAATGGGGCTTTGTATTCTAAGAATTGTTCTCAAAAAGGGTACCTTGGAATTATTCACAGTCCTGACCAGCAGAGAATTCAGGTTCTTCAAATTACATGAATTCAAACATTTTTTAAAACATACATCTCTCCCATTGCTTTCCTTTCACCAGATGCCAATACTGGCTGATGTTTCTGGAATCTGAATATCCAGTCATTCCTAAGCATGTTTCTTTAAAATAAATATTTCTGGTTATACATATCTTAAAGGATTGTGTGTATTCACTAGGGCCAGGTAAAATTTTTGAGGAAGACCTTAAGGCAAATTATAGTGAACAGGGCAAGCATATTCTACTAGTGGAAGAAGCCAGGCAGAAATCAAAGTGAAAAATACAGACATAGCCCTCCCTCACAGAACGTAAATTCTAAAGCTCTCGCATTCTCCATATTAACCAAATCCTTCTGAGATTAACCTTTAATTAATGGTTGTTTGTGTCAGTAGCTCTAAATTCAAGTCTAGTTGCCCTAGAGGGGCTCCCTGAATTCTTGTGTGCTATGTGCCTTTCCCAAACACTGCTGCTAATTAATTTCTACAAATAAATTTCAAAACTAATTATTTCACTTCTATTATTTATCTCTCATTAAATCCAGTTGACCATAGGATCATCTTGACAGGATAGTCATAATTTCTTTTTGATCTAGACTTATCTAGATTTCTAGTTTGTTTTGTATAACTCCTTAAAATGTTGCAGTTATTTTGAATATTTGACCTTTTTAGACTCTAACCTTTAGCTATTTCCAATAGCAGATAACCAGAAATAACCACACAAAGTGACCAGTTGAATGTTATTTTTCCCCAAACTGAAGCATTGGTTAGCAAACATCATCATTTACTGTTTTAACACTACATTTCCAGGTTAAATGCTAGACATACCATGATTTGAAAAAATAAAAAGAAATATAGCCCTAGATAAGAAAAAATAGTAGTATTAGCTCTCTGTATTTCTACCATTTAACTAAGTTATAGTATCTTTTTCCTTTTTAATTATTTCTCCTCCTTCCTCATTTCTTTCATTCCTTCCTTCCTCCTTCCCTCCCTCCCTCCCTCCCTTCCTTCCTTGTCCCAGAGCCCAAAAGTCTCTTTACTATATACCTTACAGGATTCAAAATATCCTAAAGCCAACCAAACCTACTATTCACAAGTCTCTAATAATTACTTTGTGTGTCTCATCAAGGTTTCTCTTCCAGAGTAAACTCTGTTTTGTTCATGTTTGTGTCTGTGGAACTAATTTTTGTTTTGGAAGAAGGATTTCTTAAGATTTTATTTAAACATATTTCCTCCCTTTAATCTCTGGATATTTTGATAAGTTCTTTCTAGGAAAACTTTTGTTAGTTGTTCTGCACTACTTATATGTATATCAGAGGGAGTTTTATTCATAGATAATCAGATAACCAGATCATAAAATTGGAATTGGCTCATAGGATGTACATCAACAAAGAAATTTACATATATCACTTATTTTACATATTACATGAGAAAAATAATACTGTGGTAATATTAATAGCAAAATAATTGAACAGGTACTATGAGTTAGGGACTGTGTTATCTCATTTAATCTTCAGAGAACTCTAAAAGAGAGTTCGGTTATAGTTACCAAGATATAGAGATAATGAGTGTCAGCGTCAAGTCTGAGTCTGCTGGTATAATTGCTGATACTCATAAACACTGGGCTGACATGACTTTGTTATATGAATTATAAAATGTTTATTGTAACACTAATTTTATTATATACATTTTATTTGTATTCATCATACCAGTAATATTTCTGATTTCACTAGAAAAAGATTATGTACATATTAGGCACCTTAATACATATTTAAAACCTAAAGAAATTTATTATTAAAAATAATTCAATCTTATGTCTTCTGAAGTAATATTGCTGATTTAGATAAATATAACACAGTCCATTTATAATGATTTTTATATACTTGACTTGCAATGAAACACAAAATCCCATAGTAGAAGAAAATAAGTAACAAACTATTTCACATATACAGAAAATATAAAGAGTATTTAAAAATCACTCTTGGTATTAGAGCAATGAGAGCATTCATATGGAATATATTTCACTTTAGACTGTGTTTCTGGTCAAGCAAAACCAGAAGTCTCCCCATGAGAGAGTGCTTCTTACTCAGCTTCTTAAATGACAAAAATATTGGAAACACATTTCAAGCTCCCTGTGTCCACATAACTTTCCTACTAAGTATATTTTAACTTTGAGCATCTTATTTTTGGTCACTGGGTAGAATATCCTTCTAGGATGTAGTTAGTTGCTATGGAAGAATATTCAACATGCATACCAGCAATATATTTTCCCAATTATACAGTGAATAAAAGGAGGTAGGGAACCTCTGGTATAAAAATAGATGATTAAAGAATTGTAGGTGGCTGACAAAATTGCAGGCAGAAAGGATGATAATTTTATATAGCTATCAAGACAATTAGAGGGATTGATACAATCATCCTTTTGAGGCATAAGAGTAGAATAATGGAAATCTTACAAAAAAGAAGTGATGTAACTTAAATGTAGGTAACATTGAATGATATCAGGGTACATAGGCACCATGGAATCTGAATGAAGGATTCTAACAGGTTCACCTGGCATTTAAACTGATTATTGATTAGAGTTTATAAAATGTAATGCAATATAAAATAAGACATTATAAAATGCACTAACTCACGTAGAATTGAGGCAATTCTAAATTAAAATGCAAAGGAATTATTTGGAATGATCATTATCTGACCTGCACATCTCCTGATTAAGTGGGTAAGTTGTAGTAGGGAAGACACCTCAGAAAAACACATTCTTATGCTTTTATAAAACCTGACTCAAATAAGCGTACTCTCCATTTTATTGCCTCACCTGAATATGAAATTATTTTAGATAGTATTCTGCTCCATGATGTGTGCAACTACAGCTGGGTGCACTAACTTTTTGGTACAGCTATGAGTCGTCATCATGGCTAAACGAATTAATTAAAGAGCGCTTTTCTGCCCCTCCCCCGTTCATGCTCTGTCTCTCTCTGTCCCAAAAAAATAAAAATAAACGTTGAAAAAAAAATTAAAGAGCGCTTTCTAAGGAATGTATATGAAATGAAATTCTATTTCCTCAAAATTGAGGAAAAAACTATACTGTTCCTTCAGCAAACATTCTGACCGAATATATAGTTTTATTTTTCAGATAACTGAAGCTTATCACATAAGAGTCATATCCTTTAAATTAATATTAATTTTTTTGAAAATCATTATAAACTGTATTACACATTTTTCATATTCCTTCAACACTGGTATTAGTCCTAATTTCAAAATGACTCATAAGCTTTTTGAATTTATGCACATGTTTCTTTACTTTTTATTTCTTCTTTCTGAACACTCACAGATTTTGGTACTGACCATGACCCTCCTTCTAGGCATTCCCTACCTTTGAAGATTCCAGTCTACTGGAATTGGAAAAAAGGGTACAGCTTCTTAGATCGAGTATAAATGAACAGTAATGAAGGTCTGAATCAAGATTTAGCAGCCTTTGCCTTAAGTTGAATGGACTTCATACATGAGACTTCAAGTAAAACTTGGACAATTATCACTAAAACTAAAGGAAATTCAAGCACTAGATTGAAAGAGGAGAAATTTAATTTAGGTCAATTCTTTCCAGAGAGATTTCATAGAGTCCTTTTTTGATCTTCCAGATTCCTAACGATGTTCATTTATGTTAAATAAAATTATTGGAGATAAGTTTTATAATTCTTATACAGTATATGACTGAAGGAAGGATGATAATAGCATGTTTCATTTAAACAGATATTTTGAGATTGAAAAAGGGTTATATTAATAATTATGTTAGGACAGTCAGTATAAACTAAGGCTTTTTGTAGCTAACCAGAATGAACATATGGTCAACCTAACTTAAAGTGACATGTTTGTTAGAAAATCCTCCAGGTATAATTTTTTCAGTGAATTAATTTTTTTTTATTTAGTTAACTTATTTTTACAAATTATAAGTGCTTTATTTTCAGCATCCAGCATGTTTGTCTTTTGTTCCCTAAAACTGACAGAAAGAAGCAAATAGTTAATATTACATTTCTCCTTTTGGTCTTCTACCTTATATTCATATAAGGATGTCAAAAATCTCTTTTTAGACCTCAGTTCAGAGCTTAATTTTAGTCTTCTTTTACACATTAAAGCAATAGTTGGAGAAAAACAAACTGAATAGGATAATATTTTTTTCTAGGAAAAAAAAAATTCTTTATTCTTTGTTGTCTACCCTCATGCTTTAATATAATTTCAAGCCTTCTTTGAAGACTTAAAAAAAAAAGGCTTTGCAATTTTTCCTTGGGAATGCCACTTAGTAGGTGCCAAAACATATTTAGCAGGTGGTAGCTAATTTTCATTTTAATGAAGCTAATCTTTTCAGAGTAGGATAACATAAGGTTTTACCATCTGTGTGTATCCTATTTAGTTTAACCAGGTTGGAAAAACCTAAAAGGAGGTCTATGAAACAAAAAGCTAGATGTTGTTCAACAACAGCCTTAACTACCTGTAAGCAGTACTATTTCTGAACATAAAATATATAGGGAGATTATAAATGTTAATATATTAGCCCCAAAGTTTTGCTAAGTTATATATTCATAATTTGGATCCAGTGATCTTTTAGAGCATTACTTAGGAAGGTTTTTTGAATTAGGGTTTTTAATGTAAGACATCTAAAAATTTAGCTGATGATTCCTCAGATCAGAAATGTTAAAAGAATATTTTAAGAACCAGAGAATTTAAATATTTTGCGCTTCCTATTTTTTCCGCTGTTGTACATTATTGCTGATAACGTTCCTGTACAATTCTTATTTTCAGCTTTTGTTTTAATGTACATTTAAATCTTCCTTTTAGCTTGTGTTTCACTGCTTGAAAAATTTAAGTACTTTTGCATTTATGGTAGTATTTAAATTTGAACACATTACATTTTTTTGTGGGAAAATATTATGGCATATGTCTGTTTTTTATTTCAGGAATGGAACATTCTCATTGCTTTTTAAAATCCCCTTCTTAAATAATAAAGTAATAAATAAGTAATAAAAGTGCAAAATTGAACATTTACTACATATTTGGATTAAGAAGTTATTCAGAATATCATGCATTCAATGAGAATTTAAAAAATGGGCTAAAAGTAAATATGCCTCAAAATAAAGTACACATAAAATGAAGGAAGATAAGAAGAAGGAGTAGTGAGGAGGATGGGAGGAAAAGTGAGAGAGAGGGAAAGAGAAAAAAGACAGTGAGAGGGAAATTATCTGTAAGAATGAAGAGAGTAAGAGAAAGGAATCCGACTTTTGCATGAATGTTTTCGTTATTTTTGCTTTAAGTAGTCTTGTAAGATAGTATAATGAAGTTAGTGTGATTGGAAAACAAAAAGAACTAGCATTATTAGGGAGCTGAGTCAATTCATGATTGATTGCAAAATAGAGTGAATTTTAGGAGTATTTAGAATGAAAGCTCCACATTATTAGATATAGCAAACATTGGACATTAAGAGCATTTATATGTATCGATTATACTTAAATAACAAAGATAAACAACTTATGCCAATGAAAAATTTGCTGAACATATAAAAAGAATAAGATGATTAATATTAGAAGAATATTTATTTTAAACAGTAATTCCCTGAATGGTTCTTTTTTCAAAAAAAATAAAGAATTGCTGTAATGAATTTAATTGATTTAAAGATTATTAATTGCTTAAGAGATGGACTAGGGTTACATAAACTCGACAAAATTAAATGTTTAAATTTTGAATCTATCAGATACAAAGTTAAAACATCTCTAAGAGTATTGTGTAAATTGTTTCCTGAGTTGTTAATTTTAGACATTCTGACAGGTGTGAGATGGTATCTCATCCTGGTTTTGATTTGTATTTCCCTGATGATAAGTGATGTTGAGCCTCTTTTCATGTGTCTATTTGCCATCTGGATGTCTTCTTTGGGAAAGTGTCTATTCATGTCTTCTCATTTTTGGGTGTTGAGTTTGATAAATTCTTTATAGATTTTGGACACTAACCCTTTATCAGATATTTCATTTGCAAATATCTTCTCCCATTCCGTTGGTTGCCTTTTAGTTTTGTTAATAGTGTCCTTCACTGTACGGAAGCTTTTTAACTTGATGACGTCCCCCCAAATAGTTCCCTTTTTAAAAATTATATTTAATTTTTTAAAATATATTTTAAAATATATTTTAATTTTTTAAAACAATATTTAAAAATATATACATATATATAATTTTATTTTTGTTTATATATATATTTTAGTGTGAGAGTGGGAGAGGGGTAGAGGCAGAAGGAGAAAGAATCTCAGCCAGGCTCCACGCTCAGGATGGAGCCCGATGTATGGCTCAATCCCACGACCCTGGGATCATGACTTGAGCCGGAATCAAGAGTTGGATGCTAAAATGACTGAGCCACTCGGGCACCCCCCACCCCCAATAGTTCATTTTTGCTTTTGTTTTCCTTGCCTTCAAAGACATGTCTAGTAAGAAGTTGCTGCAGCTGAGGTCACAGAGGCTACTGCTTGTTTTCTCCTGTAGGATTTTGATAGTTTCCTGTCTCATGTTTAGGTCTTTCATCCATTTTGAATTTATTTCTGCGTACTGTGTAAGAAAGTGGTCCAGCTTCATTCTTCTGCATGTCACTGCCCAGTTTTTCCAGCACCATTTGCTGAAGAGACTTTTTTTCCATTGGATATTCTTTCCTGCTTCGTCGAAGATTAGTTTGCCATACATTTGTCGGTCCATTTATTCATTTTGTATGCTGTTCCATTGATTTGTGTCTGTTTTTTGTGCCAGTACCATACTGTCTTGGTGCTTACAGCTTTTTAATACAGCTTGAAGTCTGGAATTGTGGAAACAACAGATGTTAGTGAGGATAAGGAGAATAAAGGGGAATTTGCACTGTTGGTGGGAATGCAAACTGGTGCAGACACTCTGGAAAACAGGTTGGAATCCCCTAAAAAAATTAAAAATAGAACTACCCTACAACCCAGCAATTGCATTACCAGGTATTTATCCAAAGGATACAGAAATGCTGACTCAGAGGAGTATATGCATCCCAATGTTTATAGCAGCACTATCAACAATAGACAAATTATGTAAAGAGCCCAAATGTTCATTGGCTGATGAATGGATAAAGAAAATGTGGTGTGTATATATATGTATATACATATACATACATAATTGAATATTGGTGATCAAAAATAATGAAATCTTGCCATTTGCAACAATGTTGATTGAACTAGCATGTATTATGCTAAGTGAAATAAGCCAGTCAGAGGAAGAAAAATACCATATGATTTTACTCATATGTGGAATTTAAGAAACATAACAGATTAATATAGGGGAAGAGGAAGAAAAATAAGATAAAAACAGAGGAGGAGGCAAACCATAAGAGAATCTTAAATACAGAGAACAAAACGAGTGATGCTGGAGGGGAGGTGGATGGGGGGATGAGCTAAATTGTGATGGACATGAAGGAGGGCATTTGTTGGGATGAACACTGGGTGTTATATATGAGTGATGAATCACTGGGTTCTACTCCTGAAACCAATGCTACACTATATGTTAACTAACTTGAATTTCAATAAACAAGTTAAAAAAAGAGTAATGTGTAAATTAATAGAGAGGTATAACCCTATTGACATGCAACAGATACATACTATTTTACAAATGTGCAACATATTTTTTCAGACTTTCTCTGTGTTTCAGACATTCTACTAGAATTTGCTTACTATTGTTTCTTTTATTAATAATCTTTCTCCAGGAACTTAGTGAATTGTTTCTAGCTTAAGGTTTTCAAAGTCAATATTATTTCCTAAACTCTTATTTTTTCCCTTATGATTTCTACTTTTGTGGTTTGTTCTGTATTTTATGGTATGTCTTCCACTTGATCTTCCAGTACTATAATTAGGGGGTCAATAGTGATACTTCTTTTCTCACTTCATCTACCAATATTGATTTTGTTTGTTTGTTTGTGTGTATATTCCTTTGGAGATTGAATCAAAAAGACTTGTGTAAATGGACCTAAATCTCTTTGCATTCTCTCTCTTTTTTTTTTTTATTTTTTTATTAAGGCAGTCATCTGACTTCTAAGTAGTTCTTGTTTCATTTGGAGCTCATCTTCTCTGTGTTTTATTTTTGAGTTCTCTCTTTGACTGCCATTACTTTGCCTACCAATACTCTAGTATGGTTGTTGAAATGATTTAAGCAGCTAAATCCTGAGATAGGTGGGCATATGTGTTTAGCTCTAAAGGAGGAACAGCTGGTATGAAATCTCTCCCCTATCCAGGAACCAGGAGAAATCCTTTCTCCTCCCTTATTTTCTCAACCACAAAGATAGGCTCTTCTTGCCTGAGGACTATGGAAAACAGTGACCAACACCTGGTCTGACAGCTCCTCTGGGGTCATAGAAACTGCTCAGATCTTTTGGGTGAATGTTGTTTTTAATTCATTAGAGCTTTCCAGTATCACACGCGCCCACTGGAACTCTTTATTTTCTGAGATTTATTCAGATGTTCTGTTCCATGCCCCTGGTCTTTACAACTCCGGTCCCCATTCTTTCATTATGGCAGATGGTTACATACTGTTTTTTTCTGAATGCCAGGAGAAATGGAGGCTTATCTCAGATACTCTAGCGCTGCCCAACAGTCCCAGAAGATTCTTTTCTCAGGAGAAATGCTGGTTAATTGAATTAGATCAGGAACAGAAGGGTCTTGGGAATGCATTCAGAAATCCCCAATGATTTATTTGCAGAAATATGTTTTAAGTGACTGTTATTTGGCAATAATTTACTTTTTTTACACTAGCAGCAGATAATACAATTCAGAGGTAGCCAACTATTGTGTGGCAAAAAAGGAATACAGCATCTGGGAGTTAGTAGGTGGTGCCAAAGGGCTGTTTCTACCACCAACTGAATTTGACATTTGTTGAACACTTAAAGTATGCTGTCGGCACTGTGTCAAGCTGGTCTATGAGATGAAATATGAATAAGACAGAGATCCTACTTTTGATGTGCTCACAAAACCAGGTTCGGTACAGGAGGCAGGATGTCAGTGCTGAGCATATCAACTTATGGGGACTTTTAGCTTCACAGTCTTCTCCAAGATAAATGATTACAAGGTACAAAGATAGTGTCATATATATAAATATCTTAGATATTTTTTTGTTATTAATTTGGATATTGTTGGATAAATTATAAATTAAATATCAATGTTTCTTTTTAAAATAACTAATTTAATTAAAAATAAATGATGGTACCGTTAGCACAAAGTAAGCATTTAAAATACTCTAAAAATGTATTTCTATTACATTTAAGAAAATTTCCACTTCTATCATATAAATTCAATCAATGCTAGAAGAAGAGAATCACCTTGTATGCTTACATTAGTTTAAAAATTACATGTACACTAAAAGCTTTATTAAAAATTATTATTCATTAGAACTAATATCAAACATTCCCTAATTATTAGGAATCAAAAAGCAAATTTTCTTGAAGATTTTTGGCAGATGTTTTCTACCCTAGGTAAAGATGTTGCCAAACTAAAATCAAATGGGTAAACATAAAAAGGAATTAACACAAAACAGAAGGTTATTTTGATGTTTTTAGGTGGTCTTATTAAATACAACATGCTCACATGAACCTACTTTATATTAGAAACAAGTGTTTTAAGTAAGAACGCTGGTCTTGAAACATCAAAAGTATAGTTATCATGTAAGTATTTTTAAGGGTGAATTAATTTTGTTACAAAGGTATGTGTTATCTGAGTTCTTGGGACTCTATTAGGTAGAAATGGTAGTATTATTTTTTCAGATAATAACAGTGATATAATGCCATATGATTTTCTTTTTTTTTATTTTTTTTTTTTAATTTTTTTTTCAACGTTTATTTATTTTTGGGACAGAGAGAGACAGAGCATGAACAGGGGAGGGGCAGAGAGAGAGGGAGACACAGAATCGGAAACGGGCTCCAGGCTCTGAGCCGTCAGCCCAGAGCCCGATGCGGGGCTCGAACTCACGGACCGCGAGATCGTGACCTGGCTGAAGTCGGACGCTTAACCGACTGCGCCACCCAGGCGCCCCCCATATGATTTTCAAAAGCAAAGAAAATAATAGTCTTTTTATTATAGGTCGTTTTAAAACTAGTCCCATGAAATATGGACACTTTCATCATAGTCTTTTTTAAACACTTTCTCCTCTGGAAATCCAGAATTCCTTGTACTAATTATGCTCATGCCATTTGCAGCTGAGAATGTGACAATAAAGTAGTAATACCTTCTATTCTCATTATAGTTAACACGTACTAAATTTCAAAAAAAAATTCCAGTTGAATATCAGAGACTGTAACTTTATTTTTTTAATTTTTCACATTTATTTATTTATTTATTTATTTATTTACTTTTTATTATTTTTTAATGTGATTTATTGTCAAATTGGCTCCTTTACAACTCCTAGTGCTCATCCCAACAAATGCCCTCCTCAATGCCCATCACCCACTTTCCCCTCTCCCCCAACATTTATTTTTATTTTTGAGAGACAGAGCAAGACAGAGTGCAAGTGGGGGAGGGGCAGAGAGAGAGGAGGGACACAAAATCTGAAGCAGGCCCCGGGCTCTGAGCTGTCAGCATGTGCGGCTCAAACTCATGGACCATGAGATCATGACCTGAGCCGAAGTCGGATGCTTAACCCATGAGCCACTCAGGTGCCCCAGAGACTGTAATTTTAAATACAGTGGAGTTTCTGCTTTTGAAATCTTTGGAAAATAAGTTTACTAATAAGGTCATTTTAGAAGTAAGTTATTGGGGTGCCTGGGTGGCTCAGTTGATTAAGTGTCCGACTTCGGCTCAGGTCAGGATCTCATGGTTAGTGAGTTCGAGCCTGGCATTGGGCTTTGCGCTGACAGCTCGGAGCCTGGAGCCTGCTTCGGATTCTGTGTCTCCCTCTCTTTCTCTGCCCCTCCCCCACTCACACTCTGTCTCTTGAAAATAAATAAATGTTAATTTTTTTATAAAAAAAGTAAGTTATTAAACAGATTATAACATCTTGGCATCAGAAACTTAATTGTACATCAAATTAATCAAACCCATCTCAAAGAGATGCACAAGTTAGATTAGGATTTATGGTCCCATTCAAATTCTTTGCTCTTGTTACCAATTTTTATGAGACTCCTTTAAAAGAATTTTTAATGTTCTTCTAAGTATCTGATAATATATTATGAGCTTATTTCCGAGATCATTATACCTACGTTTCTCAATCCAGTGGACTCTTCAGTGGTCTGCTTAAATGCCAACCCCTCCAAGAAACTGATGCCCGGTCCCAGAGCAACATGATTGCCTTTTCCTTTGAACATTCAATGTATTGAATGTTTTAATTTTTTTATGCTATGTATAGCTGTGAATTAGTGATAAGAATTATTTTCCTGTTGTAAAGATAGGATAAATCTATAGAGGAAGTTTGAAGTACTTAATAAAATGTACATCCGCTTGGATGGCTTAGTTGGGTAAGCATCTGACTGTTGATTTCAGCTCAGGTCATAATCTCATGGTTCATGGGATAGAGCCCCACTTTGGGCTGCATACTGGCAGCATGGAGCCTGCTTGGTATTCATTCATTCTCTCTCTCTCTCTCTCTCTCTCTCTCTCTCTCTCCCTCCCTCTCAAAATAAATAAACATTTTTAAAAAATGCCCAGTGACTTCTAATAGGTATACTATGCATCTATCATGAATATTTATTTAGCTTAATGAGGTATAAGGTATTGAGCTGAAACCTAGGAGTTCACCAAGTGTCACCCATTTTCCCTGATGTTAATGCAATAATAGTCTAATTGAAGATATGGAGTAAAAACATGAAGATGTCAATAAAAGACTTGTGTATCAATTTAGACCAGAAATGTGTAGTACATGAAGCTTGTCAACTATATTAAACAGATAATAATTTCAATATGACTAAATAAGAAAAAAAAACAATACTTCAGAATGCTGTGTTGATAAAGGACTTTTATGTAAATTGAAATCATAATTGTGATGAATGGGTAAAATTTGGATGGCTAGAATAGAAGAGAAAAGGTTATCCTTTGCATGTGGAAAACCTAGTAAAATCTTTGGGATGTACACATGAGTGACTGTGAAATATCCATCCTGTGAGATGATATTCTAAGAGAAAAAAGCAGAATGGAGGGAAAAATGGAATTCCTAGGAGCTTTTGCATGGTAAAGAGGATTATATGTCAGGCATGTGCTACTTAAGTAAGTGTGAAAACTAGGATTCAAGTTGATGATGTAAAACAGACGGCATGTTAGAAAAACATGGAAATACTTCAGAAGTAAATAATTATAAAAAGTAGCATTAATTATATTGAGCAAGAAAATTACTTCAAACAATATTAAATGAAAATAGGTCTAGAACACAATTATAATTCTTCTGTATTTGCTTATTAACTGGGAAAGGAGAAAGTGTATAATAGATTTATATAAACTGCCTTATTTATTTATTATGTTTATATATTTATTGTTTGAGAGAGAGAAAGAGAGCAAGTCAGGGAGGCATAGAGAGAGGGAGAGCAAAATACCAAGCAGGCTCCATGACATTGGTGCAGAGCCCGATGCAGGGCTCGAACCCACAAATTGTGAGATCATAACCTGAGCTAAAACCAAGAGTCAGACACTTAACCCACTGGGCTACCCAGGCACCCCATAAACTGCTTTAAAATTAGGAGAAATTTTGATCTGTATTTTGCTATAATTTGGGCAGTTTAGTGTAGTAGTAACTGAATTTCTAGAAGTATATGTGGCCAAGATTCAAAGAATAAAAAGATATATGACATGCAATACAAAAAAGTCAATTTTAGACAAGTATTTTTTTATAAATTAATGGTTACTTATTTTTGAGAGAGAGAGAGAGAGAGCATAAGCAGGGGAGGGTCAGAGAGAGAGGGAGAGACAGAGAATCCAAAATAGGCTCCTCACATCAGCATAAATGTCAGTGTGGGGCTCAAACCCACGAACCGAGAGATCATCACCTGAGCTGAAGTGGGATGTTCAACCTACTGACCCATACATATGATATAGCACCATATCTAGGTGCCCCTAGATAAGTCTGATTCCAGAAAGTGGTAGAATTCTAAAGGATTCTGTAATAAAGGAGTTAAACTCTTTTCTAGGAAGAGAGGAGAACAACATTAAATCTCTGGACAGGATTGTAGGTGACTTTGTTGCAGAATATCTGTGTGGCCATTAAAAGTGTCACGGATACTCATAATAGATTTGTATTCAGTAAAATTTCAATTAAAGAAATATGGAAGAGGGAAGCTGCTTTTTAAAGTAAATATACTATATTTTATTTACATGAGGGAAATACTCAGAAGAAACATTGTTAATTAATTATATTGAGAAACAGTTGTGGTGACTTTGGTGAGTACTCATCTTGTTGACTGTTTGAGTTAGTGACAGCTTAGAAGTCCTGTTTCTGATTAGATTAAGAAAAATCACTGCATTCCTTAATTGTATGCAATAATATAATTTCTATTCCTTTCTTTGCTTTGCTGAATGGAGTTATTGGGAATTTGAAAGTATAGAACATTAAGATACTCTCAAGTAATATGCATTCCAGTCTTCTGAGACAATGTGTTGATATGGAATATATCTTCAAATTTCTACTCGCAATAATAACAGAAACAGAACAGAGGGGAGGAAGGATTTGAATCCTTGGTTTCTAGAATACTCTTTACATTCTCTAAAATGCCTTTTCTCTTTCCTTTTCTACTTGTTTTTGTGGTTCATTATTTGTCAGCCTCTTGTGATTCTGCTTATAAGTGTTTTTTTTTTTCCCTCTAATGATTTCTTATCACTGCCATCTATTTAGACTCCTGTGACTTTCCTTAATTTCACTGTAAACCTCCTGGAAAGAGTAGTCTTTCACTATCTGTATTTCTTTACTGTCAATTCACTTGTTAATGTATTACAATCTACCTTCCTCTGTCCTCAGTATTTTTATGATTCTACTCCCTCAGAATCATGTGTAGCTAGCATTTGGATATCTTTACATGAATCATTTCACTTGAGTCTTCTTTAAGGACTCCTGTGTAGATCTTTCCTGCATAGATCTTTCTCTGAAACTACAGAGCTTATGCCCAGACACCTGGGTATCCTCGATGTTTCATCACTTGGATGAAAGCATCTCAGACTCAAGACATCTAAAATCTAAAATTATGTTA
Organism: Lynx canadensis; assembly: GCF_007474595.2. Classification (NCBI taxonomy): domain Eukaryota; kingdom Metazoa; phylum Chordata; class Mammalia; order Carnivora; family Felidae; genus Lynx; species Lynx canadensis. The sequence goes on along the minus strand of NC_044306.2, from coordinate 129,155,258 downwards.
TTTCCAACTGCTTACTACATGGCTACAAGTGTGCTTTCCACCTGTAATGCATTTTTTTTGAAGGGTATAGCTCTTTATTTGGTCCTGAAGAGAGAAAACTTAGAATCATCTTCTTTGCTCTATATGTCAGACCACACATATGTAGTTAATCTGAGTCCTGTTTTTTATTTACTTCTGTAAGAGCTCTCAGCATTGTCCTTAATTGTTATCTACCTTAGCAGTGAGTTAGTTAAGATATATATCTTTTTTTCCACTTACTTCTTTTTCCTTTTACCTGATGCAGTAGCTTCTTAGCAGTGCTTCTTGTATCCATTACATTCTGGCAAGCAGCATATAACTCTTGAAATGTGAACTCACATTGCCAACTTCACTTCAGTTCATTCTCTTTAACTTGTCATACTGCATGCTCTATTCATGCAGGATTAGTATCAAGTTTCCAACAAGCCCTTTCTTAAGTCCATGTCTTGAGCTCTGTGGCTTGTAGTATGTAGAATATCCCTCCCGGGCTTTCCTTGCATTGTAAATCCCTTCAAAGTATGATAGGAAGGTTCACTTCTCTTGTAAATCATTCTTGTCTTTGGCAGAAATATTCTCTTTTATTCATATTGAAGATCATTTTAAACTTTTTTATATCATGACATTATATTTTATTGGAAGTTTCTTGTGTGTCTGACACTCAAAATAGACTATGGTTTTCCTAAGGACAGTGTTATGTTTTATTCCTTGTAAACATAGTTTTTTTTTTTTTTTTCAAAAAGGGCCTTATACATAGTAGATATTCAATATCAGTTCTTGAATAAGTGCTTCCATTAAAACACTTAACTGCATTGCATTTGTTTATTCAATCAACAACATTTATTGAGTGATATACACCACTCACTACTCCAGTTCTCAGGCTATAGAAGTAAGTCCATGAATTCCTTGATATGAAGCTTACATTTTAGGGAGTAATAAAGGAACCATTAAATAATCGGATTTCACATAGTAGTAAGTTTTATGAAGCAAATCAAGGAATGGTGCAATCTGAAGAGTGACAGAGCTAACACTGATTTTTGGAAGAGAATCATCCAGGCCTTTGCTGAGCAAGTGACATATAGTTGAGACCTGCATAAGGTGAAGGACAAAGACCTAAGGAAAGAGGCTGAGGAAAAGCACACATACAAGTCCAAAGAGAAAAAGGGCACCTGGCTGGCTCAGTTGGTTAAGCTCCTGACTTTGGCTCTGGTCATGATCTTGCAGTCCGTGAGTTCCCGCCTGGCACCAGGCTCTGTGCTGACAGCTCAGAGCCTGGAGTCTGCTTTGGATTCTGTGTCTCCCTCTCCCTCTCTCTGCCCCTCCTCTGCGTGTACTCTCTCTCTCAAAAATAAACATTAAAAAAGATATTTTTTTAAAAAAAAGTCCAAAGAGAACAGTGAGCACGCCATGTTGTAGAAACTGCAAGGAGAAGAGGTGCCTGAAGAGGAAAGAGATAAAAATTGTGAACAATGATACTGAGAAGAGGAGGTGAGCAACTATATATAAAATGATGTAGTTTGGCTCACAATAAGATTTATGATCCAACCTGATAGACCTCTGAGAGTGAAAGAGATCACTATTAATTACATCTAAACAATATACAAAAACCAGTACGATTTCAGGTACACAGGAATGTGTGGTCATGAATTGACGTTTCAAATACGAAGAAGACTGGGCAATGATCATTATATTCAGAAATTTCTAGGACTTCATGACCATGAGAACAAAAGTTTTGGTAGAGCAATAGGATTAAAAGTCTGATTGAATAGTTTCAAGAGATAATGGGAAGGAGTAAATTGGAAATAGTTAAGGACAAGCAAATCGCTGGAAAAAGACAAAAAGAAAAAAAAAAAGTAAAGTGGAACCAGAACAGGTTACAGAGTCGAACAAAGTTTTTTTTTTTTTTAATTGTGATAGAATACATATATCATAAAAGTTACCTTTTTAAATAATTTTTAACTGCAAAGTTGAGGGGAATAGGAACATTCATATTTTTGTGCAACCCATAAATGCCACTGATCTCCAGAATTTTTTCATCATTTGAAACTGAAACTCTGTATCTGTTAAACAACAACTCCCCTTCACCCCCATACTCAGCCCTTGCCAAACACCGTTCTTTCTGTGTCTATGAGTCTGACTACTCTAAGTACCTCATGTAAGTAGAATCATATAGTATTTGTCATTTTGTGACTGGATTATTTCACCTGGCATATATTTTCAATATTCATGTTGGGTCATGTGCCAGAATTTTTAACACTGAATATTTCATTTTCATGTATGTAAATAACACATTTTTTTTATCTTTCATCTTTCAATGGACACTTCAGTTATTTCTACCTTTTGGCTATTGTAATAATAGCCAAATATAGTTATACAAATATCTGTGAGTCCCTGCTTTCCGTTCTTTTTGTTTTATACTATTTATTAAGACAGAAGAAATCTAATGTTGGTAGGCTTTCTATAGTTTTCTTGTACCGGTACAGATTCTGGAAAAGAGATGAACCATTTGTCTGTATGTCCAACAAATAATTTTTAGGGAAACAACATACAAACTTAAATAGCAACCAGTCTTAATAAGTGTTTTAAATCAACAAAGTACCTTGGGGTCCTAGGTAGGTAGAAACATATTCTACATGTGATAACAAAGCATCCTCTTATACTTTTCAAAGGTCTGCCTGATCAGTTAGGGGCTTTGATTTGAAATCAGAATGGGAATAGTGTAAATTGTCTAAACCAGTAAGAACCAACCTTGGCAATATTAACATCTAATTATTTTACTATTATTCTTGCTCTGCCTCTTTTTTGTTTTATCTGACTTTGGTATTTTTAAAATTATCATCTCAAGTTTGTTGCTGTATACTGTATTTGAGTCTCGACATTTAACTTAGAGTGAAATCACAACATTGACTGGACACACATATGTGAATATATCGTAAAACATGGGTACAGGATTAACAAATAGAATGACTCCCAGAGCAAACTTTAGCAAATAGTGTAAACAGAACATATGCAGGATTTTTACAGCAATGACAGCCTCCTAAATTGATGTATATGTGTGTACATAGGTCTGTCCCAATGGTAATTCTATGATGTTTGTCTACCACTAAAAGCTGACTCTTTCCCTAATTAGCCTTTTGCCCTTTCTTGCCAATGTCATCAGTTAGACTCTGCAACATTATAATTCAATACAGAGGAACATAATCATCATAGAATTCTGACATCTTGAAATTGTTTAGGCCAAGGAGGTTGACTAAGGAAGGGAGAATTTTGATGAAGTTTATGTCCCTGCTATGCATGGAGCTCTGCTAATTCTGGAACTCTACATTAACAGGAGTAAGTTTTGAGTTATTGGGCCATTATATGCTCTTGCTCCAAAGTCTGGACAAAGGATCACCTATACTTAAAAAGAACTCTTCCTTTTTACCTCTAGGTCAATCATTAATTTCACAAGGAAATCTTTTGACTGTATTGTATGTCAGCTCCTTCTAACATATAATGTCATAGCTCAATGTAGCACTCTTTCCTAATGCTTACTATTATTGTAATTTTTAAATGATTATTTCAATAATGGCTGTCCCATCTGTGAAACTGTCAGCTCCCTGTCAATAGGGATCCTGCCTGATTTCACCCACTGCTATGTCCCTGATTCTTTGTATAGTGTCTGACACTATGGTAGGCATTCAGAAAATGTATTTAATGAATCAGTGGGTGAACAAAGGAATGAATGAATGATAAAGACATAGAAGGAACTTTTAAATATGTGTTTTATGTGAATTTAATGTATTATGTAGGCTTCTAATTAGGAAGTATAGTATGGGTTAAGGAATTGTACATTAATTTCTTCAGAATTTAGAATAGTTGAAGAATGAGAATTTCAGAGCTGTTATCAAGTGTCCATTTCATCACTTTGCTGTTTTTTTTTTCTTTTTTTAGAAAGAGAGAGAGAGAGAGTGGGAGGGATGGGGCATAAGGAGAGGGAGAGACAGAGAGAATCTTAAGTCAGCTCCACACCCAGCACATAGCCTGGGGCTCAATCTCAGGACCCTGGGCCGCAATCAAGAGTTGGATGCTTAACTGACTGAGCCATCAGGCGCCCCATTTCATCACTCTGAATTGAAACTTTGGAACTGTGAAACACAGAAAGAGCATTGATGGGCAGGCATTTCTCAAGAGAAGACTAGAAATCAAAAACCCATAAAGAGAATTGCTATGTTCTTACTAAGCTGCTTATATGGGCCAACTGATAAGTGCTACTTTACCCATGACAGCTTAAATTTTATATAGCCAGGATTATTTTAGTGTTCCACACATTTTATTGTATTCTGATTCTCTCAGGTTTAATCCCTGCGAACAGCTGTAATTTGACAGAACAATTTACTTCATGACCATTGGGGTAAATAGAAGTTTATTTATTATTAGCAGTTATAATATGCAATTATTTGGTACTTCTGTGCACCAAGTACTGATCTAGATAATTTTTGTATATTGTTTAATTTTAAGATATTTTATATTTCATTTGAACTAAGCAAAAAGACAATCTGTTATCTTTGTATGCTGTGGAAATCTAACTCTGCTATATTCAGTCAAGTTTAAGTAGATTAACTGTTATTATCACAGCTAGTTGATGTGTCCTAGCTGACCTCACATGTTCTCCCAATGAAGAATGGTCATATTAAAATCTTTGATCTTTCTGTGAAAAATGACACCTCTATAGTAATCACTAGTCACATAGACTAGGTGACAAAAAGGACAGAGTGGCCAGTGGTCATATCCACATTATACACGTTAAAACTGTATTTTGCTCTATGGCTGCCGCTGCTATTTGTAAAACACAGCTCTGCTTGAATCGATGCCTCTTAGTCACAAAGCCTGCCAGGCTCTTTTGATCACAAAGTCACCCCATGCTTACAGTCATGTTCCAAGTTGGTCTGTCTGCGTGTCTTCTTTCTAAGCAGTGATATTAGAGGTTGTGGTTCAGCATGTGTATAACGTATTTCTTCTGCCTACTCTGTTTGCAACTACTCAAGTTCAGGTCTCCATTCAGCAGTGGCTTAGATTACTGAGTTTCTACAAATGTCCTGTATATGCAAGTATCAAGCTGAAAGCAATATAGTTTTTTTTTTTTTCATCACAGTGAACACATACAGAATTATTCTGTTTTATATATATTTATATAGCCATGTATTATAGTTTACAATTTACTCAGTTTATAATTTCAGTACTGAAGCCACCATGAGGATTAGAAAAGGTTACTGAGCTATGGTAAAGTTGTGTTTTTCATCATTTTTTATTCTTGTTTCCATATAAAGTTCACCCTGAATTCCAATTAGCATCCATTTCTAACAAATTGTGATCACTGTAGGGCCAGTCTCATTTTTTTCTTAAAATAAAACCGATTTCCATAAAATAAAACCAATTTTAAACTATTAACTGAAATAGACAATATAAGACAGTGAGTTATTTTGCATTAGAGGCTAAGAGGTCATTTTGTATAACTATAATTTTCCCCTTTGAGGTCTACTTTCTAACTTATTAGTTTATTACAGAGAGACTGCATTTCAGCTGAGAACAATCTCAGGTCCCAGCAATTGTAATAGGAGTGGATTCCAAAAAATCAAGAAATCCAATGATATACCTAATAAATGGGTTGATTCTCTATAGTTGGTTTGGAGCTCTTCAGCTAATTGTTGAGAATATTTCATATTTATTCTGCTTTAAAATCTACCTTGTATGTTATAGAATTATAACCACACAAATTGTACAGCTATTACAACTTCATTATTTATGCAGTGCATATTTATTGTGTGTCTACTATGTATAAAGTGTTATTCTAAATGCTTGGATACATCCTGTGATTAATAGACAAAAGGAGAATACTGTTCCTTTGTTTGTTGATATTCTCTACATTTTGTGACTTTAAATGAAGGCAAATTATTCTAATACTAGTTATCACATTTTTCACTTCATTTGTCAGGTTGATTAAAATTTTTACATGGAAAGAAGATTTAAAAAAAATTGAATTCCAGTCAGACACATGCAAGAGAATACTGTAGACCCAGAACCACAAAGTTTTGCCTTTCTTAAACCATGACACATCATGTTTTTGCTAGAACAATAGTTCTCAGATGCATGTAGAAAGAAAAGTCACAGAAGTATTGTAGTTGTTATCTGTTTTTTACACCTCAAGTATTTTATTTGAAAATAATGTGCCTGAAATGCTTGAAATATGTTACAAAGAATCAACCTAACTGGTCCTAGAGGGAAAGAGTGGTTAGTACCTTTGTTTTGATAAATTTTGTTTGATAATAAGATACAATTTTTCTTACAATTTTTAACCTTTGGTTTATTCTATCATCTGTATTGTATTAGACATTCTTTGTTGTATAATAATTCTTAGAATTGTAGGAAAAATCTAGTAATTCATCAAATACTCAAGATAACCAACACCTTTGTTTCTAAGGGGTCATTAAAACAAAACATTTTTAGTAGTAGGCAACTAATGATTTTCAGGTTCGACACAGAGTTGACCTGTCTCCTCTAGTAACAGCATCCCTATCGTTTCAAATTACAATCAGTTCGAAACATCATTTTAATGATATCGGATTGAAAGAGGACCCTGTGCAGTGTGACAGCTGTGCTCTATATTTAAGCTCAGTTAAAGCTCACTTTAAAGCAGCATGTCTTTGTAGTCATGAAGCTCCTTAATGCTGTGACATGTCTGTGATTCTCTGCATCAATCATGGTGGCAGAAAGCCATATTCCTCCTTAAGAGGAAATGCTATGGAAGCAAGCAATGAAATGAGTGTTGCCATGTGTCTGTTACTGTGCAGCCTTCCCTTGGTTTAAATTACTTTCTTAGCTCCCATTGGCTCCTGACATTCCCCTTTCTTTCTGCCCTTCCTAGGAATATTGTCAGCTCTCGTTCCTTTGTCAGGTTGCCACTAAGCACTCCCTTTCTTGGGGTGTCACTATTCATAAAAACAGAATCATGGGTTTTTTTTTTAATTTTAATAATGTGACTAATAAGTATCATGACGGGAATAAGAAATTGTATAGGGGGATAGTTGCATATATTTACGATATTTTCCACTCATTGTTAAAGTGTATTTATTTTGAGAGAGAGAGAGAGAGAGAGAGAGAGAGAGAGAGAGAGAGAGAGAGAGAGAAGGCAGGGTAGGAGCAGAGAGAGAGGGAGAGAGAGAATCCCAGGCAGCCTCTGCATCAATACGGGGCTCATACCCAGGAGCAGATCATGACCTGTGCTGAAACCAAGAGTCAGACACTTAACTGACTGTGGCATCCAGGTGCCCCTCTCTTTCAGTTTTTATATTCTTGTTCTTGGTTTGTATAACTGTGACTCATTTGTACCTACTGGATGCCTCTTTGGCTCACCTATCTTTTAATCTTTCTAAAGACCGGTTCATTGTGTGATGGTGTTCATTTACAAGTTGCAGTCTCCAGCAGAATCCCTCAGCAAGGTGGTTCCTTCTCTTATAGCAAATAGTCCTGAAGGTGAATTTAAAGTGAAACAGTAGGGAAAGAATTAGTATCTCCAATTTTATTTGAGCCTTTTGCTTGTTTGCTCATTTATGACTCAGGACATTTATTTATATTTTCTTTTATCATATGTATTGAGAGCAGGTAAACAAAAAACGATAATGTCCAGATGTGTGAGTTTGAGCCCCACGTTGGGCTCTGTGCTGACATCTCAGAGCCTGGAGCCTGCTTTGGATTCTGTGTCTTCCTTTCTCTTTGCCCCTCCCCCCGCTCATGCTCTGTCTCTGTCTCTGTCTCTGTCTCTCTCTGTCTCTCTCTCTCTGTCAAAAATAAATAAAACATTAAAAAATTCTTTAAAAAAGATAATGTCCATACTTTTGAGGATTTCACAATGCCTTGTAAATAAAAACCTTGGAAAGCTTTTGCTAACTTTAGATATTCTTTTGTGTGTGTGATAACAAAAGAGTATTAAATATCTTTTAACTATATTGGCTTCATATATTGTCTTCCTTGTAATATATGGAAAAAAAGAGCAGTCTTAGACATTTGACATACAAATAAACAGAATGGGTTTTATTCAAAGAACTCTGCAATTAGTCAGCTGTATGAGATAATGGTTTTTACCTCAAGTTTTCCTAATTTAGAATATTGGATTTTTAAAAATTTCTGGAAGCATATGAAAATGCTGTTAGGGAAATATTCCAAATAAATCTTACTTGGTTTGGCATCATTCAGTGCCACTATGTGAAGACCCAAAGTTTGTGTCCCTGCGTATAAATTGTTCTGTGTACTTTTGAGGTATGTCAGAAATGAAGAACATCATCAGACAGGCAAAAAAATCTGTCTTATGATAAAGTATCAAGATTTTACTTATATATTTTTACATTTTTAAATTATTTTTATTTTTCACTTAAGTATAATTAACATACAGTGTTACATTAGCTTCAGATGTACAATTTAATGGTTCAACAATTCTATACATTTCTCAGTGCTCATTAAGGTAAGAATGCTCTTAATCCCCATCATTTCACCCATCTCCTGTCCCACTACCCCTCTGGCAACCACGAGTTTGTTCTATTTAAGAGTCTGTTTTTTGTTTGTCTCTTTTTTTCTTTGTTGATTTGTTTTGTTTCCTGAATTCCACATATCATATGAAATCTGTCTTTCTTTGGTTTATTTTGTTAGCTTATACCTTCTAGGTCTATCCATGTTCTTGCAAATGACAAGATTTTACTCTTTTTTATGACTGAGTAATATTATAAATATAATGGAATATTAAATATATATATATATATATGTATACACCATATATATGGGGTATCTATATACCATATCTTCCTTATTCATTCATCTATTGATGGACAGTTGCTTTGCTTTCATACCTTGGCTATTGTAAATATTGCTGCAGTAAACCCAGGATTGCATATACCTTTTTATATTAGTGTCTCTGTTTTCTTTGGGTAAATATCCAGTAGTAGAATTACTGGGAATTTTCATTTCCCTGATGATTAGTAATGTGAGCATCCTTTCGTGTATCTGTTGGCCATCTGTATGTCTTTGGAAAAGAGTCGCTTCTGGTCCTCTGCCCAAAGTTCCATTGGATTTTTGGTGTTGAGTTGTGTAAGTTCTTAACATATGTTGGATATTAAAACCTTACCACATACATCGTTTGCAAATATTTTCTCCCATTCAGTAGATTGCCTTTTTGTTTTGTTGATGGTTTCCTTCACTGTGCAAAAGCTTTTTATTTTTTTATTCAAGCTTTTTCTAGATATGTCTCCTCCTCCCTAGAGTTTAACTTTGCCTTTGTTTCCCTTGCCGGAGGAGACATATCTAGAAAAATTGGCGGAGGGTGATGTCAAAGAATTACTATCTGGGTTCTATCTAGGAGTTTTATGGTTTCGGTTCTCACATTTAGTTTTAAGTTTCTTCAAGCCATTTTAAGTTTCTTTTTGTGTGTGGTGTTAATAAGTGGTCCAGTTTCACGCTTTTATATGTAGCAGCCAGTTTTCCCAACACCATAAGAGATTGTCTTTTCCCCGTTATATATTCTTATATCCTTTGTCGTAAATTAATTGACCATAAAGTCTAGGTTTATTTCTGGGCTCTCTATTCTATTTCACTGATCAATATGTCTGTCTTTGTTTCAGTACCATATTGTTGATTATTACAGCTTTCTAATATATCTTCAAGTCCAGAATTTTATGCCTCCAGCTTTGCTTTTCTTCTTCAAGGTTGCTTTGGCTATTCAGAGTCTTTTGTGATTTTATACAAATTTTAGGATTATCTGTTCTTAATCTGTGAAAAAAATGTTGTTGTTTTGATAGGGATTGTATTAAATCTGTAGATTGCTTGGGTAATATATACATTTTAACAACATTTTTTTCTAGTCCATGCGCATGGAGTATCTTTCCATTTGTTTCTGTCATTTTCAGTTTCTTTCATCAAGGTTTTGTAGTTTTCAGAGTTCAGATTTTTCATCTTCTTGGTTAAATTTATCCCAAGTATTTTATTCTTTTTGGTGTAATTGTGAATGGGATCATTTTCTGAATTTCTCTTTATGCTACTTCATTATTAGTGTTGAGATTTCTCTTTATTAATTTTGCTTTCTGCAACTTTACTGAATTAATTTATCAGTTGTAGTATTTTTTTGGTGGAGTCTTAAGGGTTTTCAAAAATAGTACGAAATCATCTGCAGATACTGAAAGTTTTGCTTTTTCTCACTAATTTGGATATCTTTATTTTTTTATTTCTTGTCTGATTGTTGTTACTAGGACTTCTAGTACTATGTTGAATAGAAGTGGTGAAAGTGGACATACTTGTCTTATTCCTGCTTTTAGAGGAAAAGCCCTCAGGTTTTCACCACTAAGTATGATTTTTTTATGAATTTTTCATATATGGCCTTTATTATGTTGAAGTGTGTTCCCCTTAACCTACTTTGTTGAGAGTTTGTATCATGAATGGCTGTTGTACTTTGTCATATGCTTAATATTTTAAAAGTAATTTCTAGAGAACCATGATGTTCCTGACCATTTTATTACCTACATCATGTAGCCAAATAATATTTTCCTCATATCCATATTTCTAATTTTACAACCTCATAATTACTGTATGTCCATCTCTCCCACTGTGTGTGTGTGTGTGTGTGTGTGTGTGTGTGTGTGTGATTGTCTGTGTGTTCTTCCCTCTCCCCCTCTGTTTTTATTTCTCCTCTCCTTCTTTAAGATGGATTTGGGTTCTTCAATGGATTCTTTGCCTGATAATTGTTCAAGTTAGAGTTAGGATAAAGATCAACTTAATAGACTTAGTATACTGTAAATTCAAATCTGGCCCTGCCAAGATATATAAGTTCTGATTAACTCTGTACCAATATCCAATTTGCTATGCACAAATTTAAACCTTATAAAGAAAATCCTCAATATAGTATACTTGGTTGAACACTGAAGCTGGTTATTCATAAAAGTTAAGGAAGTTTAAAAGCAAGAAAGACCAAGAGACAAATACTATATTATTCACCTTATGAAGTGTCTAAAGTGGTCAAATTTATTGGAAAAGAAAGTAGAATGCTGGTTGCCAGAGGCAGGGGGGAAAGGAAATAGTTTTTTAATGTGTGTTTTTTAAACAACAATTATCAATCGATCATTGACCTATAAGAAATAATTTATTTCCTCAAAGTGTATTCATTTACTAGAATTTGACAAGAAGTATTTTCAATTATCTTCATTTTTTTCTGAAATTCAGTATTGCTTCACAATTCTAAGAATCAAGACATAAACTTTCATCTTGCAATTAGAAATCAGATTTGAAATAAAAAGCCCTTTGGGAGCAAGTATGACATTTACATAAGACCACATGAAATTTTTTTTAATGTTTATTTACTTTTGAGAGAGAGAGAGCATGCACAAGAGGGGAAAGGGTAGAGAGAGATGGGGACAGAGAATCCAAAGTGGGCTCTGTGCTACCAGCAGAGAGCCTGATGCAGGGCTCGAACTCACAACCCGTGAGATCATGACCTGAACCAAAGTCAGATGCTTAACCAACTGAGCCACCTGGGCTCCCCCATATGAAATTTTTGACTCAGGTTTTTTGTTTTACTAATATAATAGAACCAGAAGCATAGAACCTAAAACTGAAAGCAATCCATTCATGACTTTATGACATTGGAAAATAAAGAGGTTCAAAGTCTGGCATAGAAGGAAGGGAAATATGTATAACAAGTGTATTTTAAAAAAATAATGTTTATTTATATTTGAGAGAGAGAAATACAGAGCACAAGTGGTGAAGGGGCAGAGAGAGAGGGAGACACAGAATCTGAAGCAGGCTCCAGGCTCTGAGCTGTCAGCAAAGAGCCCAATACGGGGCTCGAACCCACGAGCTGTGAGATCATGACCTGAATCGAAGTCGGACGCTTAATAGACTTAGCCACCCAGGCACCCCTATAACAATTTTTTTTATATTTAATCTTGCTTTAGTTTGATATAGTTATTATTATAATTTTTATATTAAAATAAAAATCAGTGGCAGCTGGGGCTTGGATGAATTTTAAAAGTGATCAAATCCAAATTGGAGAAGCATTTGCCTAAAAGACACCAAATAAATAAATAAATAAATAAATAAATAAATAAATAAGATGGGAAAATGAGAAATGGGACAGATTTTCAGAAAAAGTTAAAAATTCAGTTTTGGAAATAAAAATTGGTGATGTTTATTAGAAAACCAAGTAGAGGAAAAATTAGTGATTAGATATTCAGAAATTTAAGTTGTACCCTTAAATAATGGAGAGCTACTGGAAGATTTCAGGTAGAGGGAACTAGAGTCAATTGTATGCTTTAGTTTAATACTCTCTGGTGGTTAGGTGCAAGTTTGACCTGGAAGATAAAAGCCTGATATTAGGGAGACCAGTTAGTATTTGGCTATAAATGTCGACCAAGACAGTTTGTGGGAATAAATAATGAATGTAAGGATAGAAAGGATTGGACACTTTGAGAAATATTGTACATGTAAAAACCAGGAAAATATTTCTTTGGTTTTGAGTATCTTAGAAGGAGGAGTAATTTTTTTTCTAAATTAGTTGGCTTATTAAATATAAGTGTCATTGTTTGAAATAAAGAATAAAGAGGAAAAGCATGTTTAGGGGGAATAAATTCAAATTTAATTTTGACCACTTATAATTTCAGTTAATGTAGCATATTTAGGTATAGATATCCAGGAAGCAATTGAAATATGAGGAAATATGAGAGTAAAATTCCTGGGGGATGTCTCAGCAGAACATAAATATTAGGGAGAAATTAATTAGAATTAATGTTAAAATTGAGACCATGAGAATGGATGACAGTATAATTGAGAGAAAAATAAAGGAATATTCTCAAAATATAAAACAAATAAATAAATGTATTTGAGATTTATGTAAAGTAAGAGGGCCATATGAAAGAGATTTTAGACTTGTTATGGCAAGGACAGTCATGAGTCAGTTACAAGGGAATTTAAAAGTTTCAGAAATGTTGCTATTTACACACAGTCAAACTGTAAAATACTGCATTGTGGACATTGATGACCATTGTGATGGTAGGTGAAAGTAGAGGATTGCAGATGTGGGCTGGGCATAAGGAGTCAGACTGAAATGCATCAATTAAAAGGCAATGATTGTCAGAGTGGATCAAGAAACAGGACCCAATTATAAATGGTCAACAAGACACATTTTAAACTAAATGAAAATGAAAACACAACGTATCAAAATGTGTTAGGATATAATGAAAGCAGTGCTTAGAGGGAGATTTATACCATTGGAAGCATTTATTAGAAAAGAAGAAAGATCTAAAGTCAATACTCTGAGTTTCCGTTTTATGAAACTAGGAAAAGAAGAGCAAATTAAATTTGAAGTAAGCAGAAGAAAAGAAATAACAAAAATTAGAGGAGAAATTAGTGAAATTGAAAATAGGAAATCAGTAGAGCAAACCAACAAAACCAAAAAGCTAGTTCTTTGAGAAGATCAATAAAATTGATCCCCACTAAGATCAATTTCAAGGAAAAAAGAAAGAGAGGATAAAATTACCCTGTGAGAAATGAAGAAGGGACTATCATGACAGATCCTAAGGACTTTAAAAGAATAATAAAGAGTACTGTGAAAAACTCTAAGTCCACAAGTTTGATAACCTTGATGAATTAGACCAATTTCTTGAAAGACACAATCTGCCCAAACACACACAAAGAAGAGATGACCTGAGTACGCCTATATCTGTTGAAGAAATTGAGTCAATAATGTATAATCTGAAACAGAAAGCACCAGGCCAAGATGGGTTCACTGGTAAATTCTACCATATTCCACATTTAAGGAGGAAATTATACCAATTCTTTACAATCTTTTTCAGAGGATTGAAGCGGAGAGAATATTTCCTAACTCATTCTGTGAGGCTGGCATTATCCTAATACCAAAGCCAGACAGAGATACATGAAAACTACAGATCAATATCTCATATGAACATAAATACAGAAAACCTCAATAGAATATTAGCAAATAAATGAAACAATGTCTAAAAATAATCATACATTATGACCAAGTAGGATTTATCCCAGGTTTGCAAGCCTTTTTAACATCTGAAGATCAGTTAATGTAACCCATCACATCAATACACTAAAGAAGAAAAATTACACAATTATATCAATGGATAGAGAAAGGCATTTGACAAACTTTAATATTCATTCATTGTAAAAAGTCTCAGTAAACTATAGGAGCAGAGGGGAAATTTCTTCATTTGAAAGTAATCTACAAAAAAAACCCCAAAAACAAAACAAAACAAAAAAAAACAAACCCCAAAAAACCTTACAACTATGGTAGGAAACTCAAAACTTTCCCACTAAGAACATGAACAGGCAAGGATGCTGCCTCTGACCACTTCTTTTCAACATTTTACTAGAAGTCCTTATTAATAAATAAGTCAAGATAAGGAAATAAAAGGTATGCACATTAGGAAGGAAGATAAAAACACTTTGTTCACAGATGACATGATTGTCTATAAAGAAAATCTGAAAAAAAAAATAGATAAAAATTCCTAGAACTAACACATGATTATAGCAAGGTTGCAGGATACAAAGAATATACAGAAGCCAATTGCTTTAATATATACTTGTAATTAACAAGTGGAATTTGATATGAAAAACACAGTATCATTTATATTAGTACCCTCAAATAATAAAATAGGTATAATCTAAAAAAATATGTATAAGAGCTATAAATGCAAAGCTACAGAACTCAGGTAAAAAAAATCAAAGTAAATAAATGAAGATATATTCCATGTTCATGGCTAGAAAGGCTCAATAATTTCTAGATATCAGTTCTTCCCAAATTATAGATGTATTGTAATTTCAGTCAAAATCTCAGCAAACTATTTTATATATATATTGACAAACTGATTCTAAAGTTTATATGAAAAGACAAAATATCCAATGAACACAATTTTGAAGGGGAAAAACAAAGTTGGAGGACTGACACTACCTGACTTCAAGACTTACTATAAAAAATATACTCATTAAAACAGTGTGATATTGTTGAAAGAACAGACAAATTGATCAATGGAACTAAATAGAAAGCCTAAGAATACACACACACACACGTATGTATGTATATATATATATGTGTGTGTGTGTGTATACATATATGTGTATATATTTTTTTAATGTTTATTTATTTTTGATAGACAGAGCATGAGTGGGGGAGGGGCAGAGAGAGAGGGAGACACAGAATCCAAAGCAGGCTGCAGCCTCTGAGCTGTCAGCACAGAGCCTGACGCAGGACTCGAACTCACAGACTGTGAGATAATGACCTGAGCCGAAGTTGGGTGCTCAACCAACTGAGCCACCCAGGTGCCCCTACATATGTGTGTGTGTGTGTGTGTGTGTGTGTGTGTGTGTGTGTGTGTATATGGAAAACAGATACTGTCTTCAACAAATGGTGCTAAAACAACTGGATGTCCCTATGCAGACAAACAAAAACAAAAAAACAGATTCAGATGTTACACATTTTACAAAAATTAAAGTGAATCATAGACCTAAATGTAAAATGTAGACTATAAAATCCTAGAAGACAGAATTGAAGAAAACCTAGATGACCATGGGTATGATGACATCTTTTTTTTATATAATGCCAAAGGCAAAATCCATGAAAGAAATAATTGATGTGCTGGACTTCATTAAAATGAGGAACTTTTGTTTGTTTTGCTTGTTTCATTTGTTTTGTCTTGTGATTGACAATGTCAAGAGAATTATTAGAAGACAAGCCACATACTGGATGAAAATATTTGCAAAAGACACATTGAGTAAGGGACTGTTACCTAAAATATACAAAGAGCTTGGGGCGTCTGGGTGGCTCAGTGGGTTAAGCGACCGACTTCCCTCACTTGTGCACACATGCTCTTGCTCTCACTCTCTCTCTCAAAGATAAATAAAAAAAAATAAAGAATAAAATATATAAAGAACTCTTTTTTAACGTTTATTTATATTTGAGAGAGAGAGAGAGAGAGAGAGAGAGAGAGAGAGAGAGAGAGAGAATGCTAGTGGGGGAGGGGCAGAGAGCAAGGGAGACACAGAATCCAAAGCAGTCTCTAGGCTCTGAGCTGTCAGCACAGAGCCCGACACAGGGTTCGAACCCACCAGCTATGAGATCATGACTTGAACTGAAGTTGGATGCTTAACCAGCTGAGCAACCCAGGCGCTCCAATATACAAAGAACTCTTAAGGCTCAATAATAAGAATACACACATCCCAATTAACAGTGTGCCAAAGACTTGTGTGCAAAGAAGATATACGGGTGGATTATAAGCATATGAAAATAGCTTCTGCCTTATATATAATCAGAGAAAGGCAAATTAATACAACAATAAAATATCACTGTTTATCTATTAGAATGGTCAAAATCCAGAATACTGACAACTCCACATACTAGTGAGGGTGTAGAGGAACAGGAACATTCATTCATTGATGGTGTTCGCAAAGTAGTACAGCTATTTTGAAAGACATTTCGATCGGTTTTATGATTAAACATATTCTTATAATACTCAGCTATTACACTCCTTGGTATTTACTCATAGGAGTTGATATTTATACCCCACAATGGTCTCCACATGAATATTTATAGTGGCTTTATTCATAATAGCTAGAACTTGTAAATAACCAAGATGTCCTTTAGCAGATAAATGGGTAAACTGTGCTTTATCCTGACATTGGAATAGTATTCAGTGCTAAAATGAAATTAGCTATCAACCCATAAAAATACATGAGGGAACCTAAAATGCATGTTTACTAGGTGAAAGAAGTGACTTAGAAGCCACCAAGTAAAAAGGCTACATACTCTATGACATTCTGGAAATAGCAAAACTATGGAACAAGGAAAAGATCAGTTGTGTATATGTAGATGTGTTGGTGGATGCAGTGGGGAGATGAATAGATGGAGCATTAAGGACTTTCAGGGCTGTGATACAGTATTATGATGAAGGATATATGTCATTATATATTTGTTCATATCCTATATAAGGTACAATGCCAAGAGTGAACCCTATAGTAACTGTGGACTTGGGATGATTATGATGTTTCAATTTAGGTTCATGTTAGGTAACAAATGTACCATGGTGCTGAGTGATATTGGCTAATGTGGGGGCTATGAATACGTGGGAACAGAGTGTATATGGGAAGTCTCTCTGCCTTCTTATCACTTTTGTTGTTAACCTACAACTGGCCTAAAAATTAAAGATTGACAGGAAGGGGGTGCAGGGAAGAATCAGCTGGCAATAAAGGCTTAGAGTGTGGGAGTAAAAAAAGGAGAGTGACCTTCAAGAAGTAATAAGTGGAAGGAAAAGATGGAACTGTAGGTTTGAGTTATGGGGCAAAGAGAAAATGATCTTATCCTTCAATAGTGTGAAATCTCTCCCATTCTAGCAGGAGAGAACATAGGAAAGAGGTGAATTTGAGCAATGTAGAAAGTCGGTAGGATGTACTTAAAGTGGAACTTAAGGGTAAATAGCATAAATGTTGGTGAGGACGAGCCTACCTTCACATAAATTTGTAGATTAAGAGAAGCAAAGTTAAGAAAGACTTTGTCTTATGACCACAAACTTCTCAACGAAGCAAAAGTTGCCTTTTCTGGCAATCTACGGTTGAGTACAAAGTTGGAATACCTGTTGAAGAAAATTAAAAGTAAATCCTAGACATGGGAAAGTAAAAGGCTAATGGGTGTATTAGTTTCCTTTCTCTGCTATAGCAAATTACAGTAAATTATATAACTAATAACCTCAGAGTTTTAGTACTTTGTAGTTCTATACAAGTGTGATGTGTATCTCACTAGCTAAAATCAAGACATATGTAGGGCTGTGTTCCTTCTGCTCCAGGCTCTATGGTGAATTTGTTTCCTTGCCCTTTCCAGCTTCTAGATGCTACCTGACATAATTGGCTTCTTATCTGTCCCCTTCTATCTTCAAATCCAGAAATCATTATCCAATACTTTCTTACATCTCAGTACTTCACAATGCTTCCTCTGTTTCCATCTTCCACATTGAAAGACCCTTGTAATTATATTGGACACACCAAATAATCCAGGATAATCTCCCTATCTTAAAGTTAACTGATAAACAATTTTAATTTCATATGCTACCTTACTCCCTCTTTGCCATGTAACCCAATATACTATTGGGTTCTGGTGATTAGGAGGTGGGCATTTCTTGAGACCATTGTTCTATCACAATGGCTGAGGCTGAGCATCAACCTGAATTTAGAGACTAGGGCTTGAAATGAGGCTAATCTTGGAAATGCATACTTACATGCCACAACAAAGGAATAGAAAAAAAAAAACTTGTTTGAGCCTGGATTCAGAGTTCAAACTTGTGTTTAGTGAAAAAATAGAAGTACAGAAAAATTAGGTGGTAATGATAGAGTATATTGCATAATGAGCCATGGTGTCCGGTCCTGTTAGCCGAAGACATTAGAAAAAGAAAAAAAAAAAACAACAACTGATAGACTGCAGGGGGTGACTGTGGGGTGGAAAATGGGGAAAAAAAGGAACTGATGTTATCTGTGAAATGAAAGGTAGCTATGATGTATTTAAGGAAGTGAAAGTCAGAAAAATAATATTCCAAGAGTAGGATATTGGAATTTAAGATCTCAGAGCTAGACTAGTTTGGGGTGATGAAAACTTCTAGGACATAATCATGGGAACAAATAGTTAACGATGGGGATAGTGGCCACTGAAATGGAGAAGTTCAAATATTTGTAAAGTTATTATTGGATGGACCATTCATAATGTACCCTGAAGTCACCTGTTATGATAGCTGACTTTGCAGTAGAAAGATCATGAGACTCATAATAATTTGTCAATCACTGAAGGAGAACTCTCAGAAAAGTAGTCAAATACGGAGGTACTTGTAGTAGAGGTACAGATTAACAGCATGAGAAATAAAGAATCAGGGATTTGTACTTGATGATAGATAAGAAATTATGTGGGGACTCAGCTTTAGGGAATCAGAAGAAAGCTTCCTCCACCCCTTGGCCCCAAAATACAGAAAAGGAATGAAAATAAGGAGAAACCTTATTCTCCTGAAGAAACTTGTAGAGGAAGCTGAAAACTTTGGGTTGAGTTAGGTTATATTTAAGGCACAAAAGTAAAGATGCAGGGATATTTGTTTACCATAGAACAACATTTGAAAAGGTCTAATGGAAGGCTTTGCAGAGAAAGTCTGCATATATGTTTTGGGGGTTATATAAGGAGCCAAAGAGAAGAATTATGGGACAGTATTCCATGCTGGTGAAAACACAGAAGCTAAAGCCTCTAAGCTATTTACCTATTAAGTGATGACAAAGGTTAGAATTAATGATGAAGTTTTCAAAGGGAACATTATAATAAATTTACAATAACATTAATAAAAGCAGAAACCTTATGTATAGGAGGGAGCTGATAATGTTAAGGGTTGATGGTACTCTTGTAGATGCTACAGGAAGCCCAGGAGTAAATCTTAGATGTCTTATTCATAGAGAATTTTCCTTAATTATATTGTTGGAAGGAAGGGAGGGAGGGAGGAAGAGAGAAAGAGAGTGAAGGAGGGTGGAAAGGAGGGTAGGAGGAAGGGAAGGATGGATTGAATAGAGAGACCTAGAAAAAAATCGCTAGGTTATTTCCTAGTGTTAAAATGAGAGTGGATTTGTCCTAGAGTGTTTTCAACACAGCTCCTGATGCTATCCTTTATTTCTGCAGGAAGGCACTAAAAAGCAAAAAAAAAAAAAAAAAAAAAAAAACAAACAAACTTTGAGAGTTGTGTTTTTAAATACTAAAATGCAAGTCTTAAGTTAGGTCAATCCAGCATTAAACTACATTAAACATCTACCAAAATGAGCACATCAGTATACATGTAAGAGATATATCTATCATCTTAGAGAGCTTCTGTTTAAAATTGACATTCTTTCTGTTTTTACTAGCTCAGTATTTGATTACATGGAGGGATAAGGGTATGATTGAGGGGGGGAAAGATAATATCAGTAAGGACCTGCTTTGAAGAATGGTGTGAAGCAGTGGAGTGTGTGTTTCTCTTTGTAGTTACTGTCTATCACTCATAATGGGATCTCTATGCATTTACTACAATGAGAAAGAAATGTAAGCTTTCACAGCCTCTTACAATGTGAATAATGAATTATAAATGTTTCTGATCACATTAATGCTGCAGGAAAAGTGAAGTGATTGAGGAAAGTATTTTTTAAAAAACCGATTTTCCTCAGATTTAGAAGGTAAATTTGAATTTATTATGGCTGTTTAAGAAATTTCTGAATGCAATGGGTACTTCTAAATTATAAATTAATAAGACAGTAACTATATACCGTTTGATATTTGGCATATATATGTGAGAAGGGGGTTTGGATATGTTTAAAGTTATTTTTTAGTTTTATATAAGAAGAGGTAGCAGGAGGAGGGAGGTACAGTATTACAAATTATAATGGAAGATGTAGTCATCCGAGATACTAAAATAGCTGAAGCATTAAATGAATATTTCCAAATACATTTACAAGGGAGAATATTTATGACTACCTATTCTATATCAGAATCACTATGGCCAAGGTAATAAAGAAGATGGAAAAAATTCAAGTCTCTGAATTTTCCTAACTTGACATGTTAGTAGCACATGACCTGGCTACAAAAATAGTCATTAGGTTTAAGTGCATTTCTTTTGAAATTTCATGAGTAATTGGAAATACATGTGTAGCACTCAAGTTAATATAGTCAATCTGCAACCTCAGCCTTCACTAAATAAGCAGATCATCCGGAAAACATTTTTCCCATTTTTTGAAACATGGAATTATTGGCCCCCACCAACATGGTTTTTGATCTGATTTTTCAGTATAGGAGGCTTGTTAGAGTAGTTTCTTCTTATTCCCTTGTTGTGTCTTATTGTAAATAGTGATGTTTATAATGCTAAAGATTAAATATAAGGAAAATTCCCCCATAATTTGAATCATAAAGTTTTGTTGCTTGAAATATACATGAAGACATCGGTTGAATTGATCTTCTCTGTTTAGTTAGTATGAGAGACAAAGGAAGGAAAAAATAAAATGACATTATCAAAATTACCACCCTTAAAACACAGTTTGATGTGGTTCATGATCTCTTTTAGATTGTTGTGAAACTATTTAGTAAACTGGAAAAGATAATAAAGTAATGAAATCACAGGCAAGCTTAACTTGACTAGTCACCTTGCTACTTGGGTGTGGCTATATATATATATATATATATATATATATATATTATGGATTTTAATTGTTTCATTTTAAAAATTGTTTCAAGACTGATCTTTGTATTTTTTTCTTTCAATTTTTAAATTTTCCTTTTCCTTTAAAATGTTTATTTATTTTTAGAGAGAGAGAGAGACAGAGTGGGCAGGGGAGAGTCAGAGGGAGGGAAAGAATCCCAAGTTGGTTCCATGCTGGGCTTGATCTCATGAACTGTGAGATCATGACCTTAGAAGAAATCAGAGTCAGACATCTAACCGACTGAGCCACCCATGTGCCTCTTTATTTTTTTAAATAAGAAAAATAATATTAAAAAATGGAATGTGACATTGACAATAACTTTCAAAATGATTAGAACTATCGAACTAATATCTGTTAATTTACATGGTAAATTTTTTTTATTCATACAGACTTTTTAAAAAAATGTTTTTAACATTTTATTTATTTTTGAGACAGGGAGAGACAGAGCATGAACAGGGGAGGGGCAGAGAGAGGGAGACACAGAATCTGAAACAGGCTCCAGGCTCTGAGCTGTCAGCACAGAGCCCGACACGGGGCTCAAACTCACAGACCACGAGATCATGACCTGAGCCGAGTTGGCCGCTTAACTGACTGAGCCACCCAGGCGCCCCTCATATAGACTTTTAAAGAAAGTATTGCATTTAGCAGCATTCTTCGTATTTATCAGGGGAGAAAGGTTTGACAGTAGTCTTGAGAAGTTTATAGTATAGGAAAACCATGCATACATAGTATGTATGTAAAAGGATAGACGTTTGTGTATAGGAAAGGCATACATACATAAGGGGAAAATCCAGCTAAAGAAGTGTGTGGCAAAATCTTGTAAAAACAGCTTTCATACACTGAAAATGAAGGAAGAGGTCAGACAACCTAGGGCAGTTTCTGGACATGGTCTACCAGAGTTGCTTCTTAATTATCACCCAAAAAAATCTTAAAAAAACAAAATCTTGCAGAAAGGAGATAGAATACTTCATAGAGGAGGACAATGTGAGCAAAAATGTATGCAGGATTGGTAAAGAGTCTTTTCATATATATCTGAGAAACCACCTTTTAGTTAGTAGAATATCTGAGGGAATCTACACAGTGTGTAACAGAAGATAAAGCTGGATAAAAAGATGAGAAATCCAGAGTAGATGAGCTTTCATTGGGTATTAGTAAAGAGAATGAAAACCAGAAACCAAAGCTGAGCCTAGGGGGTACCTATTTAGTGGGTGGGAAAGGAACACAAGCAAAATATTCTTCACAGGACCAATCATAATTCATCATTACCATGTACATACCATATACCAAAAAGACTGCCCTAGGCACTGAAGATTCAGCAATGGTGAGAGTCTCCTTGCTTTTGAAGAGCTTACTGTCTAGTGACAGATATAGGTACACAAATCATTCAGCCACATAATAGGTACAATCAAAGAGTGTGCCTAAAGGCTAGAAGGGAACAAACACACAGATCAAAATGCCTTTCTGTCCGGAAGATGAGAGAAGACCTTATTGAATAGTTGACTTTTGTGTTTGGTCTGAAAGGATGAATATTGATTTGGAAATCAGAAACAGGGGAATAGGATTCCAGACCGAGGAATTACGTATGAAGATATGTTAAAACAGACTATAAATTCAGATTACCAAATATAGCTAAATGACACTGCAGCCCAGGAAGCTGACCAGGGAATCATAAAAAGTGAAGTTGGCACAAAGCAGGGATGGATCATAAAAGGCTTTGCTTGGATCTTGCCTTAAGATGTTTAAGAATCATTTGAAGATTTAAGCATTTTAAGCTGTTTAATGATGCTGTCAGATTCTGCACTTTGAACCATCACTGCAGCATTTGTGTAAAAGATAAGTTACAAGTCAGGACCAGAGTTCAAGACTCTGATATGGTGGACATTGATGAGCAATGCTGAGTAGAATCTATTTAAATCATTGCCAGTCAAGAAGTGGAGAGCAGTGAAGAACATTAGAGATAGATAAAAGCCAGCTGCAAATACGTGTGGGTAAGGGAGAGGAAGAATTACAGAATACATGCTAAGCTTTGACTCAGGGGCTATATAACCAAATATGGCTGTAGCAGTAAATGAAGAGGATAAGAATAAGGAGTTAATTGTAATATATAATCAATGGATCAAGAGTTTATTCTGCCTTTGTTGTGTGAATATGTTTTCACGTGGGAAAAATCTCTATTTAGAGAAATTTCTAACAAATGCAGAAAGGATAACACTTTGTAACCTTTAATAAAATAGTAGATCCAGGTGATGATCATCAATGATGCCCTATTGATAGGGTATTTCTTTTTTTCTTTTTTTTAATTTTAATTTTTTTTAATTCCCAGTTGTTTTCCATCATTTTTTTAGACCCTACTCACATGTATAATAATTTGTAAACAGTAGTAATAAGAGTGTAAAACAGTTATGTATTCATTCTTATATTCACTTTGCTAACATGTTTATATTGCGTTTTGTGGGATATTAAAATCATTTATTCTAGATGGTGGAGTTATGGGTGTTTTAATTTTTTTCTCTTTAAAAATTTTTTTTAATTCAATTTATTGTCAAATTAGCTAATAACAATGTATATGGTGTGCGCTTTGCTTCAGGAGTAGATTCCTGTGATTCATCACTTACATAAAATACCCAGTACTCACCTCCATAAGTGTCCTCCTCAATGCTTATCACCCATTTCCCCTGCCCCCACCCCCCCAGCCATCCCTACCTTCCACCCTCAGTTTGTTCTCTGTATTTACAAGTCTCTTATGATTTGCTTCCTTCTCTGTAACTGTATACGTGTTTTTCTTTCCCTTCCCCCATGGTCTTCTGTTCAGTTTCTTAACTTCTACGTATGATTAAAAACATATGATACCTACCTTTCTCTGACTGACTTATTTCACTTAGCATAATCTCCTCCAGTTTCATCCACGTTGTTGCAAATGGCAAGATTTCATTCTTTTTCATTGTCAAGTAATATTCCATTGTGTATATATACCACATATTCTTTATACATTCGTCAGATGATGGACATTTGGGCTCTTTCCATAATTTGGCTGTTGTTGATAGCACTGCTATAAATATTGGGGGTACATATGCCCCTATGAATCAGCACGCCTGTATCCTTTGGATAAATTCCTAGTAGTGCTATTGCTGGGTTATAGGGTAATTCAGTCTTTCATTTTTTGGGGAACCTCCACACTGTTTTCCAGAGTGCTGCACCAGTTTGCATTTCCACCAACAATGTAAGAGGGTTCCCCTTTCTCCACATCCTCACTAACATCTGTTGTTTCCTGAGTTGTTCATTTTAGCCACTCTGATCGGTGTGAGGTGGTATCTCAATGTAGTCTTGATTTTTATTTCCTTGATGATGAACAAGCATCTTTTCATGTGTCTATTGGCTATTTGGATGTCTTCTTGGGAAAAACGTCTATTCATGTCTTCTGCTCATTTGTTCACTGGATTATTATTTTTTGGGGGGGGTGTTGAATCAAAATCTTTATAGATTTTGGATTCTAACCCTTTATCTGATATGTCATTTGCAAATCTCTTCTCCCAATCCATCGGTTGCCTTTTAGTTTTGTTGATTGTTTCCTTTGCTGTACATAAGCTTTTTATCTTGATGATATCCCAATAGTTCATTTTTGCTTTCATTTCCCTTGCCTTTGGAGATGTGTAAAGTAAGAAGTTGCTGCGGCTGAGGTCAAAGAGGTTGTTGCCTGTTTTCTCTTTTAGGATTTTGATGGTTTCCTGTCTCACATATAGGTCTTTCAAATTCAAGTTAATTAATATACAGTGTAGTATTGGTTTCAGGAGTAGAATCCAGTGATCCATCACCTACATAAAACACCCAGTGCTCATTCCAACAAGTGCCCTTCTTAATGCTTATTACCCATTAACCTATCCCCCACCCACTTCTTCTCCAGAAGCCCTGGGTTTCTTCTCTGTATTCAAGAGTCACTTATAGCTTGTCTCCCTCTCTGTTTTTATCTTATTTTTCCTTCCCTTCACCTATGTTCATCTGTTGTGTTTCTTAAATTCCACATATGAGTGAAATCATATGATACTTGTCTTTCTTAAGACAGGTATTAGGATGATATCACCTGACTTGAAAATAAGTTTCAGCCTTACTAAAGGTGGGGCAATCATACATGATATGTTCCATGATGTGATGCAAAAGGAAATACAGAGCATCACATATGAAATTTTCTTCTATTAAAAAAGAAATTGGCCCTATAATTTATCAAGAGTTTAGATTTAATTACCAGTTTATAGGAAATACTTAAACTAGTGGAAAAGTCAGCCACTACTGCAAGGAACAGTTAAAGCAATGCCAAGAAAAGAGACATGGAGGGCAGGTGATGGTAGAGGATTAAAAAGAGATTTCAGAAGCACAATAATCAAATGCAATTTGTGGAATTTGATCTTGATTGGAATGAACCAACTTTAAAAAGAGCTCCTTGAAATAATCAGGCAAGTTTAAATATAGACTCGGTATTAGATTCTATTTAGTATTTGTTAATGTTATTGGGTATGTTATTAGAGATGCATGCTGTTGAATTTACAAATGGAAAGGCATAGAACCTTGGATCTTATTTAACATGACATGACATACATGACATGACATGACATGACATAAAATAAAAACTTTGTGGGGACTGGATAAAATGAGATTGGGAACATTTATCTCTGAAGTTTAGTGTTTGACACTGAATAGTTGAATGTTCTTTGTGGTCCTCTCTTTATGTTTGAGAATTTCCATAATGAAAAGGAAAAAAAAAACAGTTTAATTTAAAGTAGGTCAATTTTAGGTGCCCATCAGATGTGCAGGTATAGATTTTCAGTAGAATTTAATGTTAATACATATTCTAAATTAGTTTTGGATGATGTATTCACTAGAAGTTTATGCACAGTACACAATGAGACTGTAGTCATATGAACTCTGGGGACAGCAACATTTAGGAGGGAAGAGGTAGAGAAGTTACTAGAGGTTAGTAAAAAGGATCAGAGAGATGGGAAGAAAGTCGGGATGATGCTCCAAAAAAGAAAGAGTTACCAACATGCCTATATGTCACACAAGGTATTGTACATTAGATTTTAAAATCATATGCTATCATTGGTAGTCCTATTGAGAGGAATTTTAGAGAAATGCTCATGGAAAGAAGAGAACGGACTAGAAGGCTAGAGAGAAAAGGATTCATAAAGGGTCTAGAAATAAGACATTAGAATTCTTTGTATCCTTTCAAAAAGATTGGCCATTAAGGTTTTCTTTTTTTAAGTAATCTTTGCTTTTATTTTTGTTTGTTTTCTACTTTGGTGGTAGAGAAATATAGGAGAGTAGGATATGTAAGGGTGGGTGACTCATGGATGCAAAGGAAGATGTAACACAAAGCTATTGTAAGAGAACTGATACTAATAAACAGAGCTGCTCACTCATACAGGTCCTCCTGTATGAGAAACCTTTCCAAGGCCCTCGAGAGAGCCCTTGCAGTATGTGTGCATGGACATAGATTTTGTAAAAAGGAGAAAAAGAAATTAGATACTGGCTGTAGTGTTACAACTTCTATCACTTTTTTCCCTCATCTACAGTGGTGTTTGAGTGACCACTAGCATTTATGGGATCCTGCTAAATGGACTTTGAATTGAGAATCCTTTTAGTTGAGATTGAGTGGGATATGTTGTATGTAGTCTAATTGGAGTTTAAATTATTCTGGCTGTGCAGGCATAGAAATGATTTATAGGACTATTCCTTCTACCCACTGTGAAAAATCATTGTGACACAAAGGTACAGGGCCATCATTTGTACTGTAACTTCTGCCATAGTGCCTGGTCCTGGAAGCAGGTGGAGAGTAGAGGAAAGTAAAATTTAAAATGCAGAGAGCTAGAAATGTAAAATTAAAGTAAGAGATTTGGTTCTCATCAATACCTGGTCAAAATGGAAGTTCTACTTGTCAGATATATACTAGATAATACAATACATATAATAAAAATACCATGTCATTTTTTCTTTTCTTTTTTTTTTTTGGTGAACATATAATTATGGATCCAGTTGCCTGTGTTTGTATTGCACAAACCTTTGCTATTACAAATAGTAACCATATTTATAACTGCTCATGTGTAAAAAACAATGTAAAAGAAGCATTCCTACATTTGACAATAAGTGCCCTTTAACAAGTAATGTTGCCATGTGAAGACATGACCATTGAGTATGCAGCCATTAAATGATAGGAAAAAGGTTCTTAGCCAGCTATATTAAGCAGTGAATTGATTAAAAAAAAGTTACTTTTCTACATTTTGTGACATTTAGGGTATTTTGCTACTTTTAAAATTTGTAATATTTTATGATTTCATTTGTTTATCTGAAATGTTCATTGTCATACTTAATACTGCCATCATAATTTTATATATGTTTTTAAAGAAACTTTCACAAAACCTGGATCTAAGAATGTACAGGAGTCAAGAAGAAGATGGCTTATGCAAGGAAGTGCAATAAACATTTACAAAAAAATAAAAATTATAAAAGCTCTCACTTCTCTTAGTTTTTGTTCAGTCAAGAACAGAAGGACTTGGCCTTTAACAATACAGAATTATTTTCTTAAAAACATAGTTTGAAAAATATTTGTATTCTAAGTGCTAGGATAGTCACACATACACATACAAAGTAGCATATACATCAAAAATGAACTGTGTTTATTTAGTTCATAGCTGATTATTGCTTTCTTCCTCTACCCTGTCACCCACCTCCACCTCACGGGAGAAACACACAAACTCTGCATCTCCTTTCTTAAACTTGATTTTTTGCTGTCAAGTCTGGAGAGAAAAGGGAAATGCCACAAAGGAAAATGAAATACTTCTAGGGCAAAGAGAATAAAATGTAAGCAGAATGGAATGTTGCCTGTTTAGGGAAGTTGAATAAACTATTTACTGTTTCTTGTTAATAAATCTAAAAAGTCAAATATGTGATGAAAGTATTTTGTCCCTGGTAAAACATAGTAGGTCTCTAGAATTTTTGCTCTGTTTGACCACCGGGAGAAAATATTCTATACCCATAAATACACTTAATAGTAAATCAAAGATGATTAAGGCCACAATCCGAAGATTTAGGAAAACAACAAACTAACAAAGAAAGGATATAGGCCAAGGAGTAATATATCCTTAGGATAAAACATTTATGGCACTATAGATTTAAAGGGCTGATAGTTTTATGACAGATGCAATTTACAATTTTCAAAAGTATATTATATTGTATATTGATGAAGTATATTTAGAAAACTGCAAGACAATGCTTAATTATTTATAGGGAAATACAATTGTTAGTGTTGTTTGCATGTGTCTTCTAAAACATAGTTTATTTAAATTATTTAAAAATAATTTTAGATAGATTTTATTAGTTTGATTTTTATTTTTCAAGGGCCAGGTATATATTAATGTTTAATTCTGGATCCAGAATTTAACCTAATTTCCTCTTTTGAACTAGAAGTAAAGTTTGTATTTCAAAAAAAGTTTATTCTTTTATCTTTTATTTACAGATTTAAAAGCAGTGTAGACATAATTGCAAAAATGATAGGCTACTATTTTGTTTTTATAGTGCACAGAAAAGTTGAGAATTTTCCATTTCATTTTACCAGTATAGACAAACCAGATGTGACACACAGTTTTCCCATAAATATCTGACTGATCGTCCTTCTTATCCTTGAGAATGAAATGAAGGTAAGGCCTACGTTGCACTACAGTTGGGAAAAATCATAGAGGAAGACTTGAGGTAGTCCTGAGTTTAAATCCTTAATCAGTCACCTGTCTCTCATGTGACGGTGGGCAAAATCATTCATTCCACTGTAGAGTATGATTGCTATTTGAATGCTTTTATATTCATTAGTTAATATGACCCAGCTTTTATTTCATTTTCAGAATGACAGTATAATGAACACTGTATTTTTCCTCATGAACCCAACATCGTATGTCACATATTTGAGTAGGGATGCTATGTAGGGAGATCTTACATAATTAGTGAACACCCAACAAAATATTTATTGTTAACTTTCCTTTTTCAGCATGATTTACATGTTTTCATACCTTTGATATTAAAAGATAGTGATATTATGAGTGAACAGATTTCAAAGATAGCAGCTTACTTGAACTTTTGAGAAAGTAAGCTAATTCACAATAAAGTGACATAATTTCAGGCCCTAGTTCCTAACTTGACCCCGTAATGATGGGAATCTTAGTAAAATATAATATAGGTTACAGGTTTATGTTTTAGTTAAATAATTCTTAGTAGCCAGAATAGAGCAAGAATATTCTCTCTTCCTTTAAAGAAAAGTATTCCCTTTTAGACCTGGAAATTACAGTGAATTTTTGTCTTCTATGGCTGTCTAATATTGAACCAAAAAACTATTGTAGACTTTTTTAAACTAAAATTTTACCATTCAGGTTCTTTGAAATATTTCTGTAATTATCCTGATATGCTTAGATGCTTGTGCTACTAAAACATACCTGCAATGCATTAAAATAGATAGTTTTTACATTAAAGAAGTTAAATAGAAGTAATGTTTTTCAAGTAATATTAGAATTCAAGGTAATCATTCCAAAGTATTTCAGCTTTTGAATAAACATATCTCCTTGTACCACAGTATTCTTCTTGGCCCAAGTGCAGTGATTGATAAAGAGCTTAAATCAACAGAAAGAGCAATCTTCATTACTTATTTCATAACTTTGGAGATTCCAGGGAATAAACTCTCTACTTTCAATTTTGGAACCATATATCATAAAGTCCCTGTGGCTGCAGTAATGAATTAATGTACTAAGGTAGTTCTCAAAACAGCTGGTTAATATTGATAGAACAAAGAGTCATCAAAGGCCAGAAGTACAATAATAATGGTCATGTGAAAATGACCAACAGATACACTAAAGACCTGAAAGTATAAGTTAAATTATATCAACTAAACTCCATTATTAAAGTGAGTGGTAAGTTAGACTGCCCTAGAAATCTAAGTATGTATTTCATAGTACTAGAACTATCTAGTAGAATTAAAATTAATACCCTATGAAATTGATAATAGCTCTCCATTTTTTTTACCCTAGTTTATTTATTTATTTATTTTTTTTTTTAAATTTTTTTTTTTCCCAACGTTTTTATTTATTTTTGGGACAGAGGGAGACAGAGCATGAACGGGGGAGGGGCAGAGAGAGAGGGAGACACAGAATCAGAAACAGGCTCCAGGCTGCGAGCCATCAACCCAGAGCCTGACGCGGGGCTCGAACTCACGGACCGCGAGATCGTGACCTGGCTGAAGTCGGACGCCTAACCGACTGCGCCACCCAGGCGCCCCATTTACCCTAGTTTAAAGAACTACCTAGGGAATTAAGGTGAAGTTGTGACACAGATTTGCATAAATCTCCCTAATGATTGTTGTGTTATTTCAGTTTTTACGGCTTCCATTTTCATCTTATATTTTCCATTCTCTATGTATGTGTGAGTACATAATGTTAATATGGAAATCCTATTAAAAACTTTACTATTTTAGTTATTTCTTTGAAAAATAGTTTTTGGCCCATTTTCTTTCTTTCTTATATGCCTCTTATTTACTAGTCTTTCTTCCACAAATTCAAATGTCCTGAGAGAAATGGATGGCAAGTAAATGCCAGAGAATGACTAAGTGTAATAAACATAAACAGCTGCTGGGGTGCCATCTTCAAAATTAGACCTGGAGAAATGTTTCTTTTCTGTTTTCACATGTGAATACACTAGATGAGTAGCTATTATGTCTTTACCAGCCACTGCCTTATGTAACATAATATATTCAATATACAGTTACCAAAAGAACAGCAGATGCTTGTGAATACTCAGTGAAAGAGGCACACATAAGTCGTCCTTGTATAAATAGGCTTATGTCAGCTTCATAGTCAGTAGACTCAATCAATCATGAATTTGTGTTCCACCTCTTTATACTCTACTGTACCTAATTTCGTTAAATTATTGTAATGTTCTATTTTTAACTAGTTTTCAATCTCTACCTTGACCATTATATTTATTGTTGTTTATTCATTATATTTTGAAGGTGGGAGGTTTACTTCATTAAGTAATGATTATGAAATTTTATCCCAAGTTATTGTAGAGAGTTTATGTAATTTATATCCATACTGATATCTGTTATATAATATTACTGTCCACCTGAAGTAACAAGTTTTTACTTCACAAACGGGATAGGATTGTTCTGTCTACATCAGGAGTAAGGAACCATTTTGGTGGACACTTATGTTGCAAGTCAGCTGCATTGAATGTGTCCCTTTAATTACAGAGGTAAAATGGATTTGTAACCACCATTCCTTGATCATGCTTGTATTTATGACATCGTTTTTTACGGCACTTTTTTTTTTTTTTTTGCAGTGAGTGAAAGCATGAATTATTTAGATTTGAAGTTTTTTTTAATGTAAATAGATTTTCTCATATTTCTTCCTGCCACAGTCTGCCCAGAACAAATATGCTATATTAGCTGAGTAATTACACCCTAAATGTCTTCTTCTGGATGCAACTCTAAATAGCACTTGTCTTGTGAGCAGTGATTATTTGTATTTGCAAACAGTCTATTAGCCTTTTCAAAGACCTACTTGGTATACAAAGAACTTGGCAAAGAGCTTCCTTTCCAAGGAACTTGTGTGTTTGTGTGTTTATGTGTGTAGGTTTTAAACTTGAGCAAGATCACCCAGAAAATTAGCACCAACAAATAGATATAAAATGAGGTATCTACCCTATCCTGATAATTTGTTAAGCAGATTAGCAACCCTCACTCCATCTTTGTTAAATAATTCTTTCTATCTAACTTAAATACATGAGATTATGGGTTAAGTTTATTTACTCTGGTTGTTTCCTCACATGTAGTCACTGTTTTGTATGTAATCATAATGAAATCACTTCACTATTCTGTTTTTTTTTTATTTGTTGATAAATCCATTACTTCACATAGAACTTCCCTCTAATACTTTAATAAAAAATAACTACTCGTGAGCATTTATTAAGTGCTAATTCTGTACTTAGCACTTTGCATGTCTTTTCTCATCGTTCTTAAAAACAGCTCTTGAAATACAGATTATGATTTGAAACCAAGCCTGTATTACTTCACATGCAATAATCCTAGAAATTATTCTCATCTTTCTCAACTGTTTTCAAGATTCAAATGTTTATCCATTTTAGGTGTCCCAGATTTCATCATTGTCTGATAAATGTGGATTCTAAGTCAGTATACTGGGATGACGTTTTGTTTTCATTTCACAGATGATACTGAAATTCAGGAATGTTTATGAATGCCTAATGTGCTCACTGGTCCTATTGGTATCTAAAAGAAGAGAATTATAGGAAATGCCATTAAGTATCTCTTCTCATAAGAAAGCATGACTTTTGCAGTTCCACAAAGAAAATACAGAAGATAAAAAGTTGTATCCAGCAGACTTGTCTAACAAGGCTGTTTTGAAGATTAAGTAATGTAGGCTAAGCACTTTTTACAGTAAATGCGCCATAAATAGCTGTTACTCTACCAGGTTTTGAGGTTAGAGATAATCATACTTGCCTGTTACTGATCCCTACCTTCAGAGTGAGTCCCAAACGTGAAATGTTCACAAGATTAAGTGTTAAATTGATACATTAATGAGTGTGAGGTATTGGAATAAAAGTAAAGTCAGAGTATGGTGAATTACATCATTGAAAATATCCAGGAGGAGGTGAATTTTGAGCAGGACTCTAACAAATGTGAGTGACTGAACTGAGTGAGAAATGCATTCCAAGGCAAAGGGCTATCAGTTATCTATAGTCAAGATGAGAAAGGGCTTATTGCTTAAGACAGGTAATAATAGAACAGCACAGTATGCCATTTTTGGATGTGATGTGGTATTTCCTCAGTTTTCTGCTGAATTTGAAGCTAAAGAGTACTTACCTCCTCAAACTTATATACAGTAACTGTTTTTGTCTGTACACTCTTTAGTATGAAATGGTACTTTTGTTCTGTGCATTAAAGGTGACTAAAAATTAGCAAAGGAGTAAAACAATATTTATTCAAATTAAAATATACATTTTCAAGATAAGTATAATCTTTTTTTCTGAAAATATCGATCTCATACTTAGTTAATTCATTTCAAGAATTTATTTAAAATTTGATTACTTTCAGGATGGTATTTTATAATTATAATCATAGGCAAGTGATTTTTTTAGTTTCCCTATTTGGTTAGTTACATTGTAGATAGAGAAATAAACTTCCAATTGGTAATACTACATTTAAAGAATCTTATCAAACACGAGTAGTTTAATAATTGTCATTACTACAGTTTAATAATAGCGAGGATATCAGATATCAGTGATTTTGACATCAATGATTCAGTCAAATTTCAGTGAGAATAAAAATAACAAATTTATAAATAAATTTTTGTGGTTGTAGGCAGAATCTGTCCCAAAACTTAAAGACTTAAATATAGAAATGTGTTTATTCCTTTAAAAAGACCTCCTCTGCATTGTAGTTTAGTGTGATAGAATCAGAAAACCAAAGTATGAATGAGTTGTATATAATAACATAGAAGTTTATTAAGAGTCATAATTGTCCAATTTCTCTGGTTACTTTGGTATTAAGTGTTTTTGATACTATTACAGATTTCTGTACTTTCCCATCTAACTTCAGTTTAGAATACCCATAAGACTCAGGTTCATTTCTTCTCCTAGCTTTAACACTATATTGCTGTGACTATACTCCTTCAACAAATCATCATCCAAATACTTTCTTATTCCTTTTAAAACATAAATTTTGAATGTTGATGAAAACTTTTTAAGTTAAAAGATACTGCTTCTCTCAAGGTAGGAGACGACTGCAGGAAAATTCTGGTTGCTGGGTTTTTTTTTTTTGTTTTTTTTTTTTTAAGAATCACACACACTATTTTTATTTCAGTGCAATCCCGAGAACTAGATAGTTCATAAACAATAATGACACACCTACAAGAAATACCCTCTAAGTGAAGATATTAATTGTACTATGGAAAGAAATAGTGAAAACAATGATACAATTAGCTGCAGTACCATAGAAAGACATTGGGGGTAATTATTAATGCCTAGAGATGGACTACTTTGGCAAGTAGTAAATTCTTCATTAAAGAGGATGTTTAGACATTGACTAGATGAATTACTCTCAGGGATACCTTAGAAGAGATTCAAAAATTGGAAAATTTAATTACATAAGTATATAATGTTCTCATCTAACATAATTGAATTATTCTAAGACTCTATAAAGATAAAAATAAGATTGTAAAACATAAAACATTGATACAAATTATTATATATCTAAATATGATTTAAAATACTAGTGACTTGCATATTAATTAATAATAGTAAGGAAATCAAGAAAATTTAGTGCTTTAGAAAAAAAATTTTGTCTGAATGTAATGACTTTGTCACTGGTATTTTTTTTTTAATTTTTTTTAACGTTTATTTATTTTTGAGACAGAGACAGAGCATGAACAGGGGAGGGGCAGAGAGAGAGGGAGACACAGAATCTGAAACAGGCTTCAGGCTCTGAGCTGTCAGCACAGAGCCCAACGTGGGGCTCGAACTCACGGACCGTGAGATCGTGACCTGAGCCAAAGTCGGACGCTTAACCGACCGAGCCACCCAGGCGCCCCTGTCACTGGTATTGAAAATAAAAATGAGTTGGGGTGCTTGGGTGGCTCAGTCAGTTAAGCATCCAACTTCAGTTCAGGTTGTGATCTTGTGATTTGTGAGTTCAAGCCCCGCATTGGGCTCTGTGCTGACAGCTCAGAGCCTGGAGCTTGCTTCAGATTCTGTCTCCATCTCTCTCTCTGCCCATCTCTCTCTCTGGTTGCACTGTGTCTCTCTCAAAAATAAATAAACGTTAAAAAACATTTAAAAATAATGAGATTTTCTACTATATTTAATAACAGACTTAACTCATCTCACATAGACCACTTTTTCATTCTTGAAACAATTTTTTTACAAAGATTTAAAACCACATATTTTTTATGAACATTTGAAATTTTCAGGAAGGAAACAGTGGGAGAGAATTGGACAGATTTTGTTAAGTTATATTGTCATCTTAAATCTAGTTCATTTACTTTAAATATTTTTTTTTGCTCTTTTATCAGACTGCTCTTTATAAATATGCTCCTCTACCTTTCAGTAAAACTATATATAAACTATGCTTTGGAGAATTGAGTTCTCAAGTCAGACAAGCTTAGGTCCAATTTCATTCCTTAACAGTATGAATTTGAGCAAAGTAGTCTTTCTAAGCCTCAGTTTTCTCATCTGTATAATAAGAATCATGGTTCTTGCCTAACAGGATAATATCTCTTCAATCCCAGTTTCTGTTAAATGAGAGACTCTCATAATTGTTTTCTATTATTTACTTTCTGTTTGTATTCTTTTTCACTTTCTTCCATACAGCAGGCTTTATGAAAGCCTTGACTTGATATAAATTTTGACTACTGAAAAAAGAGATAAAAGCTTGGTATTTTAAAAATACAAAGCAATTTGTTGGAAATAACTTCCTGGGAAGAAACGAAACAAAAACCTGTTCAGTGTATCTTTTGTTCCATTTATTTTTTTAAATTTTTTTTTTTTTCAACGTTTATTTATTTTTGGGACAGAGAGAGACAGAGCATGAACGGGGGAGGGGCAGAGAGAGGGAGACACAGAATCGGAAACAGGCTCCAGGCTCCGAGCCGTCAGCCCAGAGCCTGACGCGGGGCTCGAACTCACGGACCGCGAGATCGTGACCTGGCTGAAGTCGGACGCTTAACCGACTGCGCCACCCAGGCGCCCCGCTTTTGTTCCATTTATTTTGCTTGTCCAAGTTGCCTAGAGATAAAGGTATCTCTTAGTCTCTGTTCTATTGACTGTAGTCTTTTTAGCTAACAGTTTGAAATTTGGATAACTGCATTAGAAAAGCAGTTTTTGGCATGCCAAGAGATTCTTAAAATTTGCTGTCATATTTTTAAGATATGTTTGCTAGATCAAAGTGTTGCAATATAAAAGAAAAGGAAGAGAAAATTCAATTTCATTGGAATTCCTACTGCTTTTCATAAATGGCTAGCTAAATTTTTATTCAGTCAGGTTTTCTAGTGTTCAATTAAATATTTTCCTTTAATTTTGAAGTATAGAGAAATTTCTGACTCTATCAAAATAGTAAATAGGAATACAGTGCTTTTCATGAAAATTAACATAGTTTAATGCAAAATTTGATATTTACCTCTGATCAAGAGCACATTTTGACATTTTCACTTAATTTTGTTGAGTCAGAAATTATTTTGACTTCTTCTTAGTCTGGCTAAAGTAGAAAAATAACGGACTATTCCATACAAAGAATAGTTATATTTACTTCTCACATTTGCATGCAATTAACTACAAACATATTTAAAACACAAAGTCTAAAAGTGTGTTGGATCTTATATAACTGTAAGAACTGGACTTTACTTTTCAGGCAGGCTTCTCTATGTAGAAAGTGAAGGAATGAAGGAAGAACATACTGTAACAAATCATCTGTGACATGCCCTGGGATGTTTTAGAGAAATGGAAAGCTTTACCTTCAAGAAACAATTTTCTGGTCAAAGAAACCAAGAAATATCTGAGTTATAGTATGATGAAATATAAAATCAAATGAAAACTCTCACCTTTATATTTGAAAGCTTCGGAACACGTGAAGAAACACATATTATCCTTATCTAGATTTTTCATTAATTGATAATATCCAGTCATCTATTTTTTTCCAAAAGCAAAATCACAATGCATATTCATATTAAAACCAGTAAGATTTATTAAAAATGTGAGCAATAATACATGGGACAACATCATTTTGGATGCTAAACAAGTTAAAAGAGCTATAGTTAATATGAGTGATAGGGAAGAAAATAAAACAAACATTGTATTTAATGAAATGTGAATGGGTATTAACATGATAATTAAAACAGGAAACTGTTTCCATCAATATATAGGGTGGAATTGGGCAATGTTCTAATCAGATATTTCTGAAAAAATATATCATCACAGTATAATTCTATTGGTAATAGTATTCTTTACTGTCTGTAAATAGTATTTAGTTTCACTAAATAAAGAAAAGGAAAGATTTTTTTGTATACCTTTTTCCTTAAAGATTCTTAGAATGTGAATGTGTGCTTGTGTTCCTTTTGGTCTTAACCTTGTAACACTTTTTTTTGGAGTAAGATTCAAGAAAAGACAGCATTATAACAACGGCTGATCTAAAGTCAAGAACATTCCAAAGTGTAATTTCGAATCGCTTTTCCTGTCATTACTTTATTACAATAACTGGCATATAGTTTAACAATTATAGAGTGACTGAAGCTGTGGTTGTTTTCAGTGTATGTGTTATTTTCCCACTGCTTTGCTAGTAAATTCTTAATGAATATGAAGCCACTGC
The DNA here is from genome assembly GCF_007474595.2 of Lynx canadensis. Classification (NCBI taxonomy): domain Eukaryota; kingdom Metazoa; phylum Chordata; class Mammalia; order Carnivora; family Felidae; genus Lynx; species Lynx canadensis. Next base: position 129,117,574 of record NC_044306.2, on the reverse strand, counting down.
ACGTGAGCCTTTCTTGAATGTGCTCCAAAAGGACAACATTGTCTTTTTCGCAGAGGTATTGAGAAGATAATTAAAGTTTAAGATGCATTGAAAATGCTAAGATCACATAAATTAGTAATTTACTAATATATCAATAATCAGAAGACAATCATTAATCATAGTATGTGTATAGTCCAGACACTCTGTTCTTCTAATAATTATTTTTGCATATCTATGGAAGTTTTACTTTTTCTACAGTTTTCTAGAATTATCTTATCAGCATTGTGATTATATGCATGTGTCTTATGCCATTTTAAAATAAACAGTGCCATTATAGGCTTATTGTTTTGCAACTTATTCATTGTATAAAATATTTACTGAAGATCAAAATGTGCAAGGTATTGTGTTAGACATTATAAAGGAAGGAGAAATGAATCTTCCTTGAATTCTACCAGGAGGTAGAATGAGACCTATAATATAATATCGTTAATACTGCTCCTGTATGCCAAATACAGTGCTCTGTTATTTCTAAAGCTCTCAAAACCGAACACAAGGAACATTATAATCTCTATTTTGCAGGTCAAGAAATTGTCCAAGGTTATAGTGCTGATAAGGTAGCAGTTGAGTGAACAGCTCTGCTGTTTATTTGTGCTTAGAATATTCCAATTATATGTGCTTTAATAATTTCAAACTTTCTAATAATCATATGTCTGTTTATTCACCTCATCAAATACTTTAGTTTCTTTCAAGAAGTATTTTTATGTTTGTAATACCTTATGAAATAGTTGAAAACAATTAAGTTGCTTGTCCCAAAACTAAGACTAAAACCTGGAACACTCAATAAATGCTGAATTAATTAATTAATTGATTACTCTGGGAATGGGATATTCATATTCAATACAAGTGCATCAAAATGTATTTCTTTTTCTAATATTCTTAGTGCAGGAGAACATTTCATATTTGCACATAAAAAACCAGGATGGGAAAAAATTACAAATAGTGTTGAAACTCAGGGGTGATAATAAAAGTCTTTGACTTTGAGTTTTATCATAAAAAAGTGCTAGTCAATATTCACAGATAATTTTCTTCAGTGGTTCTCAAAGTGACATTTTGTAAATTTGTAGTATTTTTGGGTGACACAATGATTAGGGAGTTTTACTAGTGGTGTGGGAACTGGCTATTGCGGGGGCTGATTCCAACTCTCACACAGTGACTTCATCTTGGCAGCCTGAATAAACCATGGTGAGAGTGTTTATACTGTGGAAATTAACAAACACTACAAAACCTGGACCTTTTTTTTTTTTTCTTTTCAAAAGACGTGTTACACAACACTGGCTTCTCCTCATGCTTAAAGGGCAGAATCAAGGATGTTTGATTCCTCATGAGAGTTCCTCATGAGAAAGTACTGTCCTCTTTTTATCTGGCATTAGACCCATCTCCCTTTGCCATAAAAGGAAAATTTAATTTTTGTATGGTTTTAAAATGGTGATTTTTCCAAGAATGGATCCACCATGTAAATTGATAAAAGACTGGCTTTTATTTAATTACCATTTTAGAAAATCTGTTTACTAAGGGAAATGGCGTTTATTGTATTTGGGCCCCACAACATTCCATATCAGTTTGCATTTACTACTGTATCATTCAGCTTGATTCTCTATAGGTATGGGCTTTGTCTTTGTGGTGATACTAATGCATTTATATCTTCAAATATGTATCATTTTATCAAGAAAACATTTTCTGTTTTTCTTTTACAAAATAGTCATTGCATTGTATTGATTTTTTTTAAGTCAGATGTATAAGTGGTTATGTGATCTGTGAACTCCATTTTAACCTATTAAAGGAACATTGGTGTGGTTCAGTCTCTTCATTTTACAGAGAAGATAGCATGACCTGAAGAGATAAAAGGGCCTGACCAAGGTCACAGAACTCAGTGACATCCTAGACCACGTTAATTTACTTTCCATTCACTTTCATTGACCAAACACTTTATGTATTAGCCAAATTTGTAACAACAAATGTGTGCTATTGTGATAATGCACATATGGTTCTCCTAACTGATATCTAACAGAGACCTTGGTAAAATTCTACCAAAGTTCAGCAATATAATTTCATTTAAATCATGCCACATTCTCTTTTTCAATGACATGGAATCCGTTTATCAGGTCAAAGCCCAGTCATGATGCTGCTACATATAGACTTTTATTATGTTTTTATGGTACCCCAGAAATATATTCTGAATTTCATACTTAAAATTAACTTTAAGGTTAATGCATTTGGGAAGCCAGTTGCCTGGATTTGAAATGGCCAGCTCATGCAGCCACCAGGACACAAGATACTTACCTGAATACTTTAGCTGATGGGACTGCTGCGTATTAAGCTGACTTTTGGCTTCCACTTTTACCTGTGTGGTCAAACTGAAAAAAGAATGAAATGAAAACTTTTTCTTTTTTGTTCAAGCTGCTGTGTCAGCTAAAGCAAGTGAAAACTGTGGGGTAGATGCATACAGAGGAAATGAGGACTATCACTGGAACTTTCGCACTGCACAATAAAGAAAAAAAATGGCTTTGTATTCTAGGTCCCCACGGATAACTGCCTATGAATATCATAGCAGTGCTATCCTAAGCAAGATAATTCTTCTTATTCCAGTTTTCTCTTGCTCAAGGTCACATCTAAGAGTTGAATGAAATTAGCATAATGCTTTAAAATGTAGGTCCAGTGAATTCAGGTTAAATTTAAAACCTAAGGTTGATTTTTTTGTTAAAGCGTGCTTCTAGATTTTGGCATGCACAATGAAAAAATGTTGCCTGAATATTTATCCATACTTGAACTGGCATTCTTTAAAGTTGCTGATGTGAAGCATGTGAGTTCAAGTTCCAGAATTTAAAAGGTTTAACATTAAAATCACATGTGTGAAGAATGCTTATTGAAATACTTTTGATGATTGAAATGGAATCTTTTGAATGATTTATTTATTATTGCTGTATCTGCATTGTTAACAGATCTGATGATAAAACTGACACCTGGTTTAAATGTAAATATTTCATTCTTTACACAAAATGCAAACATTACATTTATGTAAATGTAGGTCATACTATTGTTTTCTGTGTTACCTGGCATTATGATAATGTAGTAAACTGCTCTATTCTTTGCCTTGATTTAATGCTCTGATGTTTTCTTTTTTCTACTTTCTGTGGGACTTGAGAATCTTTACAATATAATCAATGAGTTATTTTGAATGTGATTTTTTCTTCTTTTTGTGTTACACGGGTAAAGTGGGGTTTTTTATTTACTTGGTTGTGTATTTTCTGTATGTACCAAACCAGCTCAAAATTTTCCTCTTCCAAAGTCTTCAGGTCTGTCATGGACTCTTATTTTTTTAAATCTTTATTTATTTCTTGAGGGGGGGGGGTTGGGAAAGAGAGAGAGAAAGAGAGAGAAGAGAGTGGGGCAGAGAGAGAGAGGGGTACAGAGTTTCCTAAGCAGGCTCTGTGCTGACAGCAGAGAGCCCGATGTGGGGCTTGAACTCATGACTGTGAGATCATGACCTGAGCTGAAGTTGGGCCTTCAACTGACTGACCCACCCAGGTGCCCTGAGGACTCTTCAGCATATTGGGTATATGCCAGTATAAGATATGAATCTAAAATGGGAAATGCTATTAGCACTATTTATAAATTTATTTTTCCTTGCTACCATTTTAGGGTAGGAGCATCTCAAAAGATGTTCTTATTGGTCAAATTTTAAAAATATTACTCTTTTGCATTATTTAACTTTTTTTTTTAAGTTTCAGATCTGCAAAGGACCAACTTCTCCATCATAATCTACTTTTTCAGTAGAGCCATATCCTCTTATATCTAGCACAATATTAAAAAGCTGTTTAACCTATTTGATTTGACCCTATATTCACTAATTAAAAAGATACCTTTTCACTTGATTTATACATTTATGTAAATAGTAATTTACTATAGGTAATATTTTTTAAAAGCTGTGAAGAGAAACCGACTTTATGAATGTGACCTTTTAGATGACCTTTGATTATTAGATTTCCCCCCCCATCATGCTGTGTGTTCAGCTAGACCTTTGTAGCATGGAAAGTAAAGTAATGACCCACAAAAATGGTTTTGCAGACTGGCATTATTACATTACCATATTTCTCAAAAAAAAAAAAAAGACTTATTTCACTGTGTGACATTGTGTTAGGTAAATAAAAAGGAAGGTCTTCTCATGTTTAAAATGTTGATGAACCTGTGTGTTGTGACATTTTCAGTTTATATACTTGCAGAGTAACACAGCAAGGAAAAAAACCCCTGAAAAATATTTAAAATTTTGTTTTAGCAAAACTGGAAAATAAAGCACTTACCTTTTATTTGGGGTAATAGTTAATGACTGAAGGGGAATGTATTTCCCTTGACTTGCTTAGTTCATTGCCTTCATTATATGCCAGTATACCTCACACATTTACAGCTTGCAACTTTCTTGTTCTCACACATAATTTGATCCTACAAGTAAGGAGGAATTAATTGAGGCTATGAAAATTAATGAAAACCTCAGTGGAAGTAACTGCATGATGACATAATTCAGAATTCTAAAAAAAGGAAAGGAGAACATTAGCAAAATATAGTTAAAATGAATTTTAGGAAAAAAAAATTAAATAGAAAAGGGACTTAAAATATCCGAATTCTCCTCAATTTCAGACAGTAAGGTAGGCTAAAAAACATAAAGGAGGGGGATAAATCAAGAATGTATAGGGAGCAGAAAGACAGTTGGAAAAATATAACACTCTGAAATTTACCCTGATCACTAGAAGTATTCAGAAGCATAAAGATATGAAAGGGACAAAATCATCATTATTGATTAAAAAAAAATTAGTATGTTGAGTTAGGGGTACTCCTCATGAAGGACAAGGTCCGTGTCTTCTTTATATTTATATCTCTAGGCTCAGCATTGTGCTCCCCATAGATCAGGCAGTCATTCTCCTTGAATTTAATCAAATTTGATAATAAAATTGGATAGGAAGCTCTTATTTTGTGAAGGTAGGAAACAATTAATGATGGATGACGATAGGAGTAAATATTTCTTGGTCTTCCAAAAAAAAAATTAAAAAATTAAAAAAAGACCCCTTTAACAAATAATCCAAGATAGGTTAATGAAAAATTGTCACACCAACTTTAAACTTTAGAAAATATCTAAAAATTATTTTTAATACATTGTATTCCAAGTATCATTTTCAAACACATGGGATAATACATTGACAGATAACAATTTTATTGTAATGGTTACTTTAGAGATCTCAGTGATCATAGGGCTCTTTAGAAAATTGAAGAGTAAGAAAGGCAAGAAGAAAAATTTAAAGCATTAAATCCAATTTTGTTAATTATTCAAATTCACTTAGGTAATTAGAAGGAATTAGCTATAGTATCCATTACTCAATGACATGCTTCATAAGCATTATATTTGGTTATAATTATTTACTCTAACTCAGGCAAAAAATCCTATTTTAAGAGTTCAGGCATATATAAGTAAATATAGTTATACTTATGTAAAACTGTCTTCTTTATAGTTGCAGGTGTAACTTAACTAGTTGGTTTTAAAATATTTTTGTAATCAAGAGAGAATTTGTACTTAGGTAATAATTTGTAATTAATAGTAACTAAACAAGTGGATAGAGAAGTGACAGATTTATCCCCTCCGTCATAATTATTTGTGTTGGAGGATGTGTATTAAGCCCTGGGGAAGAGAGCTGGACTTTAAATACTATTCTAGCTCTAGTGTATTAAAAACTCCTGTGGTGGCTTATTGTGTCACATAAAGACTCTCACTGTCAGCACGTTCTTTTTTTGTTACAATTCTGGACTAAAAAAAAAGAACAACTTTCTTCTTCATATCTAGTAGAGGAATAAGAAAACCTTACTCAAATGTAAACTTACTTCTATATGAGGACAAGAAGGGAGTACCTGCATACGGTTTAAGATTTAAGCCTTCCCCATATTACATAGGGCTTAACCCTTCCTTTCACAACCAAATGTCAGGAAAGAACTGTCTGTGTTCACTGTGTTCCTGTTCACAGACATCACCCTGGGATACTTGTTAACCCATGTTTGTTCAGCCAGCATCTCTTACATTTACCAGTCTCGCCATAAGACTCCTGGTTCCGACATCAAGTAAGTCATTTTCTGTCTGTGTCATACTTGCTATTTTGTTTAAGACATTTGTATGTAAGAAAAAGATATCTGTAAATGCCCTCCTTAGTCTCCATAACACTACCTTCTCCTCATTTCCTCTTTTTTAAAAAAAAATAATGTTTTATTTATTTTTAAGACAGAGAGAGACAGAGCATGAGTGGGGATGGGGCAGAGAGAGAGGGAGACACAGAATCTAAAGCAGGCTCCAGGCTCTGAGCTGTCAGCACAGAGCCCAATGCAGGGCTTGAACTCACGAACCGTGAGATCATGAGCTGAGCTGAAGTCGGACACAACCAACTGAGCCACCCAGGTTCCCCTCCTCTTTTATCCTGACTGCTCTTCCTGTGTCCTTTCAGACTATTCCCTTTCCATCCTTTCAGTGTTAGTATTTTTCACATTCTCACATAGATCCTCCTTCCTTCTTATTCTACAGGCATTTTCAGAGTAATCTTCAGGTAATCTTCATTGACTTCATGACCCTCTATTTGCCAAAGGTTCCTAAAATGAAACTTGTAGCTTAGAGTTGGTCTTTATTTTCTTCAGATACATATATCCAATTCGATACTAAACTTCTCCTAACCCACAAATTCATGATTGTTCCCTACTGTTCAGTAGATATTATTAGAGATTAGAAAGCCTTGGCCTTTCCCTGCCCTTTATCCCTCAACTTGGCTAATCATAAAGTTCTGTTCAATCTGCCTCTTGAGTCAGCACACTTCTCTCATCCCCACTGACTCTTCCCTAGTGCCATCCTTCAGATCTCAGCTTTGTAGATCTCTGTACTTCCTACAGAAAGATCTCCCTTCTCCCCCAATTGAACCAAGTGTCATACTTTGCATGCATAGTACACTGTATTCACTGTAGTAATTACATTCTGAGCAGTAATGGTATCAGTACTTTACCATGTCCTCCATAATTTTGTGTATCAAAAGTGAGACACTCTATTTATGTCACTATTTTTTACATGTAAGACATAACCTGGCTTATAGCAGATACTTAATTATTTATTGAATGTAACTCTGGTATTAACACATTTAATTTCAAAAGACATTATTGCCTTATCGAAAATGAGGAAACTGAGGCCCAGCCATGATAAGTACCATATCATCATAAGTATCACAACTGAGTTATGGTGAAACCCAGGGATTTTTCTATTATACCATGCCAAGATTTCTATTCATATTAAATCATCTGCTTGCTCACTAAATGAATCCCAATTGGTCTTTCTTCACTCACTATATTCATGCTCATCACACACACTTCCAACAATTTGGTGCATCCTAGTCTTGGAAACTTCTCTGGACTGTGATTCTCAAGTGATGCAGAATCAAATTAGTGGCATTGGATGAGAAATGTCACTGAATGACTATTCAAATTTAAGGAATCTAAGAAACATTCTAGCCAGAGATCTTTAAGGGAAAAAAAAAAAAGGAAAAGAAAACCTAGAATTTAAGGCATATTTTTCACTAATCTTTGTATGACTCACATTTCAGAAAGACGATGATTCACAGTTTAGTTTGCATATAAGTTGTTCCTAAAACATATGTACATACATACTTTTGTAGCTTAAAAGAAGATGTCCCTGATTCTTTTTAAAAACTTACTAGTCATGTCCATATATGGAATTTGATATCCTGTATTCTGTATGAACTATAACATCTCAAGAAGACATGCTGATGGATCAAACACTTCCTTATTCTATAACAAGATATGTTATTCCATTGTTCTTTAACTTATTTTGAGGGAGAAACTCAAGAGATGCCTATATAATATTAAAAAGAACTCTTTAAATAAAATGAAACACTTTGTGAATGATAATTTCTAATGAAACCACCATGAATTATAGTGAGAAAGTCAAACATTTTATATTTTATCTGAATTGCCAGAACAAACATTGACATATATACAGTATGCAGATAAACAGTGATTTTACCATGCAAAAAGATAGATGGCATATAAAAATATCTCATTTCAGTACTTCATGATTATAATCAAGACCTATACTCTTGGAATCCAGTTTTTAATTTTTGATGAAGTTTATGAAACTCTAAATATGAACACATAAATTATTTTTTGTGTCTCTAGAGTATTTATGAAATATGTAACGAACATCTGTGAGGTGTACAATAATCATCATTTACAAAAGGAAGAACTTTGTAACACATATTTAGTTTCTGATCTTAGGTTAAGAACTGTCAATTCATTCTTTTAAGTCTGTATTCCACAGATGTTCATTAGACACCTACCATCAAATGTTAACAAAATCTCTTCATTAGAGAGTTGAATAGATTTAGAGGCAACGCTTTTTTTTTAAAGCTTGAGTATAGTTTGACTTTCCTATGGGTATAAATGTAACTCATATTTATTTATGATTATTTATTCTAAAAATATGCAGACCAATTTAGGAGGGATCTTCTGTCAGAGGCTGTGAAGAGCTTGTTCTGGGATCCTTATTTTGTCAGCCTCTCTAATTGAGGGCACCTTCGTTTATTCAGGGCATTTTACAACACTGAGAAGAACCTAACAAGAAGAGTTTTCATGTGTCAAACTATGATAAAATAAAAAGAAATATCATGGGCGCTTGGATGGCTCAGTCAGTTAAGTGTCCAACTTTGGCTCAGGTCACGATCTTGCAGTTTGTGAGTTCGAGCCCTATATCGGTCTCTGCACTGACAGTGCAGAGCCTGCTTGGAATTCTCTCTCTCTCCTTCTCAATCTGCCCCCCCCAATAAATAAAGTTAAAAAAATAATTATAAAATAAAATATAAAAATAAAATAAAATATAAAATAAGAAGAATCAGTTAAACTATAAAGTGACAAACTCAAGAAAGACTGGGAGCATGTAGACTCAAATAACCCCGTGGTCTTGGATTTTCCCAGTTTAGAACTCTCTGTTCCATCTACATTAAAAATTCTTAATATTTGAGCTGAATTCATCATGATAAAATAAACAGTATTCATATCAAAGGGATTACATCAGGCTTTAAAAATTTTTTTTTTCAACGTTTATTTATTTTTGGGACAGAGAGAGACAGAGCATGAACGGGGGAGGGGCAGAGAGAGAGGGAGACACAGAATCGGAAACAGGCTCCAGGCTCTGAGCCATCAGCCCAGAGCCTGACGCGGGGCTCGAACTCATGGACCGTGAGATCGTGACCTGGCTGAAGTCGGACGCTTAACCGACTGCGCCACCCAGGCGCCCCACATCAGGCTTTAAATATATAAGAATGCTTGTAGTTTAATGTCAGACCAGTTACATTATAGAGACTAATCTCAAAATAAAAAAAAAAAAAACTTCATTTGACAACGAGTCAATTTTCCTAGGACAATTAAAAAATAATTTTATGAAAAAGTAATTTTATGATCCTGGTTGTTTCTTTTTCATCAGATTGGTTAAATGGAGATTCTTGGAAACAAGTTTGACAAGACATTGTGCATATTGCTTTATATCTTAGACTTGTATCTGCCAGAGTTTCTTTCCCCTGTGAACTGGGAAGGATAGATTTTATCATTTTGGTTTTATGAATGTTGATGTCCAGAAAGGTTGAGTGATTAATGGTGTTATTTGTAATCCAACAAATAACCAAGAATCTTGAAATCAAACATGTGTGTGTGTGTGTATCCTATATTCCCTTACATGAATACGGTAGTAATACTATGCAACTTTGCTTAAAATATCAAAATATAGTATGAGAAATATTATGTATAAAGAGATATAAAACATTGTCATACAGAATGAGATCTAGTCCAGATTCTGACCCTTAGTAGTCTGTAACATTGCTATTTAACTTCCCTAAAACTAATTTTATCATCTGTAAAATGCACTAATATAATAATACCTGCCTTATCTCAGTTACAGATAAGTTGTATATCTCAACACCTGGGAGGGTTAAATTAGTTTTATTCATTCATTTATTCATTCATTCCTGCAGTAAGCATTTATTGGGTATATAAATGTCCAGGTATTAATAAAATTATTTGAAGTAAGTTAATGGACTTACAGAATAAGAAAAAGGAATTTATAAATCATAAGACACTAGTGCAGACATAAACAATATAATCAATTACAGTATCAGGCAATTATAAATATGTTGTGTTGGTGAGACACAAGGCTGAAAACTGCTGCAGTGGTCCAGACATAAAATGAGAAAGGCTTGGATTGGGAGGATGCTGATAGGAATGCAGAAGATTTCATAGTTATGAGTAACACATACTAAGTAAGAAATATAAGGGACGGGTCACTCTCAAATAGAAGGTAATAGAGGAAAAGGTCACTATGATTTTAATCCTGAGGCAATGACAAAATGGTAGTAGAAACATTAAGATGTGGGTGATTTTGAAGGAAGCAGTGAAAATTTCAGTTTGGATCAGGTTGATTTTGAGGTGATGGACACACACAAGATGAAAGAAGACTCAAATTGAAGTTTAGAAGAAAAGGTACCATCTTATACTTGGAGTTAGCAGCACTTAAGTATTAAGTATGAAGAAGAATCATATCTGACACAATACTGAAAAGACCAAAGACTAAACATGGGAGAATGTCTACATGGAATGCAGAATGGACAAAAGGAGAAAGAAATGAAAATAGTGGTAGTATCCGAGAAACCTATGGAGAAAAGGAAAGAAATAAAGGGGTATGTGTCAGCACTAAAATTAGTAGAGAAGCCAAGACAAAGGGGGAACTGAAGAAAGATAATTTTATGATGAGATTATGTGTGACATTTGATGGTGTAGTTGCAGTAATTGTGGCAATTAGAGAAAGGGCAGTGGATTAAGGAAGGAGTGGTTTAAGAGAACAGAGTGACAGCAAAAGTTTGACAGCAGAATAGTGTCAAGTAGTTATGGGGAATAAACATTTAAATGAGGAGTAGTGAGAGAACGATGGGCAAAGAGAAGGAAGAACCTGAATTCAAGGGAGAATGTAAGGGTTGCTATGAGAGGAAGTTCTCTTAAAATACGATGAAACAGATTCTAAAGCTGAGTTAGAAGGATGGCTTTTAAGAATTTGAAGGAAGGGATGAGAGGTTGTACATAACAAGGAGTTTGAAGGTTTGAGGGATCAACAAATAATGTCCCAGACAAATAGAGGCTTAATTTCAGCTTTATTACTGATAAAAGTTGGATTAGAGAACCGGGAGCATTACTTACAATGGCAACATACTAGGCTACTTAATTCTTCCCTCTAGAGTTATATATACTTACTGACATGTCTCAACTGAGGAACTCCAAACTTTCCCCTTTCTGTACCCAGGTAGGTCTACTGCAATGCAATTAACACAATGTAGATCAGAATGTGTGCTTTTGTGGAGAGGGAGGGAGGGAGGGAGGGAGGGAGAGAGAGAGAGAGAGAGATGACAGTGCAGGCTGAACCAGATCTACTCACTTCATTCTTTGAAACTATGAGATAAGTGACTCATCTTGGGGGGGGGGGGAAGAGAGGTCAAGGCTAAGAGGACAAACTTTTCCTTTCTTTAAAATCCCCACCCTTTTGGACTAAGAATAAGGGATTACCACTTGTAGGACCCAAGAAGGTCCTAAATTTATTCCCAGAACACATCTGCATTTCACAATCTGTAAATACAATATAGCATAGAACTCTATTATGTGACAAATTTTATAATGTGTTTTAAATTTATTTTTCTGATTGTATTAACTGTCTTTGATAGGACAGGGAAGGGCAATTTCTGGATAAAAGCTGAGCAGTGATGGTTTAGAGTTTTGAAAGGCATACATCATACAAAGACTTTTTGCTTAGGCTAAGACCACCTCATTTTTTGTGGACTACTTCACATATAAATCTTCTTTCATTTGTATACCGTTACAATGTTCAGTAACATAGAAATGTGGTCTGTAAGTATTTTTACAAGATATCTATAAATTTTATATAAAATGCTTTTCTTTTCCTCCCTTATTAACTGAATAAGTCATATTAACACTTTAAATCTATTACTACTGACATACCTTCCCAATTTTTAAAATCTTTATCATTACCTTCTTTAGATATCTTGGAATCGTAGTATCAGGAATCTTCAGTCGAATGGGTTGGTCAAATCTGTTTCAACAACAACAGATTCCACAACATTATTTTAAACATGAAAAGCATGTGAAAGTTAGAGGGAAGGATGCATATATAGTGATAAATCTATTAAAAAAGGAAGGACTGATAATACAAGAGAGTATTTGTCCCTGTCAGGGAAGCACGCGATGAATAGGTAATGTGCACTTAGGTAAATGCCATGCTGCTACTAATATTCCAGACCTTAATGTAAGTAGTTTGTTAATTAATGTGAGGGGAAATCTGTGGTGACATACTTTATAAGAAAGAGGATACAGAAAATGGAAGGAGTGACACAATTTAGAAAACAACAAAGAATCTCTTCTGAAGTAATAAATATCACATGAAATCTGACTTCTAAATTTTTTCAAGTCCTTTGAAATGTATAAAGTTTTATACAAATATAAAGTCTTACTAAAGAAAATTGTTCCAAATTCAGAGATAACATCAAAAGATAATTTTGAAATTTTCATTTAAGAAAGTTTATGTCAGAGACATGAAAACATATCAGTGCTGAAACAGTATAGTCAAGTAATTTGCTTGTCCTACTGACTCTTGGATATTGCTATTTATAGCAAATATAATTTTTGATGAAATTAAAAACTATACATGGAACATTTTTCACTTTACCTCATGCAAATTTTTTTTATTGTAGTGGACTAATATGCAAAAAGAAGTTAAAATAAGAGTAGATATACTGGCAGTAACTACTCAGATAAAAGATCAGTATAAATTTTCTTCTCAGTTTCTGAGCAGAATCTCAATCAAGAGGCTTTGATTGGATGATCTAATATACTTCTAGCTCTTCCAGTACATATTTGTGTCATGTTGGACACTTTTTTATACTCCTGGTTCTCAGTTTTCTCATCTTCTGTCCTTTGTTTTGAACCAACCAAATTACAGTAGATTGATTGTGTTGTCTGAAAAAAAGAGTCAATGAAGGCACTTGTGAAACAAGACAACCAAGGTTAATTTTAAATCATAAAATTAAGTGATATAAAAACAGGGGGTACTTTTCAAAAGCACAGAGAAAGGGATAATTGTGAAAGTGGGATCTAGTTATATGAGTTATATGAGGAGAAGTTTGGAGGCATAATTACTTTAACTACTAAAGAAAGGAGAATCTTGAATGCTAAATCAAGGAGTAAAAATATCTTCAGTATCTTTATGGTGTGAAAAGCATGGTTTATATGAGGCCTGAATGTCAAGAGACAGCAGAAAATAAAAGGTCAGATTGAGCCATGAAAGATAACCTGCAGTTGGGGTTTGGGTTGAAGTAAAGTAACAATAGTAACTGGAGGTAACAGTAGATAACAGTAACTGGAGATAGGGGAGGATAATTTAAATCACACAAAACTGTAAAGTTTGAAGATGAAGGAGATAATTTCATAGACAAAGCTACAGAAATTTCAAGTAATATTTGGGAGAATAAAAGGCTTAACTTTAATTTCATTGAGGATAGTGAGAATCCATTTCAGTAATGTTAAGCATGATACCAGATTGCAAAAGAAATGGAGGGAAAAGATGGTGAGAAAATGAAGGCATTTGGCATAAATCATATCTTCTAGGAGTTTGGCAATGAAGAAAAATAAAGAGGAACTTCCTAAAATATTGGGATGAAATTTACTTAATTGCATATTGGCAAGTTTTGGAGGCTTTTTATCTTCTCATCTGTGGTTGGTCAGAAGTAAAGATGGCTTTTCACATTTCCTATCTTCTCAGATTTGGGATTTGGCTTCCCAGCCTTGTTGAGGATTGAGTTATCTTCAAATATCAGGGGTGTGATGTTGCATATTGGACCACAGATGCTCCTCACTTCTGTCAAGCTTTTTTATTATTTTGATTTCTTTTTTCTCACAAAAGTTTGTATTTCCCCTTCTCACTTTTCTCTCAGCTGTTAGAGGCTGCCACAGTGAGCTCTAAATTCTTTGGCAGATGGTCCTCAGGGATGACTGCTGGAGAGTCCCTAGGTTTCAAGGATCTATTCTTCCTGACCTCCCTTCCATAATTTAAATTCTTTGGCCTTTCTGACCCATGACAGTGGAACCTGAAGGCAACTCAAATCTAAGTTGAGATATGATCTACAGGGAAAAATGATCCAGTGAGAAAGCCTTGGTTCTGAACCATAAGGTGAGAAAAAGGGTCAATAGTATAAAGGCATCTTGAGCAGGATTTCCTGGAAAAGGTATCCAACAACAATATTGTATTCCAACAACAATATTGTATTCCAACAACAATAACAACAACAACAACCACAACAACAAAAATAGAAAGATCACTATATGTGCTAGAGATTTTCCAAATTCTAATGCTCACTTTTATATCACTTGCATAATTAACGATTGATTCTTCTTTCTCAGATAAAAGAAAGCTTTAATTTAAAAATTAACAGACTATTTTAGATGATACAAAATATATGTAAATACATTTCCCTTCAATAATTTAACAAATCATATTTAATTACAAAATTGTTTTATTTGAAATAAATGGCAATTTAAGCTAATTTCCGTTGGATTTTTTTCTTTAGTTTTTGCAATATATTAGTAATTTGCTAATGTCTAACAAATTACTCCAAACTTACTGGCTTATAACACAAACATTTATTATTTCAAAGTTTATGTTGGTCACAAACCCAAATAGTGCTTAGCTGGGTGACTAGTTCAGGGTCCTTCACAAGGTTGCAGTCAAGTTGCCAACTAGCACTGCAGTCATCTCAAGGCACAATTTAGGGAGTGTCCAACTCCAAGTTCACTCACCAGGCTGTTGGCAGGATTTAAATTTTCACTGGCTGTTGACTAAGGAAATCACTTGCTTGCCTTGTGGGCCTCTTCATAGAAGAGCGTGCTTCCGTAGGCAGCAGGCTTCTCTTAGCATACATTAACAAATGCTTAACTAAAACTAAATTGTCAGTATTCACTATCAGTATATGCATACTTGCTACACTCTAAAGAACGTTAATGTCATGCAGTCATTGAAAATACATTGCATATACTTTGCATAGAATCACAGAACCAGAATAATTTTTAATGGTATTCTTATAGTCAGTCTATGCCGTGTCAACACAAATCTGAGAAAGGAGTTTAAAATCTCAACCTGAAAGATTCATTATATTTTTTGATACAGTAGAATTCCCTATGTTTTGCAAGCCCTCTCCAAAATGCTTGGCATTGCAGAGCATTGTTCCTTTGAAATGAGGTGGAGTATCATAGACATCATCTTTTAAAATCCCATCATTTTGTGCAATACCATGATATATACACACATAGTATGAAAGAACGAAGGAAAGACAGATCATTTAGAGGTGTTACACGCCTGTCCATGTAGATACTTGGAGACACCCACTGGGTTATAGACATGGGGACAAACAGGCTGTATTTTGAAGATAACATTCTCCTATTCAAAACACTTCAATGCCATCCCATTTCTTATTTTATTTTTTTTTAAAAAGGCTAGATTCCTGGAGCTCCAGGGTGGCTCAGTTAGTTAAACATCCAATTCTTGATTTCAGCTCAGGTCATGATCTTGCAGTTTGTGAGTTCAAGCCTTGCATAGGGCTCAGCATTGACAGTGTGGAACCTGCTTGGGATTCAGTCTCTCCCCCTCTCTCTACCCCTCCCCCGCTCACCCATGCTCGCTCTGTCCCTCTCAAAATAAATAAACTTAAACAAACAAACAAAAAACAAAAACAACCAAACTCCTAAGTTGACCTCTCATGTACTCTTTTTACACTCTTTTTCTTTTTAAATGTGTATTTATTTATTTTGAGAGAGAGAGAGAGAGAGAGAGAGAGAGAGAGAAGGGGCAGAGGGAGACAGAGAATCCCAAGTATGCTCTATGCTGTCAACAAAGAGCCTCCTGCGGAGCTTGAAGTCAGAAACCATGAGATCCTGACCTGAGCTGAAATCAAGAGTCCAACACTTAACTGACTGAGTCACCCAGGTGGCCCTGCACCTTTTTTTCTAATATTAATGCTAGAGGCACTATTTTTTCTTATAGTAATTCAAGAAGCATTCACTATACCTGAAATTCACTCTCCTTACCGTTCTAAAATCCTTTAAAAATCTAATTAATTCTTCAAATCCCTTGTCAAATGCTGCCTTCTCTAACAAGACTTCCCTGGTGAGCTCAGCTAGTTCTAATCCTCCCACTTCTTTTCTCTCCAATAATTGTTTGTTTTTTGTTTCTTTGTATTTTTATCAAAGGTATCATCAGATACGACATTTTATTAGTTGGGGTATCTATCTGCATACTACCAGATCAGAAATTCTCTAGGCATTTGTATTCCCAATGTCCATCACTGAACTTTACACATAGGGCATGTTTAATAAATATTTGTTGCAAGATAGATGGAAATAATGAATCCATTACTGGAACTGATAGTGCCCCCAGAGCTACTGATCTCAAATATGTTTGTGACCCAGGTCAACAGAAGATGAGACAGTGAGTGGTTTTATATCTCCTAAGGGCTGAGTAAACCTTTAATAAATTTATTGTGGCTGGAGGTCTATTCTATATTCATTTTAACATTTGTTATTTTCCTTTTTTCAACATAATTTATATGCACCTTTTATAAAATCTTTTAGGAACAGTTTGCTGCATTTACTCTATAATTCCATTATACTATACCATTCATAATCTGCAAGTAAATTATTCCTATTTTGTTTCATTTAACCTTATTATAAATCAACATTTTGGTAGATATGATGTAAATATACTTTCATATGCTTTGAAAGAGCATTTAGTGTAGTATGTAGACGTCATACTATCAAATATTATAAGCTGGTTACTGAAACCACATTCAGTGTCTAACTCTGAGAAAGCCATTCTTGTACTTATTCTTATAAACTTTACCAAAAACTTTATTGTCTTCCATAATCAAAGAAAGCTATTAGTCAAAAATATCAAACATAGGGTGAGGATAATCCCATTAAGACTGCCGGCTATGTATAAACTAGAGGAAAGATCACATATTTCCACATAAGTAATTTCCAATTCATTTATTAAAACAGGAATCTATTCCACATTCTTAACTTTGCTACAATATTACTTCTCAAGGGAATATTGTATGCAAATTTGTGTACAAATAAAAGGTTGTGTACAAATAAAAGAAGGAGCTGTTAACAGTTACTGAACCCCTGAACCTCAATCGTAACTCACAAGGATTGCAAAATGCTCATGTTTCCAGAGAAATATTGTAATTACCTAACAATTAATTTTAAGTTTTTACAAAAATTAAGCTTCTTGCAATTTGATTAGAAACCAAAAAAAAAAAAAAGAGAGAATCAAATAATCATCACTCTTAATTTACTCTAAAAGGAATTTTCTTTATATTAGTAGAATATATTTGGCTTTATATCATTGCTAAACAAATGAAATATTGGAAGTAAATAACATTTTAGGAGGTCTAAGTGAGAGGTAGGTTTCCTGCATATTGTATGACTCAAAATAGTGCATCTGTGATGAAAGAAAAAAAGTGGACAAGATAGGAGAGGAGAACCTGCTTGATGAGCGGCAGATAGACTGCTAGAGTAGACATACGCTAGGTTCAAAATGTAATGTCTAACTCAGATGCTCTTGAGGTACCTTCCCTTTCGGCACCCTTCTCCACACATACATCCTAAAACCTCAGCTTGGCAGAGAGGAGGCAGGTGTCAGATGGATTAATGACGAGTAATGGATTAATGGATTAATGGGTAATTAATGGATTAATGAAGAGTGATTCTTTTTCTCTCTCTTTTGAAGCTTTTTACAATCTGGCCACACAGTTCCAAAGCATTTCCCCAGCCCACACCCATAACATTAAGCAATGGGGGATTCAATATTGGTTTAGAGGTGAACGTCATAATGTTAAAGCCCCATGCTTTATTTTTCAAAAAAATTTTATTTTTCAAAAAAATTTGCATGTTTATTTTTGAAAGAGAGAGAGAGAGTGTGTGTGTGTGGTGGGGGGAGAGGAAGAGACAGGGAGAGAGAATCCAAAGCAGGCTCCAGACTCTGAGCTATTAGCACAGAGCCTGACGTGACCTCGAACCCACTAAAGATGAAATCATGACCTGAGCGAAAGTTGGAAGCTTAACCAACTGAGCCACCCAGGCACCTTTTTTTTTTTTAATCCCATGCAACATTTTTTTAATCCTTTACTGGTCAATGTTTCACAGAGATGTAGTGTCAGTATATGCCTTTTTATATTTGTTTACCTGCCTGGAACATCATCTTTTTACTCATTTAAATCCTATTTATTTTCCCAGACCTGGTACAAAGCCTCCTTCTCCATAAAATTTTTTAATTTTTCTACTCTACTTCCAGTGAATCACACCCTCCTTCGAAATTATTTTTGAATATTGCCTATACCTTGTGGTAGAGATAGCAAACATAGTATAGCACAGTATTTTCCAAAATGTTCTTTGAATAGCCCTGTTTGAAATGGGATTTCTAAAGTGAAATGATTTTGGAAAATGTTGCACATTCTATCTCACTGTTGGATGCTTAAAAAGAATATTGGAATATTAAAGGCTTTAACAAGTCCTGAATTTGCTCATCTTCTTTAACTCAGCATTTCTTTTTTTTTTTAATATATGAAATTTATTGTCAAACTGGTTTCCATACAACACCCAGTGCTCATCCCAAAAGGTGCCCTCCTCAATACCCATCACCCACCCTCCCCTCCCTCCCACCCCCCATCAACCCTCAGTTTGTTCTCAGTTTTTAACAGTCTCTTATGCTTTGGCTCTCTCCCACTCTAACCTCTTTTTTTTTTTTTCCTTCCCCTCCCCCATGGGTTTCTGTTAAGTTTCTCAGGATCCACATAAGAGTGAAACCATATGGTATCTGTCTTTCTCTGTATGGCTTATTTCACTTAGCATCACACTCTCCAGTTCCATCCACGTTGCTACAAAAGGCCATATTTCATTTTTTCTCATTGCCACGTAGTATTCCATTGTGTATATAAACCACAATTTCTTTATCCATTCATCAGTTGATGGACATTTAGGCTCTTTCCTTAATTTGGCTATTGTTGAGAGTGCTGCTATGAAGATTGGGGTACAAGTGCCCCTATGCATCAGTACTCCTGTATCCCTTGGATAAATTCCTAGCAGTGCTATTGCTGGGTCATAGGGTAGGTCTATTTTTAATTTTCTGAGGAACCTCCACACTGCTTTCCAGAGCAGCTGCACCAATTTGCATTCCCACCAACAGTGCAAGAGGGTTCCCGTTTCTCCACATCCTCTCCAGCATCTATAGTCTCCTGATTTGTTCATTTTGGCCACTCTGACTGGCGTGAGGTGATACCTGAGTGTGGTTTTGATTTGTATTTCCCTGATAAGGAGCGACGTTGAACATCTTTTCATGTGCCTGTTGGCCATCTGGATGTCTTCTTTAGAGAAGTGTCTATTCATGTTTTCTGCCCATTTCTTCACTGGGTTATTTGTTTTTCGGGTGTGGAGTTTGGTGAGCTCTTTATAGATTTTGGATACTAGCCCTTTGTCCGATATGTCATTTGCAGATATCTTTTCCCATTCCGTTGGTTGCCTTTTAGTTTTGTTGGTTGTTTCCTTTGCTGTGCAGAAGCTTTTTATCTTCATAAGGTCCCAGTAGTTCATTTTTGCTTTTAATTCCCTTGCCTTTGGGGATGTGTCGAGTAAGAGATTGCTACGGCTGAGGTCAGAGAGGTCTTTTCCTGCTTTCTCCTCTAAGGTTTTGATGGTTTCCTGTCTCACATTCAGGTCCTTTATCCATTTTGAGTTTATTTTTGTGAATGGTGTGAGAAAGTGGTCTAGTTTCAACCTTCTGCATGTTGCTGTCCAGTTCTCCCAGCACCATTTGTTAAAGAGACTGTCTTTTTTCCATTGGATGTTCTTTCCTGCTTTGTCAAAAATGAGTTGGCCATACTATGAAAAATTATATGCCAACAAATTGGACAACCTGGAAGAAATGGACAAATTCCTAAACACCCACACTCTTCCAAAACTCAATCAGGAGGAAATAGAAAGCTTGAACAGACCCATAACCAGCGAAGAAATTGAATCGGTTATCAAAAATCTCCCAACAAATAAGAGTCCAGGACCAGATGGCTTCCCAGGGGAGTTCTACCGGACGTTTAAAGCAGAGATAATACCTATCCTTCTCAAGCTATTCCAAGAAATAGAAGGGGAAGGAAAACTTCCAGACTCATTCTATGAAGCCAGTATTACTTTGATTCCTAAACCAGACAGAGACCCAGTAAAAAAAGAGAACTACAGGCCAATATCCCTGATGAATATGGATGCAAAAATTCTCAATAAGATACTAGCAAATCGAATTCAACGGCATATAAAAAGAATTATTCACCATGACCAAGTGGGATTCATTCCTGGGATGCAGGGCTGGTTCAACATTCGCAAATCAATCAACGTGATACATCACATTAACAAAAAAAAAGAGAAGAACCATATGATCCTGTCAATCGATGCAGAAAAGGCCTTTGACAAAATCCAGCACCCTTTCTTAATAAAAACCCTTGAGAAAGTCGGGATAGAAGGAACATACTTAAAGATCATAAAAGCCATTTATGAAAAGCCCACAGCTAACATCATCCTCAACGGGGAAAAACTGAGAGCTTTTTCCCTGAGATCAGGAACACGACAGGGATGCCCACTCTCACTCCTGTTGTTTAACATAGTGCTGGAAGTTCTAGCATCAGCAATCAGACAACAAAAGGAAATCAAGGCATCAAAATTGGCAAAGATGAAGTCAAGCTTTCACTTTTTGCAGACGACATGATATTATACGTGGAAGATCCGATAGACTCCACCAAAAGTCTGCTAGAACTGATACATGAATTCAGCAAAGTTGCAGGATAACTCAGCATTTCTTAAATCACAACATTGCATCCTTGTTTCATGTAGTAATTGTTATCGTCCTACAGAATGTGCATGAGAAATGCGGGAGATACAGAAATATTTACAAGTTTTGAGATTAGACACATGTGTTGCAAACATGGTTCAAATGTCACTTCCTTACTTTTGTGGCTTCCCTGAAGTTCAGTTGTTTCATGGAGTTTGGTATATTCTCTTTGTGGAGGCAGGAAATATTCTATGTACATCTTTTAACTATTCACTAAAGTCTTGCACACTGGAGATATAGGAAGATGAGTTTTGTCTGAGGAGAGCTTCATATTGTGACTTGTTTTGTTTACATTCAAACACATTATTCACCATTTATGATGTAGAAGATACACAGCTATTATATTCATTAATAATAGTGGTTCTTTGTATTAAGTGCCAAGTTTGGATGCCTTGTATAGGTCACTATTTTGTTACATTAACCATAGTATTGAAATTTGGTGGTTTTTTTGATTATATGACCTCACAGATATATCGAACATCAATTATTTCAAATACAGAAATTGTGGTTATTATTCATCTTACTGTGAATTAGAAGATTCTTAGAAGATTGCAAGTTTCTAGTGGTGCTAAGACTTTGGCAGTTTGATATGTCAAAATA
This sequence comes from Lynx canadensis, assembly GCF_007474595.2. NCBI lineage: Eukaryota > Metazoa > Chordata > Mammalia > Carnivora > Felidae > Lynx > Lynx canadensis. The sequence continues at coordinate 129,095,877 of NC_044306.2, read as the reverse complement.
TTTATAAAGCCATTATTGTAAGAGTTTTATGTTTTCTGGAAGGCTAAGTGAACAGACATGAGGTATACCTTAACACAAATAGTGAACTCTCTTTTAAAAAAAAGTTTTTAAAATGTTTATTTATTTTTTAGAGAGCACAAGTGGGGTAGGGGCAGAGAGAGGAGAACAGAGGATCCCAAGCTGGCTTTGTGCTAACAGCAGTAAGCCTGATGTGGGGCTTGAACTCACTGACCTCAAGATCATGACCTGAGCCGAGGTTGGGCACTCAACTGACTGAGCCACTCAGGTGCCCTTTTCTTTAAAAAAAAAAATATTAGTCCATCTTCACTCAGGTCAGGATCCCATGGTTCGTGGGTTCAAGGCCCGTGTCGGTCTCTGTGCTGTCAGCTCAGAGCCTGGAGCCTGCTTTGAATTCTGTGTCTCCCTCGCTCTCTCCCCCCACCCCCGTCTCTTTCAAAAAAAAAACAAAACATTATTTTTTAAAATTTATTTAAATTCTAGTTAGTTAACATATAGTGTGATGTTAGTCTGGTTTTTAGGAGTAGAATTCAGTGATTCATCACTTGCATATAACAACCAGTGCTCATCACAAATGCCCTCCTTAATACCCATTACCCATTTAGCCCATCCCCCACCCATTTCCCTCATCAACACTCAGTTTGTACTCTATCTTTAAGAGTCTCTTAGGGGTGACTGGGTGGCTCAGTGGGTTAGGCGTCCAACTTCTATTCAGGTCGTGATCTCATGGTTTATTGGTTTGAGCCCATGTCAGGCTCTGTGCTAACAGCTCAGAGCCTGGAGCCTGCTTGAGATTCTGTGTCTCCCTCTCTGCCCCTCCCTGGCTCATGCTCTCCCTCTCTCTCTCTCAAAAAAAAAATAAATAAATAAAATAAAAACATTATTTAAAAAAAAATAAAGAATCTCGTCTAGTTTGTTTCCCCCTCTCTCCTTTTTCCCCTTCCCATATGTTTATCTGTTTTCTTATTTTCCATATATAAGTGAAATCATATGGTATTTGATTTTTTTTGACTGAATTATTTCATTTAGCATAATACACTGTAGCTCCATCCACATCCTTGCAAATGGCAAGGTTTCATTCTTTTTGATCAAGTAATATTCCATTGTGTGTGTGCATGTATGTATGTGTGTGTGTGTGTGTGTGTGTATATATATATGTGCATATATATATATATATATAATATGTCTTTTTTGTTTATTCATCAGTCAATGGACATTTCGGCTCTTTCCATAGTTTGGCTATTATTGATAATGCTGCTCTAAACATTGGAGTGGATGTGCTGCTTCAAATCTGTATGTTTGTATCCTTTGGATCAATACTTAGTAGTGCAGTAGCTGGATCATAGGGTAGTACTACTTAACAGTTTGCATTCTCACCAGTGGTGTGAGAAGGTTCCTCTTCCTCTACATCCTCACCAACATCTGTTGTTTCCTGGGTTGTTAATTTTTGCCACTCTGACAGGTGTGAGGTGGTATCTTATCATGCTTTTGATTTGTATTTCTCTGGTAATGAGTGATGTTGAGCATCTTTTCATGTGTCTCCTAGCCATCTGGATGTCTTCTTTGGAAAAGTGTCTATTCATGTCTTCTGCCCATTTCTTCACTGGGTTGTTTTTTTTTTAGGTGTTGACTTCTTTTTTTAAAAAAAAAATTTTAACGTTTATTTATTTTTGAGACAGAGAGAGACAGAGAAAATTAAAAATATGGCATGAACGGGGAGAAATTTAAAAATATGGCATGAATGGGGGAGGGTCAGAGAGAGGGAGACACAGAATCTGAAACAGGCTCTAGGCTCTGAGCTGTCAGCACAGAGCCCGACGCAAGGCTCGAACTCACGGACCGCGAGATCATGACCTGAGCTGAAGTCGGCCGCATAACTGACTGAGCTACCCAGGCGCCCCAGGTGTTGACTTCTTTATAGATTTTGGGTACTAACAATTATCACATTTGTCATATGTCATTTGCAAATATCTTCTTCTCAAATATCTTTTAAAAGTCTGCTTCTTAGTTCTGTTGATTATTTCCTTTTCTTTGCAGAAGCTTTTTATCTTGATGAGGTCCCAGTAGTACATGTTTGCTTTTGTTTCCCCTGCTTCCAGAGACATGTCAAGTAAGAAGTTGCTATGGCTGAGGTCAAAGAGGTTGCTGCCTGTGTTAGATTTTTATGGTTTCCCTTCTCATATTTAGGTCTTTCCTTCACTTTGAATTTATTTTCGTGTATGGTGTAAGAAAGTGGTCCAATTTCATTTTTCTGCATGTCACTGTCAAGTTTTCCCAGCGCCATTTGTTGAAGAGATTGTCTGTTTTCCATTGGATATTCTTTACTGCTTTATTGAAGATCAATTGAACATATATTTGTGCATACATTTCTGGGTTTTCTATTCTGTTCCATTAATCTGTCTGTGTTTGTGCGAGTTCCATACTGTCTTGTGGTTACAGCTTTGTAATGTAGTTTGAAGTATGTATACCTCTATCTTTGCTTTTTTTTTCAGGATTGTTTTGACTATTCATAGTTTTTTTTTGTGGTTTCATACAAAATTTAGGGTGATTTCTTCTAGCTCTGTGAAATGCTGATGGTATTTTGATAGGGACTGCATTAAATGTATAGATTGCTTGGGTAGTATAGAAATGTTAACAATGTTTGTTCTTCCAATCCATGAGCATAGAATTTTTTCCCATTTTTTGTCCTCTTCAATTTCTTTCATATGTGTTCTATAGTTTACATAGTATGGATCTTGTACTGCTTTGGTTAGGTTTATTCCTAGGTATCTTATTGTGTTTGGAGCAATTGTAAATGGCATGAATTCATTGATTTCTTTTTCTGCTGCTTCATTATTGATGTATAAAAATGCAACAGATTTCTGTGTATTGATTTTGTATCCTGTGACTTTGCTGTCATGTATTTGTTCATGTATTTGTTCTAGCAATTTTTTTGATGGCGTCTTTCAGGTTTTCTACTTAGAATATCATGTCATCTGCAGAGTGAAAGTTTGATTTATTCTTTGCCCATTTGAATGCCTTTCATTTCTTTTTGTTGTCTGATTGCTAAGGCTAAGACTCCCAGTACTGTGTTAAATAGTAAAGGTGAGAGTCAAGATCCCTGATGCTCTCTTTAGAGAAAAAGCTCTTAGTGTTGCCCCATTGAGGATGATATTACATGTGTGTCTTTTGTATATGGCTTTTATGTTGTTGAGGTATGTTCCATCCATACCTTACTTTATTGAGGGTTTTTATCAAGAATGGATGCTGTATTTTATGAAATGCTTTTTTGTATCTATTAAGAAGATCATATGGTTCTTATCCTTTCTTTTATTAATGTGGTGTGTCACAGTGATTGATTTGTGAATTTTGAACCAGCCCTGCAGCCCAAGAATAAATCCCACTTGATCATGGTGAATAATTCTTTTAATGTATTGTAAAATTCAGTTTGCTATTATTTTGTTAAGAATTTTTGCATCCATGTTCATCATATATTTGTCTTTAATTCTCCTTTTTAGTGGGTCTTTGTATGGTTTCAGAATTGAGGTAATGCTGGACTTGCAGAAAGAGTTTGGAAGTTTTCCTTCCATTTCTGTTTTTTGGAACAGTTTGAGAATAGGTATTAACTCTTCTTGAAATGTCTGGGAAGCCATCTAGCCCTGGGGTTTTGTTTGTTGGGAAATTTTTGATTATTGATTTAATTTCTTTGCTGGTTATCAGTCTGTTCACATTTTCTATTTCTTCTTGTTTTGGTTTTGGTAATTTGTGTGTGTCTAGCAATTTTTCCATTTCTTTCACATTGCCCAGTGTGTTGGCATAATTTTTTTCACAATATTCTCTAATAATTGATTGTATTCTGTGGTGTCAGTTGTGATATCTCCTCTTTTGTTTATTATTTATTTGTTTCCTTTATCTTTTTGATAAGTCTGGCTTGGGGTTTATTAATTTTATTAATTCTTTTAAAGAACCAGCTCTTAGTTCTGTTGATCTTTTCCACTGTTTTTTTTGTTTGGTTGTTTGTTTCAGTATCATTTATTTCTATCTAATCTGTATTATTCCCTGTCTTCTGCTGGCTTTAGGCTTTGCTTGCTGTTCCATTTCTAGCTCCTGTAGGTGTAAGGTTAGGTTGTAAATTTGAGACTTTTCTTACTTGTTGAAGTAGTCCTGTATTGGAATATACTTCCCTTGTAGGATTACCTTTGTTTAATTCCAAAGGTTTTGGACATGTCATGTTTACATTATCATTTGTTTCCATGTATTTTTCAAGTTTCTTCCTTAATTTCCTGGTTAACCTATTCATTCTTTAGTGGGATAGAATCTTCATGTATGTGTGGTCTTTCCAAATGATTTTATTGTGGTTGACTTCAAGTTACATAGTATTGTGGTCTGAAAATTTGTGTGGTATGATCTCAGTCTTTTTGTATTTTTTAAGGGGTTATTAGTGACCCAGTGTGTGATCTATTATGGAGAATGTTCCATGTGCATTCATAAAGGTGTGTATTCTACTGCTTTAGGATAAAATGTTCTGAATATATGTTAAGTCCATCTGGTCCAGTGTGTTATCCAAAGCCATTGTTTCCGTGTTGATTTTCTTCTTAGGTGATCTGTCCATTGTTGTAAGTTGGGTGTTAAATTCTCCTACTATTGTATTATTATCAATGAATTTATGTTTGTTATTGATTTGTATATTTGGGTGCCTTCAGGTTGGAGACATAAATATTTACAATTGTTAGATCTTCTTGATGGATAGACCCTTAGTTATGATGTAATGCCCTTCTTCGTCTCTTGTTACAGTCTTTGGTTTAAACATATGGCTACTCTGGCTGTCCTTTGGTGTCCCTTACCAGGATTGATGGGTCTCCATCCTCTCACTTTCAGTTGGTAGGTGTCTTTAGGTCTAAAATGAGCCTCTTTTAGGCATCATGTAGATAGGTCTCGTTTTTGTTTGTTTGTGTGTTTGTTTTCCATTCTGATATGTATGTCTTTTGATTGGAACATTTAGTCCATTTACATTCCGAGTGATTATCATATGAATTTAGTGCCATTGTGTTACCTAAAAAGTTTCTGGTGATATTCTCTGTTCCTTTCTAGTCTTTGTTGTGTTTGGTCTTTCCCACTCAAAGAATTTTCTTTATTATTTCTTGTATGACTGGTTTATTGGTCTATCTCCTTTATTTTTTTTTATTTTTTTTTTTTTTGGTCTGGGAAAGTTTATCTTTCCTTCTGTTCTGAATGACAGCCTTGATGGATAAAGTATTCTTCACTGCATATTTTTCCCCTTCAGCATGCCACTTCCTTCTATCTTGCCAAGTTTCTGTGGAGAGATCTGCTGTGAAGTTGGTATGTCTTCCCTTGTAGGTTAAGGAATTATTTTTTCCCTTGCTGCTTTCAGGATTCTTTCCTTGTCTGAGTATTTTGTGAATTTGACTATGGTATATCTTCATGATGGCCAGCTTTTGTTGAATTAATGTGAGTTCTCTGTCCTTTTTGGATTTTGATGTTGTTTTTCTTTCCCAGATTAGGAAAGTTTTCATCTATAATTTGCTCAAATAAATCTTTTGCCCCTTTTTATTTATCTTCTTCTTCTGGGACTCCTATGATTGGAATGTTATTACACTTTAAAGATTCGCTGATTTCACTGTCTACATTTGTGATCCAATATCTTTCTTTCCCTCTTCTTTTCAGCTCCATTATTTCCAATAATTTTATCTTCTGTATCACTGATTCCTTCTTTTGACTTGTCTATCTTTGTTGTCATTGCACCAGTCAGTTTTGCAACTCAGTAATAACATTTTTTATTTTGGCCAGTCTAGTTTTTAGTTCTTTTATTTCTACAGTAAGTATTCCTTAGTGTCTTCTATACTTTTCTCAAACCCAGCTAGTATCCTTATGATTGTTGTTTTAAAATCTGGTTCACACATCTTACTTGTATCTGTATCGATTTAATCCCTGGTTGTGACTTCTTCCTGTTCTTTTTCTGGGGGGTAAATTCCTCTATCTAGTCATTTTGTCTGGGTCCCTGGTTTGTGTGTGTGTGTGTGTGAGTGTGTGTGTGTGTGTGTGTGTGTGTGTGTGTGTGTGTATGTGTGGTTAATAGGAAAGTCTGTTGTATTCCTTCTCGTGAGATGAATAGGTATATTAAGAAGAGGTCAAAACAAGGAAGAACCTAGATCCTATGTATGTTTGGTCTACTTGTTAAAAGAAACTAGATCCAAAAAAATTAAAAATGAAAAACAGAGAAGCTAGATACAAAAAAAAGGAAGCTAGATTTTAGATGTGTTTTGGTCTGTTAATAGAACCTAGATCAAAAAAAAAAAAAAAAAACACATAAATGTTCTTACTGTATTTTATATTAAAAAACAAAACAAAACAAAAACAAAGGCAGCTAGATTCTATTTCCCTTTAGAGCTGAAGCTTTATAGCACTCTATGGTCAGTAGACATTGTGCGTGGGAGGGGTTAGTGCTGGTCTTCTGGGGCTGCAGCTACTGTGCTGATTCTCAGGTGTACCTGCCCTAGTGGTGATGCACCTGCAGGGCACAGGAAGGCACGGTTTGGTGTAAGTGGCTCCTGGCCTCCTCTTGGTGGTGCTGTTTTGCTCACTGAAGTGGGTCTATGCTGATGGGTGAAGGCAGGAAAAGGCCTAGCGCAGCAATCTAGTCTCTGGATGGGGGAGTTCAAGGTGCCACTCCTCACAAAAGCCTCACAGAAGAGCAAATCATCACGCTTGTATGTCCCTGGCTTTTGTCACATCCCTGCCCTCATCCTGTCTGTGTCAGAGCGGCACTGTTTCTTCCCATGCTACCCAGGGGATCCTCAGACCATGCTGCCAGCTCATGGATCTCCACCCTGCTTCCCCACCAGAAGTCGGCTAAGTCTACCAGGCAGAACCCTGGCAATGGAGGTCCTCTAAAACTTGAGACTTTGCACTCAGTTGTTTATAAAACCTTGGAGTATTCATCCCTTCTTCTTTTCCCAGTCAGTGGTTTTGGGGAACAGTTTTTCTTGTGCAAAGCTCTGCAGATGTTCTCAATCTCTCTCTCTCTCTCTCTGTCTCACTCTCTGTCTCTCTGTCTCTCTCTCTCTGTCTCTCTCTCTCTCTTTCTATATCCCTCCTTTCCATGATCAGAGCTTCCTCCCTTCTGTAGTACCTGAGGCTCCTTTCTCCCCCAAACAAGTCTACGCAACTCCTACCTATCATGATGAGGCCATTTTTTAAATCTCTAGTAATGCAGTTTGTTTTCTCTGATCGATTTCTTGAGTGTTCAGAATGACTTGATGTTTATCTAGCTGTGTTTGAGGGATGAGGCGAGCTTAGGGCCCCCTACTCCTCCACCATCTTAACCTCCTCTTTCAATAGTGAACTCTCATAAATCAGCACATTCAAAAGTACAAAAAAGTAACTTCATTATATATGAATATATACTTTTTTTTTAATCTGGCAAAGTTTGGATTAAAGTTTTCAAAGATTTGTTTTGCTTTGGATCCATTTCTCACAATTAGTATAATGATCCATTCCTACCTGGAAGGCCTCATTTGTGTGTTCTCTCCTCTGTAAAATGAAATCTCCTTGGAAAGACGAAGTTGAGTTTACTTAGAGTGAAGCCACTGCAGTGAAGAACAGGGAAAATTCAGTTTTGGGCTTAACTCTGTAGACTAAAGATAAAATTCTCAGATTTCTTTCAGGTTAGCGGGCAGTGAATGACACTTAAATGATACTGCAATGTTCTAATAATTTCTAGTGCTAATTAGTACAATATAAAATCAGGAGTGAACATAATTATTTTTTTTCTCTATTTGAGGATAAGTACCATAACTTTACAACTATCCTAATGGTAGGTATATCGTTAAATTTAGGCAAACATTGAATTTTACTGTAATTATTTTTACAAATTAATTCCAAACAGTGCTTTGGTCACTTCTAATTTTTTGGCATTGGCTGCTTTATTTCCAGACCCTTACAGGTCAGCCAGATGCTGCCAAGTTCCCATGCCTAATTGTGCCAGATCTGGAGGTGTGTAGGAACACAGACAAGCCATGGTTGTAATGGGAAGAACTCAGGCTTTGGAATCTAATCTTGATTTGCATTTTGGCTCTCTAAATCACAATTTCCTTATCTATAATATCTACTTCATAAAAATTTAAGAAAGATTTAAATAAGTTGTATATGTATGTAAAATAGAGTGCTATAATCATAATAGGACTCACCCATACACACACATACACACACACACACACATATATTTCTCTTTTCCTATGACATTCTGTTATGGAAAGAGTTTAGAGACTTATATTTATCAATATAGATAATATGAATATTTCGTTTATAATTCTAAATTATCCAGGCCAACTCTCTTTTTTTCTTTGGCACAGAGAATTATGAAGTTGATACAACCATTTTCTCATGAATTTGAGACTGCCGTATGAATGCCAGTGCCTGTGGAATAAGCCTTATCTGAGTGGTTTTGTAAAGGATTAAATTGTAACCTCTCACTATAACCCCCTGCCTTTCCAGTTTAATGATTAAAAAGAGTAACTTTGTTAGGATTATGTGCTTTAGTTAAGCTTTAGGGAAGTTCTGAAAATGAGAAGCTACAAAGAAATGGAATGAGTTTTCTTTCCTGATAACTAGAATTACTTTTCCCACCTGTACTTGTTTGTGGTATGCTTCAGGAGCTGGTAGGTTTATCACATTTTCTGCCTCAGTAAGGTGTGAGTAATACATAGACTAAAGAATCCCTGGGCTGGAAAATTGATTTTATGCTTACAATGGGTGAAAATTATTAACAAGCCTAATAATACTTGGAGTAATTTTTCTGTAAGAGCTACTATTTTCATTTGCAAAACATAGCAGGGAGAATTATGTATAATTCTAATTTTTCCACCTATCTTGATATATAATTCTATTAGGAACACTGGTACTCCAACTTTAGAATAGTCATATATAGAGACATATACACTTGAATGCTTCTTGGTCTTTATTTGTTAGTGACTGCTTAGGATATTGTCTTTTTATTGTGGATCTTTTTCTTTACCAAATTTTCAACATGTAGCTAATGAGTAAAGCCAGTCAACTCATACAATTTCTGGTTTCAGAGATTTTGTAAAATTAATTATATCCTAAATATAATTGTGTCACATTAGCCAGATATTTTTCATTATCTTCCCTCTGGCTCCAACTTATTCAATTATTCTTACTTCTCTACAGCTTTGCATGAACAGTAGTCTCCAGCTATATGAAATAACTCCTTTCAGTGCACATCTACATTTTTCTACCTACTTTTCTTACTTTGTTCCTTTGTCAATTTGCCCTTCTTTTACTCTTGAAATGTGTAATTCTACCTATTTTTCCAGGGCCAGTTCAAATGACCTTATTCCACATAATATTCTGTGGTGGACCCATGAATTCTGAACCCCTTTAAATCTCTATAATGTTTAATTCAAGTATCACATATAGAATACATTACACTTTATTATGTATTTAACCATTTGTAGGACTAGTGAAGCTAGAAACTATGTTTGTGGCATTTAATATTTAGGCTTTCTCCTACATGGGAAAAATAAAACTGTAGGAGCTAAGCAAAACTAAATTCATTTCAAAAAAGGTTAATTTTAAAGTAGTTGTGCAAATATCAATTTAATGTAATAGACATTAAATACGAGCATGCACAAATAAACATAAGGTCAAAATTTGATTAAGAAAACACTGTGTCCCTCAAGGGCAGACTTTTTCATGGATAAAAAAGTCATACAATCATTCCATTAGTGCATGGCAAGTTGTAATACTTGTAGATTGATAGACTCTTAAAGTATAGTTGGAGCACTTGATGAGAGATGAGAAAGGTAAATTTTGATTTTATGAATGTGTAATTTGAGGTGTAACACTGTCTGGGAATTTTATTTGGGCCTATGGATAGAGCTCAGTTTCAGAATATAATTCTGCTCTAAGAGTTCTGAATCCTGCATTTTGTAGTTCACTTACAGTGAGGGACTCATAAAATCCAAGATAACATAAAGCATTATGTTCTAAGTGAAATTGAAGGGGTGATTTATTTAGAAAATTGGTAGAACTCTCTCTCTCTCTCTGATCAACAGCTGAGAATGTAAGTTTAAGTTCTGAAAGAATCTCTGTCATTCATAAGGCAATAGAAGCTTTACATAAAAGGGAAGAATAAACACATTTGACATGCAGATACTTAATTGTGATGTATGTTGTTGTTAAAATAATAAAGTCAGACCTTTTGAAATTTCATATCTCTTTGTGAAATTTATATTTTGCTGGTATAAATAAATTATTCCAACTTCTGAAATACATAACCTATGTTTTCAGTGTGGTGGTGAGTCTGTTCATGAAAAGAAGGAAAGGTATCTCATGCCAGAATACATTTGGTGTTCTAATAGCAAGTGATGACTATTAAAATACTGACTTTGGAATTATTAGTTTTTGTATTTGAATCTGACTTTAACTTTGAACTAAAACTGTAGGAATGGTTTTTGAGAAAGAATGTGGTTTTAATAAACTATCTAACTTTTCAGCCACATTTTCATATTTCAATATATAGTTGTGTTACTTATTACTTTCATGTATTTTGATAATATATTAGGAAATTATTAATCTCATAGTGGTAAATTGGTAAGGGGATACCCTGCAAATGGAGCTTCTTGATAGGAAAAATTCCCAAGCTGGAAACAAAGTAGACAATATTGTAAAATATGTAAATTAGGGCTGTCAGTAGTGTTTTTCATCCAAAATGATTTTTTTTCAGTATATATTCTACTTACTGAATTCCTGTTTGCTAGGATCTAGGACCTTTAAATGTTTGCTTACTTTATAATTACAGTTTAAGAAGACCTAACTGTTGTATCTCATAGAACAAATTTTTTAATCATTTTCAAAATCACAGGTTTCCCCCCTTAAATCCACTTAATTTCTTTATTATAGCACTTATGCCATTGTAATGCTGACCATCTATCTACCTTCTTACCTACCTACCTAACGAAAAATTTCTGTAACTAGACGATGTCTTTAAGACTAGGAGGTGAGTTCAATTTCTATTACTACTGTTTAATACAGTGTGGATGTCTAGCATAGGAACATAAGCATATGATATTTGTTAAAGAAAGTAGTGTAATTAACCAGTATTTTTCTCCCGTGTTGGGTAGGCACAGGACTAGTTGTTCTCAGATACTAGGGCATTAGACATTATTGTTCATATTTTAAAGAATAAAGCTAAACCAGTATATTAGTTTGCTTTTGCAGTGTAACAAAGTACCACACACTTAGAAGTTTAAAACAATACACATGTATTAGTTCACAGTTCTGTATGTCATAAGTCTGACATGGCGTGGATGGGTTCTCTGCTTAGGATATCACAAAGCTGCAATCAAAATATCAGCTGTGCTGAGTTCTTGTCTGGTTGCTGTAAGGAAGAATCTGTTTCCATGCTCATTCTTATCGTTGACAGAGGTCAGTTTCCTGTGGTTGAATGACAGTATTCATTTTATTGCTTCCTGATAGCAGGAGGCCTCTCTCAGCTACTAGAAGCTGCCTGCATACACTGCCTTGTTGCCCCATTCATCATCAAGCTAGCAGTGGCATCTGATTCCTCCCATGTTAGAATCTCTGATTTCTCCCTCTGCTCCCAGCAAGAATAAGCTCTCTGCTGCTAAAGGGTCATGTGATTAGATCAGTCTCACTCAGATAATATGCCTAATTTGATATAAACTGATTCTTGGCACCTCAATTACATCTGGAAAATCCCTTCACAGTCACACTATGTTAGTATCTGAGTAACTGGCTTAAGTTGCATATGTCCTAGGAGCCAGGAATCTTTAGGGGCCATTGCAGAGTTTTGTCTGCCACACTGAACACTGATGAGGGGGAAAAAAAAAAGTGTCCAAGTGCTCAAGGTAGAGTAGGTGTTTAATTCAAATCTAAGTACAGTGTTTCATAATCTTTTGGTACATATCACCTTTTATAATGTTTACAATAATAATCAAGCTAAATGTTATAATAATGCATTTTCTAATTTTATGTTGCCTGTTAATATACAGAGTTCTCTAGATTGAACATTCTTAACTTGAGATATTTGCATTTGTTTAAAATTGAGCTGCCCCCTAACCCCACCACACAGTTGAGAATCTACTTATAACTTTTGACTCCTGAAAAACTTTAATAGCCTACTGTTGACTGAAGGCCTACCAATAACATAAAGGAATGATCAACACATATTGTCTATGTTATTTGTGTTATATACTATATTTTTACAAAAAAGAAAGCTACAGAAAAGAAAATGTCCTTAAGAAAATCATAAGGAAGATAAAATACATTTACAGTCCTGTAATGTATTATTTATCAGGAAAGATTTGCTTCTAAATGGACTCCGCATACTTCAAACCTATGTTGTTCAAGAGCTCAACTGTAAATTGGGGTGTTTAAGGAATTAGGAGGGGAGGGAAAAGTGTGTTTATTTAACACCTGTTATCTACTCTGTCTATATATTCCATATGCTTATGAAAATGACATGTTTATAGTGTACTCTAGTAGAGTGTATTAAAACTTCTGAAATCAATAGCTAGAAAACATATTTACTCAATAATTTTAAGCAGTATTGAGATTATCAGATAATTTACTTTTATAACCAAATATGAAAATGTTCTCTCCAAAGGGAAAATGAAAAGAAAAAAGGTTCGATGTCAATTATTTCTTGATGTCACCTGAGTGACATTATATATATTTCTTTAGGATATTGTTACAATCAAGTTATATACGTGTGTGTGTGTGTGTGTGTGTGTGTGTATTCACACATACATATACATATATATGAAAGTATATACACATATAATTTCACACACATATATACACATATATGTGAAAATATATACACATATATATATTAACATTTATAAAACAATCTTCAAATAGAAGGCATTAGTAGATGTGTATAATTTATCTATTACCCATATAGTCCCTGTATATTAGCTAGCATCTTTGTAAACGGTAGAGGTTCATGTGCCTTTTGCTGACTATTCATGGTTCCGAAAGCCTGATAGGTTTCAGTAAACCTTATGGATACGCTTAGCAGCTGGTGTAATTTTTGTGGTGAAGTATCAACTCACTTTAGCAGGGTATGTGTAATGCATCTTAAAATAAAAGTAAAAATTATTCAAAATGTCATGATATCTATACATAGAAAAAAAGCCAGAAAATTCATATTACCATTAAATTCAATATGGAAATTTTTTGAAGATAGAAAACAATCCAATAAATAGAGTCATTATTCTGCATAGCATATAACTTTCTAATTGCATTTACAGAAATAAAACAAAGTTTGCGAAAAAGCAAAAAGGGGACCAGAAAATTTGTTGATGACATATCCAATGAATACAATTTTGGACAATAGGATCCATGTTAGGCCTGACTGAATCTATTCATTCTCCTGTCAGCAGTGAGCACGCCTCCTTCAGAGGCAGAAAAGCCCGAGGAAGTTCCTCACTTTTGCAAACAACACGTAGAGTAAGTTCCTTCACTCTCAACAATCCTTATTGCACATTGAGATATTTTTCTGTAGGATGAGTGAAGAAATTACACTATTATTAAACAATGGTAACTGATTTAACCTATATCCAAGAATAATACAGGTACTGTTTTTGTTCATGCTAAAGACGAATAATTGGAAGAAATTCTGTGTAACTGTAAAAACTTGGTACTTCATGATGATGAAAAGTGCCAAAGATAATACGGTTTTGGATACACATTACACAGTTTCATCCAAAGCATGGTCAGTATTGTGTAATTCTGATGCTTAGTTGTGAATGACTGTCACTATAGTAGTTGGGGTGGGAAACTTGCTGTTAAAAGCTGTTCAGTCTCAGATCCCTATCTCTAAAGTGGTGCATAGTCTAGAGATTTATTTCATTGTGATTAACATTGTACCTCCAGTGTCCTTTTTGTAAGTAGTTACCCTTCAGAAGTTGGAAATGATCACATCTGTGTTTGATTGTTACTAAAGTAGTATGTTTACATTAATTTAAGAAATGGCTCAAATACCACCAAAAAGCTATTTTTTTTTTCAAATATACTGCAGTTGTCATTAGCAAGCTGTATAATGATGCTGTTTCTCCTTGTTCATTCCTTTTTGATTTTGACACATCCAGGTTCAAAAATTACATATTTTCTTTAATTATAGAGTATGTCTTACTTCCCACAATATAAATATATAAAAAAATATATGTTGCCTATTATGCAACATATGCAACATGAATAGGGCAGGGGCAAAGAGAGAGGGAGACACAGAATCTGAAACAGGTTCTGGGTTCTAAGCTGTCAGTGCAGATCCTGATGGGGGGCTTGAACCCATGAACTGCAAGATCATGACCTGAGCTGAAGTCGGACGCTTAACCTGAGCCACCCAGGTGGCTCATTTTCTGATTTCTTATGTTAATTCCTCAGATACATACTACTTTACTCTTCTGAAATTTCTGTTGATTTTGGCAGCAGGAATGAGGAATCTTGTCATCTGGTCAGACTTCGATGTGTAAAATTGTTTTGAAATACAATTAAGAAGTAAAATTTCAGGGGTGCCTGGGTAGCTATGTTGGTTAAGTGTCCAACTCTTGATTTCAGCTCAGGTCATGATCTAATGGTTGTGAGATGCAGCCCATGCGTCGGGTCCCTCGCTGATAGTGCGGAGTGTGCTTGAGATTCTCCCTTTTTCCCTCTCTCTGCCCCTCCTTTGCTTGTGCTGTCTCTATCAAAATAAATAAACATTAAAAAAATAATAATAATGAGGGGCGCCTGGGTGGCTCAGTCGGTTAAGTGTCTGACTTCAGCTCAGGTCATGATCTCAAGGTTCGTGAGTTTGAGCCCCGCATCAGGCTCTGTGCTGACAGCTCAGGGCCTGAAGCTTGCTTTGGATTCTGTGTCTCCCTCTCTCTCTGCTCCTCCCCTGCTCACACTCTGTCTCTTTCTCAAAAATAAGTAAAGATTAAAATAATAACAATAATAATAAGGAAAATGTAAATCTCTGGTTGAGCAGTGTCCTCAAGAGAAAGCTAAGGTTTATCTAAAGCAACCAGTCTTCCATAAAGGAGTTGAAAATATTAATAGCATGCAATGATGATGGAATGAGGTGGCCAGAGTGCAAAACAGTATTTGTGCAAAGGTATAGGAGACATTAGTTGAATGAAAAAAAATAGGGAGAAAATGAAAAGATGTAATTATAGTTAAAGAAACCTACATTTTGGACAGCAACCAAAGATGCCAGAAGTTAGAATCATGATGGGATTAGCTGGCCTTACATTCTCATTAAGAATCTCACAGGCTTTCTAAGACCCAGATAGAGTCCTGCAATGAATTTCTTAACCATTTTGGAACAGTTTTAAGATTTTTATTTACAATGGGCTCATTAAAAGATGTCTTACAGCCTCTCACATCTGATTGTTTGAAACTTGGAGAACTGACTTCTTAATAAACCAGAAGATATAAATGAAAAAGTGTTTTAAATATAGGTAACATAGGTACGGCTATATGAATAATAAGTATCGGTATATGAATTCTTGTAATCATGATTTTTTTCTTATAATCGTGATTTTGATATAGTACATTGTTTAACATTGTGTACCTTTTGTTCAAATTCTGGCTCAAGAAAGTTGTTTTAGATTACTTCACTATTAAATCAGGAATAGTTTTTGAAAACACTGAAAAGTGCATAGAACTCAACATAGCAAACATCCGTCTGTCCACCTACAACCTAGCATTTATACGTATCAATACTGTGTTAACCTATTTTAGAAATTATGTTAAAGGAAAGAAAATTTGTTTACTTTTTTTATTGCAAAAGAATCCCTACAATATTTACTTGAAGTTTGACTTAAAGTCTTAAGCAGTAGTAAGGGATCTCTAGGATTCTACTTATGTTTTCTTCATACATTTCATCTGAGGATGTTCACGTATCAGCAAAGCAGTAGAATATTTTTACAAACTGGACTTTTTTTTCATTGTTTATTTTTTGAGAGAGAGAGACTGGGGGCGGGAAGAGAGGGAGAGGGTGAGAGAGAGAGAGAAACCCAAGCACATTGTGTATCGTCAGCACAGAGCCCGATGCGGGGCTCAAACTCACGAACCGTGAGATCACGACCTTAGCTGAAATCAACAGTCGGATGCTTAACTGACTGAGTGACCCAGGTGCCCTGACTTTTAAAAATTTTTTTCTTGTACTCGTAGATAATTGCTTTACATGAAGTGCCATAAATAAACATTCTTACTGGACATATTTTGACTTTTAAAATCATTTCTCAAGAGGTTAATGAAAGGCCGTAGTGTATTCTCTGTCATCTCTTTTAATAGGGCCCACAGCTCATTTGAGTTATCACTTCTTTCCAGCTGCTATTTTATTTTCTTTTTCTTCAAAAGAAGAATACTACATATCATGTCATTGAGTCAGACTGTCAAAAGAGATGAATTAAGGACACAGTTTGAAAGCATTCATGGTTGTCTCTTTTTTCAGCACATGTAATTCTGAAAGCAGAATACTTTTTCTCAACAGTGGACGAGGGTTTTGAACATAGAAAGAGTTTATTAGTATAAAAACTATAGCTTTTTGAATATAGAAAGTTCTGTATTCAAGCCCTAGTTCATTTACTTTATAACTTTGTATTTGGTAATTCACCTAACATTGTGATTGGGTAATTTATATCCTCATCTATAATATGAGGATGAAGAGAACTATGTAAACAGGAATTCCAAAGTTTCAAGATATTATTGCTTTCTTAAGAATAAGAATAAGTTATTCTTCAGAATAAACTCAAAGTGGCAAGCATGCATACACAACTTTGGACATATTTGAAAGATTTATTGTCATGCAATAATTTAAAATAGTACTTGAAAGTTAATTTCTCTTAAATATTTGACTTGTATATGGCAAAAACTATGATTATGAAACAGACGTTTATAGATGAGAGAAATTTGGGTCCATTATGCAACCACTTACAACTAACAAATACTTACAAAATATTGTCATCCTTTTAAGGAAACTCATGTCTCACTTACTGGTGGCTAGTCTACAGCTGTAATGGAACTACTGTTTTCTCATTGCTCATGAAATATTTTGTAGAGCAACTCTCAGCAATAGCTGTGTACTGCTCCTTAACGATTTCCTTAGTATGTGAAACAACACAAAATATGACATGTTGGAAAAAAGTTCATACATTCCCCCAAAATTTTTGGTTTCACATTTTAGAATGCTAACATAATAAAAATGATAAAATTACAAGTGAATTCAGAGTTAATAAAAAAACTATGAAGTTTGAGAATTATGTCAGAAGGGTACCTTTTTCCTACCTGAAATATACCACATGATGCCTTCTTTTCTTTAGAAACAAAGACAATGTTTGACAGTTCTAAAGTACTTAATTTCAAGTGACTTATCTATGAAGACAATGTTTTACATTCTTAAGTGCTTAATTTCAAGTGACTTACCTAAGTCAACGCAGATTGGTAAATTACTTTTTTTATCTAGAAGCAGAGTAATTTTTTTTTTTTTACTTTTTATTTACTGTGTAGAAGACAGCTTAAACTAAATTGTTTGTGTGCAAAATGAGTTTCACTCTTCAAAGAGCATATAATTCACACTGTTTTTTTCATACAGGTATTTCTTTTACATATGGTTTTACCATACCAGTTCTCACACTTTCTATGGTAATGGAAGGTGGTATTAAAAGGATCTAGTGAATTGTTACAAAAGGAAAAAAAAGTTATATCTGTTCCATCTAATAATATCTGTAAGTCTGCTACCTTCTTACTTTTTTTTTTTTTTTTTTTAAGTGCATCATTTCAGTTTGGGAACCATTTGAATTGCTGTGCAGTGTTTAAAAAGTCTCTTCAGAAACCAATTCTTTCTATTCTTGTCATGGCAGTTAAGTTTGCAATAATAGGACATTGCTTCAAACAAATGTATGGTATGGAGAAAGGGACTGAAATGAGATATGAAATTCTGGATTATAAAACCTCACAGATTCAATTAGAAAATATGGAAAAAATTGAAAAGTTAAACAATCCCATTCTTTTCCATTTTATTTTAGTAGTCAAATACACATAACAGAAAACATATCATGTTAGCCATTAAGTATACTGTTGGGTTGTGTTCAATACATTCACAAAGTTGTACTACTATCACCACTCTCTGTTTGCAAAATTCCTTTCGTCTTGTGAAACTGAAATTCTATACCTATTAAGCAAAAACTCTCCAATTCCCTCTTTCGTAGCCCCAGAATTCCAGCATTCTAATTTCTATCTCTATGATATTGACTACTCTCAGTATTTCATATAATGGATTCATCTAGTACTTATTTAATTGCAACTGGCTTATTTCACTTAACATTCTCAAAGCTCATCCATGTTATACCATATGTCAGAATTTTCTTCATTCTTTTTTTTAAGCTTTAATTTTTTTAAGTTAATTTATTTAGAGAGAGAAAAAGAATCCATGCAGGAGAAGGGCAGAGAGAGAAGGAGAGAAGGAATCACAAGCAGGCTCTGCACTGTCAGTGCAGTATCTGACTTGGGGCTGGATACCAGGATCTGTGAGATCATGACCTGAGCCAAAATCAAGAATCGGGCACTTAACCGACTGAGCTACCCAGGCAACCCAGAATTTCCTTCATTCTTATGACTGAATTTCATTGTATGTGTTTACCACATTTTGATTGTTCATTCATGTATCAGTAAACACTTAGGTTGTTTCTATGTTTTAGCTGTTAAGAATAATGCTGCTATGAATATGAGTGTACAAATATCTCTTCAAGATGCTTTTTTCAATGTTTTGAGTTATATAGTCATAAATGGAAATGTTAAATCCCATGGTAATTCTATGTTTTTTGTTTGTTTGTTTGTTTATAGGACTACCATGCTGTTTTCTATAGAAGCTGTACCATTTTACATTATCACTAATGATACAGAAAGGTTTCAGTTTCTCTGCATCTTTGCATGCACTTGTTATTTTCTGGTTATTTTTGATAGTAGCAATTCTAATTATTTTGAGGTCGTATTGAAGTGTACTTTTGATTTGTATTTTCCTAATGATTAGTGATGTTGAGCATTTTTTTTTTATGAACTTACTGGGCACTTCTGTGTCTACTTTGGAAAAATAACTATTCAAGTTCTTTGTACAGTTTTGAAGCAGATTGTCTGGTTTTTGAGTTTTACGAGTTCTCCCTATATCTGATTATTAACTTCTTATCAGATATATGATTTACAATTAATTTGTGAGTCTCTTGTATATAGTATATAGTTGGATCATTGTTCCTGTTCGTTTGTTTGTTTTTAGCCTTTTTGCCAAATTCTGTCTTTTGATGGGAGAGTTTATAACATTTACATGTGAAATAATTACTGAGGAGGGACTTCTGTCATTTTGCTATTTGTTTTCCTTAAGTCTTAGTAGCTTTATTGTCTCTCATTTCCTGCAGTGCTGTCTTCTTTTTTATTTAGTTGTTTTTTGGTAAGATTTAAAGCTTTACATTTTTACATTTCAACAATTAAATTCCTTTCTCATTTTCTTTTCTTTATATTCTGTAACTGTTTTCTTTGTAGTCATCATGGGGATTATACTTAACATCCTAAAGTTATAACAGCCTAATTTGAATTAATACCAGCTAACCTTCAATAACAAGCAAAAACTCTGCTCTTTTATCCCTCTATCCAGCCCTTTTGATTCTTGATGTCACAAAATTGCATTTACATACATTTTGTGCCACAAAACATAAACTAATATTTTAAAAAAATTCTATTAGTCTAAAAAAATCTATTAGTCTCTTAAATTATGTAGAAAACAAAATGTGCAGTTACAAACCAAACTTACAATAATGCCAGCTTCTAGACTGATAATTATCTTTTTATAAAATATACACTAGTCTCTTAAATCACATAGAAAATTTAAAAATGGAGTTATAAATGATCATTACAACAATGCTGACTTTACTAATTGCCCGTTTGCCTTTAGGTATTTACTTAAAGGTATTTACCTTTACCATGGTCTTTATTTCTTCATATGGCTTTGAGCTGCTGTGACATGTCCTTTCATTTCAACCTGCAGGACTCCATTGAAAATTTCTTGCAGAGCAGATCTAATGCTAATGAACACCCTCAACTTTTGTTTATCTGGGTATATCTTAATTTCTCCCTTAGTTTTGCCTGATGCCTTCTGGCCTCCAAAGTTTCTAATGAGAAGTCTGTTGATAATGTTACTGAGGATCCCTTGTATATGAGTGCCTTCTATATTGTTGTGTTCATGATTTTCCCCTGTGTGTTTGGCTTTTGAGAATTGAGTTATGATGTTTCTCAGTGTGAGTCTCTGAGTTCTTCTTTCTTGGAGTTCACTGAGTTTCTTGGATGTTTATATCTGTTTTTATCAAATTTTGGTCACTTTAAGCTATTATTTCCTCAGTTATCCTCTCTTTTCCTTTGGGAATCCCACAATGCATGTGTTGGTCTTCTTGGTGTTGTCCAACAGGTCTCTTAAATTCTGTTCACTATTCTTCAGTCATTTTTCTCTTTCTCAGACTTGATAATTTCCATTGTCATATCTTCAAGGTCACTGGTTCTTTCTTCTGCCTGCTCTCTGAGGCCTTCTAGGGAAATTTTTATTTCCATTATTGCACTTTACAGCTCCAGAATTTGTTTTTGGTTTCTCTTTAGGTCTTCAGTACCTTTATTGATATTTCTGTTTGCCCATCTATTGTTTTCTTGACTTTCTCCATATTTTTGTTTAGTTTGTTGATCATCCTTAAGGCAGCTGTTTGAAAATCTTCCTCTAATAGATCTACCAGCAGGTCTTTTTCTGGGAGGATGTCTGTTAACTAAGTTTTTTTTTTTTCCTTAAAATGGACCATATTGCCCTGTTTTCTTTGTATAACATATTTTTTTGTTGTTATTGTTTAAAACTGGATATTTCAATCTAAAAATAGAGTGAATCTGGAACTCAAATTCTTTTTCCTCATAGTTTACTTTTCTTTGCTTTTGTTTTTATTTATTATCTGTTTTTTAAAAATTTTTGTAGGTTGTTTCTGTGTCAAGGATCAACTTAAAATATAAATTTAAAGTATTTTCAGTTCTTTTCTCAACCTCCATCTTTTTCTAGACCTGTACATTGACTTTGTAATTTATCTGTGTATATAGCTGCTGTTGAATATCCTGGTTGGTAATGTCTGGCTCCCAAAGGAGAAAAATAGAAAAATGAAGGGGGAAAATAAGAGTACTGGCTCTTTAAATCTTCTGGAAATAACTCCAGCCATGGTGGGGGATGGTGGTTTGCAACAAAGGGAAGGAGTAGAGGGGGAAGAATGCAGCAATGCTGGTTTCCTGTTTCTTTTTCTATACCTCTAAGATCAGAAGCAGAATCAGCCATTTGTGCTACAGCACAGATCCCCTGTATTTAGAGGACAGAATTCTTTTTGTGCACCCTGGCTCCTACAAACTATGTGCTAGGTGCTCCTGGAAAGGCCTACAGCTGCCTGCCAGATGGCTGAGGGGTAGAAGGTGTGTAGCTGTTAACTGTACTAAGGGCTGAAATTGACCAAAATTAACCACAATTTAACCTCTAAGCCTTTCTCTGGAAGTTGCAAGTTGCAATCCTTCAATAGATTTCAAACTTTCAAAATAGTTATTACCTCAGACAGAATCTACCAATGCAGTTGTTGTCTAGATAGGGAAATAAATTCCTGATGCTTCCTACTTCATTGTCCTCCCAGAATCCTCTGTAAATAGTGCTATTTTTATAAAGAATTGATTACCGATCTTTCAATGTCTAATACTCTTGTAAAAATTACAAATAATTCTTATTAGAATAACTGATTTGGGATATATATAGTCCCCAAGCCCCCAGACTTAGAAAAAATGCATAAGCTTTTTAGAGAGGATCTGTGTTCCAACACAAAGTGATTATTTTAAAAAAAAAATTTTTTTTTCAACGTTTTTATTTTTGGGACAGAGAGAGACAGAGCATGAACGGGGGAGGGGCAGAGAGAGAGGGAGACACAGAATCGGAAACAGGCTCCAGGCTCTGAGCCATCAGCACAGAGCCCGACGCGGGGCTCGAACTCACGGACCGCGAGATCGTGACCTGGCTGAAGTCGGACGCTCAACCGACTGCGCCACCCAGGCGCCCCACAAAGTGATTATTTTAAAGATTAGATTCCTATTATTCTCCACATGGATGATCCAGATTATCTTTTCCTTAAGCAGCCTGTATTTCCTTTTGTCCCACAGACTTCTGGAAAGCATACTGCAAAGTCAGATATTCAAGTGAAACTATTATCAGTTCAAATGTGCTTTGGGTTTCTGTATAACTTTACAAACATTCCAAATGAAATATGAATTCAGTGTCATTGGAGAGTTGGGCTGAGTAAAAGGCCATATTACAATGAAGAACCCCTTCATGAATTCGACTTAGCTCACACTTTGTTGCAATGTTACAACTTAAATTCTAACAAAAATGCCCTTGTCTGAAATCTCAAGAGACAGTCATTGAAATTTTGGCTTTTTAGTCTATGATTTGCTCTTCTCATCTTAAGTCACTTTATCATAATATTTTGGAAAAAAGAAAATTTAAAGATATCTGCAATATAAAAATATTTCAGGGGCACTTGGGTGGCTCAGTTGGTTGAGCGTTGGACTTCGGCTCAGGTCATGATCTCACGGTTTGTGAGTTTGAGCCCTGCGTCAGGCTCTGTGCTGACAGCTCAGAGCCTGGAGCCTGCTTTGGATTCTGTCTCCTTCTCTCTCTGCCCCTCCCTACTTATGCTCTGTCTCTCTGCCTCTCAAAAATAAATGAATGTAAAAAAAATTTTTTTAAATATTTCAAAATGTATAATATGCCTTCCAGTATTTATGTGTGATCGTTTTAATAATCTGCATTGAATTCTATCTCTTTGCAATTTTTTCTTTCTACACTATATCTAACTCCCTCTGTGATCTTGGCAATATTCTCTTTGAACCTGATTATCTATCTTTAAAACAAGAATGATGCTCACCTATAAACTACATAATTATGGTGGGTAAAGTGGAAGTTAATATTATAATGTACTTTGAACTCTAAGAACAAAGTGCTAAGTAAGCATTAGACACTGGGAGATAATGAAGCAGTTAGTTTCTATACCTGATCACAATTTGAATATTACAGATCCTAGTAAATTATTAAAGGCCTTTAATACATAAAGTCAATGACTCTGGCATTGTCATTGTTAGGATCATTAGTCACTAAAGTGAAAAAAAATATTCTAAGTCTTTAAGAAATGAAAGGCTAGAGATTTGTTATGAACCCTGCATTTAGGAACATATCAAAGTGCATACGTTACTGGAACCCACTTAACATTACTCTAAAGTAACTACGAAAATTTTCATTTAACCTAATGTTTAGAAATTTACCCCAATTTAATTTCTTGTATGTATGAGGTTATTGAAAAAGAAAAATTAAACATAAAGTTTGAGAAAAAAATGTGTAAATACTTTGGCTAAACTACTCTTTAAATAGTATAGTTTAAATCGTTGTGCTAAATATTGTACCTATGAAAATTATGCAAAATACTATTTGAATACTTTTATATGCTAGTCATCATTAATAAAAAATTCTCCCAACAGGGACACCTGGTTAAGCATCTGACTTGGTTTCAACTCAAGTCATGATCTCAAGGTTCATAAGTTCAAGACCCACGTTGGGCTGTGTGCTGCCAGTGCAGAGTCTGCTTGAGATTTTCTGTCTCTCTCCCCCCACTTCTCTGCCCCTACCCCACCCTCTCACTCTTTCTCTCTCTCAACAAATAAATAAACTTAAAAAAATTCTCCAAAAAAATATTAAAACCTATTTCAGAATTTTAACTTACAAATAAAATTTCATTGTGATAGTTATAAAAACAAAAATGTTCCTATCACTTGGTAATATAGAAATTTATGATAATGAATATATTGCCATATATAAACCTGTAGTTTTTTTTAGGAAGGTGTTGAAACTGAGAACTGTGAATTCTGTCAGTCATCACGTGCTTTGGGTCTCGGGAAGATTACTTAATCTAAGCCTCATTTTCCATCAATACTTTTTCATCAAAACTAAATGATATAATCCCAGCTAACCACTTAGTACAGTGCTTATTACTAACACATGTTAATTGAGTTCAGTGTTATTATTTCAATTATTATAAACTTGACAGAAACACAGCAGAGTAAAATTGTCTCTGATTCAGAATAATATTTGCTAATTGTCATGAATTTGGTGTATATCCAGTACTTCCTTTCCAACAGTGAGAGTTATTGTTTCTGTTTACTTTCTTAGAGTGTGAAGGGTAAGATAGGGTGAGCTGGGGAAAATACACCTCTTAGTAAAAGGAGAGAGGTTCTAAAAACCCTGTGCATGACTATCAAGACATTAGCATAGAACATATGAGGAAATTTTCTATTGAATAAGGGGCTGCAGACCACATTTGTAATACAGAATTAATTCGTGGAGGATATCTCAATGTAATTATTATTGTCTGGGAAAATAGCTTTATATGTATGTATACACATGCGCGCGCACACACACACACACACACACACACACACACACACTACCTTCATTGTAACAGTATCCCACTGAAATAGTAGCCTATATGCTCAAGTAAAGATGCCAGATGGTATAGAAAATGTTTATTTCATTTGGTCACAATTCTGGTAATTTTTCTTGTTGTCAAGTAGAATGTTTGACCTTGTTTCTTCCAACTGAGAGCAATATAAGTGGAGGGTGAAAAAAAGGAGAAATCTGTTTTTTGAGGTATTTATAATGTCTTTGATTATTTGTGCTCCTTTTGAAATGTATGTACAGTCTCCACTGACCTATTGGGGATACCATTAGTAGATGTAAGCAAAGTTAAAGATATTTTTTAAAAAAAATATCTATTTATTTATTGAGAGAGAGGGAAAACCCTTGCGTGTGAGTGGGGGAAGGGAGGTAGAGGGAGAGAGAGAACCCCAAGCAGACTCTGTGCTACCAGGACAGAGCCCAATGCAGGGCTGGATCCCACAACCCTGGGATCATGACCTGAGCTGAAATCAAGAGTAAGACACTTAACCAACTGAACCACCCAGATGTCCCTAAAGATCTCTTATATGGATATCTGCACAACATACAACTATGTGTATGCAGAGTGTATTATTAGACTTAAAAAAAAGCCTTACTTGTGAATAGTAGCATCTAAAATAGTGAAGATTTATGATGAATTAGTAATTCTGAATAGCTCTGCAGAACTGTAAATTCTACTGTGACCAATAAATTGTCCCAAAACAGAGAATTTTGCTTTTTATCTTTATTTAACTTCCTAAGTTAAATTGTTGATGCCTCTAGGGCAAATCCAATGCATTTTATGTAAAAATATTCCTATGTTCACGTTTTGCTCTCATTCTTCAATTTTTAATACTTCAGGGCTTATAGTAAATGAATGTGATATGTTAATCACCAGATGTAATACTGGTAATTGAATGTACATATACAATTATATATACATACATATATTTGACATTGTGTATATGTACATGTTAATACATACAGACATATATCTGACATTGTGTGTATGTATATGTTTTTCAGAAAGTAAATGTTTGAAATGAAATAAAAAAGCATGATATGGAAGAAATAGCTTCAAACTTGAAACCAGAAAAACTAAATTCTTGTTTTCATCCCATCTAACTTTTTGCTGTGTAATTTTGTTCAAATCACTTAAAATATTTTCACTACATTTTCTGAAGAAGTGGAATTTGTGTGTACCATCTCTAATTTTTTTTTCAACTGTGCGTCTATGAAATCTCAGTGTGCACTTCTATGGTCATCTTATCAAGGCATCTTAATTTTGCTATGGTCTGATTCAACATGTAATAGATTTCAGCTGTTTTATCAGCAAATTATTTCTTAAGAAACAATGAGGCTTGACTTTGAAGATTATCTCTGTGTTGATTATTTAATGGGTGGATGGGTAGTTGCATGAATGTATGGAAAGAAAAAAAGAGAAGAGGAAAAAATGTACAAAGAGAGAAACCAAGAGAATCTATTCTGTTGCTTCAGAGAAAAATAAAAATTCATTTCATAAAGCACCTTTGAAAAATTTATTCTTTTTTAAACTACATAACATAAAGAATTTATATTTATTAGGCAATATAAATAAGTGAAGATTTTAAACTTCATGATTGAAAAAAGAGGAGCCATCTCTGATTTTACTTGCAATTCTGATATTTTAGGCAATTATTTCATACATATTTTTTTATATACTACAGTTTTAAATCTAAATTGATCATGTAAGGATAATGTAGATACATTAATATTTGTTTTCAATTTTTAGAATCATTTATTTTAAAATTATTTGGTATGCTAGTTATATAAAATGTGATATATACATCTTCCAATAATTCTACTGATTGTATAGAAAATTCCTTCAAGACATGTATCAAATCATTTCTCAATATTTTTGAGGAAATTCTGAGCTAGATGAAGATATTTTCTTTCCTCCATTATCAGCTAAACAATGTTTCCTCCACTTGCCTCATATAGGTATAAGGAAAAATAATTAAATATTGAAACTAAAAATATAAGTGTATGCTTAATACCTTGCTGAATAATTTGGATATTCTGGAGTCACAATAATGTCCATGAAAATAAATTCACATGCAAGTACATTAGCAAGTCTACTTTTGTTTTGATTTAGAGTTAGTTGTAAGTCATATTTTTCTTCTGTCTTTGAATCTAAGTCTCTTATTTTACAATATTATGTCTAACTAAACATAAAGGAAGGTTAATATGTTACTGTTTCTTGAAAATCTAATATATCCAGGTTCCCTTTTACATACTCAAAGTATACAAATAGTTTCTGTGACCCATGAAATTATATTTTGCTAATGAGACAAAACATATATACATCCATGATGGAGGCAACACCATGAATAAAGACATGAAGGTAAAAATACTTCTAAGCTTAATGTTTCTTAAGCATCTAATGTTTTTGAGAATTACTGAGTTGGTCAGATTAGTAACTTCTTATAAAGGTTTTATTACCAGGCATATTTGCAAATATGAATCTGTGTAAAATGATTTTATGGCATAAAATACTGACTTGTACAGATCGCCCTTCACAACAAGTAAAAACAAATGATATCAGCATATTTTTAACATTATTATAAATGATTATTCTTTACTTTCTAAGATATAAGAAGACAAGTAAACATAATGTTTGTATTTAAAAACATGTATGTGTTCTTGCCCGTATATGTCATTCTTTTGTATAAGGATCAGTAAAGCCCTTTTCCCCCTCAAAGAAGGAACATATCATAATTAATCCCTAAGAATGGAAATGACTGATTACAAATTTTAGGAGGTGTTCATAGTCTGCTTTATTGCTTGGTTGTTCTTCCTTCCAGTTTGACCAATGTGAAGTTGCTCAAACTGTGTGTATGTGCATGCGTGTGTAAGTAGTGGAAGAATTATTTCATCTTGACAATAAGTTGAGTATTCTTTTTACCTCAAGGTTGTAAATTAAAACTGACAATGAAAAAAAAAAAGGCTAATAGAAGTTGCTGGGGAAAAACTAGATGCTGGGTCATCATGATAACAGTATAGTTATGAATGTTGCATTCAAGGGACTTTAAATTTTTTTAAATAAGTAACTCTAAGAGGTTTAAGATTGGATTACACTGATAATGTGTGTGTTTTGATACAAAGGTTAAAGACATGGAATTGCTGTACTCTTGCAAGTGCATGAAATAAGTAAGAACCTTCTTTCATGAGATTCTACATGTGGAACTCACTGGGCTGTTTTCAGAATACTTGTGTTTAATACAAAATGCTGCATGTACTCTTTGGTAAAAAGATGAGATTTTATAGCTGAAGAAAAAGAGTAAATAAATAACTGGATTTAAAATGTTGCTAGGATTTCCTGTTCTTTGGTTATGCTGTGTGCAGTAAGATGAAACGTTTCTTCTGTGTACTTTTTGCTGTTTGCAGAAAGATGAACTGCTTGTTTTATGCATTTCCTTTCAGTGTATCTTAATTCAGCACGGAATTGACTAATTTGCTATCATTTCTGTGGGTTTCTGCCATTTATTAAGCCAGGCTTAATATTTAAGGCAGTCTTCAGTGTTCTGTCAGGTAACAGTAAAATGCTCCTATTAAAATGTGTTACCAATACTTGGCAGAAGTCAGTAGTATTACCCATTTTAAAACAAGGTTGATTAGAAACTCTTCTTTTAAAAGACCCATTTAGAATCCATGACAAGGTGAAGTGTCTTTATATAAACATACATCACTTGTTTGTGAGTAGCCATTTAGACTATCTGCTTTAAAATGAATTGGATATTTCAGCTCCAATTATATAGTACATTTATATCACACTTTCTAACAAACTGTTAAAGAAATTTGTGTATCTGAGTCTGATCATATTAAATTTTCAATGTGATGATTAATCTAGATTCTCATAACAATTATCATAGATTAAAATGAGTCTTCTGAATGATGTTTAAAATCAGCAAGATAAATCTAACACTTATTGCCTAAATAATTTCACAGAAATAATTTCTAAAGTAGATTTCAATCTGATTCAGAAATTATAGGCTAGGTCAAAGGCTAACATCTATAATATTTATTATGCTTGATTATATTAATACAATATTAATATTCTGGGTAATATACATATATTATATATATAATTAGTGAGTACTTTATGTATCAATTAAAAAATTCTTCATTCTTTCTCATACTCTTAGCATGCATTTAGAATATATTTTAGGAGGTAGAAAGCAAGGGTTTGAAGAGGCTGATAAAAGTTAGTACAATCCATGCAAATGTAAAAGAGCAGTGACAAGAGAAAGCTAGGTTCACACAAAAAGCCTGTTAGACACTCTGCCTTCTCTGGTGAAAATTAATAATTTCCACCCCATCATGAGGCCACTTAAGGTGAAGACAGCAAAAGTAACGTGCCACACTTGTCAGAAATGGACATAGTTTCAGACTTGCTTTATCATGTATTGAGTCTAATAATGCATGTTTAATATCATGATCTGTCTTTTACTAGAAGGTTTTGGGGTTTTAGTCACAAACGCATAAAATCAACAGGAGTAGCTGATGTAAAATGTCTGTTTCTGTATGTTTCTATATATACATATGTGTGTATGTGTGTATGTATATAAACATGTATATGCATGTTTGTGTCCTTATAGTCTGTGTTTATCTCTCTGTATGTGTGTATATAAAACCCATATTGTGTTTACATATGGGAAAAAGACATTTTAATATACATAATTTTATTGATGTATTTACATACTACAAGAAATATTATTTGGATATGTATGTGGATATGTATGTGTAGTCATTCCTTTATCATGTTATTGATCCTGAGGTGTATGTCTTTTTTTTTTCCAGGGGGAAATTCATTTAGTTCACTCAAAAAGGCAAAAAATACATTGGCCCAATAATTTCAAAATAACAATTTAAAAATGTGCTCCTAGCACTAACAGGATCACAATGAATAAAAATAAAGGATGCATAGCCAGATGGGAAAGAATCTCCCAGATTTGTAGTAAGGTCAGGATCCTCATAAAAATACTTTTATTTCTTACGGGTATAATCCTAAAAGGCAGTATCCCATGGTGACTTAGAGCAAAGACATTGGAGTCAAGCAGTCAAGGACTCTACTCTGGCCCTTATTCCTTTGGCGTATTCCTTGCACTGAAACTTAATTTTCATAACTCTATGTGTGTGTGACAGTATACATACCACATAATTATTTTAAGGATTAAATGAGATTCTGTAATATAGAAAAATATTAATAGAAAATGTTAAGCACTGTTTGGATTACAGTAATTAAAAATAAAATGGGAGCACCTCGGTGGCTCAGTCAGTTAGGCATCAGACTTTGGCTCAGTTAATGATCTTGCCATTTATGAGTTCCAGCCCCCAATCCGGACTCTCTGCTGTCAGCACAGAGCCTGCTTCCAAGCCTCTGTCCCCCTCTCTCTATCCCTTCCCCACTCACACTTGCAAGCTCTTTCTCTCTCTCAAAAAATAAACATAAATTAAAAATAATTTAAAATTAAAATTAAAACCTAGTGTTTAGTGAAAATTTACCATTCAGTTAGCACAATTTATTTACATTTTACATGGATAATCTCATTTAATGCAGTTAATAACCCTTACAGATAGGTATTGTCATTAGATTTTACAGATGATGATTATGGGTTTTAAAATTTGAATCCCTTGTTCAGGGTCATATGCTTAACAAATGACAGTCAGAATTTGAAATCAGTTTACTTCTAGAACTGGTGTGTTTAGCCAATTCCCTGTTGACAGTCAATCAAGTTAGCCACAATTCTTATCATCATTATTATTGTATTTATGTGAAAAAGGCTATAATTATCCATTAGGATTTATGTTAGTTCTTAGGAAGTATTTCTCAAATTGTCTGTGCTCAGAGATTTGTACTTGTCTAATGTTACTGAATTCATGTTGTAAAAGATACTAATATCTTTATTCAAAATAAAAAAAGAAAGAAAAAAATGAAAAATAAATTAAGATCACAATAGAAGTTTGATTCCCGTATGCTTGTGTGAATGACTCTCAGAAAGTTTCCTGATTTTATCTCCTATTGTTCAGAAAAATATTCTTAAACCTATGAATTCCTAAAGATTCCATGATATGAGACATCTAATGAATCAGCCACTTTGTCTTGCAAAAGCTTTTGGGACTTCTTATATTGTCTCACCAAAGCTTTGCCTGAAATAACACTTTGATGTGCTATTCATAATTTCCATTTGGAAGCAGTAACTACATATTCCTGCTTAGCTACCATACTGCTTCCAGTATAGTGTACTTCAGTAATAAATAAAATGCATGCTTTAAGTGAAGGTATACATTTTTTCAAATATATAAGTCCCTGGCATATATACAGAGAGCATGACAGAATATTCATGTTGTTGTTTAATGACATTCATGTTGTTCTTTGTAGGAGCAATTTTTGATGAATCTGCCAAAAAGGATGATGAGGTGTTTCGCACAGCGGTTGGTGACCTCAACCAGAATGAAGAGATCTTACAGACTGAGAAAATCACATTTTCAGTGACATTTGTCGATGGCAACAACCCTTTTCAAGCAGTTCAAGAAGGTAAGGCCTATCAGCAGTCCAGTTTTTATTTTGTTTTTTTTTTTTTTTTTGGTTCAATTCAGATGGCAACTAGATTTGTTTACAAATCAACATGGATGTCATTTTTGCATCTTTGCTGCATTGCTTTTCTTTGAGGGTGCTGTTTTGTAGATATCAAGACTGAATTCCACTTCTGAAAGGACAGAGTATGGAAAGTTTTTGTTTAATTGAAGTATATGTGAAAATGCATATAAATATTTGCAGTAAAAGCTTTATAGCATTTTATGATTTCAGTGTAAAGTAAACATTACTTAAAAGTATGACTTTCTATCCAAAGTTTTAGTTTTGACTTTTTTGATATAATGGCCACCTTGAGTGTTGTTACAGCATGGAATGACATTTCAGGTGTATTCATGACAAATGCATTGGCAGAAAGAAAACTGACTGGTAGGCACTAAATACAAATCAAAGACTTCGCTTTGGGATCCTAACATATACATTTTTTACTCTCTATAGTGTGCCAAATATTAAATCATTTGTCTCCATTCTTTCTGTATACTTGGGTGAATTAAAGTTTTTCATAGGGACAAATCATACAAATACAAATTATTTTTATTATACTGGGATGATCATTTGTATGAATGAAGGTTTTGATCGAAAGATATCTAAGAGTAATAGAATTTTATTTTTGATGCTGTTATTCTAATGAAATAGCCTCTTGATTGGCAAAGCATTACTTGTTCATGAAACTATTTGTTGCTGACCTAGTTTACATTTTATTGTGATAATATAATTAGACTAAAGATACCAACACAAAATTTAATCAAATGAAGCACTTGTTTCATTAAGAAACTTAAAGAGGATTTGACAGAAGTAAAGATGGACAGAATATTAAAAGTGGTAGAGTTTGACAGGAAACTTTTTAAAGACAAATATTGAAAGGGTAAGGAAAATAAATATAAGTATTTTCAAAAAATTGTCATTTTCCTCTAACGTTGCATCTACATGACGTTCAGGGAACCTTTATTGGACTATGCTTTTGATCAGTAGCATTGACTACTATCGAAACTTATTTATGTTTACTTGTGTCAATAAGAGATTAGGTAGAACGATTAGTGATCTAATGGATTTTCCTTCTTAATAATTTGATGGAGTGAAGAAAATATTTTAATGAAATGAACAGAAGTGTTTTACTAAAATATTATTTTGCAAAGAATATGATGCTTATAGTAATATGGAATTTTAATGTTTAGTAAGTAAATATCAATTTAAAAAGATTAATGAAAACATCTAGTCATTTATATTTTAAAATGAGAATTCTGGGAATTTGGTGCCAACAAAAATGGATGTGCTGATAAATTTTCTGTTGAAACATGTAAAAACTAATATTACAATTCATAAAGCAATAAGTAAAATAATAAAGCAGAATATGCAGAAAATCCAATAGAGAAAAAGAGTATTATTCATTCAACTATTAGTTTTAGTGACTGGAATGAGGGTAGATAAAAAATGAGGACTTATTTATTTTTGTATCTATCTTCTGATTACATATTAATAATTGTAAATTAACTTTGAAGACAGGCTAATGTATCAATTTGTTTTAAAAAAAGCACTTTGAAAAGTGTGGAGATAAAGATACAAAGACAACACAGTGGTAGAAGAGAATTACAAAGTGTGAATAAATATGTCCCTCACACCTTTTTTAGAGACTCCAATTTGAAAAGCAAAGACAATTTTTTAAAATACCACAGTGAATCTGTTCACATATTACTTTGTGTAGCCGTTCTGCTGCCAGCTCAGTTCTGGAAGCAGAAACATCCCTCAAAAGAACTACTGTGACATGACGAATTTGTGATACTGAAAGCAAATTGAGAGAGGAAATAAGTTTTAAGTTTTGGAGACAGAGACCACTAGATATTTGTCAAGAAAGAAGAAAGAGGTTGACAGTTTGCCTGATGTTTTCTGATGGTAACAGGATGTTCTGGACCAGTTATTTTGATCGTCTGCTCTGCGTAATGAACTTGAAATAAGTTCTAGGAAGCTTTGGAGTTAATTTGCTTCCCCATTCAATATCAAGAAAGATCTTGGCTAATTTTACAAATAAAAATAATTCTTTCTAGAGCTCTTTCCATAATTTATTAGTTTGAAAAAAGGAGGAAAATATTCAACTGAAAGAGAACAAGAAATAATCAAAGGGGTATTTTCTCAAATGTTTTGAGCAATTGATTTAGGATAAAACCTCAATTGTGCCATTAAGGATGTCCAGTTTTTCTATGATCATATATTTGCTGTGATGCCATTAAAATATATAACATAAAGGGTCTCAAATTAGCTTATTTGTTTTTTTAAATTCCAAGAAAGGATAACAGATTCAATGATATAAGTATTACTGACTGTTTATACATGAAGTTTTTAGAAGTTCATCAGGAAACAAATCTGAAATGCTCATTTTATTTTAGTGTGAGAATTTCCTCCAACCAGCTGCATTTAAGAGATGATCTTTATTTTTACAAATTTAATTTTTTTCTTTATCTTTCTTCTATAAGCATTTAATGAGAGAAAGATTTAAAGATAAACAGCCTGTTAACACATAAACAGAATTACAATATTGATACCATTATAATGCTTCTTTGTAGCTCTGGTTAGAGTAAATTTTTTCATAGTAATAATTATTTTTAATAATAAATATTTAATAGTTGTTTTTACAGTGAGTTCCCAAATGACAATATCTTGGTTGTAACACAGGATCAATATTTCTTTCTCTGGAGATCAATGATTGTATTGATTATCTTTATCATTATCCTGTAACAATCTCAGCACTTGTAGATAAATGAACAGTAGAAAAAAAATTCCTGTTTTTAGAAAAATAATCTTGAATCAAACAACCTATTTTAATAATTCTTTTTCCTTTTTTTGAATATATTTATTGATAATATTTTGAATATATTTTGAATATATTTGTTGATAAGCTATTATTCATCTTTTGTCTGTTGAGTCACGGGATGTTTACTAGGGGCAAAGAATTTTTCACACCTTAACTCAGGATTATTTTTATCATTTTTTGGGTGTGGAATAGGTAGGCTTATTGGTAGCTGGGGTGGTAAAGCTTATTCTCTAAAGAAGATACACAAAAGAAAAAAATTGTATGGTGTATTTTTGAAAACCTCAAAAATTATAGAGGTGGAAAATGATATACACCTAGTTGAATGTTTTTCCTAAATGTATGAAGTAATTGAGAGTAGTGTGTTCAAGTAATTCGCCTACATACTGCAGGTGTGTAGCAAGAGACTAAACCAAGACCTTCTGACCACTAGCCTAATATTTTCCTTGCTATATCTGTTAACCACATGTACGTGAGAGAGAGAGCACACAATGCATTATAAGACTTCACTAAGTATTTTGGAAAATATAAAGTTCTGGCAGATTTATATGTTTTGATACATACCATTAATGTTCATAGGTTTCAGATAGCATGGAATAGTAAAAATCTTCCAATCGAGTTGAACAATACCAGCTGATTCTATAAATCACTCTTGTTCTTTCATCCTTGGTCTTCTCATCTATAAATAACGAAAAATCAAACATAAATGATGTATTTTTTAAGATTAGTTTATTCTCTATGGATGAAATGTTTCATGACTCTTTAGGACACATTTCCAGATTTAGAAATTTAGGATTCTAGAAATGATAATTATTTAGTTTCTCTTTAGAGATGCTGCACATTGCTGAAATTGCCCCCTAGTTTTTTTCTATGGCTTACTTCAAAATAAATTAAATATCTCAGCCAACTATTCACTGTGACCCAAGGAACTCATTGCTATCACCAGAATCCAGAAAGGGTCTTTTGCAGATTCAACTGACCTGGATCAGTGCAGCTGTTGCTAGATTACTTTCCTTACTCCTCTCTTATAGATTGTTTCCTTTCTGTCATCTATAAACTGGATAAAACATAGATACACAACGGTGTGGTGTGAAAGACACTGCTTTTCTCTACCGAAAGCAATAGCAATTATTTGTATTGTTGGCTTCTAGTTGAGACCAACACCACTTTGCTCCAAGAAAGATCGGACTTATAAGAAAACAAGGCCAGGAGAAAGTAAAGGGAATGCATTTGTAAAAATGTTCACATAGGAAGTTGAAATGTAGACGTAAAAATTCATGCATAATTCTTGCATCCATTGGATGTATCAGCAAGAATATAAAGGACCATGTGTTGGTATTGAATGGCAAGATTCAATTAAAAACTTTTGAAATATTTGCTCTTATTAGAAAAACACCTAAAAATGAAATATATCGTGAAAAGAGTTTAAGGGCAGAATTATGCTTTAGAATCACAGATGATTCTATTTGAAAGAAAAGGAGGCACATATCATAATTATTCTTCCATATGCTTTGTTGTAAACCATTATAAATAATATAGTTATAAAAGCTGTTTTTCATATAAAAATCAGTAATAGTTAAGATTGCTCGTCATCTAAGTCTCAGTCTGGTCCACCTTCGACTTACTCCTTTGTATACCCAACATGAATATTGATTGCTCCAAAAAAAAGTCTCTCATAAAAAGTAGACATCTTATTTTAATACAGTAATGATTTCAGTTAAATTTGCTTCATACATCTTCCAAAATAAAATTATTTTAAGTGTAAAACAATGTGGTGCTTTTATTTATAGTTTATGAAATTAGACTTATTTCTTTACACTCTCTTTATATGTAAGAGACACATGCATCTGTATCGTGTGTAAAAGGGAAAACAGGAGAGCAGTAGAGGCAAAAACAGTGTAAGGAAATCTAACAAGGAAAATGTGCTTCTCCAGAAAATATCACCATTCACTGTGAATATTTCTGGTGCCATAGGCTAAATCTGGGTAGTCTTGTTCAAAGAGTACGTAAATGTAAAAGAATGATTTATGTGGCTGTTCTATTTGATGCTTTATTCCAAGGCTTAGTCTCATAATTTATATTCCTCTCAGCTTTAATAGGACATCTTTACTGTGATAAAAAAAAATCTGCTAATTCGGAAATGTTTAGATTGGATTCTGCAACTTTCCTAGTATAAGTCTGCAGTGTGTATGTCTTGTCAGCCTGTGTTTTCGTGGACCAATTTTGACAGCTTCAATTCCAGCTTATTTTCTGAATTACGTGACAATAAACTGAACTTGAGAATTGATAGATCCAGGGGGCCAAGAAATAAAACCTGAACGTCATGCAGGTATAATTTTGCTCATTCATTTTTCCATTCCTCCTTTCCTACCCACATCAAGGCAAGTGCTGTGCTTTGAATCCCAGTCTCTAGGTCCAGTGCTCAGTGTAACTGGTGCCCAGCCATTTGTGCAAAGAGTTGAAAGGAAGAGGTGATGGAACTCACTGGCCATTTCCAGATACCCACATAGCAGAAGGGATATTGGATATCCATTCAGTGGCTGTCTGGACCGTCTTCTTACCTCCTTGAGTCTGGGATATTTAGTAATCTGCTGCCAGGTCTAGGATCACTTTCCCTTCTACCTGCCACATTCTAAGGACCGGTCAAAAAGATCTGGAATCAGAATCTTCCTATCATGTGGTCTTTAGTACCCATCATCAATGTGGTATTAAAGTATAAACAATTCTATATACATTAGGGATAATACCAGCATACATTCTTTTAAGCATCTCACACTAACCCTTTCCAATGAAGAATTGCCCATCAAGAAGAATTAAATTAAGATATGTTTGGAATCTAATTTTGAGAGTACTCAGTCAAATCAGTCTATCCAAGTACTTTATAATGCCTAGTACTCTTCCAAGATTTGGCCAGCCACAATAGGAGATTACAAAGGAAATAGAGGACTTAGCGTTATGATCATAGGAAGTTTTAAAAATGTACTTGGGAAGGGCTGTGGACTTTTAGAGCATGAACAGTCATTATGCCTTCTGCTTGTAATGTGGGTTTTAAATTATTTAATAGTAAAAGGGAACAAGGCGTTATACCTTTTTGAAAATATTATTTTTCAGAAAAGAGAGGAAATACCTTTCTTAAGGAAATTCATTATTTTTAATTAATATTAAAGAAGATATAAATTATATGGATTAATCTTTGTTTTCTGTGATTTATTGCTCTTCTCCTATATTAGTAATCCTTTCCCTTATCTCATTCAATATCATGCTCATAAAGTAACAGGTCTCTAATACTGTGGATAGACTGAAGTTCAGATGTTTATAGACCTCTATATCATAATTTTGTAGCCTTTTTGCTTTGAGGTCTTTTACCTTCATATCTACAAATGTGTACTCTTGTGTAAGTTGCCTCATAAAATATAATATTTTAGCAGTCTGTGCTGCTCTGGACTTGTTTCATTTAGAAGAATCTTCAACTTTTTATAAAAGCTGTGTTTAGCACAAGTATAGATTTATTCTTTGATCATTGGATCACTGTTCTTTCTTCCTACCAAATATTTTTCACATAATAATAACAGACCTCTTCCTTCTCTTTCAGTCTCTGTAGATAATAGTGCATGATTGTAGCAGCATAATTCAGTTTTTCCTTGGTCTTTTATGATACTGATTTGATAAAAGATTCACCTCTATGTCTTAAAGTAACTCTGAATATATGGTTTATTAGAGTAAAAGCCACACTTACCTACATCCTATAGTTGTTATGAGAGTCCATTGTGTAGTCATAAAAATAGTTTAAGTTCACATTTAAGATGACTTTACTGTATTCAGATTTTTAAAACTATTAACAGTATTTTTGATATCAAAGTTTCACATGATCTAGTCTATTTGCTTAATTCTAGAACAAAAAATAACCTTTTAATTATTTTAATATTTGACACCCATTTTTGCATGTCCTTGGCCAGTGTTGCGTGAGGTTTATGGGAATTGTACTATGTGTAGTTTTTTAGTACTCCTGCAGTATTTTGTTGAACTTCCTTGTAATTTTCAAAAGAATTATCATTGAAACACCCTTTTTAAAAGGAACACACACAAAGCCAATGTACACGAAGGAATTGAATATTCCAGGAAAAGAAAAGAATGAAGTAGCAAGTACTTTTGGGGTTCCTATAAGCATTCAGCCTTGAGCTATTAAAAAGGCTGTGCTCTCCCTTGGCTGCACTGTATAGTCTTATATGGTTATATTGACCTTTTTATTTATTCTTTAATCATGTATTAGGTCCTAAACTATATGTGCTTCTCTTCCTTTTGCACGGCCACTATAGTACTCTTTTTAAACTCCTCATTTAACCCCCTTTGAGTCCTTTATTCTCAATATTGTACTGGATACACTCAGTATATCTGCATTTCACTGAGTATATGTCTTAAATTTAATGCCATTTATTCTGCTTGGGAAACAAAATTAAGTGCATGGGTCATGGAATCAAATAAACCTGCCTTGATATGAATTCTGCTCCATTTCTTACCATCTTTGGGATCTTAAGCACACCTAATATCTCTGAGCCTCAGTTTCTTCATTTGTGGAAGAGGGCTAAATACATACTCCATGGGATTATGATGATTATTTGATTATTATAAGATGATTTTATGGGGTTGTAATTATGGTATGTGGGTTTCTCCAGTAATCCACATGCATATTAAAAACATTGGAGTATTGGGGCGCCTGGGTGGTGCAGTCGGTTAAGCGTCCGACATCAGCCAGGTCACGATATCGCGGTCTGTGAGTTCGAGCCCCGCGTCAGGCTCTGGGCTGATGGCTCGGAGCCTGGAGCCTGTTTCCGATTCTATGTCTCCCTCTCTCTCTGCCCCTCCCCCGTTCATGCTCTGTCTCTCTCTGTCCCAAAAATAAATAAAAAACGTTGAAAAAAAATTAAAAAAAAAAAACATTGGAGTACATGATGATTTAGTGTCATTGCATGTGTCCATCAGCAAATTTCTATTGCTCTGTGTGACCTTACCTTCAATACACATCCTCTACCGAATGTATTAGTGGTTCCCATGGATACCACTGATCATAGTAGGCTTATTATCTGCCTAGTCAGCATCTTTTTTTTATTTTTTCCAACTGAGTTTTTACTTACCAAGATCCTGAATTCTGGGCTTGTAAAAATATAGAAATTGAATGCTTCTGCTTTTTTTCTTTCTTCCTGGGCTAGTTCTGCTAGTCAGCAAAGGAAGCTGAGAATTATATTTGTAGTGTAATTTATTTGGCAAATAGTAGTGATGTTGCAACATGTGTACTTAGGGTTGGGAGGATTTAAAATACCTTGTTACCATTTCTGGGAAGTAAAGAAAGCCTGTGGAGACCAAATTAAAGCTTTCGGATGATTTGTGTGGGCTTAATACAATCAGTGAAGTAAATAAGGCACTGAGTCATAACTAAATAGGATTCAGTGGTAGAAAGGCATAATGTTGTAGAAGAGCAATATATGTGAAAGTCGGATATAGAAATGAATTCAAGGAAAGCTTTATGCTTTGAGAGATGCATCATCTCTGGTGTTTTGAGTTTATTTTTGAAATTATTGTTTAAAAGGTTATCTTTCTACATTCTACACATTTTCATTTCAGCTATACATGGGCAAATATTAACTGTAAAAAGCTGATTATTGGTTTCTTTGAATTCTTAGTACTATTCTTCTTCAATAACACATGGTATGTTATTTTCTCAGGAATTCATGCATCATTTCAAAACATATTTGCTTTTTGGTCTTTGGTAGACTAATACAATATGATGGTAAGATTGGCTAAACTCATTTTGTAAGATATATTTTCAAACATAGAAAAGACTTAAAACATAGAAAACATTAAAATGGTTTATAATGTCTATTATAAATGAGAAATATGTTCCAAAGTGGAAAATAAATATTTTCTTATAATATGTTATTTTTTGGGGGAAAAAAAGTTATGCAAATTGAAGTTAGAAACAATACTGTTACAGAGACTATTTTTAATAGAATGACTTTAAATATTCAATAATAATTTTTGTACTTTACTTTTGAATTAGCACTTACAAAAGTTAAACAATAGTTTGAGATAGTCCTGAATGCTTATTCATATTATTATAACTGAGCAAATGTAGAGGTCTTAGGTGTTAGAAAGTAACTAGGGGATTAAAAACAAAAAGACACATTCTTACTGGTCAAAGAATAAGGAACTGTCATATCAGCTTCATTTTACCTGCTTCCAAATCTTGTTTTCATTCTGTTACATTGATTTGTCAATAACTTTTATTGTATGGAGTTAGCAATTTAATCTTTTTATTCTGTTTTGAATTTCATATATACATATGAAATAATATATATAAATGACATATATAGTATATATCATAAATTTACCAGTCACTCTTTTGATCATTCTTTCAGTGTTGATTCATGTTTTTCAAAGGGTAATTTTTTATTTTTTTTAATTTTAAAGTTTTATATACTATGTTTGTTAAAATAGGACAGGAAAGGTTTGATGTCAGGCCTCCATCATTCTTTATACAAAGTTCAGGCCAGGACTCCATGAGAGCAAAGAATGAATCACCAGTTTATACTTCCTTTCTTTGGAAATTGGTTAAAGTTTAATATGAGAAGGGTTGACCAACTGGCAGGAAATTATGAATCACCAAGAACAATTTGTTGTTCTTTCAAAAATCAAAATCATAATTGTTCACTCATGTGTAAGGTACTTAATGCACTGACTGTGTACTAGATTAGAAGTTTATACAAGCAAATGAGACAAATTTAACTGAACCATCCAAAGAATTAAAATCTAATAGGAAAGATATAAAAAAAGAAGTAAGCAAGCAAATAGTTCCTCCCCCCCCCTCCCCAGTGGAAAATAGTGCTGTCTATAAGATGTAGGGTTTGTGTTTCTGTGTGTGTGTGTATATGTGTGTGTGCATGCGTGCACCTGAGTGATTTAAAATCAGGAGTTTATTTTTGATAAATAATGGAAGAAACAGAAAGTTACATTTATGTCAAGATTTGAGGTTGCAAAGTAGCCAACAATGCCAAGAGTAAATAGCATTCCATCCTACTGCATATGGGAAAACCATTTGGAGGCATGGGCTTGCTGTGTTTGGGGGGGTATTATTTTTGAATTCTCAAGTTTTTAATCTGTTGCTTCACAAATGTTTATTTCCATCCTCAAAGTCATTATTTGCTGGATAACAGTACTACTCACGAGGTGTTTTTTTGTTTGTTTTTGTTTTTGTTTGTTTTTGTTTTTGTTTTTAAATCCAAATCTGCTTTAGTTTTTCCCTTTGGAGTATGTTCCCAAAGAAAGACTAGTGTATCCTGAAGTTTCACTGACATCTGAGTATGGAGATGTCATTCCTGGATCTTTCTTGGATTTGAAATTCACATTTCTGTAACTCTAATTTTGAATATAGTTATAGAAACATTTGGGTCTTTAATGTAAGTATTATTCTAAGGAAAATGAAATGAAATACAATGACACAAATCAAAGAAAGAATTTTACTTAATTTTTTAGCTTTTTGATACAGAGTAATGTAGAGAGATATATTAATATCTAAAACTTGGAAAGAATCATTTTGTGGCTTTTATGTTTGCTGTACATTCTGACAAAAGAGCCTGCTTTGAAAAGTCCACTAATGAGAAGTAACATTTCCTTATAACTTAGTATATCCCATGAACTGTAAAAGTGCTGCTTCTTTTTTTTCCCCTAATCTTTGTACTGCCTTGTAAACCATAAAGTAGTTACTATTCTTATTAGCATTTGCAGATGAAGAAACTGAAGTGTCGCTAGATTAGGCAATGTATCGTACCTGAAGCCTTTAGAATAGGGCCTAGAACACTGGTTTCCATGTAAATCTTCTGTTTGGGAGTTTCAGGCATGTTGTCAGTGGGAGGGAGAATGAGGAGAAGGTATTCAGTTTGTCTCCTGTTTGAGATCATCTTGGGTTGGCTCTGTACCTTAAACAAAAAATCATGCTTTTTCTAAAGGCATTCTGCTCTGCATCACTCTCATTCAGAACCCCACAAACTCCTCTTCTCTCTATCCTTTGGACCAGGACTCGTTACCACTTCACTGCTACTAGTTCTGAACTCATATTAGCCCTTATTTTCCTGCTACATCCCAACCACACCTGTGTCATTCACCCTTTCGAAAAGTAAACCCTTCTCAAATTACCCTATTTCAAGTGTGCTCTTTTTTCCTACTGGGATTTTAAGTATAATCATTATTAACCACTGCGCTGTACTGTCTGTGTAGAAAAGTTAATCTTAGTTCATTCTTAATGATTTAATGACCCGTGCAGTCTAATCAAGAAGTGCTATGATTTGTTGGATTGTGTTACTCAGACTTAGTACTATACATCATATTACAAACCTAAAACTCTTCACACGACCTTTAACTACTGTCTTTTACAAGTTGAAATCTTCACGTCCATAGGTATTTTAATAGTTCAACAAAGGCCAACTTGATGTTAGGGATGTTCAGTAGCAGTGTCCCTTCAGAAAAGCACTAGTCAGACCAGAATCAGGGCTGATCTCTGGATAGCCACCCCAGAGCATGGTTGATGACCACTCTTTAAGGAAACATGATTATTTACTTAAAATATTATGGCAAATGGAACCAACTTTATGGAAGTTACATATTTTAAAATGTCTCTGTTTGAAAATCCACTACTTTGTTTAAAGAAGTTGGTGAATGCTTACAAATTCTTGAATATCTTACTCCATTTGCTATGGAGAAATTTTCCCCTATACCTTTTATTTATTCTGTTCTTTGTAGGACTGCTTTACTGTGAAAACTACACTCCTTATTAAGTAGCTGGGGGGGCGGGGGGGAGGAAGCATATTTTATTGTTGGACAAATTGCACAGCCAAGATTTTTTGGTTATCTAGTAACTTTAAAGAGTAATAAAAGGAACATAACCAGTTACAGAACTGTTTTTGCATTTTATCTCTTTATTTCCTAGACCCATGGTTTAATATATAGGATTGGATAGCAAATGGTCAAATAGCAGGCAACAGAATAGGAGGAAAAGTAGAAGAGGCCCATAAAAGCAGGAGCTGCATTATAAGATCATTTATTTAAATTATTTTTAAAGTTTATTTATTTTTGAGAGAGAGAGAGAAAGAGCGAGCAAGAGCGGGGGGGGGGGGTGGGCAGAAAGAGAGGGAGACACAGAATCTGAAGCAGGCTCCAGGCTCTGAGCTGTCAGCACAGAGCCCAAGTGGGGCTTAAACTCATGAAGTATGGGATCATGACCTGAGCCAAAGTTGGATGCTTAACCCACTGAGCCACCCAGGCACCCCCATAAGATCTTTTATTTCATTTATCTAATGTTATTCAGCATCCCAGTTCATGATAGTGAAGTAGAACTGGTGAATATAGAGGTAACTTCAGAGCATTCTGCATTTTAAAGGAGCTTTAACCTACCAAAGAGATTAAATATATGTGCATAGGTAACATAATTACTAGGTAATAATTCCATAGAAAATAGCAAGTTCAGTAGAAAGTGAGATGATTTATCACCAGGGACGGTGAGTTGAGGGAGAAGGTAAAGAAGAAATAAAGGGAAAAAATAGCAAGTCATGCTTTCTGCTCCAAAGAGAAAAGATCTAATCAAAGAAGCAGGCATGTTCAAAAATACATCTTGGTGACTGTAAAAAAAATGTGATCTGGGGTGGGGATATACTGAGAAAGAAAACATCAGGCCTACAAGGACAGAAATGTTTACTTATCTCTGTCAAGGTCATTATCCTGTTCCCAGCTTCAAGGTCACCTTTTTCCAAAA
Source organism: Lynx canadensis (assembly GCF_007474595.2). Lineage (NCBI taxonomy): Eukaryota > Metazoa > Chordata > Mammalia > Carnivora > Felidae > Lynx > Lynx canadensis. The sequence goes on along the minus strand of NC_044306.2, from coordinate 129,052,061 downwards.
CCAGTGGTAGAATGGTAAACTCAGTATGGAGAAAATCATGACTCAGCAAGTAAAATTAAACACTAAAAAGGACATTAATAAGGACATCAGACTTCATATAGCAACATCTTAGAATTTCTTTTAAAATCCAGCAAAAGTACTGAAAATGATTTGAGCTCAAAGATGCTGCTTCAAAGGCACAAAACATCTACTATGTTTTAAGAGCACGTGGTATTTTTAAAAAAAATAATTATTTCACATCTAAAAAGAGTAATTGCCTTTTATTTTAAAGAAAGAGATAAGCATCCAATTTTTTATAATATAAAAAAGTGTTATGCATATACATTAACTAGTGCCCTCAATGGATTTTTACTACACATTTAACATTGTGTGCAATAACTCTGTCATGGCACTGTGCTCTTACATGAAAACATTGATTGTTTCCTGAGTTGGACAGAAGTAGGTAAAGAATAATGGCATTGTGTATTGAGGTTCTTTTATATGCATAGTCTGTGATTATGATCTTTTTTTTTTCCTCTTTAAGTGAGATAGTTGATATTTTAAGTTAAAAGCATTTTTATTGGTTTGATTATTCAGAAGTAGTTGTTGAAATTTGTTTATCTGAATAAAAAACTGCTATGCAATCTGTGCAAATCAGCATCCATTGTTGGTTAATTATTGATTCATTTATTCTTTCATCTAAGTAGATATTGCGAGCTTATAATTTGCAAAGTACTAAGTACTGAAAGAGATACCAAGATGTATCAGTGTGGTTTCTAGCTTCAAGAATCATATGTTTAGCAAGTGACAGACATAAATAACGTTAACATGGACATAAACATCATGATATAAAGTACAAGAAGTTATAAAATCCTCAATTGTCAGTGAAGGTGAAGTTGTTACAGGATTTTGAGGAGGGCTGATAGTTCTCTACATCTGTTTTTCTTCCTTCACCCACTGCTGGATATACTTGTTTGTCCCCTGCATGCTCAGTGTGACTCTAATATGTGGTAGCAAATATAAAAGTCCATTTGAAGTAATTTAGCATCATCTCAGCTTTGTTGCAACCTTGCCATGTTGCTAATCTGTTTATTCGCTCAATTAATTCAGCAAATATTTACTGAATGTTTAGTATGAGCCAGGAATTATTCTAACAACTCATAGTATAGAGGAAAATACACAAGATCCTGCTTTCTAGGAATGTATGTTTTAGTTGAGGGAACAAGTAATACACACAACTTCAGGATCAAGAGTTGGTATGAAAAAATTTAAAAAATGAAGCAGCATAATTAGCAGAGACCTGCTGAAGGTGGAGTATCACTTTAAATAGAATGGTCAGTAAAGGAGCTTTCTGAAATGACTTTTGAGCAGACACTAGAAAGGTGAAAGGGAAACGTGATGTCGATATCTGAGGGAAGCCTAGTGTGCACCAAGTTCTGGTAATAGTATCAGCAACTGGAATTCTGCCCTTTCAGGATCACATGAATACCTGATTTCCCTTTGTGTACATACTTTATCTTTGTGAGTATCTGTAAGTTGTCTGGCAAGTACTTGCAGTTATGTCTTCAGGCCCTGCCTTATTTTTACAAATTTGTTTTGAAAATGAAGTCCTTTATTTGAATTTTAGCGCTAGCACTCGTATTCAGGCAGGCACCTGTTTCAAAACAGTACAGATGCAGCTTGTGTTATTTTATGCTTGTTTGTGGAAACCTTGTCATCAAGCTTGAGAAAAGAGCCAGTGAACCTGCTAGTTACTTAAACTTTTTCTCTTCACTGTCAACAATTTATGTGGATTAATGCTATTATCTGTTATAATATGAATAAACTTCTCAGCCACTGTTTAAGTTGTTTAAAATAGATTCTTCTCTTCCGCAGTAGCACAGTTTTAGCTAGGTCGATGGCCGCTCCAAATAGGACTACATTTCCCAGCTTTCCTTACAGTTACATTGAAGGCCAATGGAATGGGTGTGGAAGTATGGGCAATTTACAAGTCATTTCCAATATAAAGACAAGCTACGTGCTCTGGACTAACACTCCCTACCGCTTTTAGTGAGCTGTGACCCAGCTTTGACCATGCCTATGAGAACAACACACTGGAGAGTTTCAGAGCAACAAGATAGGAGGAACCTGGCTCCCTTGTAGAGTAGACCTGCCCTGGGAGGACTGCTACATGTGAGAGAAACTCACCTCTATCATATAAAAGCCTACCCTGTTTGAGTTATCATTGTTCCAGTAGGTTAAACCTTAGCATAACAATTACATATGCCTCTCTAAATATCTTGCAGAATGAAACAGATATCCCACCGCTCCTGCTACTCTAGTGAGGATATCCTATCTTGAGGACACAGACTCTCCACTTTTGTTTTTTCCCACCAAA